>NC_139335.1:6830000-7460000 GCF_056507025.1 Lutjanus erythropterus
TTAATGGAACCCTTCTTGAAAGAAGAAGCAAATGGTTCTGTGTAGAACCTCAGGAAGAACCCTTATTAAGGGTGTAGAGCACAAGTTCACTTCACAGGGTTGTAAAACAGGATTGTAAAATGATCACTTCTGGCAGCCAAACAAATTCCTTCCTGTGGAAAATTAGACTGTAAAATAAGTCGAGTGCTGAGAATAAAGCGTGTGGAGAAATGTTTGATTAATTGGTGGCCATGGGTCACTCGCCTGATTTGCGATGCGATCAGCTGAAAAGTTGAGGGGGGTGATAAAAAAAGGCCGTTTTAACACAGGGGCCTGGAGGGATGCATGAATAACTGGCTGTCGAGGCGAGCTATAAGTCATAGCTGTGGGGTCGAGAACTGAGCGAGTGAAAAACGCACACACATATGAGTGTATACACTTAAGTCTAGGTGTCTTCCTGGGAGGTCTTGTAAGGGTAAAAGCAAAGAACTAAAGCAAGTGGGAACAGAATCTAAAATTATGGGAGCCGGACTCTTGTTTAAGTTCATGGGGGTCTCGAGCCAGTGTCTAGATTTACTGAGGCCGAAGGACTATTTGTTTGTGTGAATGGGAACAAAACACAGGAAAACAGTAGCAGGTCACTGGGCCACAGCCAGCACTCAAACAAAATGAGATGCATTATTTCCGTGGAAAAGGAGGGCGATAGTCCAAACCTTTCTCATCATTATTTCACCTCTCTCAGGCTTTGCAGGTCCTACATGAGAGTTCAGGTAAGGAAACACACATATTATTGTTTGTATAAATCAGGTTCATTTTTTTGTATGCTTTTTGTCTAGCTCTTGTGTCCATGGCAAATATATTTCAGGACAGTTTCTCTAAACAATACTTCAAGGTATGTTAAAACTTTGTCCTTACACTTATAAGTCCATGGCATTTCCACTATTAATGACCTTTGGACAAAAATGTTTAATTTTTAGCCCCGTTTGGCTCTGTGCTCCAATAACAGGAAACCATGGTCAAATTTCTCCTTTGTTTCCTGGACATAGATATGCTATATGCTAGGCTCATCTATGCTGAAAAGAAAATAAATGATGTGGTAAAAGATTTTGCTGGGCCTGACCTGTAAAACTGACATGTAGTCGCGTTTTATGTGTGCAAAATGCTCATGTGACTCACCGGATGTACTCGGTGGATATAAGCCCACCATTTCACAACTTGTGTCAGTCCGTGTCCGCTATCTGCATTTTCCAAAGTCTGTGGGAAACAACAACTACTAGCTACCAACCTACGTGCTAAAAATAGCAAATTAGCACCTGTGATGCTAATGGTTTGATTGTAATCAAGCTAGCAGCTGTAACCTTTTCTTATGCAGTGATGCGGTCAATCTTAGTGTCAGGGTTCACCTCCCAACATGCAATTGTTCCACCATGACAGGAAGCAGGAAAGGAGAAAGTTGACCTAGGTTTGACTGTGTACCTGTTTAACTTTTGCACAAAGCATAAAGGGGTGGGACTTTGGAAGGGTCAATTGTTGGAATGCTGTCTGTTCAGTCCATAATAATAATGACTCAACTCAACTCACTCAAATATGTCTGATAGGCTAAAGCCAATGGTGAATTTGCTTAGCTTATCACAAAAAGGGTGTCAAAATCACCTTTAAAGCTCATTCACATGTAACGTTTGCTTATGTCTTGGCCCTCGGTTGGTAGGCAACCAGTGGAGTAGACAGCCAGGGTAGCCGTTTCCCCCTGTTTACAATATTTGTGCTAAGCTAAGCTAACTGGCTATTGGCTGGCTGTAGCGAACAGATATAAGAGTCTTCTTATGTAACTCTCTGCCGTGTCAAACTATTCCCTGAAACACAAAAACAAAAGGAAAACTTTACCTCTATCAGGTACGTAGTGCACCTGTTCTCTATATGAATAAAACAGCAACTACAAAGTCCGACAGTTGCAGCAATAAAGAGGGTTATCCACTTGTCTGACCTTTGACCCAGAACTCCGCTCACAGCAGCGAGCTGCCCGCTCATTACATGTGGTCAAACACAAAACACCAACTCAAACACAGACAGGAACAGGCAAACACAAATCACACACACATCCGTAAGCAAACACGCACAAACACACACATGAAACTGCTAGAGAAAACATGAATTCATACACAGTAGACGTTTGAGCTCTACTACCTTCTGTAGTTTTTACCTCACAAAATCCATTACCGTTCTATTTTTTATGAGGTCCGCCATGATTTTGCACCTCATTTTAAGTTGAGACTTTCCCATAAACCAAAAACCACAAAGCTCTCCCCGATGGCCTTGTGGTGGGATGGATATTAAGTCGAGGCTGATCTTCTTGGCTTTGGTTTAAAGCAAACTTTTCCTCCCACACGCATTTATTCTAGAGAAAAAAAAAAAAACAAGCATTCATTAGATTTCAAGCCATAAAACTCTTGAGCCAGTTGTATGTTTTCACTGATAATAGTTTTTCAAGTCTTTATGTTTTTTCACATGAAATATATTCGCTTATTTCTGAGCTTCTGGCCAGAAGATGATAAGAGCTGGCATGGAGCTGATGGAAAGTGTGTGTGTGTGTGTGTGTGTGTGTGTGTGTGTGTGTGTGTGTGTGTGTGTGTGTGTGTGTGCAGCTTGTTGCACCGTCACCACGGCTACGCAAACAAACACAGAGGACCGTGGCGGCACGCTTCAGCAGGTAATCATTAGTAGCAAGCTGACCTTTGACCCCTGCCCTGCCTCAGATGACATATGGCTGCATCTACCTGCTGTTACTGGAGTCACTGGGCTGTGTTACCCAGTGTGATGCAAACGCAGTGACGTACAGCACCAGTTGGATTTGTTTTATGTGGATTGGAGGCTCGTTGACAGGTTGATTTTTAAGTAGCGGGGGTACAGCTTGTGCTTTTAAAGGAGCAATATGTAGCAACTGTGCATCCAAAAATGTGCACTACAGTACAAATGTTAATGTTTTATTTAATAAAGAGTCTATGGTTGAAGCGAGTTGCTCACCCCGCGTCCTCCCCAGACTTGAGGAAGCTCAGGCAGGCTGCAGGAATATTACAACCACTGCTAACAAGCAATGATGAGTCATACACTGTAACTTGATCAGCTGTTTCTAACTGTCAGTTGTCTTTCAATGTAAAGTTAAGACTGTTATCCTGAAAACAAAAGCCCACTGCTCTGAAAATACACATTCTGGAGTTTGAGTTCAGCGACTGCCTGTCTTACTGCCCGCCAAACTCCGTTATCATGTTGCTAAATTTAGCCATTATAAACATCCATTCTGTCTAAAAGATATAAAGAAACAAACACTTACTCATTCTGCAAACATTCTACATTAATTTAACTCTAATTACCGTAAAATGGCCGGAAAAGATATCTCAAGGGAGGACACTGCAGCTGTAGTGTTGTTGTCTGAGAAGTAATTTGACTTTGCATGTTTTCTAAATCTCTCACGACATACCACACTCATATTTATTATTTGTTACAGTGCATATATTACAGATTATTCCTTTAATCTATCAACCTTTTTTTTCCCAGAGGTATTGTGTCTCCAATGTGTGCGGTTACATTTCCTTTTATGAATCAAACCTGCTTATAAAAAATGATCAGGAAATTCCCTTGGCAAGAGCCACGCCACAACAAATAACAGAAATGTTTGCAAATGATTTCCTTGCAGTCATTCATTTTCTGTGCGTGTGATTGTTTACGATACTTAATTTAGGGGTGTTGGGCTTTACAAGAGGATTTTCTCTAAAGCATCATATGTTTTCTGTTGTCTTTGTTCCCCCTTTTAATTTGTCTTTGTTTCTTGACGTTCTTTTTTTTTTCTCACTGGTATTTCTGCCTGCTGGACTAACACTTCACAATACTTACCATCCCACCTCCTCCTACCTCCCATGCTCAGTTGCCAATTAAAATACATTTTTTCCATTTCTTCCCTGAGTCAGACATTCCAAATGGATTTCTCTGCTTCCCCATTTCCTCTGTTTCCTTCTCTCATCCCTCTTTTACCCACTGGCATTTCTTCCTATCACTCTCCTTCTTTCACTTCTGTGCCATTATTATTCCTCCTTCCCTCTCTGACTATTCTTTTATCTGTCCATCTCAAACAGGAGTGAAAAGCCAAATTGCCTTTGCCATTTTTATCTCGGGTTGCTGGGAAATCATGTTTCTTACCGTCAGACTGCAATTGCTATTTTTTACATCGTTATTTTTCCATGTCATCAAGACCCAACTGAGACAACAGTAATTTGTTTTGGCAACCAACCTACACTGATAAGCTTTTGATGGATGGCCACGGGTGCAAGACTGTGTTGCCCAGTATTTATTCATCTGGTCCAAGAAGGTGTCTGCTTTTTAAAATCCCCAAAGTTGTATTTAATCCCATCTGACATTATCTGAATAATGCTCGCATTATACACGCATAAAGCATGTACAGTGAATGGAGCTGTGAAAGGCTTCATGTCTCTCATTGCTGGATTAATGAGACAATGATGTGGCTGTGACGGGGGGAGGATGGAGACCGGAGACAGAAGCAACAGCTGAGAAAGCCCTTTCAGTTTCTAAGTTGGTCTGTCTGGGCTGTGTGTCTGTCCGTGGTTAAGCCTGGCTGCATCTGTTAATGCCCACACCCCAACAGCCATCAGGGTGGTGTAATATCTAAATCTGAATGTGGCTATTTCCGCCAATCCCGACAAGCTTTGTCAAGCCGTCTGAAGAGTTCCTGCATGTTGAGTCAGTGAGACAGAGCTCATCATCGCGCTGCCTCTGTTCTGTTAACTCTGTTGAGACAGATGACAAGATGATTCAATCAGAGGTGGCAAAAGTAAACACATTCTTTACTCAAGCAGAAGAGAGAGTGAAAAAGTACAGCCTCTGAGATGTCCTCTAAGTATAAAAGTACAAAGTACCTTTTCTTCGCAGTAGAGACTGTTCGTCCTGTTGTGTCATGTTACATAATTTTTGTCTTGTGATTAACATCTTATTATGTCTTTTGCATTATTTTGGCCTCGTTACATTTTGTTGCGTCTTTTATGTCGTGTTACGTATTTGAGTCAGGGGGGATTTTTTGTCTTGTAGCTTCTTTTGTGTTGTTTTTCCTCAAGTTGTTTTTGTGTTGTGGTGTCTTTTATGTCATTTTCATCTTGTTACATCTTGTCACATAATTTTCATCTGCTTATGTCATTTTTGTCTTGATATGTCTTGTTATTTTCGTCTTGTTGCATGTTTAAATTTTGTTATATCTTTTACGTTGTTTTTGCCTGGTTACGTCTTTTACGTCACTTTTATATCGTCCATTTTTTATTGGAACAATCACAAATAGGCTAAAAGCCAATCCATCCATTTAGGCTGAAATCAATCTTTTGGAAAGGTAGCACAAATTATGCAAAATAAAAATAATCCCCTCACATGCATTTTAACTAAAGTAATTAGCCTGTTTTTTTGTTTGTTTGTTTGTTTGTTTGTTTTGTTTTGTTTTTGAAAATGTAGGGAGTAGAAAGTACAGATGTTTATGTTAAAATACAGGGAGTGAAAGTAAAGTTTAATAGTAAAATTTTCAGAAAAATAAGCACTCAATTACAGTACAGTTACCTGAAAACTCTGCTTAAGCACAGTAACAAAGTAATTGTACTTTGTTACTTTGTTACAGTGCTGCATGGCTACATTTTGTCACAGTATCATTTGCACAAGTCTCACTAATTCATCCTCCTGTGTTCTACATGTTTATTCTGTTTTTTCTCTCCCTTTTGCCTGAAGGAAATAAGCACTTTACCACAATCACTGCCTTTATGTGCAAACAGTGTCTAGCAGACATGTGCACAGCTATAGTTGTGAATTCCTCGGTTCTGGGAGGTCACATTGCCAGAAAACAAGGCAGGATGTGGCAGAACGTCTTCTCTGCAGTTACCTGAATGCAGCTTTCATCTCGTCTCTCTGTCTCATCTTTGTCTTCCTGTGCTGCTGTTTTGCACCAACCCACACAGTGTGAGTCTTTGAGAAAACAGATCAGTTGCTGCAGTCAGGGAAAAAGTCTGCAGAAAAGAAGCAATTTCATATTTGTGGGCAAAAAGAGATGTGCAGTTCACACTCAAGCTTTCCACTGCAATCAGCCGCTCTGCAGTTTTAACACAAGTGTTCCCAGTGCTCTCCTCTGTCTGTCCTCAGTGCTCCCCATCTGTTGCATTTATCATGAACATCATGTCAATTTTTCCCCATTGGTTTTCTGGTCAGGAGAGATGACCCAAATCCAACTGTTCAGTCTTGATTAACACCTAGTTTGCCCTTTTAAAAACATTAGTACACTGAAGGTGGCTGACATTACTCCCATTGATGACTGCAGCACCCATGGTGTCAAACATGCCTGTTGTTTTTGGCTGATTTGTAACAGAGATGCAAGCAAAGATGCACATAATACATGTATGTGTGCCTGTAGGGCTCCACTCCACTTCAGACGTGTTACAAAAACCATGATCACTTACTCACTTGAGACATCAGGAAGCAGTACTGCTGGAACAGAGGCTTAAATGTGCAATGAGATAACAAATATAACAAATATGGGGGCAGCAGAAACAGATTGTGAACACAAAACTGACTTATAATCACCAATTCAGTTGATATGGCCAGCAAGAACTTGCTTATTTACACATCCAGCAGTAATGGAGCAACATTAGCATTAATTTGGAGCCATGTCTTTGTCTACCTGGCACATGTAAGAACACTTTTCACTCTCTTTTAGCTCTGTTTTTGGTCTGCCAAATGCTCCACTCACTGTGCTCTGCAAAACTGAGCAGAGCTGCAGCGTCAGGTGTTAATTCTACAAGGCTCTCCTTGATTAGCAACACCATTTAACATTGTGTTTTTGCTTTAAAAAAAATCATTTATACATTTGAAGCAGAGACCAATTCTCTACCATGTTTTCACAGGGACTAGAAACCTTTGGAGGAACTCGGTGCATTTTCACCACAGGGTCCAGGATCTGAATTAAGTTCTGGGGACATTATTTTATCCCCAAAAAAGTCTGATTTAATGTGGTATCACCACGCCCTTCTATATTGTCAAATCAGTTGCACATACAGCACTGTCAGTGGACATGTTGCTACAGGGTTTGCATGTGCAAAATACTACAGAATACAGTCTTATCAAGCAAAAAAGTCTTTTTTCCCCCGACTTTTTGTATTGGAACCTATTAAGTTTGGGTGTGATGTCATACCCAGCTCTGACCTCTGAGGTAAATGTAATGCACCAATAGTTCCTGGGACTAAAAAACTTTATTACTTTGGGTGGCAAATGTGGCTTTAGTTACAGTGAGAAACCTGAACAGAAACAGGTCTGCGGGTCAGGCAGGTCAGCCCATTGCAACTGCTTGGCAGATTGTCCTTTTTTCATCATCTTCCTCATTTTACCTGCAGTTAAATGGAATTATAGGAAGCTCTGACTCTGAAGCTAACTTCACATTATGGAATAATGTGATAATAAGTGAATCCAAGTTCAGGATTCAACAGGGCCACACACTGTTTCCTCTCCAGTGGCTGTTTGCCATGTGTTGTCTGTATTTAGATTACAAACAAGGCAATGAGATCTCAAGCCTATTCTGATGTCTTATTTTTATCCCTGCCTCAGTGTTTTTCTCTGTTGCCAAAAGGATTAGGAACTTATCTTTAAATACCATTCGAGCGTCAGCTCTGCACGTCATCCTGCAGCGCTGAGGTGAATGACTTCCAGCAGCAGTGTTTGCAAACCCACTGATCCTCCACTGTCGGGCCACAGAGGAGATGTTTGCCCTTCTTCTTAACCACAGTAGTTGATGTGGCAGAAATGCCAGCAGTAAGGGACAGAGAAAAGGACGTGGGTGGTGTGTTAAGCATTTAAATCAACCGGAGCTATTGGGCTGTTTAGTTTTATGAGGTGCAAGACCTTTGCCGCTCCATTCAGACTGCTTTGCACTGAGGTCACCGCAAACAGATTAGAGATCACACCAGTGTGTGACCTAGGCTCACCACCATTACACCACTGCGTGACTGATTTATGGAGATGATGAAAGCATGACATCATATATTAAATCAGCCTGCTGTTAGTCTTCCCTAACCCTTTAAGTGGTAACATGCACGCTATCTACCCAAACAAATCAGGGTCTGCCACTGCAGAGACATGCAGCTTTTTTTCCAACGCATCAGTTGCTTGTTAATCACAAATTGCACAACACATGACAGATAACATATGCATTGTATAAGCTGTATAAACAACCACAGAAGACAGAGAACACTTATTGACTGAGGTGAGATTACCAAGTAGCCCTCCCGAGTCTGAACCCATTCATTACATGGAATCCTCTCTCTGCATAAACAATGGTTTACAACTAAGAACCATAAACAGATCATTTACACAGCTTGCAATCATGCACTGTAAGGATTCAGCATTTTTCAGTTTTGCAGATGCAGTCTTTAAGGCTTTGTTAACAAGGCGAAGAAAGTTGATAGCTTTTTCATTCTCACGAAATGTTGCTTGTATGAATTCTACTATCAGCAGTCATCACATGCTCTCACTCAGAGATGGAGCAAAATAAGGGAAACAAGGAAAGGAACCAATAATGTGGACCTATAATGCTTTTCTATTTTCTGTCAATGTTACAATGATGGGTGTTCATATTAAATATGTTCAAAGTGTCAAATAATGAGGTAAACGCTCAGGTTTCAGACTGCTCTGAATGCAACATTTTCAATGCGTCTTCCTACTTAGATGACAGGATGCAACTGACTGATGTTGGCACATTGTCATTTCTTTATATGGTGATTCTCTCCACAGCTCGCCCACTCAGTCTGTCCTCATTCAACAGCTCTGCTATGTTACTGTTCAGTTTATCTAATGGAAAAGGCCTTTTCTTGGGTGATGGAGCTACATATTTTCAGCTTTTCCTTCTGTGGTCCTGATGGACAGCTATCTTTTCATTTTGCTAATGCAGGTAACTGTTACTGCTAATTAGCCTGCTCTCCCCATGTGTTTGAGCTCTCAGACAAGGCAGAGTTAGCTGCATGGCTAACTGAGCTAACAAGCAGTTAGTGGCTAAAGCAACTAAACCAACAACAAGTAAACCTTTGTTCATCAGGAAAGTCCATAACCATATCACTGTAAGTTGAGGCAGAGCAGCCGGAGGACACCATGGAGAAAACCAGAAAATATTTCATCTATAAAATATGATCCAGTTTAATCAAAATCAGTGAATTAAGTTAGAATGTTTTATGCTTGTGTACAGTACTCAGTCATCAGAAACACTACAGTTGCCTCTATAGTTTTTCCAACTTAATCACTGTGCAGCACAGAAGCACTGGTTGCTGTTGTCTTTCATAGCCAGATCTATCTCTGAGCTAACTAACCAATTGGTAGCTACAATAGCTTCTAACAACATGTAAAACTTGTCAGAAAACTCGCTAAAAGTTGAGGTTGATGCCGGAGGACATCGCAGGGAAAACCAAAAAACTATTTTCTTCATGAAATATAATCCAGTTTCACCAAAAGCAGTGAATAAAGTTGTGACTTTGCAAGCAAGGGCCTTTCCCCTCTGTAGCCCTCTGAGAAGCTGACCAATAAGAAGAAAGTGGGCTCTTAGGGAGGCGGGGCTTAAAAAGACAGGAGCTAAGATGGCTTGTTCCAGACAGAGGGTGAATGAAGGGGGTGCATAAGGAGTCAGTATAAGCTAAATAACCATTTTTTTTTAATTGTGAATCATGCCAAGCTACTCTAGTGGAATTCCAGGAGGAAAACATAGAGCTGGAAATGAGCATAGTAGATTCCCTTTACAAGAGACTCAAAAACATTTTATCAGTAAGAGCTGGTGGGTTTATCTCTTCAAAACATTGTCTAACAGGGACTTCTCATCAGCCAGATATTTGATTGCTTACTTCCTCAGTCATACCTCCTCCATGCTGAAGGCGAGCTGTGGAAACAGGTCATTGTGGTGCTTCAAACAGAAAGGAAAAGTCTGGGATGTTATCAGAACAGGACATCTTAACATAACTGCAGAGGCCTAGCAGACTCATAAAGGAGCAGCGGCTAACATTTAACAGCACTGTGTCACAAAGTCATGAGAGAAAAACACTTACATAATGAGACCACCCCCCTCTTTTTACACACCCATGGGCGACAGAAACGGGAGGGGAGAAAGGACATCTTTGAAAATGTGGACAAAAGACTGTCTGTCTCTCTAACACATTTACCTAGGGGAGTCATAAGAGAGCTTAATAGTGTACTTTTACCCCGATCCTGCGACGGTCACTTGTCCCGCCACCCGCAACCTTTTACCGCATCAGCTTTTACACTTACTTGAGGTGGTTTTTGCCTTCCTCAAAAAGAGTTAAAGGAGAAATTTGCAATAAATTTACAGTTATAAAACATAAAATGACCACGATACATCATCAGAGATTAAGGAAAAAAGCTAAATTGATATGCTCTGTCTCTGTCTTGCCTGTTTCAGGTTAATTAGAGTTCAAAAATTACTGCTGAACATCCACAAAACGAATATGTGTCTGTTTATGAGTAGTAAAAAAAATCAATATTAATCTTTTAGAAAGAGCAGATGTTCATATCGGTTAAATTGAGCAATATATTAATGGAGTTTGGCAGGCAGTGAGACAGGCAGTCACTGAACTCACGTAGCGAACATTTAACTCACATGACCGATCAGCTGTTTCCAAACGGGGAAGAAGAAGAAGAAGACGAAAAAGAAGAAGAAGAAGCTGTTTACACTGTCACGAGTACAGCTGACATGAAAGCATAATTACAACTTGACAGCTGACTGTCCCCAAAGACCTCTCTGGATTTTTTCCTTGTAGACGGTCAGTGCGGCCATTTCTTCTTCTTCTGTGAGGTTTATAGTCAGACAACTGGTTTTGTTACCACTTTGTGACCTGCACTTCTTTTATTCTGTTTATTAAAGTCATTCATGACACAGCCTACAGACCCATTTTGCGGTGACATCCTGATTATGTCACAGTGTTAGCTGGAAGGATAACGCAGGAAAAACAGGAGGGAAAAACAGAGTCGTCAGTCGCATGATCAAGGTAAAATGTCATCTTGCTGTGCTGTTGGTGCCAAATCGAAGTGGCAATGGCTCGAAATGTTATCGCACATCTGCTCAGAGACAACAAAGAAAAGACAGATGTCCCTTATTAAACAGAAAAATACAGCCACTCACCTTCTGAATTCCAGCTTTTCCTTTTTAGTGAATTAAGACGAGCTTTAATTGCCTCATTCACTCTGTAAAACACACTTCATTTAAATCAATAGACAGAAACAAAATAAAACTCACTAAAGGTCACTCTGCAGACCATTAAATTATCCAAATAAAATGACAAAAACCAGCAGGAAAGGGTTCTGTACCCCAAAACTGCTGATGAATTTGCTCCAAACCAGTTGATGGAACGTGCAGCAGTTCAATAATTTGATTAGATGGAAACACGCTCGATGGCAACTCTAACAAAGAGCCATGCAGGGATGTGTTATAGTTGGCATTATTAATGTCTGTGCCCTTCACCATCATAAATACAAACTCAGAGCAGGAAGTCAAAGGTTAAAACATGTCAACATACCCTTGTACCCTGTCTAAAGCCGTCAAAATCCCTCTTTTACATCGATCAGATCCATATCGTGGACGTGTTTTCAGAACGGGCCCAGAATTTACTCTACAGCCGAGGCCTTGTAAAAAAACAAGGGCCGTGTTTTCTGACCCAGTCATGACAAGGCCTATTTGTTCCAGCGGCTCGCAAAGTGTTTGCGTTCCCCAGGTCACGGCTGAACTTCTCATATTTATGTTAGCCAAACTACAGGCTGGCAGGCTAATTCACTGGTATGTGTTTTCATTAGGTCTCTGGGGCCGGGGGCGAGCTGCCTCACTAACGTGGCTCCCCTGACCTCCGACCCCGGCGTTAATGGGAAGGCTGGCAGAGAAAGAGGGTCAAGGCTTCCGCGGGTTCACTCAGACTTAAGGTAACAATTTGAGGAGGCGTAACAGGTTATGTAACCTTGCTGCTGGACACTAATGACTCGGTAGGACCGGAGGAATGTCCACTCTCAATAGGTCTCTTTTACATCAGTTGCTGTTTGTGGCAACAAAATTAGCTTTGGTATGGTACAATTGGACAAATCCTGCTCTGTGTGCTAGATAACAGCTATGTAGGGCATGTGACCAACCACTTGCAATGTTCTCAGCCATGAGCCATAAAACCAGTACAGAGGAACCTGTCACCCTGTCATCTCTTCTTTTTCTTCGCTCCCTCCCTCCTCTTCCCCCGAGGCAGTGCAAACACTCATGTCTTCATTTAGAAACATGAAGAATACAGGCGATCATGAGTCCATCCCTCCTTCAGGAAAATGATGTGACCATCTTATGACGGCAAGTACTGAAGCACTACATTAAAGGTTCAATGTGTGAGATAAATTTTTAAAAATGAACTAATAAACAACAGAAGAATAGCTTTGACATTATGCACTATAAAAAGTTTAAGCAATGTTTTGAATGAGTCTTATTCAGTTTTCTACTTCCTACTTGTGTGGATTAAAGCAACGTGAAATAACATCCCGTTCCCTTAATCTGCTTTCTCATTTCAGTAAAACCTCGTCAGTCAGGTTTCTCTAAGTACTGTGTGTCTGACGTTAAGATGTCCGCATTCACATCTTTTCCTGATTTTTCTCCCTGCAGTTGAGCCACCAATTTCTATTAGTGACTTGTAAAAGAATATTAAGTCTAATGCAAGACAAAATTATGTTTTATGATCATATAACTGAATTGGTTAATTTTTCCTAAACTCAGTGAATCAAACTAGATATCATTAAGTCAGGCTAACATTAATTCATGCCAATGTTAACAATCATATTAATTATATTCAAGTAACATACTAACATAAGGTTACTATAAAAGAAACTACTTTTCCTGAAACCATACCAGATTATTAAGGAGCAGTATTTTACTTTGTGGTAAATCAAATAATTGAGTTGGAAATTAGAAACTTTTAACTTAACTTGCTTTAAATTTAAGTTCCCATCATTCAAATGTTGATTTAATCAGATTTTAAGTATATCTGACTTAAGTCATCTAAGTTTTCATCTAATTCGTTACTTGATTTGAAACATCTTACCAATCCAATTGGTTTTTAGATTTGGCAGCTTTCACAAGCTCTGTAAGCTCTAAATAAACAAAGCAAAGTCAGAAAAAGTTGAGAAAGGTTTTCAGTTGTTTATTGCACTGATAAGGATGGGAGGAATTTGTGAATGAAAAAGAAAATCTAAAAAATATGTTTGCTAGCTCCTACAGCTCAATGAAAAGATGTTTAAAATGACTGTAACACACCTGTCAACTGTGCCAAGACACTGTGACTGTGTCCCCCCAACTCATGATGGACATATTTTACACACTGCCCCTTTAACTACAGATAAAAATATTTTTAATAACTGAGTCACTTGTGTCTGTTTCACAAACGTAAAACTACTCTTCAGAGTTTCACTGACCTTTGAGTAGTGAGTCACGCAAAACAAGCAGTTTTAAGATATTATCTCATTCAGTCAATCTTTTATTGACTAAATTATCAATTTAAAGAATAATCAATGATGAAAATAATTGTTGCATTGCATGAATCTGGCTTCTTTGCCTCCTGCTACAGGGCACAACAATGTCTCTGAGGAAGGTAAACGTCTCACTCTGTGTCTGCTTTACGCGAGGTGTAAACCGGGGCACAAAACCGCCACCAGTTTCTTTATCATCTGAGGTTGACTCTCAGCTGGAGGAGGTTTCCTGTGTTTGCTGTTCTGCTTGCTCGGGGTCAGACCAGGCCTCGGTCTGTCTAACAGTTTCACAGTTTCACAGTTTCAGCTTCGTCAAGCCCCTGGAGCTTAGGTGACACATTTCCTATACAGTCCAGTCATCGTCACTTGTCCCAGCTCTGCAGGCCATAAATACCACTCACTTTTCCTCATTGGCTTGTTTATGTCCACGTTCCTGGCTATAGGGTGAGGTGTACAGTGTGTTTTCTATTTATGGTTTAAATATTAAACCTGCACCACCTGCATAATCTTCACTGGACTTTCCATTCCAAGCATCTTGGCAGTGGCACGCACGCTGATGAGTTGTCTAATGGGATGCTTTGAATTCTTTTTTAATGACGAGCAGGTTCAAAGGGTAGACAAACAAGTCTCCCACAGATAAGGAAAAAACAGAAAGCTCTGCAGAACGCTCTCATGGCCTGAGGACAGCTTCACATTCATGACTGTGTGAGAAAAAGTCTCACCTGTAGCACAGCCAAGCCCAAAGCAAGCAGCAGGTAAATACACATACCGACAATAACCTCAAACATGTCTAAAAACTTTTTGAGCACATGTGTGTGCATGTGTTTTATTTGGACATGGACATACAGTACTTTGTTTGCTTAGGAGCAAACTTTGGAGTGTGTGGGTACAATATGGTGTTAGAGGTGTAAAGAAGGAAAGTCTTAGTTCAGATTATTTGAAGTGTGGATGCATTAGGTACTTATCTATAGTCAGAGTATAGTCGGAGAGGAGTACCAGCACAGAAGTTACTTTACCACTTTACCTTACCATCAGACAGTCTTTTCTGACAGGTTAAATGTTATTTAACCTTTATTTAACCAGGGAAAAAAGCTGAGATAAACTCCCTTTTTCAACAGTGACCTGGCCGTCTCCTTTGGCAAAAACAATAATTTACACCAATTTTATCTTACAGAACATGTGAGTTGCTGGTCTAGTGCTGATTCAATCAGTTAGTTTGTTTGTGTTATTTATGTGACTTCAGCGGTTTGTTCGGATTCATTAAGGTCACACAATAACACAAACAAACCAATGGAGACAGCGGTAGACCAACAATTCCTGTGGTCTGAGAAGTAAAGTCAATGAAAAGGCAGTCTGACTACAAATATGCTAAATATAGTGTACGCTTAATAATTTGCATACTGTGTGTAATATGTAAATTCTGCTGCCAAAACAATAATAGAAGATATAGTTTGATTACATTGCGAAGTGGCATGGGATCATGGGAGTTGTCATTGTCATTGCTTATGAAAATCTATCTGACATGACTCACAATAGGATGCAATGCAATACGATATGATATGACACAACACAATTCAACATGACATGTTATGATACGATACAATACGACACGATACGATATGATACGATACGATACGATACAATACAATACACAATAGACTGTCAACAAAATGTACAGTGCATATCACATTATATCCCCTGCATTTAGACCTCGGTTTGCAACACACTAATTTTGGTTTGACAGCAGACGTATCCTGTGTTTTCCCTGAAGTTGTAGCAACTAGCTAGCGAACTCACTGTTACTTTGAAGAAATTATGGATTTTTCTGAGTTTGACCATTGTTGGAAACATTTGGGATGATGGAAGTACCAAATTCAAAATACAAGGTATCTATCTATCTATCTATCTGCACTGTAAAAATCAAGTTTTTGTCAACCTATAATGTTTTGTTAAGATAATTTACTTTTCTTCTTTGGATAAACTTGAATCTTTCAGTTTTAGTGCCCCCAGAAAATTGCATTTCAAACAGATTAGATTATTAGCCATTATCCACTTTCTTGATGAGTTTCCTCAACAATCGTTGAAATACAAATTTGAGTTCTAAAACCTAAATATTCAAGTTTATCTAAAGTAGAAAATTACATAATATCAATGAAACATTATTATTTGGTAATTTTTTTTTCAAATATTAAGAGTTTGAGTTTGGCACAAAACTCAGAAATCTACTTAAGTAAATTCCTTTCTGCAGTGAATGTTTCGATGTTTGCGTGTTTATGTGGGGCGGCAGGCTGTTCACGTGTGATCATGATCACATTTTTATGAGTTTAAGTCATCATAAGATCTACTAAACTGAAATAATGATCAAAGCATTTGTTTATTTTTGTGAACCTGCACCAATGAGCTCCTGTCGTTTGAACGCACCACTTGCCAGCTGGCTTGCACCTTGGCATTTGCTCCGTCCTCTTCAGCACATTCATTGGCTTCCAGTGCGGAGCGTCAGCGCGGGGGGCGGGACCTGAACAGAAGTTTAACGTCAGGAATGTGTAGTAGCACTCAAACCAATTTACCACACCGACTGTATCACACACTCATGCTGAGCTCCATCTCTCGTTTGGGACGCGCTGACTGGATTAACTCCCGGTAGTTTGACACGGCAGCTGTTGGCTCTTATCGACTTTTTTATCATGCGAGTTTTTACTTGAGCGGAGCAGGAAAACGTGTATTTTTTTTTTGGAGGAGGAAGATAGTATAGTTTCTAGCACGTCCATCAATGCCAGATTCAGCAACGATGAGCAAAAACGGAATGGTGACAACAATCCACACGAGGATAAGAGCTGAGCCGTTCAATGCCTATTACGAGCTGGTGGGCAAAGAGCTGGGCAGGTGAGTGTTGTCTGTTGCATGACTGCTGTCCTGCAGTCATTGATGAAAAACTCATCTGTGCGCTGACTTCGTCTCTGTGCTGGCGGAGTGGAATTTGTAACAATATCTTGATGATCTTGTGTAAATTTGTTGATCGTATTAAATTTGCTCTGTGCTCGTTTTGATGGGAATCGTGTTAACTGAACATTTTCAATCCCACATTCCTTCCCAGCCGGGGGAAGGCGCAGATGGAGACGCGCTTTGGCACGCGTAATGGCAATGCGCCTCTGTGCGTCCTGGATGAAAGTCACTGAGGAGTTTTAGGACTGTCTGATATTTTATTTTGTTAAAAAAAAAAAATGAGGTGGGCACTAATTAGTTATGTTTAGTTGCTGGGGGCAGAAGGTTCTGTTTAGACAGAAGGGAGTTAAAGGGACAGTTCACTCTAAAATCAAAAATGTAGATTTTTCCTCTTATGCTGCTAGTTATCTATCTGGATTGTTTTGGAGTGAGTTGCAGAGTTTTGGAGATATTAGTATAGATGGGATGTGCTGTCTCTTAAGTTTGCACTTGTTCACACAAGCATGATATCTTTTTCTGTACTTTAAAACTGTGAAAAACCTGTGTTGCTGTTTCTGCCAAAGCTCACTTGTGTCATCTACTGAATCTTGTAGATTCCTCAAATGCCATGAGTCAAATTTCAGTGGCAGTAATTTGTAATCATACTTTTAATGTGTCACAGTACTAACAGTATGAGGTGAAACGACAAAATAAAAAATGAGGCTAATGAGATGTGACACACATGTGAGTAAACAAAGTGACCCTTACAGCATCTGGAGATATTTTAAAGGTAAAGCACAACTTTATTGTGACATATGCAACCATACAAAGTACAGTTACAAACTGTAAAAAGAGAGTTGAGAAAACTAATAATTTCAAGGCAGCTGCCTTCATGACATTTTTGAGTTTTGAATCGAACTCAAACTCTTAAGTTCTGAAATAAACTAAACAAAGTTTTGTCGATCTATACTCTTTTGTTGACATAATTTACTTTCCCCCTTTTTAAATAAACTTGAATCTTTGAGTTTTAGAAATGCCCCCAAAAATGGCATGTCAAAGAGTTTTGACAGCAGGCTGTGAATTTGGTTTGACACTGGATGGTTGCAATTGAAAATATTAAATTAGTTTACCACTATTCAATTTCTCTTTAATTTGGGTTACTCATCAATCTTTGAAATATACATTTTGGGGGTTTCTGAGTTGGGCTCAAAACTCAAGAAAGTTGCTTTGAAATTATGCATCCTCTCAGTGTACAGTCAGATTCAGTCTGCATTTAACTCATGCTGGTATTAGAGCAGTAGACAGCTGCTGTGCAGTGCCCAGGGATCAACTCCAGTTCTAAGTCCAGAACCAGAGGACCCAGAAGAAACCTCTGCAGGCATGAGGAGAACATGCAAACTCTAATGAAAGACTTTGGACCACATCTCTTGTCTCATGCCTCTTTTCCCAGGAGATGCAGCACTAAATATGGCATCTACAGTACATTAACCACTTCTCTGTCTCTCTTCAGCCAAAAGCTGTTTGTGTCTCATGGTCGTTGATGTGTGGATCCTGATACAGAAGTTCACATTCCAGTCATATTAAAAGTGGGGATTCCCCAATGTGCCAGACAATAATGACTGTCCTCAAAAAGCATTTTGAATCAGCACAAGGAACTGTACTTTACTTCTTGGGTTTCACTGAACTCCACAGCTGTTTGGTTGCTGTTTGTGCCAATTCTGCATCTGTCGCTATGATTTCAACTCCTCTGCAGAGTGCGGAGGGACAGACTAAATAAAGAGTCAGTTGGTAGCGGCCAGTTTTCCTTGTCAGACACCCTGGGACATCCTGGGACAGCAGCCAGGACCAATGGGGGGGTTGGCTTGAGGCTACCTATGAAGTGTAGTCCCCCTCTCCCTCCTCTCACCCTCATACCTCAGCCTTACATCCTTCTTCCCTCTTCTTCCCAGGAGTCCGACCCAACAACATCCTGAGATCAGGCCTCATAATCGCATTAAGTGCAGGAATGTACGTAGTGCTGCATGCCAGCAGACCAGCTATACAGTCTGTACATTAGGAGGGATGTTAACCATATTAGTGCTTGGAGGTGCCTGAGTTGAATTCTTCCACCAAATGCTTCTTTCATGAAGCTTAAAGGCGTAGTAGGGCTCTTTGGCCTCATTTTTAAAACATTATCATCAGCATCAAGCTTTTCATTAGGTGTTGTGGTCTCCTGCAAACCTGTGCACAACACACGTTGTGGCCAACTCGAAAGCAGGAAGAGGAACTTGGTTTGTGTGTCAGTCTGTCTGTGAAACAGGCAAATGAAAGCTGTGAGAGCTGTCATTTCTCGTTGGGCTTCAGACATGAGTCAGTGCCCTTCTGAGGGAGACAAAACGCAGACTCCACAGGAAACCAATTTCTCAATCAAATTATCACCATCTCCAGCACTTTTGTGCGTCACAGTCAGGTTTACGATTGATGACAGACTAGCTTCAGACAGTTTAGATGGACTTGTTTCTGCTGAGGATAACCCTGCAAATGAGCCGTTTGATCTGCATAATTGTGTTTGTGGATCCAGGCAGAGTGTTTGAGAAGGCGCTCATTAGTGTTACTCAGAGTTTGGTTGAGTTTTTTCTGCTATAACAGGGCTGTATGCAGGGTGCAAAATTAACTTTTTTGTCCACTGGTTTAATGGCTAATGAATGCTCAAATTTTACCAACAACTCAATAGATTACCATTATTGTTTCGGCTGGTGAATGAAGCAAATCTACCAGCCACTTGCATCTTTTGCCAGCATTTAATTTTGTGCCTTGGCTGTATGCAAAAATGAGCCAAACTTAGAGGAGTAATATTGCACAATATTGAACTCTATTTAGCATGAAACTTGCAAACTAAAACAGTTATTCTGGCCTGGAATGGAAATTTCAGTGGATGACAGTAGCAAGTATTTCAACTCTAGCATGGTTCCTTAATTTCTGATGACATATCATAGTCATTTTATGATTTATTATAGAAAATATATTACTGATTTCACCTTTAACGTGTAAAATGTTAGCATGAAGGACTGTGATGTTATGTATAACCATCTGCCTAGTAACATGGCAGAGTGTGAGCGTAGCCGGCTGGAAGATGGCCATGTTTAGTAACCTCTGACCTGTTGTCAGCCTTTGAAAAGACCTCCCGTTGCTCCTTTCCGTGGCCACCGGTCAGCCCTTTTCTCCCCATATGTAGTTCCCAGCCCACAGTGAGCCGCTCTGAACTTGGCTAATTAAGGATGAAAAGGCTCTGACGGGTTTTGCCTTTTCACTCTGAACAATGAGTCGTCACCATTCTGCGAGAGTAGGGGGGTGAGGAGAGAAGAAACAGGCCCCCGCAAGCAGCCGGGGTGGTAGCCAAAACAGAACCAGGCTTCGGCCCAGAACAGTTGCTGTTTTTGGTCGGCAGCACAGTGGGCTTGGAGTAACACTGTGTGGGAAAATGACTGGCACCACGCTGACTGGACCTTTCTGACTTCATTTAGATTCTGGTCATCGTTTCACATCCTGTGGTCACTTTTCCTGAGCCTTGTGCAGCATATCGGTATTGTGTAGCTCATTAAACACTGAGATTTCAGTTGGATATAGATTTTGAGGTTACAGCGTCCATTTTAGCGTGCTGCTTAGGCTCCAACCTGACTGTAACAGCGGTGACCCCCTGCCTGGCCTCCTCTAGGCACAGTCAGGTGGGTGGTCCTGGTCTCGGGGCTGCCTTGTTAGCCGACTGGTCAGCTTTTGTACGACTGTCAAAGGAGAGGCAGGCTCTGGCCGAGGGTCTGGGCGGAGGTGTCAACACAATTCCATTTGTCCCCGCTGCTGTCAGCTGTGAAGAAAGGGAAGCGAACAAGGCCTCATTATCAGCCTGGGAGGGACGGCTGCTGATTGTGGTCGCCTTGACACAGAGAGGCAATTCTGCACACATCGGACATCCTGCCCACACCCACGGCTGACCCTTAACACCTCCTCTGAATCCATCAATGTATATGCAGAAATATGAATAGAAGTGATGAAGTTGTGAAAGTGGAAGTTCCTTTTTTAATCTCATGTGTTACCAGTGGCGTCCAGCATCTGAGCTGTTGCATATCTTTGTTTTTGTTTGACCTATCAAGTGGCCTTAGAGCATTATCAGGTCCCTGCCCACTATTCAGCAGCTCTTGCCAAAGCTGTCAGCCTTATCTGCCTCCTCTGAAGGCTAGAGGAAGAGGAGGAGAATCGGGGAAATCTCCACCGAATGCTGAGTGGTCAATAGCAGCAGGCTGTGTTTTCAAATGATGCCACTTAACCTTCTTATCTCTGAGCTGTTCTTTAACCTCGCCCACAGTGTTGCACTCGTGGCTGGTTGGCGGGTTTTTCCAAACGTCTTGCACTGTAATCTAGGTTTCACCTCCTAGCAGTTTAACTGTCATGAGTGTGTCCAGTAATTTTAGCCCTTTGCATGCTGCAGTTTTAAATGACCTAAATTTAATCCAGTGGTCCAGTTGGCTACTTGAACACGCAACAGAACCAAATATATTTGAAAAGCCACTAATGTGGTTATGATTATTCTGCCTCCTCCTCACTATTCCCCCTCTTTGTTTTCCCAGGGGAAAGTTTGCGGTGGTGAAAATGTGCATTGAGAAGGCAACGGGGAAGCGGTATGCTGCCAAGTTCCTGCGAAAGCGACGGAAGGGCGAGGACTGCCGCATGGACATCTTAAACGAGGTCGCCGTGCTGGAGTCGGCCAAGGCAAACCCCTATGTTGTGGCGCTGCACGAGGTCTACGAAACCAAGTCCGAAATCATCCTCGTTCTGGAGTGGTAAGACAATACAAACAACACAAAGGTCCTTAAAAGTTCACTGAAATAAGAGACCCTACATCGACAGACTTGTCTGTCACTCCAGAGTTTGTTTGTGTTCAAACTCCCAGGCACACACCCACCCTCACACCACGATGGCGGTAATCTAAATGGCCTGTCAAACCTCCCTCACTTGACAGGGTTTGAGCCATTCCAGGAAAACTGGGAGAAAATGATTAGGCTTTCAATCATTAAGGAGATGAAAATCCTTTAATCATTACTCACTAAAAACTTTCCATGACTGAAGTGTTTCTGAAGCAGAATGTCAATGTTCTCTTCTAGAGAACTTGTATATACACATTTATTTACTTATACTTCATAATAGGAATGTAACATACTGAAGGTACTACCACAATAAAAGGTCCGTGTTATTTAAGTTTGATGCAGCAACTTTTGTTCATATAAAATTCAATTATCCTTTTAACTTTAAATCCTTTAAAAGCAGCCAGTCACGACTTCAGCATGTGCAAAAACTTGGCATGAATAGTCTTTTGCAAGCAGACATACATAATTCAAACATTAATTTTCCAAGCAAAACCCACACAGCACTCTTTTTATAAAATAAAAATAATTTAAATATAAATTTGTAATATCACAGTCAGCAGACATTTTTTTGTTGCATCCAGGTGTGGTAGTCATTAAAACAACGACTCAAACTTCTGTAATTAAGTCTTTTATTTTGATACTTTTACTTTTATGTGTATTTTCTCAAGTCCAAGTTTTAAAATCATAATTCACACTGAGCAGGCCTATAATATGAATGAATATTCAAACCGTTCATCTGATTGTGAATAGACTAACTTGCAGATTTACTGGTTACATCCGTCTTAATATCAAGCAATCATTTTTTTGCGGTGGGAAAACCTTCAGATCTTGCGTACACGTCATGCAACATCCTGTGTTTTGCATGTCGGGAATGTTGCTGCGCTTCATGTTCATGTGAATTGTCAGCGTATACATATCTGTCTGATCTGTGAAAAACACCGTCCTGGTTGCACAGGGTACAGCTGTGTGTCAAAAAAAAAAAAAAAACACCCACACACACGCACACACGTGTGAAATGTGTAGCCTTGCACTTTTGTGACATGAGCTCTGTCTTAAATGGAAATTCTCTCTCTCTGTGGTTAGCTGCTCATCTCATTGTGGCTTCAATACCTCAGTTTCTTGTTATACTGAATGACTGTCAGGAACTGTCACTTTAAATACCAGCGAGGCAGAACTGCAGCTTGCTCACTGTGTGAAAATAAGAAATGTCAAGCTACGAGCGAGACACTGTGAGAACATATTTCTCCGTACTGTGGACGGTGTGTTACCTGTCAACATGCAGGTGAACTGGCCGGCGGCTGCTCGCTCAGTGACCCAGCAAAGTCAATCCCGTCTGTCTGTCTCTGGTCTGTTGTGGTTGGGTGTTAAATGACATGATGCATATCCAGTACGTGTCCTCTGACCACTTTAATGGCACTCTCTAATTAGGATTTGGAGAGGACACTTAGCATCTTAATTACCTCGCTCGCCTCATTACAGGGAGATAACGCCAGGCAATTACGGTTGAACCACGTTCCCCTGACCCTATTCCTGAACTGCTCGCCGTTCAGGCAGGAAGCCCTCTCCTGCCCCGTCCTCGGTAGTCATCCGCATCCCAGACATGGAATGCCTCCGCAGAACAAAGGCCTCGCTCTGGGGGGGGGCTGTGTTTGACCTCTGACTGAAGTGTGAAAGGGGAAGTAGCACCACAGTTCACCCCTGCATGCCTGCAGAGAAAACATAGCAGGAGGTCAGCCGGCACTGGTCCACAGTTCCTCTTCGGCTGCCAAATGGAGCTGCACCGGCGAGTCTTTGAGCGTAAAATGAAGCAGCCTGCAAGTGCACAATATTTTAGCAAGAGCTTGTTTTTTTAAATGTCAACTCATGCCTTTGTCAGTTGTTGTGCTGTACATTTGTCCTAAAAACTGCACTCACAGCGAGACCCGTGGCCTATGAAAAGCTGCATCTTCAAACTGTCTGACCTCAGCATGAGTTTCAAGAATTGCAAACTATTTTCCATTTCCTGTGGGTTTAAATGTAAGCAGAAAGCAAGGCTCCCAAAAGTAGCATGCCGCCACTCTGGTATAAAGTGTGCTACACGCACACACACACACACTTCTCGTAGCCACAACCACATCCTTGGTAATGTCAGAGAAATGGAAGCGAGAAGTTGAATTCTAATCATCTTTAAAAGTGCAGCTCCAGCATGCGTCAGAACCACAGAAACCCCTATAATAACTAGTTTAGAGAGATGGTCACTTTGATGAAAAATGAACGTGCATCACCTCTGAGCTCTGCAACTTTTTTTGTGCACAGAAGCTAAATCAGTCCTGGTGATGTATTCTCCAGGAAGCACAGTGTTTGATTTCCTGCTTCTTAAAGGTATATTGTACAAAAAAAGAGGACTTAGCAATTAGTCGCCAGCTGTTTTGATAATCCACTAATCATTTCAGTTATTTTGCTTAATAATTTGCTGCCTTTCTTTATCTTTTCTGGCAGTAAATCAGAAGTCTCAGGGTTTCAGAATTAACTGATTTTGATAATCGATTCATTGGTTTAGTGGCAGGGGTTCTGGGAAATACAAGACATTTGATGATGTCATTGTGGACTTGGGGAAACAATAACTCTAAGATAATCATTTGTTGCAGCCCTATGTTCATTGAGTATACCAGAGTCCAAGTATTGACAAGACAGTTGAGCCAGCAGACAGGTGACACACATTGTGGCAGAGTGCTGATAAGGTGACGTCAATGAGCTTCCAGCTTGGTGATCAGCCAAGGACTTTGACCTAATAGCTTCTCCTGCAGAACTAAAAGGACGTTGACTTGCTTCACCACTTTTAAATAGAGACATATTTTAGTGTCCTCCTAGAGGCTCGTCTGTTTTTGGCTGCAGTGGGTTTGTTCTTGCATCGGAGGACGTCTCCCACACACTCTAGTAGCGCGTACATTAACTATCTTGGAAGGCAGGAGCCTGCGCAGACTATTTAGACTTCAGGGAAGTATCAGATCGTTCCTAAGTGCTTGGCCAGAATGTGTGCAGTCTGTTGAATTTAAACAAGATCGTCTTTATCAAGATTTTAAATCTCCCCGGGCCTTCTCCTGACAGCTTAATGAAGCTATTGAAATACTCTGTCATGTCAAGCCTTTAATTGTTCAGACAGGTACAGTAATGGAGGTCAAATCCATGTTAAGTTGACAAGTTCAACACCAGCTCAATAAGAGGCAGTCTAGAGGGTTTTTTTCTGTATTGCAATAAAAGCATCCATCAAACCACACTCACATGTCTTTCATTTCCTCTCCCAAATGAAAACACTAACACCAGGCTTGTCGGAATTTAGTATAAATGAACAGATCGATGTAAACAGATGAGTGCGGGGTTTCACTGTATTGTCTCCACCGCTCTCTAAACTCTTTGGGGGGGGGGGGGGGGGGGTATGAGCGTGTTTGCAACAAGCAGGGTAGGTGGCAGGTCAAGTATTTGGTGCTGGGAGCGAAAAAAGAAAAGATTATATGAACCAATGACGGATATCCTCCAAATCCCCAAAACATGGGTGCTATTTTCACAGCTGAGGATAGTGAAGAGCGCAGGGTTAGGAGGCTAACACAGGGGATTGGGTGGTGCTGGTTATGTAACAGTTGTGCCCAGGGCCTGGTCCCAAACTTTTTTTTTTTTCCCTCAGAAGATGAAAAGCATGTGTGCCATCTAAATCCCCCACACATGGCTCTAGTTTTTCGGGTGAACTGTCAGCTTGAGGCATTGATCTGACTGATGGAGCGTCCAACATAAATCCACCATGTCTCCACTTTACTTGACTTTGTTACACAAGCGCGGCAAGACCAGGCAAGAATCTGACTCTTCCTTCCGCAAAAATGTGAGAAGTCCCCATCGAGTTGTCTAATTACTAAATTCCAAAAATGAATAGTCCCGTACATGTAAGTTGTTTTGAGAGAATTAGCAAAAAACTACGCAGGCGGACGCTCATACAGTATCTAATTACAGTTGACACTACTCCCATGTCACAGTCTCTGGCTGAGATCTGTTCCTTTCCATTTAAAATGTTTAAGCTTTGATTTATCATTCAGTGTTTGCTTCTGCTGACCCCATTTGATTTAGTAAGTTAACCTGCAGTATATCAGGCTGCATTATGCCTTATCTGAAGCTGCTGTAAACTAACATGACTGTTCTTATCGCCTGTAATATTCCTGGGAAAGGGAGGGTACGTGGGGAGGCGGGGTACCTAATACTACAGTGATTCATGCTGTAATGGCAGGCAGTGTGCAGAGGTGGATGGCCTCCGAGCCAAAGTACACTAATGAGGAGACTGGCTGTTATGTAATTTTAAAGAGAGTGGAAATGACTTTGGGCTTGTTCACTAAAATTGTAGTAATGGGATGGGTTGGAATTTGCCATTGTCGACGATTCAAACTGAGAGGAAGGGCGTATTTGTATGGTTGAAGGTGCAATTTATTATAACAAGTCAAAATGAATAATCAAAACTGGAAGTTAGCCAAACTAAACTTCACTGGGTGGCTATCAATGTACAGTTTCTTTCTTCTCATCTTATCCTTGTTTTGTTTTCTCAGTTTTCCTTCCTGTGCTTTCCTTCCAGCGCCGCCGGTGGCGAAATCTTCGACCAGTGTGTTGGCGAAAACGACGAGGCCTTCACAGAGGAAGATGTGATCCGGCTGGCCAAGCAGATCCTGACCGGAGTGGCCTTCCTGCATCGGAACAACGTGGTGCACCTGGATCTGAAAGTAAGTTTGCTGAAAGACTGTATGGACTGTATATAGGGCACACTATTCCCTGTTTTCTGTTATGCAACCACAACTCATTCAGTGTGTCACGACCCTGTTCCCACGAGGAATCAGGTGGCAAAGGAGCTCGACTGAGCTATCATGTTTTCTTTAAGTGGACCCTGAGGTAACATCATTGACATTTTCTTTATTCGTAAACATCTCACGAATTAAGCAAGTATCCGGTTTCCCTTTATACATGTTATATCATTTAGGGCTGTACCCGACTCAGAGTTTTGTCAGTGGACTCAGATTTCACTGTCCAATAGGAACATTTGATGATTTGTCCCTTTTTATTCAGTTCAGTAGAGCACTAACTTTTTCTATCAGTATCAGCATGTCACCTGCGCTCCATTTCTGTCACTCTTCTCCACTTCTTTCTAAGTTAGTTTTGCCATTTGTGGTGATTCTGAGGCTCTGAGTTTGTAAAGTTTGCAGCCGGCCACGTCGTTCCATTGTTCAATGTGTTCAGTGCATTTTTCACAGCTTTCACGGTCGTCAGAGGGGTCTCAGACTGAAGATTTGACTCTCAGGGGGCAGCCCTAATATAATAATAAGCGATCAGTTGAAATGCGTCCTTTCTTTAGCAGGACTGATGCTTTAAAACATTTTGGTGTATGTTAACATAGTGTGAGGTTTTCAAGAGCTGAATCTTCTGCACTTTTCATTCGCCCTTGTGGTTTGAGTATCCCAGGCCTGTTGTTGGCCTCCTCACCCGTCTTCTCCTCTTATGTTTATCTTAGAGGTTTAAACCAGCGCTGGCATTTGGCCAGTCTAACCCGGGATTAAGCACAGTCGTACATACGCTACAAACCTAGAGCCATCCTCGTGGTTGGCATGGACATCCTACCTGTTTACGGTGTCCTCTGATTGGCTTAGCAGCAGATCACAGCGGAGCAGCTCGATGCTGACTGACAAACCAGAACCTAAATCCTCTCGGGACCATTCACCTCAAAAGCTTTGGCTCATTCACACAGACAAGCAATGATGTCAGACCTCAGGCGTCTTGAATTATCATCAGTCATTATGTAACGTACCTTTCTGTAATCTAATCTGTGTGTGTGTTCCCTCCAGCCCCAGAACATCTTGCTGACCAGTGCCAAACCTCTGGGGGACATTCGTATCGTGGACTTTGGCTTGTCCAGACGCATGGACAACATGAAAGAAGTCAGGGAGATCCTGGGTACACCGGAGTATGTGGGTGAGTCCTGCTTTCCGGCATTAAAATACCCAGAATCACCTGTTTCTTTTTCAATCTGAGTGCCATTGATCATGACTAATTGGGGCCATGTGTTTCTGTTTGTCGCAGCACCAGAGATCCTCAACTATGAGCCCATTAGCACTGCGACAGACATGTGGTGAGTGTGCTCCTGTAGTTAATGAGGCTGTTTCCACTCATTTTAATGGGTGCTATGCAGAACTTGTTTAGTCTGTGTTTTACTTCTGGGAATAAAGTCATTTTCAAGACATTGACATCACCTCCCTAATGTGCAAAAGACAGTCTAGACCTTTGACCGCAACATCATCTTTGCCTCATACTTGTAGTTAATTAACGACCAACTGCAGCACAGTGGAAGTCAGCCAGATGTGTTGTGCTCAAGTGTGTTGCAAAACAGTTTCTGTCACCATCAAACATGACAGATTGCCTCATAGCCTCCTTCCTTTTCTTCCTCCCTATGAACAGGAGCATCGGGGTTCTGACCTACGTCATGCTGACCGGCGCGTCTCCATTCCTGGGTGACGACAAGCAGCAGACATTCCTCAACATCTCTCAAGTCAACATAGACTACTCGGAGGACACGTTCGAGGGGATCTCCTCCCTGGCCGTTGACTTCATCAAGTCCTTGTTAGTTAAAAACCCCAGGTGAGGCTGCTTACAGTAAAATGTAGATATGATCAGATGTCCTGATTAAAACTGAATAATTTCCACCAGCATCGCTTTGAAATGATTTACACACCAAGGATGTGAGTCAGGTTTAAACCGGCACGGAAGTACATCCGCATACGTCAAAATGAGTGGATGTGGTAAGATTTGCGTCACCTTGCTAAGAAATCATTTCCTTTTTGTGCAAATGGTGGTTGCAAGCTCACCTCATTTAAAAGTAAGAGATTTTGTAGGCCAGTATCATCTTTTGATATTACAACAAACACTGACTATGATTGCAAGCACACAAATTTTCCACTATTATTCATAATTCAACAGTATTCTGACTCTGACACAGGTCACCTATATTCTGACTTAGGCCTTATTCTGATTTAACATTTTTCTGATTAAGAATAGTGGAATATGCCAGTATTATTCAGTCTATTTGGCTGTTTTTGGTCATTTCTATTTCATTTCTTTATAAACAAACCAACTAGCCAACCATTTGCGAGGCTGGGGCAGAGATGCATACACAAAAGAAAAGCCCACATTTTTGGCCTGAAGGAGAAACACATCATCTTTTAAACATTTCACAAGACTTGGATATCAGCAGGTTTTTGGATATGTGAAAATATCACATCACCAACCTTTTCAAGAAGGTGGTTGAACAAATGAAACGGGGAGACTGTGCTCACCTGTTCGAACAAGTCCTTTGGAAAAAATAGTGTTGTGGCGCAGCTCCAGCTGTTCCACTATTACATAATCAAAGTATGGACAGCTGCAAGGTAAACAGGAATATTAGTGGAAATCACTGACAACATTTACATGCACACAAAATTCAAATTCTTACCCTTATTCTGAAAAAAGACAATATTCTTACTATGCTGTGTATATGGCTAATGAAAATGAATGTTCCTCTAATATTCCCGTGGACGTGCAGCCGTGCATCAACACTTCTTTGCATCAAAACAGGATTTTTTTTTTTTGAGTTTTACACCAGTGGCAGGCTTGTTCAACTATGAGAAAACAGCCTCCCTCTTTTCATTCATTCAACCACCTTCTTGGAACGGTTGGCATTGCAATGTCCAAAAACTTGTTGATATCCAAGTTTCTCCTTCCGACCAGAAATATGGGCTTTTCTTTTGTGTGTACTCACCCTCACAAACTGTTGGCTGGTTGGTTTGTTTACAACACACAGCGATGGACGTAAGCAGGAAAGACATGTCACAAACTGCGGTTAAAAAAAACCCAACTGAGACGCACATTGTGAATGTCCTGTATACATGTCCAAATACTCCTGTTGTATCCCACATGTCTAAATTGGAAAATGCTCCATTCAGAATATGCCGGTTACGTGTTTACAAGTATCAAATATTGTCATATTCTGAATAACAGTGGAAAATTAGTGTGTAAACATAGTGACTGATGCATCAGCGTCACCATTTTTGAAAAAGAGAGCAGCTGAACTGAG
Source organism: Lutjanus erythropterus (assembly GCF_056507025.1). Lineage (NCBI taxonomy): Eukaryota > Metazoa > Chordata > Actinopteri > Lutjaniformes > Lutjanidae > Lutjanus > Lutjanus erythropterus. Next base: position 6,859,476 of record NC_139335.1, read on the forward strand.
GGGATTTTTAAGCTATGTAACCATATGTCTGACGAATTTAACTTTAAACCATAATGACCTGATTGAGAGCTCCAACACTGAGCTCTGAATTTGTCACCATAGTTTGCCGATGAAAAGTAACAGAAGCTTCTGTCTCACATCCAGAGCCCGAACCTCAGTGTTGTTTAATTGCATCAGATTACTGGTGGTGTAGGAAAAAGTGGAGGATTCCTCAGTGTTTGAGTAATCGGTGAGGGATGGAGGGGAAACATTCTTGAGTGCAAAAAGTGTGTTTTTTTGTGGTTTTTCTAAACCAAATGTTGTAAAGGAATATGGCCGCCCTCTGCGAGAGAACAGATTGATTGAATCGGAAGATCCAGGCAATCCGTCGGTTATGTAAACTCTTTGGGAATTTCCACTCATCCACGGTGTTATTGTGTTTGTGTGTACAGGAAGAGAGCCACGGCAGAAGAGAGCCTCAACCACCCCTGGCTGAACTCGCCGTCCCGTCCCCACTCCCACCCGCACCTCCACGCCACGTCGGCCTCGTCGTTGGACGAGCCGGAGACGAGCCAGTCGGAGTCGGAGCCCGAGAGCCCAGTGCCCTCACCCGAGCTGAACTTGATCGGGTCGTACCTCATGTGCCCGGGCAAGGGCGAGCTGAAGACGGGCCGCGACGCCTTCTCCTTCAGCGAGTCCCCGTTCCCCACGCTGCCTGAGATCCAGCAGGAGCTGATCTGCTGAGCGACAGGTGGAGACAAACTGAACGGATTCAAACTCCGCCGAGCAGACGCTGAAAGCCGGCGAGCCTGCAGCTTCTTGGTCGCTATATGGATGCTGCACGCCTGCTGCTGGCTGCTTCTACTGCTGTGATGTCTGTGAGCTGGGCTGTGTGTAGTCTGATACCTCTCTGAGTGTGTGTGTGTGTGTGTTTGAATAATACATGTGCTGATTTATGATAGCACGGAAGGAATGTGAGAGGAATGAAGATGCGGGAGGAAAGAGTGGGAGAAGACACACGAGGACTTTGTCGCAGGACTGCACCACTGCGTTAAAAGTGACAGAACTGAGCCAACACTGTGGCTAGTTCACCCCCTGCACGCACACTGGTTTCTCTTTTCACCCAGTTCGCCTTCTGAGCTGGGTTTAAGAGGAGAGGCAGCCTCCCGCTTCCTTGGGAAATGACTTCACTCACTGTTTGCTCTCATCAAAACAAGTTCTGCTTCAGCCGACCCAGACATACCTTCTGTGATGAGTCCTGTTAAAGGAAGTGAAGGGTTTTGACAGATGGTTCTCCTTAACAAAAGAATTAAAAGCAAAGGACAGCACCTACGCTGAAGCTCATCTGTTCCACTGTTTTATATGTTTATTATTTATGTGTGTTTGTTAAACCACTTCACCCCCGTAAATGTACAAACCCACATCAATGCCTGAGTTTAAGATGGAAATAGTAGCATTCTTATTTTTCTAAGGACAATCTTAAGCACTTTTTATTTTGTCATCGGACTTTCATGTAATAAACCAAAGGTTCATCAAGCACAGTCAGCTGTCACACAATGTACTGTACATATTAACCATTCTCCACCACCCACTGTTTTGGTCACCTTCTTTTTTTGTTCACAAAGTGCCACTTTTTCAACCTCACTTCTGTGTTAATATTTGACTTTGTTCAGTTTTTTTTTGTTTGTTTTGTTGGCTATTGCTCAAGTTGCACAAGTTTTTTTTTGTACTTAACTGCAAGGTTGCCACTAGATTTTATGCTCTTGTGAAAACATCAGTCTTGGAAAGAGGGAATAATGCGAGGGTGTGAATTCAACAATTCAGCTTTGTTATTAGAATTGCAATACATGAACATGGTCAACTGAAGATTTGTATAAATATGTGATGTTTGCCTTCAGATGCTCGGGAGCAGAAAAACTGGGAAGAATTTCTCAAAAAAGTACTGAAATGTATATTATGAGTTAGTATTAAGATTAATATGAAAAGATAAGTGATGTGTTGGTTTTTTTTACCTGTGTATGAATGTTAACATCATTATATAATGTCTTATTTTGTACGTTAACTTTTACTTATTCCTGTTGTTTTTCTGCTCATGAATTTCAGGCAGGTTTGCACTTGTCCTTGCGGACGTCATGTTAAAATGAATAAATGTTGTTGGCATGCATTGCAAAATGTAAAGAAGAAAAATACATGTGCATTTTGTATCAAACTCCTCTGCTTGTGTGTGATTGTTTTTACAGCACCAGTAAGCTATGAAATTTAACATTTGGCAGCATTTCTGTAGTTTTCAAGCAGTTAACTTTATCACTGTCTTATTTCTCTTGGGATAAACGAATTTCTCTCCTATCTTAATTTAATTTAAGGTTGTAAGGGTTCAGTTACATGAGAGTGAAAAGTTCCAATTCTGGATTTGGGTTATGTAATTCAACCAAATCCAGGTGTGTTTTATATTCCACATAAAGTCTGCCAGTATTTTTTTTCAACCAGTATTTCAACCAAAATCTCATTTACAATGTAGCTGAAGTAAAAATATAAAATGGAATCCTCTTGACACAAAGACACACCAGAGAGAAACTGTCATAAAAGTGTCAATAAGAAGTAAAAAAAAACAAACAATGAAAGCCACAGTAACAGTTAAAAGTTAAGGTGTATGAATCGGTTAGAACACCTGGAAGTAAAATGTGTCACATTTAAAATTTGCCCTACAAACAAAATAAACTTTTTGGCCTTGCTACCAGCACGGTTCCAGGAATGGCAGTGTCAGACAACCAGTTATGTCCATACTGAAATATCTCAACAACTGATGGATTGATTTTCCATGAAACAGTCCCTGATGATGTGTCCTAATGATTTTGGTGATCCTCTGACTTTTGCCCCAGTGCCACCAGCAGGTCAAAAAATTTGACCATTGTTTGGGTCTATGACCAAATATCTTCTGAAATTCGCATCAGGCTCTTCTGTATTTTGTGCTAAGTCCTAATTAGCAAATCTTAACATGTTAACATGCTAAACTAGACAATAATATAACCATTATATCTGCTTAACGTCGGTATGTTAGCATGCAGATGTTTGCAATTAACTGAAAGCACAGCTGTGCCTTCATGAACTTTCAAAGCCGGTAGCTAATATGGCTGTAGCAAAACCCACCAATGTGCTTTACAGAATAAAATTGATCATCTGCGGAGCAAAGTGATCGTCAATCAAAGACAAGAAATGTTAGATAAGAATGTCCTCACTGAACTATGACTTATGTTGGACTGATTTTATGTTTATTTATTTGAGCTGGAACAAAAAGGGAACAAAGAGGGCTGATCATTTTTGATTGATTGTAATTTATGGTGATCATAGTTTGGTCAGTGATTGACTAAAAAGACTGTTACGTGCCACAGTGTCTGTGTGGTGTGGTGCTCTCCTGTGCCCAGGTTCTGCCCCTCCCCCCCTTGCAGATTGCAGTGATTGGCATTAGGTGCAGCTGCTCTGCAATCAGGACCTGGTGCTTAAAAGCCTGGAGAGTGCAGCCATTCAGGGCCAGTGGGCCATTTGGTGGATGGAAGTCCACATGTCAGGGCCGGAGGGCCATTCGACAGACTACAGTCTGCTAGTCTGTAGACTAATCCTGCAGCAGCAGGTTAGACTACTCGTGGCGGTCAACAAGTGCTTCGCTAGCGCTTTCAGCTAGTGAAGTCACTTGTCTTTGTGTTTCATGTGCCTTGTTTACCTCCGTGGTTGGCAAGGGCACTCGTCTGGGCGCCCCCATGTGCTTTGCTAGTCCCGCCAGCTAGCAAAGGCACTCGTTGTTTTCTGTGTTGTGTTCTTGTTAGCCTCCCTGGCTAGTATGGACACTTGTTTTAGTAGGTTAAGTTACCCCGTTTTGATTTAATCTGTTAACCTAATTTGACACATTGGTTAATAAAAGAACTTTTGTTTACATCATTTTGGCTCAGTTCTCCTTCCTTCCTTTTTCTCCCGGCAAAATTTATTTAATGTTGCACCCCTCATCCCCTAGCCCAACTTGGGGGTCGTAACAAAGACTTATTTTTATTTTGTTTGTATTTGTGTGTGTGGGTCCTTTAATTGACAGGGACAGCTGAGGAGCAGACAGGACGTGGGGGAGAGTAGGGTGACCAGGTGTCCCACTTTATGAGGGACTGCACAGCATTTTTATCCCTCGTCCCACGCCTCACATATTGAGACTGTGTCCCACATTTTAATTAGCTGTAGTTTTCAAAAGTCAAACCACCACAGGCATGTATTCATAGCTGGCCTTTGGATCGTGCATCAACATCGCTGCTATATTAGTCACAGCAAGATCGGCCCGTAAAGAAACACATATAAACGGGGAAGCTGTGGTTTCTGTGGATAAAAAACACTTTGTTTATAATTTTCAGCCAGTTTCATTAGTCATTTTTATTTTTTAAGGGCTTCTGATTTACGAGGAGTAAGTTGGGGGGAAAAAATGGTCCTACTCAGCATGTTAGACTACCTTTCAGCTCTGGTAATGTGTCCCACATTGTCCCAAACAAACATATTCTTTGACACAGATTTGGTTTGACGGGATCTCGTCTGGTGGAACCTGGACTGCTGGAGCAAGTAATTAATCCTTGGTACATGGGGGTACATGGAGTGCAACAGTGATCAGGTGAGATAGAGGGGAGCCCCAGCTATGAAGCCTTTATTATCTTCAAGCCTAAAAATAAAAAGTGAAATTAAAAAGTTTGGGAACTCCTGCTGAGATGGTGGTTTTCAGCTTCCTTGGTAAGACAGTACCCAGGACAGTGCTGACAATCTCTCATCAGAGGTTGCATAATATATGTATGACTGGCAAGTAATTTAACCAAAGATCAGATTCCATACTCAGATTGTTTCATTTCCACAGTTTTTAGAGGTCTGACTTAATAAAATTCTCAAGTATTTCATTATAAAACCGAGAACAGAGGTTTGGGTTTGTTTTTTTTTTTCCTTCCCAAGATCGATCTACCCATCTGTCTTCTGCATCATCTCACCATATAATGTTACCTTCTAGACACTTAGAAATAAAGGTGCTCACTAGAACCATAAAGGTTTCTCCGGCTTGTGCCCACAGGAGAACCCTCGAGGATATTATGTAACACACAGTCAGGGGGTTCTACTAAGAGCTATTTTGTATTAAGGGTTTTATCTTAAACACACTCAGTGGGTTCTACCAGGAACCTTTTTATAGTCCATGGGTTTAATCTATAGAACCCAAGCTGGAGGTTCTACCAAGAGAGAATAACTCAGTATCATTTTTATATTCCAAGGGTTTTAACTAGAACACACTCAGGGGTTCTACCAAAAACCCTTTTGTATTCCGAGGGTTTTATCTAGAACAGGTGCAGGGGTTCTACCAGGAACCTTTTAATATTTCAAAGGGTTTATCTATAGAAATCACCCAGAAAGTGCTACAAAAAAAAAATTTTTGTATTCCAAGGGTTTTCTACTGGGAACTTTTCCTCTGTTATATTCCAAGGGTTTTGCCTAGAACTCACCCAGGAGGTTCTACTGAGAACCCTTTTATAGTACAAAGAACAATCAACAATCTTTGAAGAACTTTTTTTTTTTTTTCAAAAAGGATTCTCTGGATGAAATATGTTCTTAATGCAACCATTTGAACACCTTCTTCCTCAGAAACAAATTCTAGATAGAACCTCAGCCCCTCATAAAGAACCCTTTTGGAACCCTTATTACTAAGAGTGTATGACCCCCATATGTGGTCAGTATCCCTTAATACTGATGATAGAGATCAGTTCCTTTCGGTGTTTCTGTTTGTCCGGTAGTTCACCTGAGTGTGTAGTCAGCAGAAAAGCAGATCTCATTTCAAAACAGACCCGAGTTTGGACCCGATCACATGTGAAGCATCTGCTTTTCCTCTCAGCGTGTCTATTTAGAGAAACCGAGTATCATAAAGAATAGAAAAGCCCTCTCTCGGGCAATAGTCTTCCATAAATATCCAGCAGCCTCTCTGAACAGGAAATGCCAGCAGCATCCTGTAAAGAGGAACACAGGGGTAAATCTTTCCACTGTAGTAACGTTTCTTTCTCCCTCATGCACACACACACACACACACACACACACACACACACACACACTCCCGCGCATGTTTACTTGTCAGGTTAAACAATATCCCTGCCTGCCAATATCCTGAATGCTTGCTTTAATGTGCTCTTCCTCTCGTGGTCGGCACTGAGCCAGTTCAGCCAGTAATGAGAAAGAGGGCCCCCCCTGCAGGGTCCTGCTCCGGTGGCTCTTGGCCGGACCGACCACTTCCCCTAAAGAAAATCCTGGAGCTGAGGAATGCCAGAAATGTTCATAACTGGCTTCCGTCCTTTTTCAAACCTTGTCCTTTATGTCTCTCTTCCCTCCCAGCCTCCTTAAAGGGTTTGTTTCTCAGTGGGAGGTAGTATTGTTTTCTCTCACACACACACACACACACACACACATAAACATACGCAGTTATTGAAGCGGTTGATTAAGTGGCTGTTTCTAAGAAAGACTCTTCGGATCAGTTGATGGGACTCTGATATTTGAAGTGACTGTTACAGGATGATTTAAGACAGACGTTGAGACAGTTCATGCTGTCTCCTGACTGAAGTCTAGATTTGTAGCAGAAGAGCACTCTTGTCTCCTGCAGATGCAAACAAATTCAAAGAGTGGACAAAAAGCTTAAAGCGACATCCAGATAACCTGCTCCCAACTATCTCTCTGAAGTCCTGCTTAATAGTATTTGAAGGATGTCAGACTGCTTTTATTTACCCCAGTGAGGCACATTACTCTGTCTCTCTTCAGTCTGTACAACAACAGTCAAAACAGATAACATCATTATAACATTTATTGTTTTTCTTTGCAATATGACCAGTTTCACAGACAAGGCTAAAGCCTGGTCCCTGTTTAAACTGACCTGCATAAACTTACCTTAAAATAGTCATAGATTTTCCCTATTTAGGATTAAACTAAGCTAATTGCAAAATGGAGGATCAGAGCTACCACTGGACTAAACTGAAGCTTAAATTAACCCTTCAAAGATGCAGGTTTAACTTCTGCTCGGTGTTGGACTTGCATGGACTATTTGAATATCTAAATGAGGTATGCCTCAACTTTTTTAAACCTGGAGGATTTCCACACGACATGGCTGCGTCACGATACAGCTGCGCCACGGCAGCCGGTGTGATCTGCGACCATTCTAGACGATGTTTGCGACTCCACCAGAAGTGCCGCGGTGCGTCCCAGAAGCGGCTCTCCACTTTAAATACACTCTGAGTCTATTTTTGACGGATGCCGCGTCAATTAGCACAGAGCTGATCGAACTGGCAGGAAGTCAGACACAGACAAGGCAGGGAGAATCCGTTTAATTTTCAAAATAAAAAAAAAAAAAAGACCCAGTGCGATCATAAAGACAGACAGAAAATAAACTATTCAAGCACGTAGCCTGCTTATCCATGGTAGAAGCACAAAGAGCAAGGAAAGAGGTCCTAATCAACAAAATCTGAGCAAATAAACATAATCAGGCGGGCATAGTACATGAACCACACACCCTACCACGTGAACTACGAGGGCATTTGAACTTGAATTTAGTTGAACCGTATTGCAGACCAACTTTGGTCCACAGGCCCCACTTTGGGCAGCCTTGATGTAAATGAAGAGGCCAGTCAGTTTTTACTTTCAGTAACTTCATGGTTTGAGACAATGTGTTTTAGTAGTTTTTTCATACGCATGTCGTTTTGTCTCAAGATTCAAACCAGTGCTGTGTGTTTTCATGAGTGACGTTAGTTACTGACTCCAGGATTTCATAGTCTGTGACTAACTAAGCCAAACTCAAACCCTGTTTATGAAAGCTGCATAAATGTCCGTGTTTAACTAGTACAGATTAAGGCCTGCTCCTGGTTTAATCTAAGTCCTGTCGGTGAAAACGGCCCATGGTGTCTGACATCTGCTGGGCTGTAAGATGTTTATTACTGTAGGTGCTCAACAGGCGTTTCATCACGTGCTAACCGGCCGCACATCCTAAAGACAAGTCTGTCAGCACCTGAGCACATTGATCCCTTGAGGTTCATGAAATTCCAGAAGTTGCACTTCAGAATGTAAACCTCATGGGAAGCTCGAAAGGTTACATTCTACACTGAATAGGTCAAAACGATCAGTTATATAACCAAAGTTTGTTTGACAGCAGGCGGAAATTGTGAAACTGTGGCTTTAAATGTACCACTGACAGCTTAGGAACACGCTGCAAAAATAGTTTTGTGACTGCAATCAAATATTTATGTAAAGCACTTCTCTTTCTCATAGTCAAATAAAAAAAAAAATATATATATCTATATATATATATATATATATATATATATATATATATATATATATATATATATTATATATATATTATATATATTCATATATATATATATATATATATATATGAATATTTTACATAAAGAACCACACGGAGCCAGATAGCACCAAAAATAGCACAAAATTGCAGAGAGCACAACAGCACAAAAAGCCACAAATAAGGATTTGGCTTGGAGTAAACAGAATATGAGAACTTGTAACAGCTTTCTGTGTCTCCAACCTTTTTAGTGATGCTAGATGTATTGCTCTATGGTACTGTCAGTCTGTCAGTTATCCTAACACTTTTTGTGTGTTTTACCACAATATCTTGAAAACTGCTGGAGGAATTGCCACGTTACAATATACATACATACATATGCATGGTGTACAGAGGAAGGATCCTGCTGGCTTTGGTGATCCTCTAGTTTTCATTCAGTTCTATCTGATGAAACCACTCAGCATCCACTGGATGGATCGGTACAATTTCAGTGGTTCCCACATGCTAATTAGCAATAGGTTTCCATACTAACATGCTGCAGTCCACTGCAAGTTAGTCCAAGTCACTGACTTTAAATGAGTTACAGTGCATCTGCTGGGGAAAACATGAACGTCAGCAGCAAACTCGTGCTTGTATGGCAAGTCTCTGAACTTCACAAGCATCTACAGAAGTTGATGTAACAGATTAGCATGCTTTCAAAGAAACAGGAGGAGTACGCTTGCAGAGATGCCTATCAAGCACAAATCAGCTGATGGAAATGGAAATGCCAATTACAAAGTTAACAACACAAACACTGTACACAGTACAAATTGATGAAAATTTAATTCTGGTTACTGATCACTGTGTGTGTCGCCATATTGCTGTGAGGTCAGGTGTGTTTATGTCAGGAAACTCAGGCTGGAATTGGAATTCCAGCTTGAATGACCATCCCATTGCACTTTTCCATGATGGATGTAGTTTTTTTTTACATAGTTATCAGCTTAACATTAGCATTTGTTAGCATTTTGAGCATCTTAAAAATGCTGCCGTTAGCGTTTTCCACAAAGCATGGCCTCACGGTGCCACTAGCATGGCTGTAGACTCATTTTTAAATCCCTTTTTCCTTCACCTAATGGTTAAAAGCATGTGAGGTTTTTTTTTTTTTGGCAAACTAACACCCACTAACATTTGGCTTTTATCTTCACTGGGAATCTGCAATAGTCATGGGTATTTATCACCTCCAGCTCTAATCTGCACTGATGTAAACATCACACCATGCAAATTTTCCTCCTTTTTTCCCAAAGGAGGTATTTGCGATTTTTTGGTCCTTTTTCAGACACATGTGCTGCTTGGCTAAACTTGGTTTAACTCTGCCAAACACAGCAGGGTTTGCACCTGCTCGAAGGGGTATATCTAACCTATACACACTCTTCTTTATTTGAGCGTCTGAATAAATAAATAAATAAATAAATAAATAAATAAATAAAAATCTTATTTCCTATAAATTTCTTGCACTTCCTTGACTTTTCTGTCACATTGTTATCTAAAATCTTTGAGAAGCAAAATTAGGAAACGTTGGGTTTTCATCAGCAGTAACTTAACATGACTCCTGCCAGCTGAAAGCGAACATGAAACAGTAAAATAAAACAGGTACCTGAAAGTAAAAACAGCGATGCAGGAGCGAAACTAAACTTGAAACCACAGAGATTCAGTTAGAATTAGATTCAGTTCTTTCTGCTCTCTTGCACACAGTTTCAGACTGTCCTTCGCACATCAGGAAAAAAACACAGAAAGGCAAACACATCTACTGGTGTTGGGGTCAATCACCTGTTTTGTTGTAGGAATGATATGTTTTACCCTTTTATGGTAACTGAACGGGATTTGTCTTTGCAGTTTCACATAGGGGTGAGTAAACATATGATTAGATGTCCTACTACTGGAGTGCTCTTGTTTCTATCCCATCCTAATGTTCTAGGTCAACCTGCTGCTTCCAGGAAAAGCTCGTCCCCATCAATAGTTAGACGTAAATGAAATGTTCCCAGCTCCTTGTAGCGCTCCTCTTTCTCTCCATCAGTCTGACCCTCGATCTGCTCCTCTTGCCTCTCTGCGTCTCCTCATGTTTTTCACTCTCTCCTGTCTCTCTCAATGTCACTATCTCTAGATCTCTTTCAGTGCACCAGTTTTCTCAGAAGTAGTTCCCCACGCACCTTATATAATGAGGAAATTCCTTTACGCTTATGTTCCTGATTATATGCTGTTATGGAAAGAGTACATTGATGTCAGAGAACTCAAGGAAGTGTGTGTGCGTGTGTGTGTGTGTGTGTGTGTGTGTACAGGGTGTCAGGGTCAGAAAAAAATTCCTGCTACACTACTCTTCTGTCCTTTATAAATTTAGCCAAATAGGATGATGATCTCAGTCACACAATGTACGGCTACTCAAACAATTTTCATTTCATCCCTTCAGGAATTTGCTCAGTTGACATCCTCAGCTCTCTGACCTCCTGCTACATTCCAGCATTGACCTTGGTGCAAACCTTCGCAAGGATCTTTAAGATCCTCATAAAGCCCACAGTAAATTCATGAACTGCGGCCTGTTGATGCTGATGGATATCAGTGGGATCAGGGGATGAAAACCAGAGACAAAGCCAAACAGTTACCTGGGACTCTATCTCTTCATTCCAAAATGCTGAATTACTTCATAGAGATGCGTCCAACCGTCATGCTTGTCAACCAGTGGTGAACTCAGGCTGCCGGAGGAGAAGCTGTGAAAATAAGGACACCAGCATCCTGCATGCTGGAAGGACACCTGAGAGGGCACTTTGTTTGGGGGTCATTACTTAAGGAAAGTTTTTAAGGAAAGGAAAATGCATTTTGTAAAATCTGCCACATGAATTGTTTTTAGTTTTATAAGAATTGCTGTGCAGTGTACCTTTACTTGGAACTTATTTTGTTATCTTCATTCTTTAAAAATCATCTGAAGCTCAAATGTTTTGGTTTCGAAATCCTCCCTACTTTTGAGGTCTCGAGGTTGGCAAGCATGCCAACCGTGGCAAATCAAAGCCTGGCTGAAGTTCTCCACGTTCGCTTACCAGGTGTTGACCAGGACAAACGATGGAGAACATTTCTTTCACGTGTCACAGCAATGCTTGCAAAAGAAAAACAGAAAGGAAGAGAGACTTTCCTGGAGAGGCAAAACAGTCGTAACCGCTGGTAATATGTTTCTCATGGTGGTGCATTCAAAGCAGCGAGGGAGGCAAATGCCTTTGGTTAAGCAGAGCTATTTATTCTGTCCCTGGAAACGGTTGAAGAACAACAAAAGCATTCTAAACAAAGGGTAGCGCGACCTGATGCTGCTGCCTGTTTTCCTCCGTCTGCGGTGACTATATCCTCCCTTGACATGGGGGCAATATTGCCACACATTGAATTGAAAAACCCGCACAATAGCCGCACTCATCTCAGAGAGAACTTTTCAACTCAAAAGCTGCGCATGGAACCCAAACAAAATAAGGGACACAGCTAAGTTAATCCTTAAAAGGTTCAATTTCAATGTGGGTAAACTCATATGGAAAGAACCAAAAACATTGCCAGTTGTGTTGTTTGGATTTGCAGGAGGCGGTGCACATGAATGCCCACTCACATGTACTTAAACTGTAGTTTACACACACACACACACACACTCGCCAGAGTACCCACAGTGAACTCTGTCCGCTGAGTCGCAACAAGCTTGGGAGGTAGTCCAGGTTTTCAGACTGACAGGGAACAGATTCTGGTGGTCTGGACATTTTCAAGCTCTTAATTTTCAACCCACAACGCTCTCCCTGTTTACTACAGTACTGGATTAGTGAGTTATTTGAAGCACACACACTCACACACAGGCACACACACACTGGCAAGTACCTACATTCAGAACTCAGACACGTGCTTTACTCTAGGGATAAATTAAGATGATTAACTACTTTTCCCTGTCTTTCATTCATTATTTCGCTCTTACTGCTTTCTACATCCATTTAGTTAATAAAATACTATAACAAACGCAAGCTTTGAGCAACATTACAAGATCAGATCAGAACTTTATTAATCCCTCCGGAAATTCTTGACTAATAGTTTCCTTCAGGATTAATAATGTTATATCTTATCTTAAGCCTTATTTCAGCATTAAAAGTAAAACAAATCCTAAAACACATCAAGTTGTTTTGGAAAGATGGGAAAAAATATCAACTTTATCAGGTAACAGGTAAATATTTAGCATTCATTAGGCTACAACATTAAACAGGGCTAATCTAGCAGCTCTGTGAGGCTGTATGTGAGCATGCTAGCATGTTCATAATGCAAATATGCTGATGTTTAGCAGGTGTAACCATGTTCACCGTCTAAGTTTACCTTGTTGGCATGTAAACATTTGCTTAGGCGGCAGCGCTACACAGTCCTCACACAGTCACAGGAGCAATTCTCTGCAGGCTTTGCAGAATACTGCTGAAATGTTAGCTGTAGGCTACTAGGTGTTAGCAGCAGTTAGCAGGCTGTTAGGTGAAGAATATGACTCAGCAGAAGCACTCTGTGGGTATAAGCCTGCCACTGGATGATTGTTTCAGGCAGCATCTTGTCCCCAGGAAAGAACAGCCTCCGAGCTAAAAGCCTGCTTGCTGAAAATAGCAAATTAGCACCACTGTCAGTAATGGTATGAACATAAACAAGCTAGCAGCTGTTACCTTTTCTTTTGTGATTTAGCAATTTTTTAGCCATCGTTCACCTCCTCACATGCAAATGTTCCTCCAAAACAAGTTCCTCCCATGCGCTATTTTGCAGGGGGTACTGTCACTGCATTCTGGGCTCAGCACTGCCCAGGACGATTGTGATTGGTTTGGAGAAACGCAAAAAAGCCAGGGCGATTTTTTTCTGCTTAGCAAGTTAGCAGGCCATTAGCAGATAGGCTAGTAGTTTGGTAGCAACTACTAGGCCTCACCTTAGCATCTTAGCAGCAAGCAGTGTCCAGCTACATCAAGAACAGCTGCTAGCAGCATCAAGTATCCACAAGTTAGCAGGCTGTTAACAGTTTGTTAGAAGGAAGGTTAGCTAGCTGCACAAGAGCAGCAACTCGACCTCACCTCAATATTGTGCAACATCCAGTTTTCCGTGGATGCAATGTATTGTTTCTTGTGCATAAAATGTCAAGAAAGGAAGAAAAAAATTTAGCACCAATTAGCATTAAAAACAAAGTAAGCATTTCAGGAATTTGTTTGTAAACAAAAGTATTGGACTTTGAGATTTATTATTTCTCATGTTATTCCAACCCTGTAAAAGCTTATTGTATGCATTAAAGTAAGGTGTGCACAAAAATATGGGGCAAATTGCCTCCTGTATTGATTCACTAAAGAACAGTGCGTTTTATTTTTCAATACGATGATCCTGTGTTATACAGGACGCATGGCAATATTAGCTACAAATCATCCTGAAGGGATCTTTGTTTATTTGAAATGACATTTCTTTAATTTGAAAAAGATGCAATAGACAATAGTGAAGATCTTTTGACTGTGATTACCACTTTTACTCAAGTATTTCATCATCAGAGAAGTGTTTGTATTTATAAAGAAGGCTCTTTCAGGCAGCAGTTACTCGCTTTTTTTAAGGTTAATCTGTTTTGGCAGCGTGAGCTGCTGCTTGTTGATTTGTCAGTATCGAGTTATGAGAGTATGTGGCTAAAGATTTTGAGACGACGAGAGAAACAAACATGTCCTGTTCTGGAACTTGGTGACTTTTCAGTGGAAACTTGTTGCCTCCAGGAAAATTTTTTCGAGGTTTCCTGGAGTCGGGATCAATTAATTATTCAAAAAGTCAGCTGTCACATCTTTTTATGTGATTGCCACTTGTTTTTTTCTCCTCATTTTCCTTTTTTATTCCCTGGATTTTGTGTTATGTAACTCTCTTCCACAGAGGTGTGGAGATGTGTGAATGTTTACGTCTGTATGTGTGTGTGCTCAGCAATGTCACTGCTGTCATATTTTCATATTGTCTTGAAACTTCCTGATGTAATCGGCCAAATCGGTGTGTCAAAAAAGAGCCTGGAAACAATAGCTGGAGGTCAGACGGGTCGTGGAAAACTGTTTGAGGAACAATGTTATCTGGAGACCTGGTAATAAAATCCCAGTTGTGTTGAAAGGTACAGGCACTTTGAGTAAAGAGCAAATTCCGTTCTCCCAGACTCACCTGTGACTTATATCAGCTGAACAGGCCTGTTTGTCAATCAGATCTGTCTGCATGAACAATGTTACCCTCTATGTCTGTCTGTCAGCATAATTCCTGATGTGACAGCTGTTCTTGTTGTTGTCGTGACAACATGACAGACTTGGCAGATGAATGTCCGGGGGATTAAGACCTTTGAAATATCATTGAGAACAGATCTTTTACTGTGAAAATTTAACAAACTGTCCATAAATCCACAGAAGTGCTGGTCTGTCAGTTGGCCCACACTAAAATATCTCAAAAACTATTGGATGAATTGCCATGAAGTTTAGTGCAGAGATTCATGGTCCACAGAGGATGAAACCTAATGACATTAGTGAACTCCAGACTTTTTCTCTGGCGCCATCATCAGGTCAAATATTTGACCTGTCCAATACATTGGTTTGTCAGTAGTTGTAGTACAAATGACATTCCCATTTTCCCACTGTTAGCAGATGTTAGCATGCTAAAAGATGGAGAATTGTACCTTTTAAAACATTAGCATGTTAGCATGTTAGTGTTAGCATTTTGCTCAAAGCTGTACCTATGTACAGCCTCACAAAGTCGCTAGCAGTGCTGTAGACTCTAAAACTCTAAACACATTTTTCAGTGTGAATTAACTTAATTTATAAACTGACTTGAACTAAACATTTTTCCCTTTTTGATGAACTGAATTTATTTGAACTTAAAAAAACTGAAGACCCAGAGTGTTTGCACTGATTTTTGTGGGATTTTAGGTGTTGTGTAAGACTTTCAATACTTTTATTTTGTTGATTTATTGTTTGATTCAAACCAGGTCCTATTTTTTTAAAAAGCAAAACTACAAACAGACAAACGTTTGCAGACAGATTTTTTAAAAGCTTTTTGATTATTGTTAGTGACATACAAGGGTCAAAATGAGTTTTTCCAAACAGTTATAATGAAATGAATATTGCCTACTGCAGCAGAGAAAAGGCATTTTAAACTGGGCTAGCACGGGGAAAGTAGGCCTCACTGGCCTTAATGATTTCTTCCATAACAACATTACCGTGGCATTAGATCTTTTCGTAAAATATTATCATTTGTTTGTCTGGATGTCCAACACTGGGCACGAAAATGTGTGTGGGTGGAAAACAGGAGAAGAAAAGAGAACATCAATATTATTCCACAGCTGCAGAGTGCCTTAGAAAGGAAAAAAAAATCTGTCTGTCTGATGTGAAAGATGTTTGAGTCATGCCAGCAAAGAAAGATTTATTTGAGATGCATTAAACATACTGTAGTGTATTATTCTTTACACTAATATCCAAACAGCATTGCTATTTCACATTCAGTAAGGGTATGGATTGCAGCATTTTTGTATGGAAAAAACATTACAGTCTCTGGATCATTAGTCGCCACTGGTGTAGCTGTTTCTGACTTGGTAATGCAACAACCCAAACCCTCGATTTTTCTGAGCCTGGATCACGAAGACACTGAGGCCTGCAGCACAACCACAGCTGCAAAAGCATCTCTGTTATTCCAAAGACAAATCTACTATAACCTTACAAGAAACAGCATTCCGAGAGACACTTTTCTGCCAAACTAAAGTGCACTAACTGTTTGCCTTAGATAAAGAGGCAAAATAATGGTCTCAGTCTCATTGGGGATCCGTGCTTTGAAACTGCAGAGTAAAAGTCCCAGAAAGTGTAAACAGAGCAGGATTTCTGGGGCTCTTATGCAAGCTCGGTCTCACCCCTGGTTATGCATGACACGCTGGGAAATATCAAATTAAATGAGCTCGTCCCAAAAAAATTCGAAGATAAATAAAGAGTTCTATTATTACTTTGGGCTGTTGTGACTAATAGCAGCCGCCCCCCTCAAAAAAATACACAGGATCTAGAACATGATGTTCCTCATCCCTGAGAGGCTGAGGGTTTTTATAAGGAGGCCTCCCACGGTGCCTGTAGCATGAGGCGCTGTTTTAAACTTAATGTTGACAGCGACACCTCAGAAGACCTTCTAGTAACAGATTACATCTAATCAGGATTATGGAATCAGATTACAAAAAATAAGTAACTATATTGAGCCTAGATACATGTGAAAAATGTTAAATTAGATTATAGTTACATTGTTAAGGATTACATGATTATGGTGGCCTGGTTTCTGAGTATTTGCACCAAGTACTGAGGCTGTGAGTCTTCTGCAGCGGCGGTTTGACTTCTACCTGCGGCCCTGTGGTGCATGTCGTTGCCTTAATCTCTCTGCCCCTCTCCTGTCCTGTCCCATGGCAGTTTTAAACTTCTGAAACCTTTTTGCATGATAAAAGTGTGTCTGACATATGCAGCTTCTCAGACAACTGCTCCTCAAAAAAGAACTCTATGAAAAAAAAGTGTTTTATTTGGGCTGAAAATGTTTTGAGATGTTTAAAAACAAAAAAGTACATTGGAGGAACTCAGTTTTAGTATAAGGTGTGATATTTTCAGTGTCTGATACTGAAATAATTAAAATGTAATCCAAAAGTAAAAATTACATTTCTTTGTAATCCATGGATTTCATTACTAATTGCAAACATTGGTCTGTAACTTGCATTCAGTAATTGTCTACACCACCAAATTTTGTGTTACTACTAACTTTGCAGATTAATAACAGATTACTTTTGGATAAATAATATCAATCAGGTCGCACAGCTGGACCAATCAGAGTGGAGCTGGGCAACAATGTCTGATACTCCAGCATGGGAAACCAGAACATGCGTGTGCAAAAAAAACAAACACTGGAAACAGGAATTCGCTACATTCATTACTTTTCAAACTTTGCACAGACCTTTAAAGAGAGCATTTCTACTCTGTGATTCTGCTACTTTTCATTTTATCTGGTTATAAAACAATCTAATACTGATGCCTTTATGTGACCTCCATGCGCAAACAAGACCATCAGTGGGATGATTAGTTATTTCAGTAAAGTTACTCTTAATGCCACTGGGTCAGATTCTCCTTGACACCAGAGGAAATGAGCCTGTGTTAACATTTTCCCGGGCAAAGTGACAGTGAGTAGAACATTAGCCGGTTAAAAAGAAGCAGAACACTCCTGCTTTTGCCCACAGGGTCCTCCAAAATCAACAAAATATTAAAATTCCCCGTCAGGTACAAGATGTGAGTA
Organism: Lutjanus erythropterus; assembly: GCF_056507025.1. NCBI lineage: Eukaryota > Metazoa > Chordata > Actinopteri > Lutjaniformes > Lutjanidae > Lutjanus > Lutjanus erythropterus. The sequence continues at coordinate 6,877,108 of NC_139335.1, forward strand.
CTTCTTCCTCCACTACTAAAAATGTAATATTGTGTAAATCTGAATGTTTCCTGCTGCTTTCGACAGGATTGAGAAAGATCCCATGGGTGGACCTTCAGGAGGACACTTCTGTTTGGACTCATTGTAACATAGGCGGCTGGACTGAGAGAACCCGGTCGATTACTCAATTATAAATGACGTGTTAAAGAAAAGGCCCATTATGCCCCAAATACATTAACTGTACATTTATTCACAATGCAGGAAGGGTCCTTATGGGTAATTTCCTGTCCGTTTGCCAAATGAATGCCCGGTATCCTATTTCAGGAACAAAGCTCAGCAGCACTGAAGCAGGTAATAATAATAATTCATGTGTCACAGACAACTGCAGAGACTCGCAGGACAAAAAACACAACGCTCATTTCTCATGTGCGACTGCAGCTGCACGGCCTGTTCAACAGCACCACCAAGAGGAGTTCAAACACAATCAGACCTGATTCTGACAGACTTTATTTTTGAAACAGCACAATTTTAAGGTACTTATTATTTCCATTTCACTAAATTTCAGAGGCAAATATAGTTTTTAAAAGCTATTTTACTGATCAATATTTGACATACAGTATAAAATATAGGTTCGGTTTATAAAATATGATGCAAAACCTGTTTATTGAGCACTTTCAGTCCTTCAGTAGTCTTATTTTCTTAAAAAGATCTGCCATTGCTCAAAGGAGATTCCATTTTTTTAATGCAGTTTGGCTTCTTTAAATATGTTGTAAGATGAGATTAATTTTTTGTGGGCAACTTTATTCTTTTTTTCAAGTTACATAATTATTTTTGAACATTTTTGTTGAGTGTTTTTCTTCATGCAATTAAGTTTTTCAGAGCTCAGTTATACATTTAAAGTACATTTTGGTCATGATGCTTGTGTATTTTTACCATTTACAGAGCCCATCAACAGAATACAGCCAAAATGAGATCATCTTATTGAGAACAAAAGTTCAGTTTGTATACAAACACCCGGAGGCATCTTTTAGCAGAGCAGTCGCAGGAGAATCACATGTCTCTGCAACACCAAACGTTTAACAGTTTAATCGACAAGTTATCCTCAGTAACACCATGTAAAAAGACAAATTAAATTCACCAAAATCCCTTTAAACATCCATGAGAAAATGTCTTAGCATGTAAGCACACAAACCAGCAGGTCACCTTTTTTTTTACTTATTGGGAACAAAAGATAGACTTGAATACAAATATCTACAGTCACCTTTAGCAGACCAGAAACTGTCACATGGCAGAGAGGAAGCTGCGACCTAAAATAGTTATACCCATAAAACCAAAGGTGAATAGGTTTTCTTTCTTTCTTTTTCCCTTTCAGGGTACAATCTTTCAACACAGCTCTTCTGTAACCCCGCTGTAAGATTACAAAACAAAAACAAAATTGAATAAGAGCTGCACCGAGACAATTTATTACCACAGCAGCTGTATTTTTAAAATAACTATAGAAGAAACCACAGGTGACGGTTCTGTTGAAGAGCTGTTTTAGCCAACACAAAAACTTAATTTTCAACCCTGTCTCATGCACATGCACACGCACACACACACACACACACACACACACACACACACACACACACACAGCTGTGTGAAAAATGACTATTACTGTTACTACTCACCCCACGCTAAATTCACCCCTTATAATATCATGGGACATAAGAGAATCTGCTGTCTAGTCATCAGTAAGTTGCATGGAAACATTCAAAATAACATCCAAAGAAAAACAAAGCCTGGCCACATCTGTGGAAAAAATACCAACAATAATAACGACAAAACAGAACAAAAAAATAAATCAATAAATCATCAACAAAAATAGAAGAAAACAACTCAGTTTCCACTGGGAAGGAGAGTGTTTGGTAGAAAGTGGATCGGAAACGGCTGACGAGACAAGATCCCTGGGATAAGTCTACAAAAAAATGAAAACTGTATGAGCATGCAGTCATTCTCATCAAAAGTATATCTATGCTTTTGTTGTTTTTTGAAACCTTAAGGCAGCACAGTAAACTGTTCCATTGCATGACAGCTCAGTACACAACAGGTCTCAGCACAGCACTGGGTCTTGGTGCAGGAACCCGTCTGTTGGTATTAAGTAAATAAAGGACGCGAGAGAGGAAATGAAGCAAAACCACAAGTTAATCCAGCTCTTTCCACTTTATTGACACACAGATGCAGAATTAATGTGGGTGTTAAATGATCTCCGAGGAATGAATTCTACTTGAACATGTCTGCTGTGCACTGCTCTTACTTCCCTTGTGTGAGGATATCATCTTACATTTACACAACTGAAATCGGCACAAGGAACAAAAACAGCATGACTGAAACTGTTCAGCCACTTTAGCATGTTGGATTGTTCCAGAACATCCACCTACAGATTCTCCTTCATACTCTCTGTGTGCCGTAGATCGATAGCAAACAGATCACTAAACACAAAGGGTACTTATGGCAATGTGAGAGCACGACGCAGAGTTTAACAGTCACTTCAACTCCATCTTCAAAGCACCACTGACATCCTGATGCGAGTTAAACTGTATTCCCTTTGGACCTTTATAGCTCTGTGTGTGAGGTCAGTATGCAGTGTAATAGACATGTAGGCATGTGCAAAGTGAGGGTGTGTGTGTGTGTTTTTGAAATCAAACAGATGAGACACTCTGTGCACAAGATGTTGATTGTTGCTGAAGAGTGAAATAGATAATCTGGATACAGCAATGTGGAGAGGAAAGTAAGACACGCTTCTGTCACTTTGTCAAAATAATCAGTCACGACATCTGCAGTTAACAGACCTTATTTACGATTGGCAGTGCAACACTGCCACATAGAAAAAAAATTGCAGGTTTTATAAAGGAAAAATTTGCATAAATAATATTAAACTAAATAAAACACAGGTAAAACAAAAAGGACTTCACTAAGACAAGACAAATAACAGATGCTATTTTTCTATGAATGAATTAATCGTAGATGCTCCAGATTTAGATACTGATTCTAAAAGGTGATGGGAAGTTTAAAACAAATGGCAGTTAAGACAGATAATCTTTTGGAGTGTCACTCTTGTAGATGTGGTAACACTCAGTAAAGTCAGAAACTGCATAACACACACAAAAAAACTATTCAACACCACACACGTTCTCAAGAGATGAGTGACATTAACAAGAAGAAGACGAAGAAGAAGAAGAGGAGCTGTCAGATTTCAGTCCTCAAACCTCCCGTCTAGGATGCTTTCGAAGGTGAAGGGGAGGAACTTGAAGCCCTGGCCCGAGTAAAACTTGTTCTGGAACTCCACCCTGTGTAGAAAACAAAAATAAAATAAAAAATATAGCCATGAGCATTGACAAGAAGTACACCCCCCACACAAACGGCTTCTTTGGAGGAAAGTAGGACTTGAACACACAGGGATTTGAACCCCTGACCTATGGATCTCCAGAAAAGGTGACACTGAGCATAACAGAACATGCTGTCAGTACAAAGTGCAGCAAGATACTCAACATCACTGTGGAATTAACGTCTGACTGATCTAAAGGTCATTACAAACAGTTTATATCGACCAAAATTGACGACGGGTTGAGGTGAGGCATTTCAGGAGAGGTTCAGGATTGTGCAAACTGATCAGATCAAAATTCCCTAATACATTACTTAAATCAACAAAGTCCAAAGATAATGTTGTCTGATGTTCAGGACTATCGGCCCAACGGTCTGGGAGGAGTTTGTGAGAAAAGGATTTTAACAAAATTGACAAAAAGTCAAAGAAGTTGACATCAGATGAACTGAAAGATTAAAACGGCAAAATAATTCTGAGTCTATGGCAAGCTGTTTAAGATAAGTGCAAAAACTGAAACTTTATCGTTACAGCTCCACCTTGAGGTCAATGAGTGTCATTTTGCCGGAGTTGTGGGTGAAATTTGAGCACCTGCCAGTGTCTGAGTTTTCACACTTTTAGCAGAAAAAAATAAGAAAGAAGGAGAAGAATAACCAGAACAAAAACAATGGAGAGCGACTCGGCTTGGAAAAACAGGGAGGCCAGGAAGCGTCTCAAACACTGATACAGTGATGAGACGCAGCGGTGGTGACGGCTGTCAGGGTGGGTAACGCTGAGCAGAGCGTTTGAGGCTGGTGACCCCTGCTCTTCATTCCACAGTCTGCACCCACCTGCACCCGCTCATGTCTACATCCCCGGTCCTGGATGCGGTCCTGGGGGCCAGACACCTAAGCTTCTTCCCTTCTGGAAAATGATCGGGGTCTATTTTTAAAAGGCCGATGCTAAATGACGGCTGGGTGACCTTTTAACTACGAATACCTGTCATTCCATAGTCTGTCTGCTGTGGGAAAGCAGATGAGGAGGGGATCGTTGTTTTAAAAAGACTACTGTACCTCACACTTGCAGAAACGCTCAGGAATAATTGGGGATGCAAGAGTGTGACAAAACATAATTTAAGCATTCATTGCCAAAGACAATTCATGCCAATTTTTTTTTGCACAAGACAATTTTACACAAACAAAAAAATACTGTACAGATCAGATTTATAATTTTAAAAAGGCCATTTTTTCCAAGCCATTTTTTCTTTGTTCTTTAATATCCACATAAATATTGTATCACAGACTTTTAATCATGGTATTATCGTACCTTGAGTTTTTGGTATCATTACGTCCCAGTGATCATCAGTGTTAAAATAAATTCCAGAAGCTTATTTTAATATCTGCAAGTCTCATCTGTGTTCAATCATTCCCAAAAACCACAGGCCACATTTGTCCTCAATACCAGAGATAGACTTGCATTCTTTTGAAATCATAAAACGTTGTCTTACTTTCTTAGCTGACCGATGCTGTCATTTCTCTACATACACCATCTTCTTCTTCTATATATATGCTGTATGATTGTGTAATATACCTTGTTCAGATTGCCAGCTCAGATCCATTTTTTGGCATATCTAGATTGTATCCAAATTGATTTCAGAAAGTCTTGCCAGCAAAAAACCCCCACATGAAATGCGATTTGTGCGAAGCGGATTCAAGCCACATTTGGAGATGGTTCGAAATGCCAAGCAGATTTCCACAGATGCATCTTAGGACACTGTGGCTGCTCAAATCGAATTTCAAAGTGTCTACTGCATCAATCACAATGCAACACATGACAATGAGCTCAAATCCACAGTGATGGAAGCACGTCAGGGAGGCTGAGCATTGCAGTGTATACTAGCCAGTTCTGCACCATGATTTGACATCGCAGTTGTTAGGAGGGCGAGATAATGGATCTCAATTTCTTATCATTCCAGGTTGGAAAGCTGCGTCACCAGCGTGCGTAACTATTGACACCTACATCACTACCACAGCAACCCACGCCAATACGCTGGTGACGTCTGGACACACAAATCCAGTCTGATCACTTGCAAATAACAGTCTGGACACTCTGTTTTAAATATCTAATTTGATAAACAAATCTGATTTGTCTGCAGGCAGAACAAAGCTCGTATTATACTTTATGCATCTGCGAGTGCATAAGGGTTCGCATGCCGTCATCTTCTTGATCAGAGAGTGTACACATTGGCTCTGTGCAGACATCAGTGTACCCTCAATTTGTTGTGACAGCACGGACTTTTCAGACGCCGATCTACTTGGACGCATGTGTAGAATGCATCCTGAAAGCCGACTCCAGAAAGAAGTACAAACAAAATAAACAGGCATCTGTGGCGTCCGCAGCTGTTTGTGTATTTGTCTGTTTGGGAAAATAATCCAGCCTTTAGTCTTCCATAGCTGAGGTCAACAGGGTATTATAAAGAAAATCTGTAGATAGATGAGCACCTAAAAATGGAAAGCCAAAAAGATTTTGCCAACCACCACTTTGGCAAACAGACCTTACATGTGATTTTGAGTGGTCACATGATGTCCTGATACTATAACTCACGTTTTATATAAGCTTCTCTTAATACAAAACAACACCTGATTGTCCCTGAAGGCCCTGTAGTTGAAGCTGAGTCACCCAGCATTCCTGTGCAAAGGATAATTATAGATAAGAGTGGTTGAGACAGAGGAATGAATACCCCGTAAATGTGCCACTGGATTATAACACCGCGATGACATTCAGCAAAGCCAGACAAAGACATTATTAATAAGGAGACAACAGAGGCTTTTCCAGGTCAGAATGAGGAGTTGTAGACGGTTCTGCAGACCACGCATGCAGCAAAAATGGAAAGCACAACACAGATTTAGAGCCAGACATGTTCCAGGCCACCGGCCAGGAAAGAGAGCGGGGGACACACCATTGTTGACTGGCAGACACACCCAGGTGCTGTGAATGTGTTGTTACATAATTTGTTGAGAATTTTAACTATGTAAAATAAATATAATAACCAGTCATACAGATCGTGTGAATCTGGTGTTTTGTTATGCGATGTTCAGCTACATTAACTCTGTTTAGAATATTTTCACTGACCTCTTTACCTGACCCATGTTTGACTTTAGTTTTTCTAATATTACCATTTACACCACGAGTATCAACTGAATCCCTTGAACTTCCTTTTCAATCCAAAGAAGCCCTAGTTCCTTAAGTTGAAAGAAAAAGGCTGAAATGGTCACCTCTTATATAAAATTTAAGACAGTTTCTGAAAAACCATAAAGCGAAAACCAGCCTGCAGGTGGAGCTATAGGTCTGTAGTTGACTAGTGTCAAATGACTGTAAACACCATAAAGTCTTCCTCTCCGCCCTTAAAATAGCACATCCAGTGTACAGGAACTTATCTATTTTTTATTTTATTTTACTGATTAATGCTCATCATTTATAAAACTTCTCAATGCTGGATGGGATGCTCAAAATTGTGAAGTAGATTATCAGATCAGAGGCTGAGTGGTTTTCTGTCAAATATGTAAAAGATGGGAGGGTAAAAACATTCATCTGTCCGTCCTCTTCTCAACTTATTTGTTGTTTGGTTCATGAATTTCAGAATATGGCAAAAAATACCGATCAGTTTCCAAAAGCCAATGAAAAAATTTGTTAATTGCAGCCCCACACTAACTGATTAATAAACTTATTGTTGCAGCTCTAAGCCATCGGTTCAAAAATTGTAGTATTAGCGCCCTTTCAAGCCACTAAAAACTTAACATAATAATCTACACAGATAAAAAACACATGAATGTTTAAATTAAGGAGGGAAAAGAAAGCAAACAAACAAAAGCAACAAACACACAATTACAGAACTTACCAGTGGAGTCGCAGTGCATGTAGGAAGGCTGACAGACCTTCCATAATGAGAAGAATGGCAACTGTGAGAATAGCGAAGAAGCAAAAGACTATGGCCAGAAGGAAGAAGCCTCCGAGGCTGCTGGAAGAAAGGCCGATGTGCATCACCATGGACCACAGCACCTCTGACAACTCTATGCATGGGACAAAGAAGAAAGGCGTTCAGCATGCATTTCATTTAAGTGTGGACGTCCATTTCTCTCCTTAAATTACTGTATTAATATATAGTCAAACTGTGATGTGACTTACGTGCATGAGCCAGACTGAGGGCCCACAGCCTCAGATAGGAAGCAGTGTTGGAGATGCAGCCTAGACAGTACTCTATGGTGTGAATCGCCTGATGCACGGCCACATCTGCAAAGTTAAACTGCGGGACAGAAACAGAACATTAAAAACATAACAGATGTCAGAAAACAACCTCTCTACGACAGGTCCTGAGGTCCACATAGGAGGAGTTTTGGTTCATTGTGTATCACGATCATTCAGGTAATTGATAGGAAAGCCATTTGCGACTGTAGATCATCAAAGCCCCCTAAATTAGAAAAAGAGGCACCGTCATCCTAGGACCTTGTAAACCCAAAGAATCAGCTGCCCCGCTGATGCCTCATGCACATCGCCATGACTGTACCGGCCCACTCATGCCCACTGCTTGGGGACACCCATGTTTCAACAAGTAGCTCCTGGAACACACACCGACCACACACCGACTAACACTTACATACACACAAACGGACACAGCGGGGAGCAGCAGGCAAGGGTTGACAGTGTACACAGACAACAAAGCGAGGGGAAGACAGAGACAGAAAAGCTGGACATGCACTTTGACAGGAGGGGATAGGTTGCAGGGTGGAGGTGCAGCGTGAGCTCCTGTCCTACCTCTTCCTCCTCGCGGGCCTTGACAGCAGGTGACAAAAGGCAACGCTTGGTTATTGACAACACACACGCACACAGATTGACAGATAGACAGACAGACATCAGTAAACAGAAAAGTAATGGGAGAAATCAGTTACTCACTTAAAAAGGAAAGAGGGCGGACCCAACTTTACAGGATGGCAACACTCAGCACACATTTTACAAGGTTTCTACATGTACAAATTTCCAGACTTCTCAGTAGATTTCTTAGACAATATTTAACACCCGAGTACAAATAGCTAGATGTTTATTATGTAAATAAATGATTTTAAAATCCTACTGTTCACATGTAGTCCCATGTTTAATTCTGATTACATATGCTGTTTTATTTGGGATTGTCAAGCCAGCCCTCTGAAAACTTGCATTTACACATTGTGACCGTTCAGTCCACATTCCTACTGTATGCACAAAGCTGGATGATGTTCCACAGCCATTAAGCTTTAGTTTCCTCACACAGAGATCACTGCATAACTCAAACAGGTTTAGACAAGCTTAGACAAACTACAGAACTAGTGTATTAGACATGCATGACAAGTGATGTGTTGTTTGTTGTGTTTATGTGGTTGTAATGTGTGTAGAGACTAATTTGGTTCAGTTATCAGGCACTTGGAGCAGAGCTGCGCTGCTCATTTTTGCTGCTCCAAATGCCATGAAAAGTTATTGTTAGAAATTCAGAATTTTATATTTTAGAAAACTGAGAGGGCCTGGAAACAAATATTTTTGCTTACTCTCTCTTCTTTTTTTCCATACTCATCCAGACCTGGAAATTAATAAAATTCTATACTTTTCCATACTAGCAGGAACTTTGCACAACAAACAACCTCACTTGTTTTTTCACATGAAGTTAGATTTATAGGCAGCTGCACACAAATCTCTCAGTAGCATTTACAATAATCTCGAGGCGGCGGTGAGGAGTTTGTTAAATCATTGAATAACCACTGGATAAATAATAATTAATCAATCCTTTTTTTTGCCACAGTGGAAGTGGAAACATGAGGTATTGGTTTCTGTTTCCATCTGTGGCTGAGTTACTGAATTATTCAAAAGTTGTGAGTAGATCCTATAACCCTGAGTTACTCCCCCTCCCTCACCAAATGTCTCTTTTACCTCAGCCTCCTCCTCAGAGTGCTGTGAGAGCTGGTCATGCTGGATAATTTCAGCCTCATCCTCAGTGGGCCCGTTGCCCACCCTGATTCCCCCAAAGTTCTGCGTGCCCTGAGACAGAAGATGGGTAAAATATCAAAATTAATGGGATAAAAATCACTTACTATGTTTATAACTGAGGTACAATGTGTTATGCTTCATCTTACCAGGTGTTTTCGCCACAAATACTGTCTCCGCAGAACGAGAGTTTTCACTATTAACATACAGGGAACACAAGCCAAGGCGATTACCACTAAGAGCGATTGGAGCCCCATCTACATATTGAGGGGAGAAGAGAGAAAGAAAAACATTAAAGGACAGTTACTTTGCTGTGGTTCATTTCATGACAAAAGGATGGATGGACATCTGACCTGTCCTCTGTAGAGAGGTTTGTTACTGGGGTCGTTGTAGTTGAAGAGGAACATGTTGATAAAGGCGATGAGGAGACTTGGAGCGTCCTTGGAGGTGCTTGCATCGTATGAGACCCACTTATAGAAGATCAGAATGACAAGGTAGCCAAACAGACTGGACATGAAGACAATCTCTGGGATGAACCCCAAGTAGATATTCAGCGGCTTCTTGAAATACCTGCAGACAACCACAAACAATCCAGGGTTCAACGTTAATGTTTTTTCACTTGCTTGGTCATACAAGTGCATCAGAAATGTACTTGCTTAAAGTCAGTTTTTACTTGCTTGTGTATGAATTGTTTTATTCATTAGTGGTTATTAAATAACAATACAGGCTAAAGTTAATTGTCAAGTTTAATCTAGGGCTGCAACGTCTGCAAATTGTCACAATCATGACAATCGTGTCCATCTCAGTTTTTTAAATCCGAGGTGATGTGTTTAAATGTCTCATTCTGTCAGACTAAAACCCAAAGATATTATTGGGTTTTGAATGTTATCCAGTTAAATATCATAATAAATTAAGAATCTCCATATCTGAGAGGCTGACAACAGCATTTTCTGCCCATGGCATGAAAAATTAATTAGTTTTTAGCCCAACATGAGATTTTACGTGTTCCTGGCAAGCGGGCAGTCCTTATCGTCAAGCCCTCCAATCACTTCGTCACCTCGGCAATCACGCACAAATTCAGAGAGAAAGAAAAACAACAAGAAATGCAAATATAAACAGAGAAAATCTCACAGGTGGTTGAAGAGACTGAGAGAGACTCCGAACAGCATGTGGATGACTCCCAGGATGACAGACATCTTCATCTTGAAGGAGTTCAGGAATGTCAGCTTGTTGGTGGCAATGTTCCATATCTGAGAGACAGTTACTGTTTGTTAATGTTCAACCACAATATACACAGTTATATCAGGAAGTTTATGTCAGCGCTACAGATAATAACCCTAACCCCTAACCCTAACCATTACTGATGAATTACTTTTAACTGATATATATTAATTCGCCAAGACGTGGCTTGAAAGCATGTACTGAGTAACAACTAGTTTCTACTTAGCAGAATAAAGAGAATACAGATTGCAAAGAAACACTCACTGGATCAATGCCAATCGGGTACGGCCCATTGAACACTCCATCTATTGTTGGGTCCAACTGCAAAACTCTACTGTCTCGCAGGGTTTCATCGCTGAGATGATGATAGATGATGATGATGTTGAAGACAAGAGCAGTGATCAGTTTTGTGACTTGAATCGCAGCACATCTACAGCGATTAACTGGCTAGTGATTAGTGACACTTACGTCCAGTTGCCCCCTATTCGTGAGTTGAACATGGGTCTGACACTCCAGCCAGAGCCAAACACGTTGAGTGACTTGGAGAAACAGTCGTTGTAAATGATCCCGGTGTAGACTGAGAAGATTCCCATTAACAGGATGATGTAACGCCCTGCAAACACCATGCTGAACATCTGCCACAAAACAATCAGTGAGAGAGAACTTCAGACCAAATGTGTTTCTCAAACAAGAAAAAAAACCCTGCACAGCTCTGGGGCTGGTGTAACACCAGTACGGATGGTGTAGGGCTGATGGAGATGGCTATGATGGAGTCCATACCTCGTTATCATTCTTTTGGGCTATCAGCCTGCTCTCTCTCAACACAAGGTACAGGGCAGCACAGGTCATGAGCGTCCCGTGGCCCAGGTCCCCAAACATAACCGCAAACAGGAAGGGGAAGGTGATGATGGTGTATGGCGCTGGAGACGGGGAGGTAGGGAGGCAGGCATCACATGTGGGGAGGGTGGTGTGGCAGGTGAAACAACATATGAGTGAAACATGTCATAATACACAGTGTGTTACAACAAGGATATAATGGATGATGATGCAGCATAGGCAAGTAGTTCAAACTACAGGCAGCTGGGTGGACAGACTTTTGCAAACAAAAAGTTTAAAGGGACAGTTCACCTCAGCATAAAAAAAATACATATTTTTGGAGAGTTTTGGAGATTTTGGCCGAAATACATTTGAAAAATTCAAAACAAAAAGTCTCTTCCAACAATCACAACCCATTCGCTCTTTCTAATATAAAGGGCCAACTCACACCAAAACAGTACAGATGGATAAAAAGCCCAACAGGTCAGAGGAACATTAAATCTTTTTAAATTTTGTAGTAAACTGTCCCTTTAAGGCTGGCAGTTGAGTTGCATAGTGTAAATCCCTCTGCAACACACTTGAAACAACTTTTTGAAAACAGTTTCATGCAACAAGCCAATCAAATCACTGGAATGCAGAATGTTTGATGTCATCATCTGACACATTATCAAACATTTCCAAACCAACCACTTATCACCAAAATGAACAAATTAATAAAACAGACGATGACCTTTTGGATGTTTTCAGAAGGAAATGATGTCACAGACTTCATGTGTGGTTGGTAACAATGTCATCAAACAAACATAAGTTAAGCAAAATTTGTTTACATTGCTGTTAACAGCTACAATTTCATACTAATGTCAGAAGGTTGGAACAAAGAGCCATCAGTGGAGGCTCATTGGACTAAAGAATCCATTTTGCAACCTGCAAGTAGTTGCATGAAAGTTTCATTGTGTGAAACCAGCCTCAGATACAGAGTGACATTGGTGGTTTTAGGGGTGTACAGAGAAAGGTGTGACACATGCTTACCTGGGTTAATCTCACGATAGCTGCCAATTCCATAGGCATCCACAATGTTCTGGAAGCCAGAGGTGAACTTGTTGGTCTTGTTATAGGTGGGTGGGGTCTGCTTGGTCTGCATCCTATTGAGGATGGAAGGCACAGTGGAGCCGCTCTTCTCCTAAATGTCATGTAGCACAAGACACACAACGCAATGACACAAGATTATCATACGTATTCATTTTCTTTCACGGACCAGCAATGAGGCAAAGAAAGAAGGCAAACAGGCCATTCAAGAGTTTGGAAGCAATGCAACCACCGTGGCACTTGCAATACTGTTTTCACATCAAAATTAGCACATATATGCAGCCCAACATTTCCTGATTTTGCTGCTTCATAATAAAGGGGTTCAGATAACAAAATAATGACTTTAACTGCAAAGAATTTCTAGGAATCAAAATGTTTATCCACAGATCATATGCTTGACTGAAGATGAGCACTTCATCAGTTAAATACACATCCTCGAGTGGGTGCAAACTCCACTCTGCCGCGAATCAAACTGAGTCAAGCTGAACAGCACATGTGTATGAAAATGGGGCAAGTCTTAGAAGGTAACAGTGGAGGTGACAAGCTTTCATTGATTCTGCTGAAAATGGGCTAGCTAACATTAGCATGTCCTCCCTGGTGTCACATCACTGTCGATCAGAGCTGAAGCTGATAAACACCCGTTACTACTGCAGGGTTATTTGACGCTGGAGTGAATGCAGATTGTACCCTTTGAGGACAAGAGCCAGACAATAGTGGGTATTAGTGGGTTTTTGTCTAGTGTAAAAGGGGCTTGAGCGATATTTTAAAATCCTACTAATCTAAGAATGAGCTCATGTGCAGAGAATGCTGAAAGCTAACTGTGCATAAATAAGAGGGATCCTGCTGCTTTCTAACTTTTTAGGATTGAGTGTCTCACAGCTCATCTCTGTTCTCATCCGTCTTCTTTAAAATCTGATTTTAATAAACTGGTAAAAGATTAGGACATCAGTTCATCTCCGCTGAGATCACGCAGCCTGTCAGGACAGCTTTGCAGAACGGTGGAAGTATTGCAGGAGTGCTTGAGATAAGATCTTGATACAGCACACCAAGGCTTCATGTTGCAAGACAAGCAGAAGAAAGACAGCTGAGAGATAAATTGAGTGTAGAGACAGTTCCATGTTTTACAGAGCCAAGTTTCTGTTGCTACACTGCACTCCTATAACATTATCAGTCTCACAATGAAAAAGATAAAAACTGAAACATTGGCAGAAATATCTTTTTTGTTTTGTTTTTTTAATTCCACACGTTCTTCTTTCTCAAAACTTGGCACCTATATTACCCACAATGCAACTCAACTGCCGACAGAGATTCAGAGATTCGGGTTTGTTATGCTAGTAGTGGCTAATGTAAGTTTTTTAGACTTGTAGTCTTCACTCTAGAGACGAAATGATCGCAATTTTCTTTTTCACTTTTGTAACTTTTCTTTGATAGAAAATTAAATAAATTAAATTGAACACTGACTATGAAACTTTTACATTTTGTCCAAAAGTGCTCCAGGTTACTGCCAGGCCTTATTATATTAAGATTATGTATAAGGGGAAGCAAGATATCATGTGATTTCATGGGGAACCTAATCTTATCTGATGTTACCCAGGAGCAAATGTAAACAAACCCGAGACAGGCGACGTGATGCGGCAGTTTGCCAAAGTAATCATTTGCAGTGAGAAAAAAACAAAAGCGGTAGTTAAAGGAGTCTGGATGAGAAAATGTTTGGGGAAACTGCCACACACTGAATCGGATATTGGCTTTGATCACTGCACTGTGTGCAACTCGCTAACTTAACTTGTCTTAAACTAAAAAAAACATAAAGAAACTTAACTGTATTGTACAACATCTTTCACTACACTGATATTTGAGTACACACAAAAGCTGGAGCATAAAACTGGTGGAACACCCTGTACGCACTGATGTAGTTTAGTCTTGTTGGTTTCAAACTGGTTCTGCAACATTCAATACATATCCAAGTACAATGACCTTGAACCAGAATCTACTTTCTAAGAATAACTGGGGTGGCATGTGTTACTGTGTCTGTAAAATATGAACTGGACCTACTAAATAGTGTATATTCTCCTTAAACATGGTGCTCAGTTACTCACCGTCCCCCTGCGCAGGGCAAACTGAATGGAGTCCAGGTCAGAGACGGGACACCACACCTCAGCGATCAGACACTTCTGAGTGACGTCGATGTTGCAGAGGTTGAGGGTGTGGTAGATGGCCTTCATCTTCCTCACCTTGATGAACCACACTCTGACCGTTTTGGCTGCAGCCTGCAGGACCCTCTGCCTGTGATCCTCAGTCTGGTTCAGCACCTGTGGGGGCAGACGAGAGCAGAGGTGGTCGTGGTCAGAATGAAACCTTTTACATGACTTTACTAGATGTGCTATTCATGATCTTATAATCACACTTGTTTGTAGTTCATTGTCAGTGCTACCTATATTTGCCAGCACACTCTTTAAAAAAAAAAGCAATTTAGAATCTAATTTAGGCTTTTCTGGTTAGATATTGACAGCTGTTAGAAGATGAACATATGTCTCCAGTTCTGGAACCAAAAAGTGACAAGACAAGTGTTGTGGGAGCCAACATCAATTGCTGCTGTTTTTGGTTCACCCTGTGCATTTCTAACTACCTGAGGATCTCAGGGAGGTTTAATATTTTTTCTCTTAATCAGAAATGATTAAGATGATGCCAGTTGTTCAAATATTAACCACAATACTATCGAAGGTGGATCTACATAAACCAGCATGTTCCAAGTTTTACAAATCATCAATCATTACGGTCACTACCTAATCAAGCCCTGAAAGGAACAGGAACAGAAAATCACAACAGCATCATCACTAAGATATTTGTTGAAAATAAAATGCTGAGCTTTGACAACTTAATTTTGTCTTTAATGTCTGTTTAGAGCATGAGATACTCCATAATGCTGCTCCTCCACTGTTAAAGAGCTTTGTTCTGAGTACACCAGCAGAGCCTCAAGGTCTGCTTCAAGCAGAGATTATAGTGTCCCTGAATGAGGCTCTGCTTTTGCATAATCTTCCTTTTCTTTTAAAGCCACTTAAAACCTGCACAGGCTTCCATATTTTCTCGAGAAGTCAAAAAAATGGATTTTAAGGAACTTAATACGTAATATTTTTGCTCAACTTTCTTATGAAATGTGTTATTGTGTGTGGCTGTGTGTGTGTGTTGAGATGATTATTTCCTTTAACCTGCCCAGGAACTGCAGCTGGAAATTAGCTAAGAAGCTAAATCTAGCACAAAGCATCTTTTCTCTGCAACTAATGTATTTTGCACACAGTCCCTGATATAAATAAACTTCATTAACTAAACCAAAGACATTTACCACTACAAATATATCTAAATGAAGTCCACATGAAATAAAAGAGAAGGTTATCATAACAAGAAAACATAAAAACAAACAGCAGCAGTGATTCAACATTCCTTGATCAACAGAAATAGTTTACATTCACTGCTGTGTTTAGTGAGCAGCAAGTCATATGTTAAAGATCAAAGTGTGGTCTGATACAAGATATTCCCAGGTATCCTGCTGTATGACTCATCCAGCCCCACGATCAGCAAATAGCAAGATATTTAAGCTCTGCGGTATCCACCCTACAGGCACAGTCTCGCCTCGAGAGGCGTGATGGCCCACATATCGCTGATTGGTGTCCAATTAGTTTTGACATTCTTCTTCATCCATGCCATTCTGTCATTTAACTTTAGTGACAAGCGTAACCACAAGCATCCACGATTTCAAGATTCAGATTCTCTGGTATGTAAGGCTGTGAGAGGATACAAATCGATCTGTCAAACAGGACACATGTCAAATATCAAGTATCTGTCTTGTCCAAGTCGTCTCTATAGCTGCAGCTGTCAATGATCCTATAACATCTGAGTACATGACACTTGAACAAATGTGATTTCTGTGATATGCGAGACTGTGTGACATGATGTAAAACACCCATATAGACAGGCAGATACAAGACAGTTCTTGCCTGCAAAGCTTAATTAGGAGGGATTCCCAGGGATCTACCTCACGCTAGATAAGTCACCAGGGAGGAATTCAACACTACATACACAATGACAACCGTGTAGTTTCTACGGAAAGATTCTCCTGCTGGAGGACAATAGAGGGTATGCATTTATGTCACTTTCTCACTGGGACACACGTCCTCAGTGACAAAACTTCCCGCAACAAGGCTGCCTTTAATGGGAGTGAGACAATTGATTATCTGCCTTTCCAAAGACGCTGACGTTTGACATTTGGCCAGGAGTTAGGTTTCCTGACATTTACATATACCGGATTTCATGCTGGGGAAATACACAAAGAAAAGAAGGCACACAAAAGGCATCGCTTGGTCGTAACATTACCTCAACATTACAGTAGACATGTATCAGCATGGAGACATTAGTCTCTACATCTTTCTAACGCATTTCTCTCGTGTTGCTCTTTCACATGACTAAGAAGTGTTAAAAAAAGATTATGTCAAATGATTCCATTAGGGGGTCCCCTGTCTATTTTCATTCTTGTCTTTTGTTGTGAAAAAAATTGAGAACCTCTGACCTATAAAGCAGCTACCATCTCTAACATCCTTCAAGTATTCATCTCTCACTCTCTTTCAGTCTATGATTTATCAGTGGTTAGTGAAGCCTAAATCAATTCAATTTATTACTTATAAAATATCTGGCTTGGAGATTTGGCAGGAGTTTGAAAAGCGGATGTGGTTACTGTATCTCAACTGTCTCCGTGGCTTATGAAATATCCTCTACAGTGACTTTCCAGTAGATTTCCTCCTGACCAGACAGAGAATAAGGGAACTAACCAGGTCAAGTGTGTTTTTGTGTTAATGACCAAACACTGCAAAGACATTTTTCCTGCAAGCGTATTTACCATTTGCAGGTCCTCAATGCGTGCATTCACTCCTGCCAGCATCTCTTTCCTCTCCTGGGGTGTTTCTGGACACGGGTACAAGGTTGCTCTGAACCTGAAGATAGATGAAAAATTACAGATAATGATATGTTGGAGAAGAACACTTTATTACAATTGTACTAATGTTGATAAGTCACTGTCACTTACCCCTCACAGATCTTCTTGACTCTATTCTTCAGCTGGTCTCCCTGGAAGAAGATGATGAAGACAGACTTGTGGACCTGGTCACCCTGTGGAAGCATCACACAGTTAGGATTGAAACAGATAATACATCTTCCCAGGAAATCATTAGAATTCTCTACTCAATTTATTGTAATACAGTAAGAATTAAGAGACTACTGAGGATTATTTTCACTTATTAAACAGTACTGACCGTAGTTGGGTCCTCCAGAGGATCTTCTATGTCTGCCTGCCTCAGGAAAACATTTCCTCTGCAAACCCTCCACAGCATCCTCTCGAATGTGGGAATACGTTCCCTGCCAATGACTCCAGCCACAAATCTACAACAGATGGAAAAATTCTGTCACCATTGTTGTTTGTTATATGTACAAAGCTTCTAAAAAAAATGCCCTTAAAAACTTTGACCAGTGAGTCAAAGAAACTTTAACAAAAGTTTTTGGATCTATATTCAATTGAATACAGTACAAAGACAAGACTGAGGAATTTTTCTGTTTTTAATAAATATACACTCATTTTGAATGTGGTACCAACAACACATTTCAAAAAAGTTTGTATAGGGGCACTCTGTTCGAGAACTGAGGACACTAACTGTTGAATTTTTGAAAGTGAAAGTCTTTCTCATTCTTGCTTGATATACGACTTCAGATGCTCAGCAGTCTGAGGTCTCTGCAGAATGTGTCTTGGTATTGTCTTGCTGAAATAAGCAGGGATATTCTTTAAAAAGATGTTGTCTGGATGGCAGCATAAGTTCCTCCAAAACCTGTTTGTACTGAATGGAATATACATAATTTGCAAATCACTACATTCCGTTTTTATTTACGTTTTACACAATGTCCCAACTTTTCTGGAATTGGGGTTGAATGTTTTGAAGTCTTGGTGATAACAGATGGAGCAGACTTTATGTGAATAATAAGCAACCTTACTTTTTGCTCAACAAAACACCAAATGAAAGATAAATTACCTCTGCTACATTACATTCAGTGAAACAACATTGTTGAGACTGTCTTCACGATATAGGACAGCTTGGCCATGTACTGTCTCTCTGTTCTTTGGTTCCTTCTTCGGAAAAAGCTGATCAAGGTGACAACACTGACTGAAATGCCTACACTAATAGGAATTAGATTTGTGAATGTTTATGTGACCTTTGTTGCCTGCCTAAGCTGGGCAGCCTGAGCTAAAGTGTCTGGATTCAGACACAGAAGGCGGAAGTGCACAGATTGGAAATCTCCAAGAAAATCTTAATCCTTCTGAATCTGGGGAAGACTACAAAAACAGACTCACCCCAGTCTGAGAGGAGCTCCTCGGTTTGGCTCATTTGGGTCCATGAGGGTGGACGACTCTTCCAGCAAACTGGGATCCTCCATCTGTATAAGAGTAAGTTAACAATTCATCAGCTACAATGGCTCATAATCATTATCAGAGCTGCATTACTAAAAATACATACTTATGACCACTGCTGTTTCAGACATTTTACTTATATGAATGTTAAGATGTGGACAGGACAAAGACAGAAGAGCCAGTTAATGATTGAACAGCTATTTACATGTTTGGCTAAGACTCACCTCATTTAACCCCACAACAACTTGTAAAAGATTACTTAAATGTTGTTTGTGAAGGCAATGAAGTGGAATTGATGTTGGGGAATGGCAGGCAGTAAAGGTTTAGCTCCAGTAAATCAACCATATACACAGAACTAAATCTGTGTCAAGTATTTTACAACGGTGGAAATGGTCAAAGGCCATGTGAGCGACTATAACTGATTACGAATGACACACCTTTCGCCAAATCAAGCAGCAATAAGTGCTCTGTTGTGTATGTGAACGAGGGAGAGCAAGCTCAGCTGGAGTTTTCTGGATGCCTGTCTTACTACCAACAAGACTCCATTAACATACTGGTCAATTTAAACGTAATAAACATCTATTCCTTCTAAAAGATTATTCATGATTTCTCACGGCTCATAAACAAACACTCACTCACTCGGTGAACATTCGGCATTAATTTGAACTTTGGGCAAACAATAACACAGGTTACGGACCAGAATAGAAATTATACAAGGAGGACACTGTGGCTGTAGAGTTGTGGTAAGAGAAACAAGTACTTAATATCTCTGAATACATATCATGGTCATTTTGTGATTTATTACAGGAAATATTACAGATTGCTCCCTTTAATCAATTCTACTTTTGTTTTTAAAATTATCCATCAGCATATACAGAAGACTTAATTTCTTTCTCAAGCTATACAACCATGGTGATAAACAATTATAAGTCCCACTTCTCTTTCAGGCCACCACAACGTTGTAAAATAAAAAGACCTGACCACACGATTTTGCAAGCTCTGTGTGCACAGTCAAGCTGACCTCATCAAAAAACTGCTGCGTGCGGCGCAGAATGTGCTTGAGCTCAGTCAGTTCCAGGAAGTTCTTCTTTAGGGCCTCTTGGTTGGTGTTTATTTCCTTCAGCTCATTCTCAAGCTTCTCGAATGTGGCCTATGGGGAGACGTACAGAAGGTTCAGTGGATGGACGTAGTAGATGATAGAGCTCACAGTTTAATAAAGACAGAGCAAATACCTCCAGGTCGATCATGTCCCTTGGGAAGGGGACTTCAGGGTTCTCTCCTGTGTCAACTATTGGGATGTTGGCCTTCTTTATTTCTTTCTCAACAAATCCTGCAAGATAGAGGTAACAAGGTAAAAGGATGTGTATATGACGTCACCCCTCCAGATTAGCATAGAGAGAGCTGAGTTTACAAAAATTAAATTAAAAAGGTGTTGTGTTTCAGGAGCCTGAGTGACAGAACTGTTCATTTCCATCCAGCCCTCCTGTAAAGGCAGAAGCAGAATATATTTAAAAATATATTTAAGTTCACTCACTCAGTTTGCGATCCATCTCCTCACATCGTCGCACTTCATTGACAAATTTTCGTTGAAACACATTCACATCAGGATTTAGCTGCAAGAAAAAAAGAAAAAGAAAATAAGTGAGGCTCAAACGACAGAACACTGACTGACATGTTTACAAAGACACAGGACTCACAATAATTTTGTCCATATTGAGCAATATTAATTTTATCATGAGAAACAATGTGACAAAGCTGCCAACTTAAAATGTATCCTAATAATGACTGAAGGCTAAAGAAACCAGATGATTCATTAGTTAAACTTAAGAATATAGTTTATTAACATAAAAAAAAAACATTTAACTGTGCCAACAGGGCTTCATTTAGGATATATTTTGCACTCCACCTTAAACTCGTCACTTTTGACTCGTCACCCAAACCACTTGTGTTACTTTTTTGTCAAACATAACAGAGTAACAAGGTCTGTATGGCTGCATAAAATGAGTTACTGTGAGCAGAGTGGCCTTGCTTGTTCAACAGGTGATAAATTTATCATACTTTTCCCCTTTTGTTTGACTTACAGATTGTGAGCATTGTTGCTGCTGACTCCAGTAAAATATATCCTACAATCTGTTTCATTGCCTGCAGTATGTGCTCTGCTCACAGGCTGTTAGATCTATTCATATCAATTAAGAAATGTTCAAAGTTTATCATCTAGAGACATACATTTTATCACAATACTGTCACAAGATCATTTTATCGCCCAGCCTTAAAAAAAAGACTTGCCTTTAAAAAGGAAAGGATAAAAACTATGCATCTGTAACATTTGTACAAACAGCAACCTCTGCAGTTCTGATATTAATCATTTTATTAAACCCTTACTCAAATTTTGGATCTCTATCCATTGGCTACCCTGTTATTAAAAAGCTCTTTTGAATCTATCAATAAACTCTTTTTAACAAGTGTAAAAAAAACAAAAGCTCCTTATCTATATCATCATTTGACAATACATGTATTTTAAATGGGTGGAGGGTGTCAAGACAATAATTAGATGGACTGACTAAGATCCCACTGCTGATGCACAGACCTACTCTGTTACAGCCCATCATATACTCGAGCACAAAGCTTCCCTCAAGCTGGTCAGGAATGGGCTTTCTCATGCGTGGAATGAGGGGTCAGCTGTAAGCACATGATGACCACGATGCAGAAGTCACGCACTTTTTCAACAATGTCACTGATGCTGATGCTTTACACAACAGGTACCGGTTTTGGAGAGCAACTTTCAGTTCGTAGGAAATACAGCAATCGTGATTCAGAGGACAACAGGATGGGAGTGGACTTACATCACGAAACTGCACCATCCCGATCTCTCCCAGTTCACTGACACAACAGTAGGCAGCTTCCGACTGGAGGAAGAGCTGAGCCAGCGTCATCTCTTCGCTTCTGAAGAGTTCCCCCATGTTGCTGAAGGATTAGAGTGCTCAGCACCCTTAAATCAACCAGAACCTCTAGAAAATTAACATTGATATCATCCATTAGTGACACTCAAACATCAGCAAACTTGATTTTCAGTTTTAGACACATTGTAGACTGCAATATCAGAGACAAAGTCTAGCAAAATATGAAGGATTTGAGAAGTTCCACATTCAACACGTTTGTCCGCATAACACACTAATGTCAAAACCTCTAATGAGGGAGGCCTGTATCAGTTGTGTGTTAGTTTAGCAGATGTGTGAGAAGCTGGCATGTGACGAGACATGAAAAGAGAAAAGAAAAAGCTTGCCCCCATGCTGATCTCATGATCAGCGCAGGAATGCAGTTATGCTGAAAACCAGTTTTCTCCCCTCATCATTTGATCATTTGATCAAACTAATGTCCAGCATAGCAGGTTATGAACAGGTCACATCCAGACTCTAAGGACACTCGGACTTGTTCCTGAAAACATGAAGCCTATTTCTGGACAGCATTGACAGCAGACATTGTTATTTTCTCATTACTGTGAGCTGCTAAATCTATTTTCTGGTATTGCACTAATGCTTGTTACTATTCTCTGTATCATTTATTTAGATAAGGAAATATAGGGTGGGGTAGGTCCATGGGAGGTGTTCTTAATATAAAGATGTCCAAAGAAATGTCTTACAATCTTCTTGTTATAACAAAATGTTGGACACAAATACTAATTTTCAGAAAAGAAAATTTGTTTTATCATTACAATAGAGGAAACCTTTATTGCAGATGTAAAGCACAGGTAATAGTGTTGGATTCTGTGATGTTTGTCATTTAATGATACAGGTGAAGACCTTCTTTCTCAAAGAAAAGCCATTTCCCAAGGCTTTACATATATTAATATATGTAAAGGTTCTTTACCTTACTAATATATTTAATTATATTACTCAGGTAAAGAAAAAATTAACATAATGATATGGTGGTTCAGTAAGTTCACTGCAAATTTTTGTCCTGGAACAAGCTTATCTAGTAGTACATGTATAGTACATGGTTATACATAGACAACATACATGGATCATGCATACTCATATGCTTGCATACACTTGCCCATGCACGAACGTTATTGTGCAAACATTACATATACATACACTTACACTATCTATATAAGTATTCTAACATGTATTAAAATGTAATACATGTGTATGTGTTGCACTGAAGATTTAAGATTGTGTAAATACTAACCTGCTTCAGGACTTTTATCAGGAAAATAAAAAAAACAATCTGTAGTACTGCTCACATTCTCAATCAGGGCAGGTTATGTTGTTGCAAATCTGTATATTAATCTGATTCCAAGTTTCATGGCTTAAAGTATATATGAAATTGGACATTTGTTCTAAATTTAATAATCTTTCAAGGTTTGTAGCCTTGATTGCTCATTTATATTGTCAACAGTCGTATAGTCAGTGGTTTTCTTTTTAAACTCAGACATCTGACAGACACAATCTTTTATATCTCTTTTTTTGTGTGGCCAACTTTTATCATTTGTATAATTAAAAATGCATTTAGACGTTTCCATATCATCTTAGAACTAGGTCTTTCTCCTTATTACAGTGCCAGCACATTTATTATTATACAACATCATAAGTTAGAGTTTAAAGGTGGACATTCTCTGAGAATATCTTGCAGCTAAGCAGCATAATAACGTCCTACTGTAAAACGACCACACAGGGTTTATCTGTGGATTACAAGGTAGCATGTGACCTGTAGCTCTTGTAAGCCTCGGCACTCCCACTGCATCAACACAAAGGGCAAATGAAGCGATTTAACACATAAAAATTGGTTTGCGTAACACCATGAAACCCGACAAGAACACACAGTTTAAACATCTCCCATTTACCTAACTAATCGATTAATACACCAAAGAGATGAAGTAACTAGTTTTGCGTCCTCCTCTGACTACTGCAGCTTCACCTGTCAAAACTGATAACAGATAACAGCTAATGGCTGCTAACAAACCAACTTAACGTGAAATTGTCACAGCAATTGGAGCATCAATCGATCAAAACTATTTAAAAAAAATCAAAATACTTTAGCCAATAACAGTCATATTGTTGGCTAAATTGTTGACGTTAGCGATTAAATATTAACTATAACGTTAACGTTAGTTGACGGGAGCTAATCACATTAGTAGGCGTCATGGTAGTTAAAGTGTAACTTTAATATTACAAATAATGTATACAGACGAATATTAAGTAACTATAGAGATGTTTAACTCATATTTCATTCTGAAATCGTTGTTAGTTAACGTTGGTTAACTTAGACAACAGTTAACCGAGCTCAGTTTAGAGCTAACAAGATAACTTAGCTAACGCTAACTAAGCGCACCTGTTGTTCAGTATCTGAACCGTTTTAGTATTAGCCCACAATAATAACATCAACGCTAGAGTGGTTTCAACCATTTAAAGTTTCAGCAACCTCATAATTAATCGACAGTTTTAAAGTCAGTGCGCTTACTGTTTTGGTGGAGATATCTGTCTCCTCTCCTGCTCCCTTCTTCGTTTCCTCTTTGCTGTTCGTCAGGAGGACTGAAGCTCAGGAGTTAAAGCCGATTCTTCTTCGGCTGCTGCTTTGACGTTTTACGGCAGTTGGCGTTCTTTACGTTACATTACTGCCTCCTACTGGTTAGTCGTGTAATTACTCCAGGACTGCAGTATTCAGAAAACCAGAAATTCAGTGTACCCGAGTCCTTGTTCAGCACCCCTGCTTTGTTAAATTTTATAGTTTAATTTAGTCTTTATATTTTAAATTTTGATTTCCAAATTTTCACTAGTTTTAAAAATCTTTCATGATTTTTTTTATTTCTACTTTGGCTAAGTTGTACAAACTGAGTTTGTCATTGTACTTAATTCATGTTATTTTAAAGACAAAAACATCTCATAGGCTTTACCATGATCTCTTTCACTGTATTCCACAAATCCAAATATAGCTTGTTCTGAGAACCTTTTTTTTTTTTTTTTATTTCTGCATAGTTTGAACGTTTTATTTTGAAAGTCTACGCTGGAGGTGTTGCTGCTTTGACATGAGATCGATAATGAATGGACAACATAGACACTAAAGGAAGACATGATATGAGATCGATGTAAAAGATATAATACGTGAATATCTGTCTATATAAATATGGATAATATGCTGACAATGCTGGATGATCAAGTGTTTCATGCCCTCCAGTGGTCACTATGTGTAAATGCAGAGCTGGCCGGCCTTACACGCACACTACGCAAGTTGCGTAGGGCCCCGAGAGGTACGCGTGGGCCCCACCTCCACCTTGTGTCAAAGAGGGCGTCAGTGTCAGCTACTCAGATGAGAGGATGAAGCAGAACTAAAGACAAAATCCCACCACCAGAGTGAACAGTCATCAGGTAAACTTGTGTTTCCTCCTCTTAAAGTTTGATATCCTTCATTCACAGTAACGTTAAGTTGATGCACGTCTGTTGGTCTGATGTTAAACAACATGCACACTCGTCAACATGCAGCTAATCTGTAGCTTGGAAAAGTTAACCGCTTTGCGCGTGAGCATGCGTTCATATGCGCGTGCACACTTTCCCGCAGCCTCTGTGGAGACCAGTCTGTCTGTCCAGACAGGACATGATGTTACTCCTCCAGAACAGGACTGCAAAAAGTGTTCAGATCCTTTACTTAAGCAAAAGTGCTAATATCACACTGTAAAAATACTTTCAGTACAAGTGAAAGTATCGAAATATTATCAGATAAATGTACTTAAAGTGAAAGTGTTCATGTTGCAGTAAAATGTTCCCTGTCAGTGTTCTAACAAAGCTGTCTCAAAATACATTATATTTAACTGTACGTTTACTATAAATGTGTACCTTGGACATATTAGGTTACACAATTTACACACAAAGTTTGGGTGAGAGGACACTTTTATTTCAAGATGTTTCCGATTCTGAATTTGAACCAGTTTGATAGAAAGGCCCCATATATTAAACCTGAATTAGGAAAAAGAATCAAACATGCATACAGTGCTGCCTATAAAGCCTGCAAACAAATATAATCTGCTTTATGCCCTGTTAAAAACAACAAAAAGTTTTTGTACAGGCACATGTCAGGCAACGTTGGCTATATGCCCGGCCAGGCTATAATATTGATGATATTATCGATATCGCCAATATCGTGATGATAATGTCAGTGATCAGATCCATAATTTTCATACCATCAACAATAAATCTAAGACTAATGTCTGCAGCATTGCTTAGTTTACGATAATTCCCTTTGTTTTGTTTTGTTTTTAATTTTCATTGATTAAAAGTTTTTGCTTTAGTCTAATTTCAACTAAATGAACTGTTGAACTTACCGTCTTTCAGAAACAAGACCCCTCCACCCCCCAACAAATATGTACGATATTTTGTGGTGCAATCAACATGTCTTCTGCAAAAATAAATTTATATCTTTCTAGGATTAACATGACCAAGGTGATACTGTGCAATCTCAGGTCAAAGGGACAATTATGACGACCTGGCTTAAAGGTATATTATTCAACCTATCCTTGTCCTTTCAATAATCATTTATGACCCACTTGAAGTGTGTGGTGGTGTCTGTATCTGCAGAGAACCTGCTGTTTCCTTATTTTCTTATTATTTTGCTGTGCTCAAGATGCTTTACCAACCCAAAACATCTGTATTTGACATCCACAGAATGAGACTCAACAATCAACTATCTTTCTGGTGCATTTAGGGACAGCTCAGACAAATCCTACTGCTTCTACCTTTAAAGTGCAGAATTGCCCGACAGCAGATACACACACACTCCCATTGGCCTTTGACATGCAAAATTTTATTGATTGTTTCTGCGTTTTTTTTAAAATGAATAATAGATGATAGTAACCACGATTTCAGAGACTGTGAACCTAAATTTTAATGTTTAAGCGGTCTGGACCTTTCCCTGTGTGAGAGGAGTGTGTCCCGTCCTGTCACCGTGAGAGGTGGAGTCTGGAGATTTGCTGCTGCCCTGTGGGGACAGAATGGGGTGGAGTCCCAGCAGCGGAGGGGAGCCGGGGGGCGGGGGCCGGGTGTAAGAAGGGAAAAGTTTGACTGGGTGGTTTCACAGTGAGCAGAGGCATTTGAGTCAGGGCACACATGCCTCAGCTGTGAGAGGCCCTACTCCCCTTGGCTGGCTGGCATCCCAGAGCAGAGGCAGAGAGAGACAGAGTGCGTGAGACCGAGGGTGAAGAGAAAGTTTAAGTGTAAAGTAGACTAGGAAGCAAACAAGTGGTAGAGAAGGTTTTCTGAAAGAAAAGAGGAAGGGTTAGAGACTGAGTTGTGTGCAGCGTTGCTCCTGCAGGTTGTTTTTCAGCAGTGTATTTTTATCTTGGAGTTGACAGCCATGGCGGATACAGGTGTCAAGAAGGAGCCCACTGCCCTGGAAGAGGTGCCTTACGATGACGACGAGGTGGCTCTGGTGGGTGCCGCCACCGAGCCGGCGGTGGATGACGACGACCCCGCCGAGGAGGTGGACCTGGTGCTTGCCACCGGACCTGGGGGCAAGAGTGAGGCGCAGATGAACGGCGTCATGGTTCTGTCTCTGCTAGACAAGATTATCGGGGTGGTCGACCAGATCCAGCAGACCCAGAACGGGCTCGAGGCCCGGCAGGAGGCCATGGAGAAGTCAGTGTCCACCATCCAAGGGGAGCTGGCTAAGTTGTCCAAGAACCACGTCGGCACGGCCAACACCGTCAACAAAATGCTGGACAAGGTGCGCAAGGTCAGCGTCAACGTCAAGACGGTGCGCAGCAACCTGGAGAAGCAGGCGGGTCAGATCAAGAAGCTGGAGAACAACGAGAACGAGCTGCTCAAGAGACGCAACTTCAAAGTCCTCATATACCAGGTGAAGTGGGGGGACACTGAGGGCTGCAGTGTGTGTGTCTGTGAGCTGGTTCTTATATTATTTTCATCACATCAAATAGAGCTGCAACGATTAGTCGATTAATCAGTTAGTTGATCAAAAGAAAAAAAATTGCTAACTATTTTGATGATTGATTAAACTTGCCGGTCATTTGTCAAGCAAAAATGTCAAACATTTGCTGGTTCCAGCTTCTTAAATTTGAGGATATGCTGCTTTTCTTCATCATTTATGACAGCAAATTAAAAGTCTTTGTTGTTCGGAGTGTTGGTTGGACAAAAGAAGCAAATTTGAACACCAAGGAAACTAAAAAAGAAGGAAGGGACATTACTAGAGCCCGACCAATACTGTTTTTTTGAAGGGCAATGCTGCAACTGACATTGGGGAATAATAAATTCTGATACCGATATATTGGATGATATTCTTTATCGTCCAGTATATTAGGTGTAGAAAATTGGTACAAAGCCGGTACATGTTCCTGACTGGTCAGTTTTGAAGCTTTGATAAGCGTCTGGACAAATGATACTGCTATTTGATTTATTATTTGCACCAGATCTTGACCAGTAGAATCAATAAGAGCAGTACCAGTGTATCAATCTCAGTATCAATAAAATCCTAACGATACCAACGATATACAGAATATACGATATAGATGCAAACACATTTTTGGCACATTTTTGGCAGTGACACTTGTGCCAAAGTTATGTAATGGAGGCAGGATATTTTGCAGTTCAACAATGAACTTTATTGTCCAAAATGTTGTCTATAAAGGAACAAATAAAATAAAAGTTTTCATATCAGACAATATTATATGCCAATACCAATATAAACTGATATTTATTTAATAAGCTGATATCGGGCCGATAATATCGATCGGGCTCCAGTCTTTACGTCACTATAAAACATTAGATGCTCTCAGTTTGATGCCAGAATGTGGTCGCAGCTCTGTTGAAGCTATGGGAGAAGAACAGTAAAACCCAACGTATCTATGTTGTTTGACCTTTTATGAAGAAATGCCTCTAAAAAAATGAAAAAACACACTTCAGAGAATAGCATACTGACTGATTTTTTCACAATGTGTGCATTTGTTTATTTGCTGTTGGTCTCCAAATATCACGACTGACATTGTATCTCCCATAAGCTTCAACTGACACTAAAGTCTGCAGCATGGAGCGTTCTGTAGTGATGTAATGTCCTGTCCTTCTGTAGTTCCCTTGTTGAAGACGTCACTTTGGGCTCTGGGAAAAGGTGATAAGCATTTTCCACATTTTTTTTTTACATTTTATTGGCTAATCGATTAGTGGTGAAAATAATCTGCAGAGTAATCGATAGTGAAAGCAGTTGCTGCCCTAATAGCAATAAATCTTTGTTTGAGAACATGGCGGTAACACTATAGAAGTGGCAATTAATATGAATTTGCTAAAGTTGGTCTTATGGTGCATGTCGGTCCTGAAAGTAGGCGTGTTGCATTCCCCACACCACAAAGGAAACTTTGGTGGGGGTGTGAAACGCATCTGAAAATCTGTCAAACCGTCATCATCATCTCACCAGAGAGAGTCACACCGTGGCATGATTTGACCCTCATTAGTGAAAATGAAAAGGCACCATAATAGCGTCTCAGGGTAGAGGCTGCAGCTCGGAGGTTTCCATGACATAAATGTCTGAATCACTTTTTCCTGACGCCGAAAAGAGGCGGTGATGTTTACGAAGAATCAGACACTGCACTCCACTATTTAGAAGCTGCTGTTTGGTTTGTATTCAGGTGGACGATGAAGGGAATACTAGCAGCTTCCATGGAAAAATGGAGGCAGATAGTGACCTCTCCCACTTCACGGGACTTCATGATTACCCCATGAAACTATATAAAGACCAGTGGGTGTAAATACTAATATAAGGCCTATAAACACTGGCATGAAGGGCTACTTGAGACAGAACCAACGCCCCTCCTCTGAGCGCTCAGAGGACAGATAGTTGGCAGGCTGCAGCCGTGTAAGATGAAGATGTAGTTTTTATTATTCTCAGAAGTGGGAGACACGGACTGCATGTGTGGTGCACAAAACTGCTCTTGAGAATATAAGTGTGTGTGAATCTACATGAGAGAGCGTGCATTTGAGACTTGCTGAGCGGCTCTTTATTTTTGCTGTCACGTCTGGCTGGTTGTCTCGCAGCTTACATCATTCACAGCAGCACTTGAACTTTAGCGTGTTTTGTTGTGAAAAGGTCTCGTGCCCTTTTAATGTGGAATTTGTCATCAGACCATAAATCAAATGGCAGCTCAAGAAAATGAAGGTGCAGAGGATTCTTCTCAAAAATTACTTAAGAGTTAACTGCAGTATCAATAGCACCATTCGATCAAAAGGGGTCTCTGTTTCTCCAAATGTAAATTAAATCAGATTGTTGGTGCAATACTGGAATGTCTAACTTTGATACAGTACCTTGAAGTGAATCAATAGTCAGTAGCATTTTAAATACTCCAGGGAAAAAATGACACAACATGGATGTCATGAAGTTTTAGATTTTTATTAAAATATGAATATAACAAAGCTGTACTGACTATGAGAAACCTAACCCTGTAGAAACACTGGATTTTTTCTCTTTTGATTTTTATAAATTAGTAAATTGTTCAAGTAACTAAGTAGTTACTAAGTAACTAAGTTATTAGTAGCTCAACTGGTCTCAGTCTATTGATGCTGCAGTATTGAAAGCATTTCAAATATTCAGAATCGATTTGTACTGATAAATCAAAATGTTGTGGCCTCCTCAATGGTGAATTATGATCCTAAAAGTAGCTAAGTAGATTACATAGCGTGATGTATACTTAAGTACAAATAAAATTACAGACTTGGAAAAACTCGTAAAAGTACAGGTACCCAAAAAATTACTTAATTATAGTAATTTGAATATTTATAATTAGTTACTTCCACCCTTGGCAACAATATTGTAGAGATGATTAGTGGTGCTTTCATGAAATATAAACACAATGAGATTTTTAATAAATAATCATCTGTAATGTGAATATAATGACTAAGAGGGTAAAGGCATCATGTGAAATACACAGGGTCTCGGTGGATCTCAGACACCCTAATTAACATTGAAGACCCACTTAAAGCCTCAGTAGGCAAATTTTGGGTTTGGGTTGGTCTAGTAAGCTCAGAAAATTACATAACTTTACAACACTTATGTCATATCACAACAGACTCTCAACACTTTTCAAATCTAAGATGATAGCTACACTATGTTTCATGCACTACACACCCAAAAAGTGTTCTGTTGTCCCGCGTATTTTTGTCTAAATAAACAGTATTTAGTATCTTTTCGGACACACTGCTCAGCGCTTCCTGAGAGCCTCCTCCTGGAGACACGTAACCGTGGCAACCCATGTCAACAGCAAACTATTTTAAAACCTGCGTTACGCCCAGCTGAGTGCAACCTTATACTCAGACGTACTGAAGCATTATTGACGTTACACCAGAGCTGCCTCGGTCACTGCCTTGCGTTGTTGTTGTTGTTGTTGTTGTTTACCGCGTTGCATTGTGGGATATTTATGTTGGCGTAATGTCCACTGCTTGCACACAGCAATATTTACCAGAAACAGTATGCACCTCATGTACTACTGGTTTACGTACTAAGGTTTTGGACATGCTAAAAAATTGTACATACTCTTTTAGCATACTAAATAGCATGTAAGTCTTGAATCTCAGATGCAGCCCTGGTCTCATATCACAGTATTGATATATTGCTAACTTCTGCAGTATAGCAGCTGGAGTTTTTAACACATTAGTTATGATGAATCTGACAGTTGCAAGACTCTCGTGAGTAGAGCTTACTTCAGGATCTGCATTGGCAGGCAAACGTTTTCACACACCCCTCCTGGGATGTCCACTGTGGGAGCAGGTTACACTATTGGCATCTAACAGAAATCCAATCATAGACACTGGGCCTTAATAAATTACTCAGTAAAGCAGGTGCCTCCTGCTGTTTATGACACTGCGTGGTCCTCTGCAAGCCTTTTTCAACTGTGTGTCTGTGTGCAGTCGTCAGTGTTGGACGCTGTGCATGCAGCAGTTTGCACTTGTTTTAAGAAGCTGCACTATTTTCTAAAGCTTAGGATTTTGACTGTTTATGTTTCAGCAGACAGTATAAACCATCCTAAATCATTTCCTGTTGGTGTTATCTGCTGTTGCGCTCTTATCGCTGTCTAAACTTGGTTGCCATCACGTTTTCAAAGCGGGTGTAGGAGCTGTAGCTTCCATGTTGCAGTAGCTGTTTTGGGCTCCCACGATCTATTTATTACTGAAGGATGGCTGCACCGGGTCCAGTTTAATTGACCGACAGATAGGCTGGTCAGATATTGGCAGCGTTGCAAATCAACACTGGCTCTCAGTCAGCTTTCACCCCTTTCCACTGTCTGTGTGCGTGTTAATGTGTTAGAGTGGTTTAAGTTTAGAATTAGGTTGAAGATGAGATCAGGGTTAGGGTTAGGCATGTAGAGGTTACTGGTTAACTGGTGCCGCGTCCTGACAAGTACAATACCAACACGTGTACGAGTGTGTGTGTGGCCATGCCTCATCGATATCACCTTTCACCCTCAGTGTCAATGTCAAGCGAAGCTAAAATTTGAGTAAGACAAGTGAAACATTTTCACAGCAGCGCTTTTGCCGTGCAGGACCTTCTGCTCTGCTTTGTTGAACTGACACCAGCTTTGACTTCAGGGGCCGTATTTTTCTCTGCTGTCACTCCGTCTGTGCACTCTGAGAATAGACGCATACTGCAGAATTTCTAGCACGGAAAGACTTTGACAGTGATGCTTTATAATTAAACCTGTGAGGATGGTAGCATGCAGGATCCCCTGGCAACAGCAGGGTGGGGCGATGAAGGCATGTTCACCGAACCTACATTACATATCAGCAGTGGTGGAAGAAGTACTCAGATCTTTTACTTAAAGCTGGGCTAGGCAGTTTATTTTCGGCGTCATTAGCCAAAGTTCCATAATGACCTTTAAGCATGATGCAATTTTGTGGTCTGACAGGAAACCAGACTTCTGCTCCTCCTCTTGGCTGTTTTTAGGCTTTAGAAAATTTAGTCCCTTGACAGGAGACTTTTGCCAATCACAGCTCGGGTGATTGTTGAGTCTCATTCCCAAAATATAAACATTTGATGACGGGGGAATGAAACAATGAACCATCTTTCTCCAGAATCACCTCCCCCAGCTTCCAGTAAAAGTACCACAGTGTAGAAATACTCTTGTCCAAATGTAGAGAGGCAACGTCACACCTCTTCCTGTGTCCCCCATGAGGAGTCTATGGAGAGAGACAGATCATTTTTTTGTGCCATGAATCACACGAATAATGTTTTTCAATTTAAAGCATAGTTTTTCAAGATGGGTGTTGTGGTGGGTATTGGGATGTCTCATCTCACACAATATACATCATAAACACAAATATGGCTTTCTCTATCTTACCTGAAATGTTTAATTCAGCAGCTTTTATCAACCAGGAAGAGAAAAAACAAATAAGACCTGTTGTTGTGTGTCTACATCCCGGTACAAAAACACACAGTCATTGTAGCTTTCAGAGGGAGAAAGTCATGACGTCTGGGTGTGCAGACAATTTTTACGATTTTCTTGGCTTGTAAAATTATCTTTTAGATTGACAATAATGTGTGTGACTCGTGTCACAGTTCAAACAGGATCAAAAAATAATTTCTCTCTCACCACTGACTACAGATTTTCTCTGAAGTCCGATGGTGACCCACCAGAAAGCTGCATTACTCAAAGTACAATAGTGTTCATTCATTGTCCGTAACCATTTAACCTAGAAGGGTCGCGAGGGAGCTGGAGTCTATCCCAGCTGACATTGGGCACGAGGCGTGGGTACACTCTGGACAAGTCGCCAATTCCTCGCAGGGCTGACACACAGAGACAGAAAACCATTCACACCTATGAGCAATTTAGAGTCACCAATTAATCTGTTATATAGGTCTACTATTATATTATTACATTATAACTCCCCCAGCCCAGAATGGCCCATTTCAGAATGGATTGTCATTATTGATGCATCAAAATGTAAGAGGTATTAATTTTAACTTTATATTCTGACAGGTAGCTTATTTTATGATGATATATCATAATTAATTATTTGATTATGTTTTGTATCAATAATCTGAATGTGCAAAGAATGTGTGTAAATCACAGGTTTCATCACAGTACGATATTACATAAATTTTTTGGACAACGATACCATGAAGTCAGGATACAACTTTTATCAGACCATATATGTCCATTCGACAAGTTCACTTACATTTATGTCAATTCACAGAAAGTAACAAAATTATGATTCAGCAGTTTTATAGATCAATATTTTCACTTTGTATCGATCATATTGGATCGTTGAACATTAAATTGATGTTTTGATATATTTCGATGTACAGTTACACCCCTAATGTAAAGTAGCCAGATGGAGTAGAGGTATAATGTATTGTGAAATGGAAATACTCGAAAAAAGTACCTCAAACTGTACAGTATTTGACTAAATGTACTTACTTACTGTATCTCAGATATGCATCACAGTATTTTTTTAACAGATCTCACCACTGTTATAACATTACTCAGATACAGCCCGAGATAATCTCAGCCTATTTTTGAGTAATGCTAAAACAGTGCGGTGTTACTGTGGTTTCTCATGAGACTGAAATACGAACCAGCCTCACTGTCGTCACTCCTGAGAAAATCCTTATTAGAAACATACCGGAAAAGGTTCAGAATGGGAAATGCATCTTAGGAGGAACCTTTGCACATTTGCTTCCTCATTCGGAGGTGTCTTTCTGGACTTTTAGAATAAGAAACCTCTTACTGTAAGTGACCTTGCAGCAGCTGAGGGTCCTCCTGCCGCTCAAGCCACAACCAGCCTGTCATCACAGCTCTGAGGACTGCAAATGGCCAGTGAGCCAACACTTTCACACCCTCCCTGCATTTCTCTGCTCTGACTGTTGCTTCTAATATTGCTGTCTTTTACAGACCAATTGTCTTTCCGGGAGAAACATAATCATTTTTAATGGTTATTTCCCATTAGTCTCATATTGCCAGGCATTTGAATGTTTTATTTCTGTCTTGCAAGTCTAATTTCCTGTGTTTTCTAATAGCAATAGCTATCAGGATATACACTGATGAATGGTTCATAAATAATATTGTGGTTTTCTCTTTGAAGCTTCATGATGATTGAAGCGTAATGATTGCAAATCTAAATTTTCCTCTAGAGGCCTTTCTGTTTCTGCAGCATTTCCATAATCAAGCAATAAGAAACTTGTGCTTGTCTTTCTGAACAGCTGAAAGGTGATTTCTGCCTGATTTCACGGTCTGTTCAGGCAACAGCAGGAAACTTGTATGGAAGAAGGTGTCCTGCTGTGTGACAGTAGCGTTGACTGTAGTCCCAGCACACACTGAACAGATACCACAACTGACAGCAGAACATTCAGGCCCGTTGGACCGGGCTTTGTGCTGATTCTTCTCATGCAAACAAAAAAACCCTGCTTCCTGGGTCAGAGGGAACTTTTACTTTGCCTGTTTTTTGCTTCATCTCTCATTTGATGTAGCTTTGTTATCAGACTTATAGTGAGGATGCAAAAACTACCTGGAAACTAATCATACTTGAAAATCAGTGTTACCAAATTAATCTTTTGCAGCTGAACCCAAATGGAGCAATAGAACTGACTTTGGTATGAAATACAGATGTCGACCAACAAGTCATTATGGCCACAATTTTTCAAACTTATTATCAAACTAATTCCCAGTTCAGTTATATACTACATCCTATTGAAAAACCATGTTAAAAGTCCATGTAACTGAGAAATGAAACTATTTTATTTGAGCTGAATTTAGTCTTATCTTTGTGTGCCTGACATTTCTACCTTCTGTCTGTATGTTTTTATTTCTATTTAAACTGTAACTGGTGTGATGTCTTGGGCAGCTCTCCCTGGAAAAAGAGATTTCAATCCCATGGGACTTCTTGGTTTGATAAAGGTTAGATAAAAAAAATAAATGAAGTCATTCTTCGGGCCTTTTTTATACAGAGCAGGTCCAGACTGTACTTTTTATATCATTTACAATAGTTCCCACCAAGAGCAAGCACTAAGGTGACAGTGACGAGGAAAAACTTCCTTTTAACAAGCAGAAATCTCAAGCAGAAGCAGACTCTATGGAGGGCAGCCATCCAAGAGGCTATTAATAATTTACTAATTAAAAAGCACTTCATTACTATTGTTTATGTATTGTATCTTAAGCAATGGTATTTTATTTATTGTTTTATTTAAAAGAGTTTAGCATTAAACTCCCATAAAGTAGGGCTGCACAATTACTTGCAATATTATTGAAAAAAGTGAAAATTGTAATGCAAAAATGATCACTTCCACTAATCGTATGGCATATTGCAATTGCAAATTCAGTCAGAATAATCATAATATGATTTTTTTTTACTATATCCTGCAGCCCTTAAAAAAGAATCAAAATTATTGCAGCATAACCAGAGATATTTTTGTTATACTATGCGTTCATCCTCGTCAATTCCTACAGTACCCACAATGCAACTCAACCACTGACAGCTCAGTTTCTGAGATATGGATATGCTATGCAAGTAGCGGCTAATGTTACCACGAGCCGTGAGCCTCAAGCCGAGCTGAGGAGCGAGGTCTGGAAACCTCACTTCGTTCTAACTCCACTCCCCCAGATTTTTTAGTCTTTCTTTTGTAGTCTTTCCAGCTGACGCTGATTATAACCTGATGCAGTTCATCAGATTTCACACAGCTCCCTCTGCCGCAAAACGCCTTATACAACTAGTTTCAGTTGTCATCAGTCAGTGGATTTATGATGGTTTCCATGTTAAACAAGCACCAGTGTGTGTTCTCATTTTAGTTATGTGTGTTAATTAGACACTTGAAACAGTGACTAAGCCACTCAAATGCGCATGTTTCATAATGTGCATTATCTGTTTAATTATGAGGATTAATCCAGTTGATGCAACGTGATAGTGCATGTCCATCAGAGTGTGAGACAGTACTGCTGTGTGTCTGGAATCAGGGTGTGTTTGGCTGCAGTTCAAGGATGGCGATAGCCATGTGGTCAACTCTATCAGGGAGATGTAAGACTTCTCAGTTACAGTCTACTTATTCCACACCAATCTCACAGAGCTTCCAGAGCTCAAATCACAGCCAACAAGCTTCGCCACCAGCCCCAGCCTACTTTGCTTTAACAGCTTTTAACCCTGCCCAGACTATGTAATAACTCAATTTCATTTACTCCAGACGCAGTGATCCAGCCAAGGCTTTTGGCCTCTTCAGCTCACTGAATCTGTAGATCTGATCTCAGCTTCATTACAGATGGAGCGGTTAGGTTATTAGTCAACCTCTTGGAGTCAGGCTGGTTGGGACCAACTGGACCAGAAAGCACTCGACCAGCAGCACCAAGTTAGCGTTGTGATTCATCCCGCTGGCATCTCTCTGCCTCTCCTGCCAGCGTGCCCACTTGTTTCCTCCCTCCTTCTCAGTTTCTCTCTCCTTAATCACTCCCACTGTCAACTTAGCCGCTCCTATTCCCACTCAGTCGTCTAATCCAGAACAAAGGACGCAGCTCATTTACTGTTTGCTACAGCACTTGTGTCCTCATCCAGTCTCTCCTCTCTGTCCTTTTCTCCTGCTGCACTCCTCTTTCCCGTGGTAGTGGAAAGATATCTGACAGGCTCCACATTTCACTGTTGCATGTCAGCTTCTATGTCGAGCGAGTTCTACGTTCCAGGATTGGAAGCGTGTGAGCCTCTGTGTGTAAGAAGTTGTCCAGTCGCTCATGGTTGTGGGTTGCTTATGAGCAAGACTGTGACTTACATAAGAAAAGAAAAATCAGATATACATTTTGTGCTTTATAAAAAGGAAAAAAGCTGTTTGCCAGCACAGGTCAGAGAGAACACTGAGACACAGCAGCCTCAACATGAGTTAAATTCTTAAGATATCTTTCCTGCATCTTATCAAGAGAGCAGGGCCCATAATTAGTAGGTATCTCCAAATTGGATACTTGGTTTCTGATTTGGTATGGATTATAATTCAGTATTACAATATATTGTGATTTTTGTTTGCTTTTTTTTAACACTATAACATGTAAAAAAGCTGACACACGCACTTCTTCCAAAAATAATGCACATCACATGTCAGTTTGGGAGCTTTATTTCAGCAGCATCATTGTTATCCTGCATACAAAAGTAGAAAATAAAATACTTTTTTAAATAAAGTGCTACACTTAACTGTACTTCCTCATCTACCCAGAAAACAATAAATAAAATGAATATAAGTTAATTTTGCAAGAGAGTCATCTAAATTTTGTTCAAGTCATAGGTTAACATTTTGGGAAACAGGGCCTGACTCTTTCCAAAAATCTGCCTCCCAGCACATCTTTTTTGCTTAATACACACAAAATCCAAAGTGTCCTGGATGCTGGACTTTTTTTTTTTTTTTTGCCATAGTCAAGAAATAGTCTGGAGCAAAACTCCACATAAAGTGGCACATTGTTTTTTTTTTTGTTTTTTTGTTTTTTTTAACAATTTGGTTTTTGTACAGATTAAACAACCAAGATAGCATATTAGCAGTCTGATTTGTTGCTTTTGGATGGAGCCAGGCTAGCTGTTTTGGCACGTACTCGTGAGAGGATTTCCACATCCAAGAAAGCAAATATGTTCACACTGCAAGCCTCAGTGCTCAATTCAGATCAGATTTTTTTTGTTAGGACCACATATGAAAGTTGTCTAAATCAGAATTGAAAAGATCAGATGCGACTATTATTTTTTTTTATACTGGCATGAAAAAATCACATTTTAGAAAAAAAAATGTAGTTTGAAGGTAGTAGTGTTGAACTGTTCCTTTAAAGCCAAGCTATTATTTCCTCTGCTTGTCTTGTCATCTGATCTTCTCTGGTTTGGCACTGACTGGCGCCATCTTGGAGCCAAAACTGTGTTTCCCTTGGCATGTTTGGCCAAATCTGGATGTTGTAACACTCTGATCCCCTGTGTCTCTGTCTCTGTCTCTGTCTATGTCTCTGTCTCTGTCTCTGTCTGTCTGAGACAGAGTTGAACTTGTTCCTTGTGGCATGCAAAATGTGTGTGTGTGACTATCTAACTGAGGACAATCCCTTTTTTCTTTGCGTTGAAAGATCAAAACCATTGTCCGTCTTTAAAAAGCCCTTCGGAAGAGTCTGTCTTTGATGTCACTTTAGGAAAACAAGCGTGTGCCCGACCAGCATCCTCTGCTATTGTTCACTTGTTCATCTGGGGTTTGTTTTTGTTGTAAAGCAAACATGAGTTTTCAAGCTGACATGGTCAAATAAAGAAGATCTATGAAGAGATCGACTATTTTGAATGCTTAAAACCCACTAAGGACCGGGGCTTGGTGTGGCATAATTGAACAGGTGTAATGTTATACTCAGGGCTGAATGTACACCCTGTGGTGTGTGTATGTGTGTGAGTGTGTGTGTGTGTGTGTGTGTGTGTGTGTGTGTGTGTGTGTGTGTGTGTGTGTGAGAGATATAGAAGGATATAGGAGGTGGATTTGGTTGCTGTAGCCTTTCCCAGGCCCCTATAGGATATACAGTTTGTACAGGAGAAAGAGTATCCCTGCTATTCCAACACATGTAAACATGCACATCTTATATTATCATCTTTTAATAGAGCCAACATGGTTGTCTGTTTCTGCAGTATGTTCACTACAGATGAAGTCCCCCACAGTACTTATAATGTTGTAGACAATGTGTGATTTACATACTGTCCATTTTGTACTAAGAATAGAGTTCTTTTATTGTCATTGCTCAGAGTACAACACTGTCAGAGTTCCCACCAGGGCTGGATCAGATTACTTTGAAATGAAGTCAGTTACTGAACACAAATTACATGATATTTTATGTAGCTTGTAATGTGATCAGTTGGATTACAAGCAATGTAATAAAATCAGAATACATTTGGATTACTTAAAAATCAAATATGGAAAATGTTGGACCTCATACTAAAAAATTGTTGCATGTAGCAACAACATTTTCGATGCAAAAAAAACACTTTTAGCATATTCAGCATTTGTAGTTGGTCAAATCAAACGACTACACGCTTTTTATGAATAAATATAGCATTAATCATGACAAAAAAGAAGTTTCATATGTTTAAAATTGCCACATATTAAAGGTGTAATCCAAAATGTAATCAAGTATAATCTAATTACACATTTTTCAAATTCAATCTGGGCTGATTATAGTTCCTTTTTTTTGCAATTCGATTACGTAATCCTGATTACATGTAATCCAGTACTACCCAACCTTGGCATTGACATATATTCAACAAAGAAATCAAGAAAAAAGTATATATCATAAATAATCTTTATGTGTTAGCTGCAGTCTATAAAAACAGTAAGACAGCTGAGATATTTCACCTGTAGATATTCCTCATTCCACATTTCCTGGATTGTAGTGGCCCTATAAACAAATAGGAGTTCAGAGTTCTTTAGGGACACAGATTTATTAGTTTTTGTTGCACATTAATTTATTCTGCTCAATCAATCCTTGTGAGTATGTGTGCATTCGTTTGCATGTGCACAGCCCCCTGCACCCTTCATAAGAGGACTCTCTGAGTTTCTGTTATTAAAATAACTACGTTTTATGTGCCCTGCTCTCTGAGGCCCCCAGCTGCCTGCCCGCCTCTCCAAACATCCTCATCCCACAGCAGCAGCAGCAGACAGGATTCACCAGCTGGGGGACCGATCAGGTCGCCGCTCGATTTGAACAGTCGTAGTTGTCATCCAGCGTTTTGGCCGGCCAACAGAAATGTGTCCTCATACCACATCACAACTCTGTTCTGTTTATTCCAAGATTTGTAGGCACACCCTTCATCTACGAGGCCACGGCAAAAATAAAAAGTCTTATCTGAGATGATGTATTAAAGGAAACAGCTATGTTGCTCCTGATTATAAATACACCAGCAGTAATGCAATGGAATGGTGTAGTGTCCTGTTTCATTGAGTCGGTCTGAATTTAGCAGTCAGCAGCACCAATTGATTGATTAATTACATTACATGTGTGTGTTTGTATGGGCTCATTTCCAGATAAATGTGTTTATATGACTGTGTAGCCTTCGTTGCTGGGTTCATATGGTAGCGGTAGACAGTAATTTATATCTAAAAGTGTGTTTTTTTGCCATGAGTTGAAAAAATTTGCAAATGAAAACAGTCTGTTGACATTGTCTGCAGAGCTGCAACGATAAGTCATCAACTGATTAGTCGATCTTGATAATCCATTAATCATTTCAGTAATTCATGTTGAACATTTGCTGAGTTCCAACTTCTTAAACAGGAGGATTTGCTTTTTAAACTTAAGTGTTGAATGGTTTAGACTGTTGTTTGGACAAAAAGAAGCAACTTGATGATGTCACTTTGGTCTCTGGGAAATTGTATTATTTCGCAATATCTTGACATTTTAAGCCGGGGGTCTACCTACGGCACTCGAGCTGCATGCAGCACAAAAAGCCTCTTTTGCCCCTCTTCTCTGTGGCTTTGGCAAAAACTTACAGGCAAATAAAGACCTAAAGTGAATTTTGTACTCTCCAGCTATAAAATGTGTGATCTATACACCAAAAAAAAATGAATGTTTTAATATTCTGTCTACACCTCAGCACATTTTCCTCTAAATTTTGCCGGTGGCAAGTCATGAGTGAAGGAAATAGAGTTTAATAGAAGCCTGAACGTTGCTGACCCCAGGACTAACTGTTTGATGGATTTATTGTGAAAATAATTGTCACATTATTCAATAATGAAAATAATCTTAATTGTTTCTGGACAGACACAATAAATACCAATACTGGTGGTGGATACCTCAGAACATTTACAAATAAATCTGAAACTACTTGTAAATAGATTCCACTAAAGACACTTTTAAAGATCCAGTGTGTAAAATTTATGGGGATTTATTTGCAAAAAATGGCAGAAATGGAAAATAATATTCCTACAGTAAGTATGCTTCCATTAGTGTGTAACCAGCTGAAAGTAATCCACCATGTTGCACTGCAGAGTTTCTACGGTAGCCCAGAATGGACAAACCAAACACCACCATAGGTTCTCCTACACACATGGAAGGGAGGGTGAGGCGTTTGCAATCTGCAAGCTCACTGCTAGTTACCACTAAATCCTACACAATGGTCCTTTAAAGCACGCCTTTATTTTAGCAATGCAAAAAGTTGCTGTTAAAGCAGCGTCCAGACACTATTAGGCTAATATAAGTAACTGTTATGTCTGTAACTTCAGAGGTTGCGTGTGAAAGGAAAGTCTGCTATGTGCAAACCTTCGGTCTGAAGCGCATTAGTCAGGTTACCCTGGTAGTATATTTCCCACTGCTGCTGCTGCAAAGGCTCGCCGTTCTTGTCACTGGTATTTGAGTTATAGGCTGTCAGTGACAGTGTGCCAGGGTTTTGGGATTAGACTTTGCATGCACATGGATGTTTGGGATGATTAATCTATAAATAATAGAAATCATACTTATTTTATCAGTGTAAGATGCAAACATGAAAATCTATCTTTATTTAATCTTATTTTATTGGCACACAGTTTCTCAGGGAAAGAAAGTATTTGTCCAGACTTTTGGAACATGTTGTTAGCGTTCCAGTTAAATACAATATTACTTCTACAAGAGGGCCATTAAAATGACACAAACTTTTCTGAGTGCAAGTTAATACCAAGGCTCAAGCTAGATTAGAAACAAATACAAAGACAGAGTAAAAAAGCTCTGCGGCCTGTCAGATTTTCCGTCTGTCATGTCCCTCACATTATTACACAGTATCACACGAACAATACTTCAATTCAGAACAAAGCAGAGTAGTGTAACAGTCCTCCTCTTATTCCACCAGCTGTTATCTGGCAGGAGTTATTGGTCATTAATGATTATATTGGCGTAGTGTAATTCAGTAGTTATAGTTTCCTAAAGTTGGGCCCAGACTTTATTCATGTTGGCAGCGTGTTAATGTCCTCACTTGAACCACACATAACATTATCCTGTAAAGTGGTATTTTGTGTCTTAAACAGAAAATAAGGATTAATAATTGCAACACATTGTTTTACTTAAAAAAAAACAATTTCATGCTCACTGCAGCAGGACGAGCAAATCCATATTTGTGCATTTCAGTCTCCCAAGCACATGAATAAAACATTAAAGCTGAGAGTTGTTAAATTTGGTTGAACTTATATTTAATGTACCCCTTGAGTGTCAATATGAATGGCACTATTAGAGAAAAAGGGAGAGTTATATAACATATTCCAGCAGCCAGTAGCTGCCAGTTCACACAGAGGCGTAAATGGAAAAGTAAATTTTCTTTGCGTGGGATTAACCCTGGGATTCCAGTGGTTTGAGAGTTATGGATGTGGGAAGGCTGAGCTGTGGAAAAGGGCTTCCCCCCTTCAGGTCCCTGTGTGTGAAATCACAAATCACTGTGACAGAAAAACCAAGGAACTCCCTTCCTGTGGTGCGTGCCGTAACGTGACATGCTCATGTTGGCTATGTGGTGCACAGAGCCCCTTTCTCTGAATGGATCTGTCTATGGACAGATTGGTTGTTAATGTTTCCATTACCCACAGGACATTTAAACACGGCACCGTCCGAGATGGCACGTTCTCAAAGGGATTAGAGAGCTTCGTGAAACAGCATTTGCATTCTGCCCTCAGTCACAAGAGCCACCCCAAAATGCCTGAAGTAGTAGGCGGCTGCACCAGTCATCTGTGAATTGTTTGAGTCTTTTTCTGGAGAGTGTGGGAGGCATCAATATTAATGACCAGAGCACATTAGTGTCCTTATTTTAGCCTGCGAGCACTCTTTAGGGATCAAAGCATCGCGATTCTCCGGTGCTCTTACACGCAAACCTACACCTCTGTTTCATGTCAATCTCTCGTCTGGCCTTCTCCCATCCTGCAGGGGCACAAGTGTCGGTGATATCACTCATTGTGAAAGCTGAGTGCACAGCTGCAAGGACTGGACAGGATCAGACAGCTGCTCCTGTGACTCACCGGAGAGGCCTTTCATCACACTGCCTTAGAAGGAATGGTGTGTGTCTGTCTCCGTGTGTGTTTATCGACAAGCCAGCAAGTTGCTAAATGTCTGCATGCATGTAGGTGGGACGGGACCGAGGATGTTAATGTGCACAGATTCGTTATCTAAACAAAAGTCAACCTCGCTGCACTTCCAAACCACCCAGGCTGACGCAGAGAAATCTTTGTGAAAGATGTTATGTATACTAAATTCAAAAAAGGACTTGTCTTATCATAATACATTCCTGTTTGCATTTGCTTGGATAATGTTAGTAATAAAAATAAATGTTATTTATATAGCACCTTTCATACATAACATGCAACTCAAAGTGCTTTACAGTGTTTCATTAGAAACAACAACATGGGATTTAAAACAAGGCAAAAATACATAAATCATAAAAATACAGAAAATCAGAGTGAAAAATTAGAAACAGCAGTATGCATTAAAAAAAAATAAATTATTGGGCATAATGTCACTAACAGGATCACAAGAGCACTTTAGATTTTAATATTGGCTACAGCATGTATTTTAATCATAACAGTATACAACTTACAGATTTTTATTTTGATGCACAGTTGTTTAATAATTGCACCTGACACAAACTGAATCATTCCTGTACAATATATTCAATTTTATTTGAATAACATCAAATCATAGCAAAGTTATCTCAGAGCACAGATCTAGACTCTGCTCTTTATAAAGCCAATTGTTTGCTGTTTAAGTAAAAAAAAACTGCGGTAGTTTTTTTGTTTTGTTTTTTTTTTACTTTACTCCCATGATACTTAGACTGTAAATTAAATTAAATTTACTTCAAAAATAAAAAAGTGAACTAATTACCTTGGGAAAAGTACATAAAAGCAGTAAAATATTAAATAAACCAATTAAACATTATAGAATGAAACAAAAAGCACTGGAGACTAAGCAAGTGTTTAATAATCAATTGATAATTGATTACTTGAGTAATTGTTGCAGCTCTATATTATAGCACACTTGAATACACAGTGCAGTAATTTAATTTAAAAGCATTTGAAATAGTCAGTGAGATTAAATAAGTAGC
This sequence comes from Lutjanus erythropterus, assembly GCF_056507025.1. Lineage (NCBI taxonomy): Eukaryota > Metazoa > Chordata > Actinopteri > Lutjaniformes > Lutjanidae > Lutjanus > Lutjanus erythropterus. The sequence continues at coordinate 6,922,001 of NC_139335.1, forward strand.
AAAGCTGTCCATTTCATTATTTTATAATAATGTAATAAATATACAATATGTCTGTTAGATTGTATTCTGACGGACAAATAAAGAAAAGAAACAGTCATTGTATTTTTAAAAATATTTTATTAATGCGACTAATTCCTGACATGATTGTGGTCTGTGGCTCAGAGGCAGAGCAGGTCGTCCACGAATCCCCCAGTTCACTCGCCGAAACATCCTGAACTGAACCCTGAATCGCTCATCGTGTGTGTGTGTGTGTGTGTGTGTGTGTGTGTGTGTGTGTGTGTGAGAGAGAGAGACTGGGGCGAATGTTGTCATGTGACCTTTTGAATGAACTAGAAAAGCATATATATGACTGCAGCTCATTTACCATCATCATGGGTGACAACATATTTAAGGAAGAACAGTGGACCAGGTGTGTTAGTGAAGGTGTCCTAACAGCCGATAGAGAGACGGAGAACGTGATGGAGAAATGTGGATGCCAGCGGCTTCAGTCAAAGCTGCTGCGGTCTCTGTATAGATCTGATTGAGCACACTGTTTGCTCTGTCGTCCGTGGTAACAGTCAGCCATTAAATTATCCCTCGAGACCTCGTATGAGTCAGACAGAGAACATTTTGCCTCTGCTAATATTTAGACAATGAAAAGGCGCTGGTGTTGTTTCATGAACGCCTTAAACTTAAGGATCTGGTTTATAGATTACATCGTTTTCGCCACAGGTTGACAAAATAGGTTTTCATAGCTGTTTACTGAAATCTTTCCCCTCAGTCTGCTGCGGCTTTTTAATTGCAGCTCCGGTGTTGTTCTTCCCTCTAAGCGACGCTCAGACAGTTGTTGGCTTGTCCGAGCAAATCGAACACACACACACACACACACACACTCAGAGAGAGAGGGAGCTTTCCCGCTCTTTCCAGCCATCTTTTCCATGAGGTATGATTCACGCCACTTTTGGAGGAAAGAAACATTAGCAACAGACCTCCTTCTCATCGAGGAGAGCACACATACACTCAGTCCCATTCCCCTGGCATCTGTCAGCAAACACAGACACACACACACACACACACACACACACACACACAGAGTGCTGAATTTTCCGATGCCGGTAAGTGGGTGGAGAGAGGAAGGTAACACAGGGACTCTAATGGACCTACCATCTCCTTTCACAATCTCCCAGTCTCATGATTTGTAATCAGGCAGGGAAACCCAAACAGGGTTTGCTGACATTATCACAATTTCCACAGATATAATCAGCTGAGTCAAGTTTTAAGAATGCAAACAACAAAATGTTCCAACATGTTGTTTTTGGATATTAGTTCCCACAAGCTTTGGGCCAAGCCTCAAACGAGACTAATAAATCACCAGATATTACCTTATCTGGATTAATTTGTCGGCCAGCGAGTAACAAAAAACAAAAAATCGCAGTACTGAAATGCCAAACTAGGTTTGAGGTTATTTAGATCCGTCTCCATCGCATAGTCCGTCCATCAGAGCCCTGATACATTGAGTTTTACGCTAAATGTTCCCCATCATCAATTTGACCTTTCATTTCGATCAATTTTCAATTTAATAGTAAAATTTTGACACCCCAAGTGGAACCATAAAGCCCATCCACCAACAAGACTTTTAAAGTCATTACATGAGTCAGTACTGTATATAAATCCTTTGCGATGTGTTATATGTTTTGTTTTCCACCGGTTTTAAGGTTTATGTCAGAGTTTGGCTGTTCCCAGGAAAATAAACATCAGTGAGTAAGTGATGATGTTGATGAAGCACAACGGTACAGTGAGGGCATGGAGCCGACATGGTCCTGGACGATGTTGTAATTTCCCTGTTTTACATGACCTCAGCCGTTCCCAGGATGCCGTGCGCTACCGTTTTTCCATCGGCCCCAGAAGCTTCCTGTTCGGGCCACTGCTTTTCATGAAAAGTGTTCACAGTTTTATCTCCATGTAAAAAAAGAAGAAAAACTGCATATAACTGCATTTCTGTGTGTGAGATTGTATGTGTGCACATGTCAAAGTGAGCACTCATACTCGTGTATAGTTTAACAATTGTATGTGTGAATTATGCACAAATGTCCTTCCTAGAGGCTGTTTTTTTTTTCAGGAACACACTTATGCATACTTTTTTAATGTGAGATTAACACACCGGCTTTCAGTTTTAGTCCACCAGCCAGACTCACGCCACAGCAGCAGGCGAGGTTTGCCAGGGACATGAGGTCACCTGAACAGTCTCTTAGACGGCTATTCACAGAAGTGTTTTTATGTACTTCATGTCCCCGTGAGTACACATGTTTACTGTGCGTGGATCTATCTTTAAATTTAATTTAAATCCAGTCAAAAATATGTTCAAAAAGCAGCACTTTGCCCTGTTTAGTTTTGTCCATCACATTACATCACTCAGAGAGAATCTTTGGAAAAATGTTGCGGTATGGTCATGTGCTCATGCGTTCAAAAATACCTCTTATTAATGTTAAATTAATGCAGACCGGCCTCACTTTGCTCTGCGTGCAATTCTGCAAGGCAGCTGCACTCTTTATTTTAGTTTAATTGTGATTCGCTCACAACAACTGAGAACCTTGTGTCAGTATATTGTTGTAGAGATGTCAGCTGTTTATCCAGCTAAATTTCACCACCCACCAGAGACAACATGAGCAGGTGGTTGTCATGGTGACAGGGCGCTGTGTTTATCTGTTGCTGTGCGGGAGGGGAGGGTGTTGTGTGGCTGGCTGGGTGTGTGTGTGTGGGGGGGGTGTCGGTAGGACTGAACGCTGCAGTGGCCGGTAGCCAGAGAACGGTAGATGGAATCCGGAGAGAGGGAAAGGCCAGCCCAAAATAAACCCATACAGAGCTGCTGGGCCAGACCCACACGGTTCACTGCACCAGATAAGGAGGCAATGTCCATTTTATGATGGATCATATGGCAATATTTGAACTGCCCAGGGAGATGTGCCGATCACATGATCTAACAGGTGTTTTTGCTTCTCTTGCAGGAGTTCACTATCGGTATTAAAATTCAGTTTTCCCATGATGTAACACCATAAAACACACTTTCACGAGTTGTTTGTTCCCGTATCAGTGTTTAATTCCTTATTCTGCTTAAAAAACATCAATATTAACAACAGAGGTGGAAGTAACTAATTACAACTACTCAGATTATTGTAATTAAGTAAAAGTAAAAGTCTGTGATATCACATGTACTTAAGTATGCAGTGCATTATGTAATCTAATGAGTACTGAGCATAATTTGATTTAACTTTTAGACCTTTCATCTGCATTTTTAGGGCCGTAGTTAGTCTAAAAACATGCCAAGAAATTGCTCATCACAACATCCCAGAGCCCATCATTACTTCTTTTATCCAACCAACAGTCATAAATGACAAAGAAAGGCAGCAAATCCTCTCATTTAAGGAGCTGGAACCAGTAAATTTATGACATTTTTAGTCAAAAGCGATGATTATCAAAATCGCAACTAATTTTCTGTCAATCAGCTAATATTCTTTCTACTAATCGTTGAAGTGGACTGAAGATTTGGAGAAACAGAAAAACCTTTCAGCTGAGTTCTTGCTATTGACAATGGATTAATCATCAGTGGTTAAAAAGTAACTAATACTCTGAGTAGTTTTTGAGAAGGATACTTTGTATATATTTACTTGTAAATGAGTAATATTTCAGTAATGTAATAGTACTTGATAATAGGTGATGCTACACTGAATACAAATTTGACCGTATTTAACCGGCATGCTGCCTTCTCATGTGTTATCTGCGTTTTCCCGTTCCCTATTCTATCAATAATGTGTACCTAATCTATGTAATCTTTTTTCTGCAAGTCGTGATGCTGAGTCACAAGACATTTCTCTATGAAGTGAGTGGCCACATTTCAGAAATGGGGGTTTTCATTCAAATGCAATACATGTGGGCTAAAGTGGATGTGGTTCTTGAGCTTCTGTGACATGAGGTGAGAGAAGAGGAGGTGCTGCAAAAAAAAGAGAGAAAAATACCAGCATACAGAATAAAACCAGCAATCTGAAATGACAGGTGGGCGTTGTGGAGGAATAATGACGATGCTTGAAATGAGATCAGAGGATGGAGACGCTCGCTTGTCAACACGGTGATGGTGATTAATTTGGCAGGTTATTGCTGCCTTTGGTTTTACGATATTGCAAATAAATATGTGTTAAACCCTAATGGTGGAGAAGACAGACATCCGCATCAGCCAGCAGTCATGCTGTGTATCTGTTCAGACTGGCTGCATGTGGCAACAGGCTGACAATCACATTTATTGACCTCATCTCTCCACTAGTTCAACATCGGAACAAAGTGACACATTTTCTGCATTTTATCTCAAAATATCTCATATTTCTACAGATTCATGTGTGATGATGGTGTAGAGGTTATGTGTAAAAAGAAGCAGCGAGGTGCAGCAGGGTGGGCCCTCTAATCCCTCTCGGGGACACAGACGTGCTGTTAGGGGGATAACATTCCTGGCATAGCGCCGCTTCTCCCTCTGTGGATATCTGGTACCACAGCGAGCGCGTCCTGCCAAAACAATATGGAAATACGGCTTCTTCAGCACTGATTGATTGGCAGCTGTCAGCATCACGGCTTGTGTGTTTGAACGAGTGATGTTACAAAGCGACACATGCCTTTTCTTCGTGGCGTCTGTAGAAAGCCTCTGCGTTGTGGAACTGCATACCTTATTTTCCCCCAAGTGGTAAAGTAAAATACTGTGAAGGAAGCGTAGTGTGAACCTGGGTAACTGGTTCAAGAACGTACAGCAGCTTTTCTGTGCATGGCCTTTCATCTGGGTCTTTTGATGAGGTGTGAATTTGCGTCAAGTCTTTCCACTGAAATGAAAGCAGCATTATAAATTACAGAACATCTATAATAATCTAAATTTATCTTTAAAATCACCTGTAGGTTTTCTTTGTTTCATGTCAACTTTGATTGAAAAAAAAAAACTTTGGTGAGAAATCAAAGACATTTAATCCACAACAAAGAAAGTTTGTGAGCTAAATTTTTTTATAGAGAAATGATAGCAAAATGGCAGGAAACAGGCCTACATGTGGTTAGATGTAACAGTGTGTTGGCTTTAGTTTCAATATGAGTGTAGAGGTGCAGATAATAGAACCTATCTTATCACCTATATTCATTTCTCTCAAGCACCATAACTTTATTATAGATGTAATCATGCCAGCTTGTGTTCTTATATTTCTGTGATTAAGTCTAAGAAGTGTAAAATAACTGGGTGCAGCCATTTAGGCACCATATTGTTGTGGTATGATTGACACCACTAGATGGCACTCTACACCAGCCATAAGCAGTGAAATGTTTATGTGCATTGAATGTGTAGGTGATACATGAATCTGTGAAGTATTATGTTCATATTTTCAATTTGATTTCTCACTCAAAGGCCATTAACTGCCCTTTGTCAGGCTGATAATCTCCAGATGACATTTTAAGTGAAATTCCATAATTTACATTAATCATTCCACACAACCAGCTTAGCACTGTGCTTGCTGTTATTGTAGTAAAATGTCAAATTGAAAATGTTATTCAATACATGCATTGTGTTCCCTTAATAGCATGCTGTTGTGGCTTAATAGTCTTTTGCTTTTCTTATTGTTCCTATTTTTCTCCCTCAGGACCAAGTGAAGCCACCAAAGACGTCCAAAGCCAAGACGGAGGCGGCCGTTGAAGGTAAAGCTGTGGAGGGCCTTGAGCAGATACCCGAGGAGGGACGAGAGGGACTCCCAGACAATCTCAATTCAGACGAGGAGGTGGAGATCGAGGAGATCATCGAGGAGTCCCGCACCAAGCGCCTCCAGCGCACTACCAAGGCGCAAGTGGATAACATAAAGAAAGCCTTCTCCAAGGAGACGATAGAGAAGACCAAGACAAAGACCAAGGAGAACTTGGAGAAAACCAAGCAGAGAACCCGCGAGAACCTGGAGAAGACGAGACAGAGAACCCGTGACAACCTGGAGAAAACCAAGCACAGCCTGGAGAAGAAGATGGGCAAGCTCGGTACCCGCATGACCCCCAACCAGGAGCGCAGGGCGAAGCTGAAGACCTCCAAAGACAAGGTGAAGAAGTCCCTCACCCCCGACCACACGGTTTACGCCCGCTCCAAGACCTCCGTGTACCGCGTGCCCCCCTTCACCTTCCACGTGAAGAAGATCCGAGAAGGGGAGGAGGAGGTGGTGCAGAACACGGAGATGGTGGAGGTGGCCGAGGCCGAGGGCCAACCAGCGGGGGAGGAGAATGGTCTGGGCGTGCACGTGGATGTGGAGGAAGGGGAGCTGGTGAATGTAGACAGCCCAGAGATGGAGGCTCTGTTGGAGGTGACTGAGGACTGTCAGCTGGTCAGTGTGGAGCCAGACCACCTAAAAAAGGCCCAAAGCGATTAGAGCGTACCACATCTGTGGGGCTTTGAAGGGAAAATAAAAGGAAGAAGAGGGGAACCGAGTCTGATGAATGAGTCTAATCACAAGGACACAATATTAGTCGTAGGGACTTTCTAGATGTGATCACAATCTATGACATCTTGTTTGTTTTCTGATCTCTTTTTATTGTACCCAACAGGGATGACTTTCATATTTGCTCATCTTTAGCATACAAATTGAAAAACAAAAGAAAAACAAAGGTAGCTTTTGAACGGTGCTGCAGGCTTAGACTTCTTTGTTTATTTTATTTACTGTTTGTTGTTGGTTTGATAAATTGATATATAAGGCTATAAGACAAAAAGGTATAAATAGTCCTTGCTATTGAGATGTAATGTGTAATATAATATTTGCCATGTACGATATGCACATTGAGAGGTATGGAAACAGGAAGTTGTTGGCAGGATTTATGTTTTAATTGATGGTTTTAGTGACGTAATGTGCATGTGTGAAACAAGAAATAATGAACAAGCAGGCGAGGCTTAAGCCTACAGAAGAAATAAAAGAACTAAGGAGGCAGGACAAGAGGTTTTCTTTGACTTTTCTTCGGAAAAAGTTTACAAAAACATTACCCCTGACATGCTAAAAGCATCAGGGCATAAATTTTATTTACTGCCAGTCACTCAGGCATTGTGCCAAACACTACAATGTAATGTTTCTCAATGTAAACGACTGAAAATTGTCTGCTAAATTGTATCAGGGACATTAAAAACAGTGACAAATTCAACTATCAGAAAAACACAGATAACACTAAAGTTACTGCTATGAATTATGTCTCACCTTTTTTTAAAACCATGTCAGTTGCCTCTTTGGACAAAAAGACAGCCATAAATGATCATGAAGCCTCAAAAGTATCAGTAGTCCCTCAATTTGCAAATACTTTTCGACTTGTATTCAATTGGATAAATTACACAGTCAAGATATTTAATGTTCAAACTGATAAACTGTTTTGTGTTTTTGTAAATATAACAGGTGTGTTAGTGCCCATGCCGTCATAGCAAACTGTCACATCTGTGAAGGTCCCATTAATGCTGAAAGGTAAATACAGGGTTTGGAGCGACAGATGATGCCAACCAGCCGATGTCTTTTTCAGGTCCTTCCATGCTCAGTTCAGCAAGACAATGCCAAGACACATTGTGCACGTGTTCCAACAGCGTGGCTTTGTAGTAAAATAGTTCAGGTACCAGACTGACCTGCCTGCAGTCCAGACCTGTCTCCCACTGAAAATGTGTGGTGCATTATGAAGCACAAAGTACGACAACAGAGACCCCAGACTGTTGAACGCCTGAAGTCGTACATCAAGCAAGAATGGGAAAGAATTTCACTTTCAAAACTTCAACAGTTATTATCCTCAGATGCTGACTGAGTGTTAAAAGAAAAGGTGATGCATCACAGTGGTAAACATGCACCTGTCCCAGCTTCTTTGGAACATGTAGCAGGCAACAAATTCAGAATGAGTGTATATTTACAAAAAACAATAAAGTTAATCAGTTTGAACATTAAATGTCTTGTCTTTGTAGTGTATTCAGTTGAATATAGGTTGTAAGTTGCCGTTTGGAATAGCGGTTGTGCTATATTACTCTATTATGGCCTCTTAATGGGTCGATCATTTAAAATTTCAGCGACAATATAATGAAATACTCATCAGTGAAATCTGGAATGTGACCTATCTTTACAATGCATTCTTGAAAACACGGTTTGATCATCATTTTCTGCAATGTTTTGATATCTGTTCACCGGGGTGTATTTATCACATCCGGACATGTTGTGCTCACCAACTTCCACACCTCGCACAGAGGAGAAGAAGAAGGACTGTGTCACCATGGTCACAGCTCATCACAGTACATTTGCACATCCCTATTAAATTTTCCCGAGGTAATTGCAAGCAGAAAAATGATGGTCTGAAGAGCAAGATGACAGTTTAATGACTGACTACGTAACACGTAGAGATGCAAATATCATCCTGAATGCAGCTGAAGTGAGACGGCGCACTGTCAAGTTTCAGGAATGGCGTGGCACTTAAACAAATGTCAGAACACCAGAACACCCACAAACGTTTTTTTTTTTTTTTCCCAGAAACCAGGTGCAATCTTGTGTACTTCATCTGAAAGATAAAATGAATGCTCACACTGAAACTGACCATAATTCATGAATGAGGTTATCATTGTAAGATAGAGAAGACAATCATGCAGAAGAAGACAATTGGATTGTAATTATCTGAGCCTGATGCAAACTGACAATGGCGATGTTCAGTCATTGCCACCTATGATCGTGTAAGATGAGCACACAGGGCTCCGGACAGGAAGAAGGTACATCTGCCTCCATTTTCCTCCCGAGAGACTGTGTGTGATGTTGATGTGGTGTCCGCATGCAGAAGCCCACTGTGTAGCATGGAACACCATTAAAATAATCAATGGGCAGGGGAATGCAATTAAGGAGAGTGCTCCCTGTGAGCGCCGAGCAGGGTAGAGAACAATGAGAAGGACGAGGACAAGGATGTCTGTGTGTGTGTGTCTGTGTGTGTGTGTGACTGAAGAGTAAGTATGTGCATACTATATATCGACACTGACATTTTGTGAAGTTTGTGTCAGCATCAAGTGGACATTTTTATAAAAGAGCAAAAAAGTCAATTACAGACTTGTGAAGTCACATCTTTTTTAATAGATTTTTGACACCCCCAGGATGTGGAGAGAGAATTTCTGTGCGTTGAAAGATAGTTGTGAAGGAAAAAAATAAAATAACATATTGTGGCAAGCAGCACAGGATGAACTCTCAGCAACGTCCGACCCTTAAAGACACTGAACATAAGGTTCAAGCTACAGCTTGCCTCAAGAAACAGCCTGACACTAATAGTTAAAACTATAAACCAGCAAAAAATGACAGTTACCAACATAAACTACAGAAAAGACTGGGCTGTATAGACCTTATTAGACTGGGGATAGAATAGTTTTACATTACATCACTTGTGCCAGTGGTATATTCCTTTTAAATGTGTTCTCCAAAAAACAAAGCATGGATGTTTTTTGACAATCATCTCTGCAGAAGAGCAATGTTTTAATTATTTTGAAACTTTATTTCCGATTTAAAGTGAATTTTTTTTTTTAACAATCAACACGGGCCTTCATAGAAACAAGTTAGGGCACCTCTGTGCTTCAGAGCGTGTTTGTGAAAGTCAAATCAACGGATTTCGTGTTCGAGGGGGTCACGACTCAAAAAGATTGAGAACCACTGATTCAGCACATTAACATTAAAACACATGTAAGATATTGGTCCTGTTAAAAAAAAAAGTTTTTTTTTCCACCGTGTATATTTTGCCTTGTTTGGAGCTACTGGTTATTTAAAAAAAATGGAACCAGACTGCTGTAAGTGTGATGTAGGTCAAGCACCGCTTAATAGAGACAGATGTCACTTTAAAAAAGATGTTTTACTGCTGCAACATAATGTGACACATAATTACTCTTGGTGTTATTGATTCATACTCAAATAATGAAGCTTGCATTTTCTGTTGTGTTTAAGGCCCTCTCTTGCCTAACCACTTCAATATAAATAAAAGCTTTCTGACTAATATACTGCCTTTTATTTTTATTTCCTTTAATTGTATGAGTCTATTATGTTTATACTTTATTAAACAGTGTGTGTCGGCTTGTGTTGAATTCTATTTATTCACCTATTGTGAGGTGACTGCTTTATGATTTGGAGAGGTCAATAAATGAACAGCACTGGTGTTATTAAACTCTTGATGACGTCGGCACTGCCAGTAACTCAGATGACTTCCAGGCTGGCTGTTCCGTCGAACTGCTCGTCCTCCCTCCGCAGCGCGCCGACTCCGTGTGCTCTTCCACGGGGAGGATGCGCTAGAGAGAACAGCGCAATTGCGACAGCAGTAAACACGACACTCTCAACCAACCTCACCGTTAAGTCCCGCCTTCAGCGCTCGTTAGCCGCATTCTGATTGGCTGCGGCAGAGAGAGCGATTAGTATTGGCTGTTGGCGGTGTCAATTAAGTAGTTGATGGAGTTTGTCTGGCTGGAAAGACTGCAATGTAGGAGAGGGGCTCGGTTAGAAAGTCTGTGCGTATATTGGAGGAGTGTTTCCCGTGCTGTGAAGCTTGGGTACATAGTTAAAACCTTTTTCTGTGTGTTCTCACTCGCTTTTGTGTGTTCAGTTTTTAAATAAGGTTGTCACTGACTGTTACTGTCAGTGTTTTTTAGTCGAAAGAGTGACATTTTTTGAAGGAGAAACTTTCCAAAGGAGTAACAGCGAGCTAGGTAAGTAACAATAACGACTTCTGCTTTTGGCATGTTTTAAAACATTTTTTTTTTCTTACGCTTGAGGCCGGGTGGTTTTCATGAGGATGTTACCACTTTAATGCACAGATACATCTGTTATCCATAACGCTGCTGAGCTACAGTTGCAACACTGTGACGAGGTTATTAGTTATTCATGCTGGAGAAATCATTAGCTATGTGTCCGCGTTGTTACACGAGTCATTAAAGTGTTATAACGTTTAATCTGGAGTTCTGCTTTATGCTACAAACACGACTCTCAGTCGTGGCCCACGCAGGTGTGTTTTCTGTTTTGTTTTCTGGATGACCTAGTTAAATAAAGGTCACACACACCTCGTTTGTCGTTTGACAGGATTGAACAGCAGCTCAAGCTGTTACCTGGATGCATGCTTGGTTAGAGAAATCAGTGTAAATGTTATTAAGCGTTTGCCTCCAGTTGTCACGCCCATCTCCATCCCATCCGCGGGACAACACGTCTGCCACCTTGCACTGAGTCTCGGGTCTTCCATTCTGCAATTCAGATTTAGAGATAATCTGTCCAGATGTTCACAGAGTCTTGATTTTGAGGTGTATGGAGGGTATGCACCCTTGGTGCAGCTAGTGATGCTCCTACGCCTTTGATTGTGATCAGTGTTTTCTGACTGCATGATATGACATAAGAGTACTTCTGTTGCCACCTTTGTTTACAGATACAATAAAATAGAAAGCTTGCCTGGTAAGTGCTTTCTTTGTTTGCTCAAGGAAGTTCTAGCAGGAATATGAGTGGCATGATTTAAGGAATCACATTGTACTTCACTGTTGGCGCCACATGATTACCGAGCAATGGAAACTGGACAGACAGCACACATCTGGCTTTCCTGGCAAACATTTGGCAAAGTCTGCTGCTTGCATACCATTAAATTAGGGCTGCACATGGTAAAAAAAAAAAAAAGTCTTTCTATCACTACTTGGACAGATATCATAACAGCAGTTTGTGTCACAGTTAGTGGGAGTGATCATTTTTGCATCACAGTTTTCATTTTCGCTGAAACAAAACTATTAGCATCATGGGGATTTGATATTCGTTGGGGTCTGTATCAACCAAACATGCTTTGTTACCTCTGGAGCAGCCAAAGCATCAATGCAGCACTGCAGTACTTCATTATAGTGCTGCTTTGTCACACATCTCACCTTCATCAAAAATTGCAGCTTCTGTGATCAAAATATCACACATGGCCATATTGCGATTTAGAAATATTTTAATTAATTATGCATGAGATGGAGTTTAAAAACTCAGACAAGACAAATATGTTTAAAATATTAAAATGTTTAGGCTCTTTTCATTATAGACTAATGTAGAAAACGTTCTCGATTAGGCTAATCGAGTAGTTGTTTGGTGTTGTTTGGTGGAAAACGTCAATCAGTGTTTCCAAAAGCCCAAAGTGACATTGTCAAATGTCTTGTTTTGCCAACAACCCACAGAAAATCAGTTTGCTGTCATTAACAAGTAAATAAACAAGTAAATTTTGAACGTTTAAGAAGCCGGAAAGAGAGAATTTTGACATTTTTTCCTTAAAATATGACTCAGACTGATTAATTGGTTATCAAAATAGATGGCAGTTAATCTAATAATTAATGATGAATTGATTAATTGTTGCAGCTCTAGTTTTGGCTAATCTTGGAATTTGAATAAGTACCTGTGAAAGATTAGCGTCCTTCAGAAGGTCTCTAAGTGTGTGATCCAATTTGCCCCATTTGATGTGTGAGTTTACCTTCCAAATGAACGTTTACCTCTTATCAGCTGATAGGCCTGTTAGCCACTTAATGAAGGTGGTTAGTTTATTACTCTGTAATTCAATATAGTTCATGGAAAGATGTGATGAATGTAGTGCAAATAGACAATGCAGTAAAAGTCAGATTGTGCCAAGAGGTTTGTAAATTGAACTCAACGAGCCTCTTGGGTCCTCTCTTTCCTGACCAGTCTGGTTTCTTACTGTATCAGAGAAATTTGATATAAAATATCAAGTTCAGACAGTGTCAACCCAAATTCACCCTCAAATAGAAAGTGGCAAATACTTCCTCATATGATGCAATGATGAAAGGAATCCTGACTCAGCAACTCTTTGATGCGATCCACTGAGGGTTTTCACATGCCCAGAAATTCACACCATGCAGATGAACTATTTCATTTGTCAGAGAAAGAGGAACACAGGTCACATCAGTAAGAATAACTGTTTAAACCGAATTCTTGTGGCTTTCATGGGACGCTGAATTTGTTTAGGTGAAACTGAGCTCACACTTTTGTTTCATGTTGCATGCGTGAATAACAAAATACAAGGGACAGATTTTAACACTGAATTAGCAGTTTTTTAGGTATACCTGTACAATATTATACAATTCATGACAATAGATAACATAGCTTTTCATTTGAGTGAGTGTATCAATACCTTTTGATAATTTTTAGTAGAGCTGTTCTCTGAAATGTTCTCTGTGTTCTATGAAATATCTTTCACAGCCTTTTATACAAAAACAACAATGTGTAAACACACCAGCCTTCCTTACACTTAAGTTTAACTGTCCTTCCTCACAGTGTAGACACACAGAATCCCAAAATCAGTACACTGAGATTATTAATCAGACTTGTTCATCTTCCACAGAGCTGCAACAATTAATCCTTTATTAATCGACTATTAAATGAATCACCAACTATTTTGATAATCGATTAATCATTTTAAGTAATTTTTTAAAATAAATTGTCTGATTTCAGCTTCTCAGTTGTGAATATTTTCTGTTTTTTCTAGTCTTCTGTAACAGTAAACCGAGTATCTTTGGGTTGTGGATAAAACAAGACATTTGAGGACGTTGCCTCGGGTTTCGAGAAACACTAATTATCACACATCACACACAACACTAAAAAAAACATTTTTACTCCTTCGATTTAACTAATCAATCGAGGAAATAATCAAAAGATTAATTGATATTGACAATAAGCGTTAGCTAGCGCATTTTAACCATACTGATTATAGCGATCATTTTGGTCACGAAGTATGAAATTTTCAAACCATTTCATCTCTACGTTTTACAGCTGTCATTTTGAGTTCTCCAACACAAGTTAATGGCTTAATTCCATTTAGCTATGACAGTGGTCTCACATCTAATGTAAACGAAGGGAGGTTGTCATTACTTTTATTAGTTACACCTGTGTTTCCTGTGCTGGAATTGGTCAGAATGTCCTCTGTGGTGGAAAATAAAGTAAATTGTGTTTTAGCAAAGGATGAGTGATGCAGAGACACAGATGTTGAATGCAAATGAAGACATCTGTTTTAGCTTGTTCAAATGACTGTACCCCTAGCTGTGCCTCCTAGCAGCAAGAGTGATATCTGGAAACAGAAAGCAGAGCCTAGTTTCTTCTCAATAATGTAGTTATGCTTTACCTCTATTCCTATATTTAAATTCTGCTAGTGTACTGCGCAACATAGTATTGTGCAATCACTGTACAACCAAGTTCTTCCTAGTTTGACTCCGATTTTCAGTGATAATAGTTTTTAAAGGTTATGTAAGAGGCTTCTGTTGGTCGTTTAATATGGATGCGAGTGGAGACAGCTTTCTGCTGGATGTACTGAGTGTCTGGTTATTGTTGGAGTACAGTCAGAGCCCTCCAGGGAAACGGTGTAGCATGCTGCTGGTCAAATGAGTCAGCTAGCTTAACCTCCCATGTGGATCTGATGAACAATATTTGTCTCTGCAAGCAGCTAAGAGACTGTGTTGTTGCAGTTACTTTGTGCCCCTCAGGAAATCAATATGTACAAACAGTTGGTTCTGATCCAACCTTACCTCAAAGTCCTGCCTATTCCGCTTATGAACTGCTGAGGTGTCCGTGAACTATTAAGGATGATAATGCAACAGTGTCTAAAAGTTATGTAAGAGGAACAAACAAAGGATTCAGCTGGCCATTTAATACGGATGCTACCGGAGACAACTTTGTGTTGGCTTTACTGAGTGTCTGCTCATTGTTAGTGTGCAGTCAGGGTAACAGCGTCGCCTGAGAGATAAGAAAAGGGAGAAAATGAATATGAAGGAAGTGAAAAATTGCTGATCTTGTATTATGTTGAAAAACAGGCCTCTGTTTTTTTCTGGTTTCTAATCCAACAGTAGCTTTTCGACTGCTAAAGGAAGTGTGGTTTTTACCGTTTCTAGAGAACACACGTGGTGACTAAACCTCGGTCAGAGATCATTAATGCCTGTCTGCTGAGGGACTTAACAGCTGTTCGTGTCAACCTATATTTCTTGGCGGCAGCGCAGTGTTTCACTGAACAGGAAGTGGCTGCGTTGAATAGGAGGCCTCCCAGGGGCCTCTCATGATATTGAGAGAAAACCTTTTCTTTCTGGTCAGTGTCAGATATAAGTATTAAGGCATATTACTCTGTCTCTGCTTGATTAATGTTGTTACCTCCATGTTTTTTTTGTGTGCAGGTTTGAGGAGGTGTATGTCAGGATGGCTCAGTGGAACCAGTTACAGCAGCTGGAGACCAGGTACCTGGAGCAGCTCTACCACTTGTACAGCGACAGCTTCCCCATGGAACTACGGCAGTTCCTCGCCCCCTGGATCGAGAGTCAGGACTGGTGAGAAATAACTGAATTCCAGAGCTCTGTTTACGAAAACAGATTTTGTGTCTCCTGTTTTATAATGTGCACCATTAAATTGCTTTTATCCTCCATTCTCTCCAGATTGGCAGTGGGCCACTTACCATGACTTGCCAATAGTTTGCCACACAGGCAGCTATTGTGTTTTATCGTTTCTCGTAACCCTCTTCCTTATCGTGCCCTTTTTCTTTTTTTCTGCCATTACACCATGACAGGGATCTCATTCATGTTATGTATCACACTTGGGGTTTCCCCTGCTTATCTAACTCAAAGGTGGGCCACCTCTGTGTAACTGGCTGGCATTATGTTGAAAATTGCGACAAAAATGTGAAGACTATTGTTTTTATTCATGACCATTGTTTTGTGCTGACTTTCTATATTAGTGCAAGTTATGAATAAAAAAATATGCTAAACTTTGGGCTCATGTAGCACACCTATTTATGTGTAAATAAGTTGTTTTAGATAAATATTTAAATTGTAAATATTTTTTAATTAGCTTGTGACCTCTAAGTCCAAATCAGTACCAAGCAATACTAGGCCTACTACACTGGAAAGTTCTTTTCCTTCATCATTCTTAACTTGTCTTTTATCAAAAAATAGAGCCATTAGAGTGAAATGTGCACAGAAAGAATGCACAGTCTGCAACTGAGTGTTTTTATGTTCTCTGTCACTGTGTATTTTTATGTGGACCCGCATTCAGGTGCAGAATTATCATCAGAAATATTCTGATTTATTTTCTCCTTTAGTCTCCCTCTTATGGGATACAGGATGTTTTCTTGAGATCCTAGAAGCAGTTATGAAGGTGACGTGAACAGTTGACAGGAACAAGTTCAGCTTTTATCAGCTTGTAGAAGGAACTAGAATTAACCACATCCTGGTTATCTTATCTTCTCCTTTACAAGGGCTTATGCTGCCAATAAGGAGTCACACGCAACATTGGTGTTCCACAACCTCTTGGGGGAAATAGACCAGCAGTACAGCCGCTTCCTGCAGGAGAACAATGTACTCTACCAGCATAACCTGCGCAGGATTAAACAGCATCTGCAGAGCAAGTACTTGGAGAAGCCGATGGATATTGCTCGCATTGTTGCCCGCTGCCTGTGGGAGGAGCAAAGGCTGCTGCAGACTGCCACCTCTGCTGCTCAGGTAGAGAGGAGCTGCACAAACATGCATATTTCCTTTTAAACCCCATCCCACACACATTTCAATCAGAAATCAAGTCACAAATGGGTCATCACAACAGTTTTACATGCTAGTATGTGTTTTATTCTCTTGCAGGATGGCCAGGCAGCTCATCCCACCGGGACAGTAGTGACAGAGAAGCAGCAGATCCTAGAGCACAACCTTCAAGACATCAGGAAGAGGGTGCAGGTTAGTTTCCATCAAAGGCTCGCCAATTAAGTATTTGAATAAACAGCATTAAGAACCTTGAGCACTTTGAGAAAATCAGTCTGTCATAAACATGTAAATCATTTGTTTTCTTCAGGATATGGAACAGAAGATGAAAATGCTTGAGAACTTGCAGGATGACTTTGACTTCAATTACAAGACATTGAAAAGCCAAGGAGGTATAGTCTAATGAATGTTTTCTTTGCTTCAGCAGTGATATTTAGCTCCCAGATTAACGCTTATTGTTTTGTGTAGGCTTAAATGAATCACATTTGATTGCTGACCTATGACCCCTGTCCACCCTCTGTCCAGAGTTGTCTCAGGACCTAAATGGGAATAGCCAAGCAGCTGCTACCAGACAGAAGATGGCTCAGCTCGAGCAGATGCTGAGCGCGCTGGACCAGCTCAGGAGGGTGGGTGTCTAAGCTATAACATGTTCTGAGTGAGTCAAATAATATGTGACATATTTAACAGTTTGGATTGCCTTAAGTGCTTTAAACTAGAAACCTGTAATATATTTACTGTAATAAATCCTAAAAAGACCGTGATATGTCATCAATCATCATAGAGTTTATTTTCAGAGGCATTCGGCTTTCAGGATAATGTGCTGAACTGTACATCGACAGACAATTGACAGTTATAAACAGCTGATCAACTTACGGAGTAGAGCTCATCATTGCCTGTTATTGTCAAATTATAATGTTGCACTTGCCTTGCGCTCCTGCAGTGTTCCTGCAGCCTGCCTGAGGTTCCTCGAGTCAGGGGAAGAGGCGGCAGGGGGAAATAACTCGCTTTAACCATAGACTGAATATTAAATAGGATTTTAATATTTAATATACTGTCTATGGCTCCAATTCATTATTTGGACTGTAATACTCACTTCTGGACATGTGACTGTTAAATATTGCTCCTGAAAGTGAAGCAGAGAAGGCAATAATTGATCAACACAAGGATAATAAATCATTAAAGTCAGGCTGTGCACCTTCATGTTTGAGCTTGTGCACCATAAAATTAACAAGTGCACTTACAAAAAAAGGAATGACATATCTAGTTTCAAGGTGATGTGGTTCACGGACACACCCAGGTTGGGGTTGTTGACTAACACAAATGGCAGAAAACACTTGACTGTGGAGTTGCCTGCTGTTAGATTAAAGCAGCCACAAGGAGCTTTCATATTGTGCTGATTTAGTAGAAAAAGCAGGAGTGTTTCCACCGCCATAACCACAAAATGTAACGGCAAAAATGAAAATTACCCAAATAAAAATCTCCTCATTTTCTCCTCATCTTATTGCAGATTTAGCGCTCCAAGTCACACTGACCATCGTGACTTTGCCAACAGTAAAAATAACAACTAATCTGACAATTATAAATGCATGGTTGAAAATTTGAAAGAATGTTGGATCTTTTAAAGTTGTAGGTTGTTATGAGGATATTAGCACAGTCACTGTTGGAACGACATTGACAGTTTAGACCAAAGATGGTGTTGATGATTAGGCCTGTGTCTCACGTTTCCCGTGTTCGTTATCTTGCAGCAAATTGTGACAGAGATGGGAGGCTTGCTGACCGCCATGGATTACGTACAGAAGAACCTGACAGATGAAGAACTGGCAGACTGGAAGAGGAGGCAGCAAATCGCCTGTATTGGAGGTCCACCTAACATCTGCCTGGACCGCCTCGAAACATGGTAATGAGGGATTCAGATCGACCATCGGTCACATGAATGATCAAGCCTATTCCAAAAAAGTGGTTCAGGTTGTGGAAGCTTAATTTAAACAACCTTCATGGGCTTTTTTTTTCTAGAGCCCAGGTAAATCAGGTGCTTAAAACATGGGAGCAGCTGCTGTCCTGTGGATGTATTGGCTGTATAATAGATGTAGAAATAAATTTGTTTAGTTTATTTTGATGATTGCTGTCCCATGGGCGATATTGAAACATATAATTTGAATCTGCTGACCACAAATGGTCAAGATGTTGCAACAAACTGCAGTCATGTTTTCTCCGCTCTACTTAGCCAAAATATTCCTGCTGTAATGTGCTCAACCGCCAGTATTGTCAAGTTTTAACTCGAGCTGGGTGTCATTTTCTAACCAGGATCACATCCTTGGCTGAGTCTCAGCTCCAGATTCGTCAACAGATCAAGAAGCTGGAGGAGCTTCAGCAGAAGGTGTCCTACAAAGGAGACCCCATCATCCAGCACCGGCCCGCCCTGGAGGAGAAGATCGTGGACTTGTTCAGAAACCTGATGAAGAGGTACTGCATGTGACAAATCTTCATTGTACATCTGCACAGACAATTGTTCGCAAGTTTTATTATGATCTGCATTGATATTCAAGGGCCATCTCCAATAAAAATGGAGTAATTTAGTCCACATCACAACTATAACAATGACAGTGGCGAATGGAAACGCAGGAATTACTTTCAGAGTAATTTGATAAACAATAGAAACACTGACAGCCAATCAAAATCCACAAAATATTGTAGTATACAGGTTACTTGTTAAACACTTGAAATTGCTGAAAATTACACTTAAAGTGTTATTTCCCCTGAGACATACTGCCAAAAGGTCACTGGCCTTCAGATCTCTTCGATCTTTGATTTTGACGATCGCTGGGATGCCATCAATTTAAAGTTGACTCATAAAATGATGAATAAAAATTCTCTTCAAAAGAGGACAAACTCTCGTATCAGAGTGTTTGATTCTCCGAACTTCTCTCGTCATGAGCCCAGATATCCTTCTGGTTTTCTGTTTGTTTCTCTGGCAGTAACAGGTCGTCAGTATTCTTTTCTGTGCATGCTGTGTGCCGCACAGATCAGTACAGTTATACTCACTGTTACTGTAATTATCATTCTTGGTGTGGACGGCCCTTAATTGAAGACTGAACAGACTTTTAAATCAGAGTTTGGGTCCTAATTAGGCCTCAGTAAAGTTGTATATGTATGTGTATGGCTGTAGCTGTTTTGTTTTGTATGTGAAACACTGTACACCTTGGGACAAATTTCAGAAAAATATCCTGATAATAGAGTGAAACCAAATCAAATCTGTTGTGGAAAGAACCAAGCTTTC
This sequence comes from Lutjanus erythropterus, assembly GCF_056507025.1. NCBI lineage: Eukaryota > Metazoa > Chordata > Actinopteri > Lutjaniformes > Lutjanidae > Lutjanus > Lutjanus erythropterus. The sequence continues at coordinate 6,941,797 of NC_139335.1, forward strand.
AGTCGAATCTCACAGTCTTCATATAGCAGATGTGATGACATCTGAGCCATCTCCATTCTCTCAAGGAAGACTGAGATCAATAGCAGATGGACTTTTGACCTCAGATTCTCTTCACCCTGTGATATTCTGATGTTTTCTGGAGGGGGTTTTCTCTGACACACGATCCTCTCTGTCTTTTAGTGCTTTTGTGGTGGAAAGACAGCCGTGTATGCCCATGCATCCAGACAGACCTCTGGTCATAAAAACAGGGGTGCAGTTCACAAATAAAGTCAGGTAAGATGCGGGCTTCAGGAAAAACATACATATTTTTATACATTTTATGTGTCCCATTTTACAGAGAATGCAGCAGTTGTCATTTTATATCCTGATCAATTTTGTTGACAATATTTGTTGTCTTGTTTTTTTAGGTTACTGGTAAAGTTTCCTGAACTCAATTACCAGCTGAAAATTAAAGTTTGCATTGACAAGTGAGTTTTTTCTTTGTCTTGGGATTTTAACATTTGTATAAACAGGGTTCCTACAAAGTCCTGAAAGTGTGGAAAATGCTTAATTGTATCCCTTTTGTTTTGTGTTTTGTCTACACAATTACTTATTTAAACCAAAAGCCTTTAAATCTACTGCAAGGAGCTTTTAACTGGTTATGAAACAGTCTCAGTCTTGTTCTTACTGGCCGCCATCAGGTCGGATTCTCTGTGAAATCAGCTGAAACGAGCCAAAGTTACAGTATCTAGTATGTTAACCTGTTAAAAGGAAGAAGGAGGGGAATTTCTTTTAGATTATTCTGGTTCTGACATTATTTTTTGTGGTTTGGTGGTGGAAACGCTGCCGCCTTTTTCCACAGGGGCTTCCAAAACCTGCACAGTATGAAAGTTTCTTGTAGTAGCTTTAAATATTTGAAATGAATGTTGTTCATAGCACGATAAACCCTCTGTTGATCCCTTACTCAGTTAACAAGCATTAAATGAACATGATCAGAACACGTGATCAAAGTTAATATGAACAGCTGGGAAAATAAATATAATAAATAAATATAATAAATATAAAATAAATTGAATTTTACTTTTTAAAAGCTGTATGAAGCCTAGACTGTAGGAGAAATTACTGCTTTACTGATTTTAAATGCTTATTTTTCAGGGAATCTGGAGACGTGGCTGCAATTCGAGGGTAAGACCTTCCGGACACTTTTTTTTAAGCCTGACCATTTACTCCATATCGTTTTAGAAAAGAACCTCACTTTCTGCTTTTCCCTGATTTTTCTCAGGTCGCGAAAGTTTAACATCCTTGGTACCAACACAAAAGTTATGAACATGGAGGAATCCAACAATGGCAGCCTGTCAGCAGAGTTTAAACACTTGGTGAGTTCTAGATGCAGAACTCTCGCTGGTAGGCAGTGATGAATTTCTGTGATAAAAACCTATTGTAGAGTGCTGACTTCCTGTTTGTTACAGACCCTGAGAGAGCAGAGATGTGGCAACGGTGGCCGGACCAATAGTGATGTAAGTGCTATTTCTTACACTTGAATTAGTGCTAGATAATGTCGCAATAATTTGTCAAGATATCTGTCTGCTGTGTTTTCAACTTATGCAACAGTTTTCTTGACCTTTGATACACATGAACAGTCCATGCTGTCGAGTTTTTATACGGAAGAGGTCTGAATAATCTGCTTTCCCTAGGCCTCTCTGATTGTCACAGAGGAGCTCCATCTTATCACTTTTGAGACAGAAGTCTATCACCAAGGCCTGAAGATCGATCTGGAGGTTAGTATCACGTCTCTGTATCTTTTGGTTGGAGACATTTCTGTATTCTCAGTTCAACTTTCATGCAACACCAGGAAAAGAAAGCAGGTTTAACAAACTCTGAGTCTAATCCTGAACTCTTGGAATCTTCCAAAACGGCTGATCAGAATTAGTTGAAAGCCATCATCAGTGCAGATACTGTGATTCACCATGGCAACAGCCAAATACAGAGCAGAGCCTCCATTTTAATCCCATGGAGGTAGAAAAATGAATGCATGCCGGTATGAACAGTGACATTTATCTTAAAAAATAGGAGTGGAGAACGGGCTACAGCAGTTAACACTAGTACATTTTATTCAGCATAGTCCACTCAGTCATCATTCGCTTGACATGAATTTCCTTAATGAACGATAAAGTGCGACCTTATCAGCTGTAACGTGTCGGGGACAAAATGTAGGCAGTAGCAACCGAGGATGAACATATGAATCAGACAGATAAGACATAATTTAGTGACGAACCTCAGAGTGTAAAGTCAGTGATTTTGCAGGTGTCTATGTTCAAACTGACTGTTTTTAGACATCTATTTTATTTGACATCTTGCTCTACGACAGTCATAAAAACATTAGACCCTATACAGCTGATACTCAAAAGCTCACTTTTAAACTATTTTTAGTCCAGTTTTAGAATCCTGAAGTGGTTTCAGCTGCACCAGAATCGTTCTCACTCATCGCCAACATGATATTACAAGTATGTTAGAACTGTTCCATCAGTGCGACCAATCGGAGTATGACAAATGATTATTTGTTGATCAGTGTCTAGGCGACGGTAAACATTTCAGTGCAGGGGAAAAGCTGCCTTGATGTCCAGAGTCACAGAGAGAGATGTTCAGAGATGACTGTCTGTGTCCTTACATTGATGATTGATCATAAAAGCCGTCATGTTTAAGTCATTGTGTATCAAGCTAATATCTAACAGGGATTTCAGTCAGTGTGTCTAAAAACATAAACTTATTCAAATTTATATGTTCCATTATGTGCTATCAAAGCACAGTACCTGATCCAGTGTTTAAGTTATCTCTCTTTCTGAAATGGAAAACCTAGAGTTTCCCTTATCTCAGGCTTAACAAACTCTTTCACTAAACCCACACTCAGAAGTCAACAAAACTAATCTGTATAAACCCGACAACAACTGTCTTCTTCGACAGCCTGTACAAAGTAAGTCACCGGACGAATAAGTCATAGACAAAGTCTTCTGCCTCCGCAGACTGTCACCACATTCAGCTACTGAATGAGCTGTTAAAGATAATCCTCCTACATCAACCTAGTTATTGACCAAAGTGAATCCACTGATGGGAGGGCAACTGACACTGAATATTTCTGCTGAAGCAAAGTTAGATTGTTGCAACTTTCCCCTCCCTCTGTGGGTGAGAAATGTGTTTCCCTGAATAAACAGACACCAGACATTTGGGTGTCATCATAGCATGTTACGATTGATTTAACTTTCATTTAGTATACATTATGTATTTCCTCTAACCTCCAATGCATTGTATAGCTCCCATCCAGTGTGCGTGAGACGCCAAGTCAGATTACAACAGGCTGTGTCTCCACAGCATTTGTAACATCATCATTTTTGTCTTTGTGGCAAAACAAAGATCTCCCTCTGGCAGACTCTTTGGTATTTGTTTGTTATGAAGACAGACTGTGAGACAAGTCAGCTTGGATTATTAGTCAAAAGACACAATGCTGCTACTGTTTATTGGCTCGCTTTGTCTATTTAAGCTTTGGCCTCAACACATTTGATAGCACATTAAAACACACATTTTCCCTGTCGCTCACATAATGAATCTGACATATTATCATTTCATTATCAGGATTGGCTTCATTGGCCAACAACATAAATAAACATCTATTGTGAACATTACAAAAGCAAATGCAAGTGCAAAGAAGTAATTGTTGAATAAGTTTGCATGCATGGAGTGGATGATTATGTACAGTATATGGCATATCTATATATACTATATACAGTGTGCAGGATTTATATTGACAGTGCATGATGATGTGCACATGTTAAAATATATTCAAATAATTGCCTTTGCATTATTCAGTGAGTGACCCATCATACTCACAGACTATGTGCGCGGTCTGCATGGGTTTCTGTACAAAGGCCAACCTTTTTTACTCAGAATATCTCATGCTAAGAACAGCAGCATGCCCTCTAGGTGTAAGAGCAGAAAACATGAGAGTACATCTGGAGGAAGTTCCGTTGCCAAACAATGTACTGATATAGAAGCAGGACCACTTTCCCATCATTATGTGTGAGTGAATGTCGGGAAGGAATGACCAAACTTTACAAAAGAGAAGAAGATACTCCAAACATACTGAAATATGTGTTTCCTCTCTTTGTGCAGACTCATTCCCTGCCTGTTGTGGTCATTTCAAACATCTGCCAGATGCCCAATGCCTGGGCCTCCATCCTGTGGTACAACATGCTCACTAACCACCCAAAGGTAAGACAGCACCCTCTGGTGGAAAGGGGCTGAACGAGGGCTGGGCGATATGTCTTCAAAATAATATCTCAATATTTTTAGGCTTTTCCATGATACACAATATATATCTCAGTATACACATTTTCTCTACAATTCCATACAGTTACAGTCTGGTGAAACAAAATCAGATACCACCATATTTTAGATGAAATGCCTCCATGACTAAGTGGGTAAAGGCAAATGATAGAACAGTCTGGTAAGTTTAGAAAAGTAAATCATTTTACTGTAATGCAGCCTTTAAGTCCAGGAAAAGACAACACGTACAACACTTCTTTATCATGATATAAGAATAACCAGAATCTAGGCCAATATCTAGTCTCATATCATAATATCAATACAATATAATGTCAATTTATTGCCCAGCCATAGGCTGAAACCTGCTTGTGGAGAATGTTTCCACATTACATTTGTATATTTGTTTGAAGAGGAAAAATTAGATGTTTTTATGCCTCCGAGGTGGTGACAGCTGTGGCCGGAGGCATTATGTTTTCAGATTGTCCATCTGTCCTTACATTCATACTTATGTATATACTTCAAGAACACTTGGAAGTAATTTCTTCAAGCTTGGCACCAGTGTTCACTGATTGGATTTTGGTGGTAAAAGGTCAAAAGCCACTGCGACATCACGTCCGTCCCATTCTTGTGTCAGGATGGCATCGTGGGGAATTTCTTGGTGTAAATGTCAACTTGGACTCAAGAATTCCCACGCTAATTCTGATGAAATTTCACACAAATGTCTAATAGAATAAAATGATGAAGTGATGACATTTTCTATTCAAAAGGTCAAAGGATAACTTCACTCTTACATCATAATGTTCTGCAAAAATGATTTCAAGTCTTTTATTTTGAAAACTGACCAGACACTCTATGCCATTTCTGTGTCTGACTTCCTGCCCGGTCGATCTGCTCTGCTCAGCTTGACATGGCATCCATCAGAAATAGACTGGGCGAGTGTTCTCCCCGGATTCCACCACCGCCGCTTGTTATTCCGCCAGACGTTCCACACAGCACGCCGTGTAGAATAGCCCTGAGAATAGCCGCGGTGGCCACGGCGCTGCTGTAATTTGACACAGCCGTGCCCAGAGGAATCAATCCGGCAGCCCTGTAGTCTCCTTTTTGAAAATAGTCTATAAGTTTAGACAGCATGTTTCTTACTGGAAATTATTCACTAGTCATACGTGTCAGTATAGCGATGACTCACTTTCCACTCCACTGTACGCTCCACTGCATGTATGGACAGATTGGACAGATATTAACTGCTCTGTGACTGGTTGGTAGAGGCATGCAACTACAAGGTGATAATTCTAGTTAAACTTCTTTGGCAGAATGTGAACTTCTTCACCAAACCTCCAGTGGGGACGTGGGACCAGGTGGCTGAGGTGCTAAGCTGGCAGTTTTCCTCCACCACCAAGCGAGGCCTGACCATCGAACAGCTCACCACACTGGCTGAGAAGTTACTAGGTGCGTCGTCAAGCCTAAAAATCTCCAAAAACATTTAACTTTGCAGCGTGTCATATGTTAATATGTGTTGTTGTTTTGTTATTGTCCAATCCAGGGCCTTGTGTCAACTACTCTGGCTGCCAGATCACTTGGGCCAAGTTCTGTAAGGTACTGCCAACCACATCTGGTCAAATTGTTCAATCTGCCATCTTGCTATTGTATTGCTTCAGTGGGAATCATTTTTCCCCTTCCCCTTCGCAGGAAAACATGGCTGGCAAAGGCTTCTCCTTCTGGGTGTGGCTGGACAACATCATTGACCTGGTGAAGAAGTATATCCTGGCACTGTGGAATGAAGGGTGAGAGGTCGTCCTTTGTTTACGGACCTTGAGCGGTCTTTGGAATTGCCTGTTCGCCGCCTTTCGTATTGTAGAAAGTGTTTTGACATGCAATAGTCAACAACTTTAAAATAGACTCACTATTTTTAAATGCAGCATCTATTTATATGTCACCCTGTTGCTTTTCTCCAGGTATATCATGGGCTTTATCAGTAAGGAGAGGGAGAGGGCTCTTCTTAGTCCAAAACCTCCCGGCACTTTCCTTCTGCGCTTCAGCGAGAGCAGCAAGGAGGGGGGCATCACATTTACATGGGTGGAGAAAGACATCAGCGGTGAGTATTTGTGGACTTAAGCTGAGGATATTTACAGGATTTACTTTATTTGCTGTTTTGACGCTGAGCTTCCTCGAATGTTTACAGGAAAGACCCAGATCCAGTCAGTGGAGCCGTACACCAAGCAGCAGCTCAACAGCATGTCTTTCGCCGACATCATCATGGGCTACAAGATCATGGATGCCACCAACATCCTGGTGTCGCCCCTCGTGTACCTCTACCCTGAAATCCCCAAAGAGGAGGCTTTTGGGAAATACTGCAGACCAGAAGCAGCTCCCGAACCTGAGATTGGAGGAGACTCTACAGGCAGTAAGTCACTGCCTTATGCTTTATGCCATCCTAACAACACATGTGGTTTAGCGTGCTTCCTTATTCATTATTTTTCTGAGCCAACATTTTCTTCTCCACAGCTATCCAGCCATACTTGAAGACAAAGTTCATCTGCGTTACCCCGTAAGTATTTATCACAACCTTTCTTATCTTTAACTCATCAGTATTTGCAGGAAGGCGGTTTGCCACTCCGTGACTTCCACTTATGTTTTGCACTTCTTACTAGCTGCTAGACAGAAGTCCGCTTTGCGTGTTCCTGCTCGAGATCTGCACTTCCTTTTTTTGTATGTGTTGCCAAATGTTCTAAGAAAAGCAAACAAAGTTGTTTTGCTTTCACTGTGAGTCATCACTGTCACTGGAGGAACCAAGTAGAGGGTTCCTACACAGTATGGAATCTGATTTTTAGTCATTTCTAGGTCTGGATAAGTATGGGAAAAACAAAGGAGGATATAGAAAATTATTATTATGCTGTTGTCTAAAATATAAACATGAAATTCAGATTCTCTAAAATTAAATTGATAATACGAGCAGAGTGTGTTCATGGCATTTAGAGCAGGCAGCCAGAGCAGCCAAAATGTTCTCCACACTTCCCCTCAAGATTCTTGGAACCTGAGTGCTATCTAGTGAACCAGCCCACATTTCCAGTAGTTTTGAGTGGAGCCATTGTAAAACAATGGACAGCAGCCTGTAGAATATGACACAGCCTCTTTGGTTCCCGTTGAAAACCAACTTTTCAGGTTCTGAACCAATTTATTTTTAGTGGAAATGCTCGAAACAGTCCAAAATTCGGCGCTTGAACCAAAACTGGAAAAGCGCCCCGTGTGTGAGAGCACAGGCCAGGCGTGTGACTGAACACACACCTCTGCACAGAGCTGCCTCCGCGGCTGTGCGTCGCTGCCTGCATCACAGCTCTGCTCCTCAGAACTGTCCCGAATCCAGACATCCATGACCTAATTACTTTGGAGCCAAATACATGAATATCTTTACATCTTTACACAGCATCACAAATAAACAAATATTAAGCTTTTCTGAACGTTTATGTATTATGCAGTGATGTGCTTAACAGACAGGTTAACAGAAACCACACTTTTATTGCTGTATTCATCATTATTTCCATGGAAACAAGGCTGCACAGACTCCTGGTTCCTGTTTTTTTTAGAAATGGGGGGAACAATAATATAATATTTCTTCAGTATGTTATATGAGTATAGGTAGGGCTGGTTACTTTACTTCCTCTTTGGGCAGAGATGTTTGACAGTGGAATGTCGTCCAACTTTTTGCGTAGGAGTGTCGACTCAGCAGCCACGATGGATAAATGCGAGTTTTCCAAGGGCCTGACAATCCTGAATATAAATTCTTGTTGGCTAATGATTCCACGTGGGAAAATGAAGTCAGACACACACATTGTGGAAAATCATTCAATATATCCAACATATGGAGTCACAATCTTCTGGTTATTATTTAGCAACATAATGGCATATAGTCAGAATGCAGCATACATGTTGGGTTTTAATATAATTTCTTTAGATAATAAACATCATATTATATATCTAATCTAGAAATAGCAATCAGACCCGACCCTGATGTCAGATATTGAAAGTAAAATAAAACACTGACTCTGAGTTCATGTTGCTTTTCTTAACACAAAATATCACCTGTGGAGCTCGTTCACCTGGTGTGACAGCGTGAGGTGGACTGACATCAGAGGAGTGTGTGTTCAGTCCAGTTAGCCCCGCTGTGTGCTGTGGTTGGTCGTGGGTTTGATGGCGTTGTGAGGTTTGCTCAGTGAGATCCTGACCTGTCTCCGTAGGTGTCCCTCCGTGTTCATGGACTTGCCGGACAGTGAGCTGCTTGGGAACGGATTCCCAGGGTAGGCGCTCGGGAAGGGGGGGAGGTGGCATGTAGGGCTGTGTGTGCATCTTGTCACTTTGTTTGTGTGTTTGATGGGTGGGCGTCAGGGATGTTAGTGCAGCACCCCCACCTACACACTTCCTGTTTGTGTTTCCAACTCACCGCCACTTTTCCTGGTCCTGATGCACCAGCACCTCCTGGCATTCATCAGTCTGTCATTTGATTAAGGTCACCGGACATTTGTGTCATCATTCCTCAACCAAATCCATTTTTATGTATTAAACAGTCCAAAGTAGGGGTGTCATGATTCTGCAAATCCACGATCTGATTTGACTTTCAATTTTTTGATTCAGCTTTTCGATTTAAACTTTTTTTTATGTTCCCAAACAGTTACGCCATTGTTTGACTATCAAGCTTGATTTATAAAGATTTTTTTGTTTGTTTAATGCCCCGACAACTGTAATTTACATTATACACATTTTCAAATTCTTTAAAAATAGTCTAATATTCAAATGTGTGCTACATCTTTTACGTGTTGTTTTTTTCTTGAGACACATGCCAGATGCTGCAAGTTGGCAGGTGTGGAGAGAAAAAACAAATGCTGGAAGAATCACCGATTCAGCCTTTGGTTTCGATTATTGAAATTAAAAGCACATGTCGATCGATTTTCGATTTAGTTGAAATTGTGACACCCCCTAGTCCAAAGCATTAGTGCCAGGATTGCTTGAGAAAAATTCGATTCCTCTTTTCTTAAGCGATCAGAAAAGGCAAAAGCCATGTCAGTTTGAACAAAGACAAAGAGAAAAGGAAAAAAAAAAAATGATGGCCGGTTTGATCCACTTAATCCACTGTGCTAACCAACACGTTGATTTTAGAGTAGCTTTCATTAACATCAATTCAGTGTTAAACATAAAGCATTTTGTGTTAGTGTGCTTAGCACTGCCTGAAGTAGAAGCGGTATGCAACATGCTCAACATCTGTCCAGTCTGTCATGGTTGAATTTCTTATGTATTTTTGTGTCTAAGTATTCATCAGTATTTCATCACAGATGCATCCCATTTATCATCTTTCTAGGGCATGACTTTGCATACTGACACGAATGCTGACTTTATCTTTCTATGATGAGATTCATTAACCACCTGTGTGTGTGTCATATGTGGTGCAGAATCACAGCCTGTTCACCTGTTGTAGCTCAGAGGTCAGTGCAGTGAAGACAAACTGACGTACACAAGTTAGTAGATGAGTAATAGCGTATCACTTGTGGTAAAGTGCAATGACAAAAGGTGTTATCACTTTAGTTATATCGAAACTATTTTGACTAACACAATCAGTGTAGCAGGAGTTCATGCGTGTGTGCGTGTGCGTGCGTGAGCATCAGTGTTTGTAATTAGTGTTTCAGTTTGTAATGTGAATCCTGTCCTGTTTTTTTGTTTGTTTGTTTCTTCGCAGCACAAACTCTGGAAACACCAGTGACCTGTTCCCCATGTCACCCCGCACCCTCGACTCCCTGATGCATAATGAAGCTGAAGCTAATCCAGGACATTTGGGTGAGTCAGCGACACACACACACACACACACACACACATCTGTGTACTTTTGTAGGATGTTCATTGAGGCATTAGTTTCCCGATACCTTAAAGGGTAATTCTGGTATTTTTAAACCTGGGCACTATTTTTAAAATGAGTGTTTTCATCAATAGAGACTGGGGGCTTTGGAGAGGGCAGCGCTTCCCAGAATTGACTCTCTGCTCTGCTCAGTTTCTAAAGAAACCATTTTGTTGCCATAAACGGTGTATGTGGTTGCGCAGAGCCCCCAAAGCCACCAGGAAGCCCCCAACAGCGTAACGCAGTCATGATCTGAGTTCAGCACCAAATCCGCCGTTCATTGTCCCCATTTAGTTTAGTATTTTTGATTACGACTTTGTTCCTAACATTTAAAGTAAATGTTTTAAGGAAAACGCAGCATCTGTTTCATTTTGGCAGATGTTATAAAGCAGTAAGTCTGTACGTTTTCAAGAGTTTCTTGACGTAGGGGAGCCCCGGTGTTTCTCATTCATTGTCTTTTTCAGTAGGTTTAGATTACTCGGGTCAGCTTGGGAAAAAAATATTTCAAGAGTTTGTCACAGATCTAGTCTCATTTCTATCTAAGGTGCACCACAAGCATGCCATTAAATATTAAATGCATGCAGGAGGGTTTGGAATCCCCCATACTATAATTTCACAAAATAGGGGTCTCCAAACAACATTTTGCATAGGGCCCCAAAAAGCTAGAACCGGCCATGTATTTAAGTACCTAACCCCTGGTAGAAGCACTAATCCTGCGTTCTTTCCCAAGTTTTTCAAATGCAAACTCCCACTCAGCAGTTAGGAAAAGGCAGTGACATCAGTTAGTGTACAACTTTATAATAACCATCATTCATAAATGGCTAATTGATAGTTAATTATAGTTATTTCACTGTTAACAAACATTGAAATTGTAATGCTATAATTTCTGTTATTTTTTCATTAGTTGGTGCAACATAAAATTATTACTTAACACTTTTTTAATGGTTAATTAGTTTGTAAACCTTTAATAATATTATTTAGATGGCTGTTATAAAGTTTCAGCTGGTTATTATAAAATCTTGCGTACTTGTATATGTGAACTTATGTAAGTATTCTACTGTTTTTTGGGTAAATCCAAAACATGACCTTTTAAGTAAAAGAAAGTTAAGTAATTTTGCTGCCTAAACTTACCCATGTAGTTTTTGTGCCTTTATTTTGAAAGTTTCCTCGCAAGTTGCAGATTGATTATTGCTGACTAAAATAGACTCTAGACGGGAAACTACAGCGTCATAGTTCGAAGCATAGGGCCACTGAAGTTGAAGTGTATGTCGTCTATAAACCCTATCTGGATGGTAATTGTAAGTTACACATATAAGCATATATAAACATTATTTGAAGGTTTGTTAACAGTGAAATAACAAGTAATTAACCCTCAGTTTACCATTTGTTAATGCTGGTTAATATAAAGTGTTAGCAGTTAGACGCTGTCTCCTCAATTCCTTCAACCTAGGGGCAACATAATCATGCAGAAACCTGCGTCAGGTCACATGGGAAAACGCTCTCAGACGGACTTTGGAAAATTGCATGTTTGGATTTGAATACAGAAGGAACATAACGCAAAGCTACAGAATCATGCAAAGCCCTCAAAAGCCCTTTCTTTCCAAAAATGTCTTCACTATTACCTCAAATTGGTCGTCGCGAAAATATAAGTAGAAGAAACGCGCACACACAGTGTAGAACCTGATCGATAACTAATATTAATCACTTGTTTTTGTATTTCGTCTGCAGATTCCCTCACTTTGGACATGGATGTAGCGTCGCCTATGTGATTGACGAGCTTCTTCATTTTCTTTCTTTCTTGATTTTTTGTTGTGATGGGGGGGTTCGATGATGATTCCTTTCTCCCTTTGTACTCACAGTCTGCCTGTACAGTTTGTTTCTTGTTCCTGTGTGAAAACGACACTTTCACACCAAATGGATTTGGATGATTTTTGAAAGACGCGTGCTGACTGTCCACCTGTAGCTCAGCGCGTGAAACCGTTGACTGATTCTGACCTGTTGTATTTTACACCGTATCCTCCTCCCATTTAGTACTTTCCCATCTTCGTAGATGTCTTAAGTACCTTCAGTATCTGGAAATGTATTTTTTGAAAACATTGTATTTTTGTGTTATTGACTTTTAAAATGGTTATGAATTAATGTTTTCTTTTATTTTGAATAAGAAAATGTAACAAGAATAATTGTTGTATAAGCTATGATGCTGTTGTGCTTTGGTCGGTTTTTATGCGTTTAATGTTTTTTCAGTATGTTTAGTCGAGTTTTTAATCCCTGCCAAATATAATGTCACAGTTGTTTCACAATTCCTGGGTGTTATTTAAAATAGTTTCCGTTTCATTTCTCTCAAAGTGGAATATTTCTTAAATTTCTGAGAGTCATTTGAAGTGTTAAAAAAACTAGAGAGAAAAAAAAAGACAAAGAATTTAAAGCACTTCTGTGATTACTTTCCCGGAAGCTTTTTTTTTCCCCTCATGGTGTTGTGAGAAATTACGTGACCTAGCGTGGAGAAGTGGTGCTGGTTTTTTTGTCCCTGCCACTTTAAATACTGTCATTTGTGATCATGTGAATTGCGTTTGCTTTTGAAATTAGCAGTTTTAATGTTTGTTGCTCCTGAATTCACCTGATATGATCAGACATGTCGTGTAAATCATTTTATGAACGTTTTATTTTTAGGGCGAACTTGTTATCAAAATAACCGTGAGTGTTAAAGAAAGGTATTTCACTATGACAGAGTACACAGTAACGGTGTGTAGCGGTTCACTTTTAACCTTTCACACAGCTGAGTTAAACTAGTCAGTTGAGTTTGATACAAGCCACATTTGTTTGTCTGTTGAAATGACACGAGGTTTTCTGTAAAATACGCTGTAACTATTCATTATTTGACAGAGGGCAATAAAAACAAGTTAGCACTGAAACTTCTCTGATCTATTGGTGTAGTTTTTAACTTGCCTGTGCTCAAGAATCGCAAATTTAAATTTAAATCTGGTGAGGAATCAGAACTGATTGATGTTCACATTTTTTACTTTATATTAAGCAGAATTCATTGCTCAAACATTACAGTAACAGGAATAAAAACCTTACAATAATATGCATAAAGTGTATAAGGAGGAAATGCTAAACCACTGCATAATATAATAACAATAACAGAAAGATAAATCTCTTAAACAAAAAAATAAAAGTAGCATTGTTAGTGATGTGATAACAGTGAGTAATTTTGTACGTATTGTTGGGAAAATATTTAAAATTATATTGAAAAGATCAAACATTTGTTTATTCAGTTTTAAAGTTGTTCAGAACATTTTTAGACATTTTTTACAAATTTGGGTGCAAAAGAACAAACTTAAAGCAGAAGAGCAGAGAGTTTGTGGGTTTTTTTTTTTTTTGATAAAAGCCTTTATTGGTTACATGACTTGTTTCTGCTGTTTTTCAAAAAGCTCAAGCATTTTAGAATATTATTATTATTAGATTTTGGCAACTCAACTTGTTTGAGACTTTACACCTAAGATTGTCTGTTGATGTGGAATTAAAATACCCTGTTCTCCAGGTTTAAATGTACAGTTCATCCTGAATGTTAAAATGTGTTTTGATTTCTGAAAATTGGTAATTTGGTTAAAAACAATATGTAGCAGTAAACTTGGGGCTCCTGTTGGTTTGCCTTCTTTTAGATCCACAGCAAAAAAAAAAAAAAAAAAGGGAAAAGAAAAAATGTTGCACTGACTCATCCACTTAATCCTTTCATGTGCAAAAAGTAAACATAATCAGAGAGGCCCCACTTCTAACTATTGTGAATTCAAATAGCAATTAAACGGCACAGAAAATCAACTCCATGCTCGTTTTATGGGTATTTTAGACAAAATTACAGAGTTTGGATGAATAAAAGTGAGACAAATGTGATGATAAAGTGGGAAACCTACGGTGGACCCATGGATGCATTACACAGTGGTGGAAAGAGTACTAAAAATCTGTACTCAAGTACAAGTACTGTTAGATTACTGAAATAAAACAAATACTTAAAGGAACAATATGTAATAATTGTGCCTCCAAAAATGAGCACTACAGTCCAAATAGCAAGTTGGAGCCATAGACTGTGTATTATTTAATATTTAATATACAATCTATGTTTGAAGCGAGCTGTTTCCCACCTCCTCGCCAGACTCGAGGAAGCTCAGGCAGGCTGCAGGAGTGCAAGACGAGTGCATACATTATAATCTGACAATAACAAGGGACGACAAACAAAAAAGTACAAACAAAAGTCCACTCCTCCGAATATACACGACTCCATCAACAAATTGCTAGAATGAATCTTTATAAACATCTACTCCTTCTAAAAGATTATTGATGACTTCTTATGACTCATAAAAAGACATTTACTCATTCAGCGAACATTCAGCATTAATTTCTCTAATTAACATGAAAACAGTAACACAGACCAGATGAACCAGACTAGAAACTTCAAAGGAGGAAACTGTGGCTGGGGTGTTGTCAGAAAAGTGAGTATTTCAGCATAACTTTGTTCTCTAATCTTTGATGTCATATCATGGTCATTTTATGACTCATATTACAGTAAATATATTACAGATGTCTCTTTTAAGTATGAGTAAAATTACAGACTTGAAAAAATACTCATTAAAATGCAGGTGCCCCCCAAACATGACTTAATTAAAGTAATTTCAGTAGCTGAAATTCGTTACGTATACCCCTGGTATTCCAAGTGTTACTATCAATTTTCTATTCTCTATTTATGCTTCTTGACTTGCTGTACTTGGTTTCATCTTTTTCTCATATATAATGATTGTTATGCACCATTGTACCAGGGGAAATTCCTTGTGCATGACAATAAAACTGAATTAGTTGGCCATTGTACTTCCTACTGTATTTTGTATTTGAGTCCTATGAGCCGTGTCTGTCTCTGCCTCTGATGACAAATCTCTGAACACATGATCACTGGACTTCCCTGGCTGGAAACCCCATGTGTTGCATGTGTGCAGCTCCAGTCCATCTTCAGCTATAACGCAGCGCTGAAGTGATCGGCACAAGTGTGACTGGCGGGATTCCCACAAGTCCTTTGGGGCAGTGTGTGACAGCTGATATAAAGCAGCTATGCAAACGGACAGAGTGAGGAAGCAGCCTCTGCATCACTGGGCCTCGGCCTCACTCTCCGCCTCATGCGTGACTTGTTTGTCTCTGTGAAAGGAAGCAAAACACGGACTGGTTTGGAGGAGATGAGGGGGTGTGGAGATGTAAAGCTATTACCGTCAGCAGCTGCTGACTCAGCTGTCTGAGGAAGCAACTGTCACCCTTCAGCTCAGACCTGCAGCAGCCAATCAATCTGAAGAATCGATTAAGCTGTGTGTGTGTGTGTGTGTGTGTGTGTGTGTGTGTGTGTGTGTGTGTATCTGAGAGGGAAACTGCTGATATAAATCATGACTTTTTGACATGGATGTGGGAAAATGAAGTCATTTATTTTTGCTGCATGACAGGGGACTTTTCACGTTATTAACAGTCAGCAGCAACATTCAAAACAAACTCTACTTTTTGTCTGATATTTTTGTTTCTTTATACACACGTGAAACACACTGTAACAATTCATTTGAGAGTTTAATGCTGTAAAACTGAATAATTTAGATATTAGAGAAAAATGTGGCTCATTTTCTACACTTATCTGAGAGATTAGTTGTTGTTGTTGTTGACAATATATTTTTTATTTACCTTGGTACCAGACAGCCTATTTCAGAAGGGAAGCCATTGCTATATGAGCCAAATATCACCAACCAGACTCCACTGGCGAAATCCATAATTTTACCTTGCAGAAAACGGAAGCTGCTGGTCTACCGCTGCCTCGATCGGCTAGTTTATTTGTGTTATTGTGTGACTTCAGTGAACCCGAACAGTCCTTTCAAAATACGAAAGTCACACAATAACGAAAACAAACGAACTGATCGTGGCAGCGGTAGACCAACAATTGATGTGTTCTGCGAGGTAGAATCGTGGATTTTGTCCATGGAGTTTGGTTGGTATGGATAGCACGATATTTGGCTCATATAAAAGCAGTTTCCCATCAAAAAGAGGCTGTCTGACATGAAGGTTAAGTGGTGAAAATATTCTAATTATGGCGTTCACCCATTCCATACCATCCATTGTCTGTGACCGCTTATTTTTGATGGGTCACAGGGCGGCTGCAGCCCATACCAGCTGACACGAGAGGCAGGGCACATATTCACACCTAAGGGCTATTTAGAGCCACCAATTAACCTATTATTCTACATGTCGTTGGACAGTGGGATGAAGGCGTAGTACCCAGAGAGAACCCACACGGACACGAGGAGAACATGCAAACTCCTCTCAGAAAGGTCCTGTCCCAGCCGCAAATGTACGCAATAGCGTACACTTAAAATGATATTAATATGTTTTGGTGGACCTTTTTTAAGTGACTTTGTTTTGTTGCTGACATGTCGACCAGCATCTTCTGTAGCTAATACACTGACCATCAATTAATACCTCATATAACCTCACTTCAAATAATCAGAACTATCCCTTTAACTAAGACAGCTGAGTTTTGAAGATATCTGTCATTGAGATGTTTGTCTTCTCTTGAATATAATGGAACAAGATGGTCCTCAGTTTGTGATGCATTGATTCATGGTTGGTTGGTGTAGTTCAGTAAGAATAAAGTACAGAAGCATATAACCAACTTTTTTAGCTAGCCAGCAAACAATATGATATTGTTTTTGTTGTTGTTGTTTGTTTGTTTGTTTATTAGCTAGGAAACAGCAACCAAAAGTTAACAACTGTCCCTCCTCTTTTATATTTATTTTATTAATAAAACAGCACTTTGTTATCTGGATGTATTATTATTATTTTTTTTAATTTGGGTACACAAGTATCTCCATGTTCATTAAACTCTTTAATGTTGATTTACATAAATAAATATGGATTTACCAAACTGAGATTGATTTTTAATTGTGCGACTGAGCTCTGCTTAATTTTAAATCTGAATTTACTCATTTTAAACCTGGGTTTACTAAACTCTGATTAGAACTAATCTTAGATTGGATTAAGTTTTGTTGGTGCAACCTATTTTAGATAAGAACGTAAGATGAACTTAGATTTAAAGATCAAAATATTTGGAAAGGGATTATTTGTCACAATAAAGCCTATTTTACTTCTGGTAACTGATTAATTTTTATCACTAATACGTCTTTATTTTTTAAAACAAAATATTGACTTCATGGTTTTAACATATAACGGAGTATTTTCCATTGCTTTACTCAAATGAACAGGACACACAGGACCAAGCATGTGGTTTTTCATCTGTCTCTGTAAACAAATTAACAAACATACAGTCTTCAACCCTCAACAAGTGTTCACATGTTTCCATTTTTGTGTTTTGTTGTGTCTCAGGCAGAAATGTGTGTCTGTCTGATATGCATGATGTCCCTCAGGCGCACAATGTTCTCTAATTAATTTTGGCAGGTTTATCTTTGGTTCCTGTCACCTCATCTGTGCGTGTGTGTGTGTGTGTGTGTGTGTGTGTGTGTGTGTGTGTGTGTGTGTGTGTATGAATTTATCTAAAACAAATTTATAAATAGGCCTGTAAACCCTAATATAAACCAGACATTTCCTCTCCTATCCGAGCCTGACTCAGTGTGATTTTCAGTGTGATTTGTATTTAGCAGGTGGAGTTTTGTACCAGACGGCGGCGCTGTTCTCCAGACTGAGGCGGCAGGTTTGAATGAGATGCAGCGAGTTGGATTGAAGACTGACTGTACAGTAGATTAGACTTTAATCTAATCAACCGGTCTGTTTCTATCTGTGTGCAGCTACAGAACAGCTTTGATCACAGTGAGTGATCGAGGAAAGTGAGCCTGAGATTAATGACCTGCACCGCTCTCTTCACACACAATTCATTTATTTTATTTTATTTATTTATTTACTGGCAATCATTTAATGTATGTCTCATATCATCATTATTATTGTTCGCTTTGCTCTATTTAAAAAAAAAAATGAATTTCTTAAATTATGTTTTGGTCATTTTGATTTATTGTAATTTAATAAATGACTTTATTATCTTAAAACGTAAAAAAAACAAAATAATAACCTAACAAATGGCATTTAAATATGGGAAACTGGCTGTATAGAGCAAAGAGAGAGCTGTAATTAGGGCTGGGCAATATACTGATATTATATTGTGATGTGAAACTACATAACAACAACAACAACAACAACAACAACAATAATGATAATAATAATAATAATAATAATAATAATAATAATAATAATAATAATAATAATAATAATGATAATAATAATAACCATGCCTCCCACTGTTATTATCAATCATTTATAATTGGGCAAGCAACTGATAAAAATTGATTCAAGCTGAACTTTGAGTAAATTCTTTATGTATTTCTTCCCTGATCATCCATGAGTTTGGGAATCACTGTTAATATTTTGTGGAAGCACTCATGTCCATATTTCTCAGCCTAAACTACTTCATTCACTGTTTAATCTACAGCAATGGATCATATTCTACAAGATCACCATATGTTTGCATTATTTGGACCTTTATAGTATGAGAATATGTGTATATCAAGATATATATCATATATTGTGGAATAGCCTAAAAATGATTCATAAGCCATATCGCTGTAATAATTCTGTACGAATGGCATCTGTGAATGTTTGGTGATTTACTGCACAAAATAATGTGCTTCAATGTTTTTACAATGACATCAGACAATGCACAAGAGATAAAAAGAATACATGAAAAATAAATTCATAATAATAACTTTATTCATGTAGCACCTTGAACAACTTTTTTTTTGTTTAAGTTCTTTGGCAGACAAAGTAAAAACAATATAAGAAGAGAAAACCAAACAGTGAGTGAGAGAGTTAACACAGGGAAAAGACAGAACGATGAAACAGATAAGAAAAATAAAAAACTAAGCAAAAAGCAAATTTAAAAGAATAAAAAAAATAAGGTTTAAGCAATTTATGTCGACTTAAAAAGAACATTTTTTACTTGTAAACATAATAACTAGAGCAGAATATAGGCCTATGTTATATGATTTATTATGTATTTCAACATGATAAACATAATAAATAGAAATAAAATAATCAAAGAACATATTTTAAAAGTTTTTCAAAAACATATAAATACTATTAAATATAATGCAGATGTAAAAGGTGACAGTATGTATCGTGTTTCTTGCTGTTGTCACCTGTTCTTTCAGACTGAATCCAGATTTATGAGTCCAAATCGATGATGATGATGCAGCAGGACAAAAATGATCAGAAACAGTTGAAGAACCCTCACTGACATTCATGAACCACCGGAAGTGGGCGGTTTGTCAGAGAGAGAGAGAGAGAGAGAGACAGAGAGAAAGAGGGAGGGGTAGAGAGAGAGAGAGAGAGAGAGAGAGGGAGGGAGGGTAAGAGAGCAGCAGTGAACAGTGAACTGTGAGGCTGAACTGTTGGAAACTAGAGACGCACTGACTGACTGACTGACTGAGAGATTTGCCCACGTCGCTGCAGCGTCTCCGCGCGTTTTATGAGAAAGGACAGCAGCTCGAGTCGCTCCACAGAAGGTAAGCGTGACAACTTTGGCGTCTTTTTGTGTGTGTGTGTGTGTGTGTGTGTGTGTGTGTGTGTGTGTGTGTGTTGTTCTCTCGGCGTGTTTGTTCCGTGCGCGAAGTGAGGAGGTGAACGTCCTCGCCTCGTCCCACTGACGGTCCCCGTTGCGAAAGAGCAGCCTGACAGCGCTTTGTAAACAAACTGCGAGTGTGCAGCGGCAGCGGCAGCGGCGGCATCGCTTCTGCTGCAAACAAACCCCTGAAGCTGCGTCTGTTTCTGCGTTAACTTTCTGCTTTTCCCTGTGAATCAACAGGCGGCTCTTTTAAGGAGTCCTGCTCGTCTTATATCCTGTAATATTACCCTCTCGTGTGCGCGGTGCCGCTGTCAACCTCGCCGCATGTGACTTGCATATGACTTATTGCGATTTCACGGCTGTTTCGGTGCCACAAACACGCTGTCATCGTGGTGTTCCTGCAGGGTCGGAGCCTCGCATGACTCCGGTGTAACCTACATGAGGCATTAAGTGTGTCAGCCGAGGTGAAATAGGACCATAAAGATAACCTGCGGCGGCACAGGCACGCGCTCTGCGCCTGTAATGAGAGTTATACAACGTTTAACAGTCTAATAACGGTGTAATGGACATGCTTTAAAAAAAAAAAAAAGTCTGACAGGTGACAGCCAGTTCATATTCTGCTCCATTCAAACTTCTTTAAGTGAGGACTGATCTGCACTTTGTGGCCTTTTACTTCACATTTCAGAGACAAATCTTGTACTTTGTACTCCATTATGACATTTGTCTGAGTGCTGGACAGATAAAGACTAAACCTGCAGACACACAAGTTCATAGAATAGGTGCGAGTTTAAATTAGGGCTGCAACTAAATTTTTTTTTTATTAGCAATCAATCTATCAATCATTTTGTCCATTAATCAATTAGTTGTTTGTTTGATGAAATGATGAAAAATGTTGTTTACTGTTTCCCAAAGCTCAAAGTGACATCCTAAAATGGTTTGTTTTGCCCACAACCCAAAGACAGTAACATTTGTTTTCATTGTCATTTAATATTTTGATTATTTTCTTGATTAAGTGATTGGTCCATAAAATGTCAGAAAATGTCGATCAGTCTTTCTCTAATCCAAGATGACTTCAAATGTCTTGCTTTGTCCACAGCCCAGAGATACTGAGTTTACTGTCATAGAAATAGTCATAGTCATAGAAAATATTCACGTATAAGATATAAGATATAAGATATAAGAGAATTTTGACTCTGTTTACTCGATTATCAATAGAGTTTGCGATTAACTTCACAATCAATGCATAATGGATGAACTGAGTCATCATTGCAGCTCCAGCAGATAGACAAGTTCATATCATGGGTGCAAGTTTAAAATAGGGCTGCAGCTAACAATTATTGTCATCACTGATCAAGCTGTCAATCATTTTCTCCATCAATCGATTAGTTATTTGGTCCACAAGGTGTTTCCCAAAGCCCAAAGTAACATCCTAAAATGTCTTGTTTTGCCCACAGCCTGAAGATAAGAAAAATATTTGCCTTTGAGAAGCTGGAATCAGACAATTTTGACTTTTTTTCTTTAAAAAAATGATTCATACCCATTAATAAAATAGTTGGTGATTAACTTAATAATCACTTCATAATGGATGAATCAATTCATCGTTGCAGATACACAAGTTCATATATCAATGAATTGATTAGTTGTTTAGTCAATAAGATGTCAGAAAGTGATGATCACTGTCTCTCAAAGCCCAAAGTGACGTCCTCAAATGTCATGCTTTGCTCACAACCCAAATATATTCAGTTTGCTGTCATAGACGAGTAAAGAAACCAGAACATATTCACATTTTAAAAGCTGAAATCAGACAATTTGGACATTTTTTCCTTAAATAAATGACTCACAATGATTATTTGATTGTAAAAATAGTCCACGGTTGATTTAATAGCTGACAGCTAATCAATTAATTAAGTAACTGCTTGCAGCTCTGGTTTAAACCACCTGGCAGTTTATTCATTTTGGACCACATTTGTCAGGACGTCCATTAAACATTATTTAGTAATGCTGTCACCAGACCAGAATTTTAAAGTTCTCATGAAATGGAAAGCAGAGTGCTGTTTGCTTCTTCATATTTATGTGTTTCCTGTAGAAATCAGGCAGGTAGGGAGTTGTGGCAGATATTGATTGGTGTTTACAGCAGCCAATAGGTATTTTTTGGGAAATATAAGAAAGTTTGAGGTGGTGGAGACACACAGATGTACCTTACTGTTGGTAGGTTTCTAACCAATGAATCTTAGCTCTGCCCTGCTAGAAGTTGACGATGGATTGATGAGTGGATGCCATAATATTTGTTGAAATTGATTGGTTCTGGCTTAAGAAAGCATCAGATTTTGTTTCTCAGGAAGAAAACATGATTGGATTTTGATATTAGAATTCAGAGAAATTGTTTTTTTGTTCTTCTTTTGATATATATTGTTAAATAGGTGAGCAGTGCGACAGAAGATCTGAACAGAAAGGGTGAAAAGCGCATTTTTCATTTCGTCTTGACTGTAAACTTTGATCCAATAATGGTACAGAAAAAGAAACTCGATACCTCTTTCAATACCACAGCAAGCACAAAAACATCCTCGGCATTCACTATAAAGCCAAATAAGTTAGCATAAAGTGAAAAGTTGGAGTGTTACAGGTGTGACAGTTCAATTAAAATGATTGATGAGGGCAAATCACATTTTTTTCAGTAAATACAACTCAGAATTTTCAATCACCATCTCACTGCAAGAATTTAACAGAACTGAATACTTTTAAGTTGAGAAAAACATTTTAAGTTAGCAGAGTGTCTAAACAAACGTTTTGTTGTCTGCTTATTACAGTTTATTGATTTGAGCATTCAGATTTACGGTGCACAAAATAGGATCGTTTCTTTTCTTTTTTTAAATTAACAACCTGCACACAGTGCCGGTGCAGAAAAACAAATCACTGAATACTGTCTGGCTTTTCTTAAAGCCACATTTTAAATATCAAAAAAGTATCAGAGCGTCCATCCTATGAACAACCTTTAGTCTTGAGGATGAGAGTTTCCACTGTTGGTGGTTTAAGTAGATGTTACTTTTGATACTTCTTCAACTTCTACTCCTTCTAGTTTTATTCAAGTGAAAGCTACATTTTCTTTACACCACTGACCTTATCGCATCTTAATAGTATGATACACTTCAGCCGGAAAACAAACAGATTTCTTAGAAAAAGCATAAAGAATGTTGTGAGTGACGTGATACAGATCGACCTAAAAATAACCATAAAGTTGAAGAAGGTCACACACTGTTGAATAAATACAGTTGCAGTCCCTATGGCAATATTTTAGATGCTCCAAAACAATCACAAGAGGGTCACTGTAATCTCGCCATGAGAGGTCCACGCAAACACACAGTGAGCTTTTATACTGCGGTCACGTCACACTCTAAGAATATGGCTTGAGAAGAAGAAGAAGTGCGTTTCTCTGGAGAAACTCGGGTTTGTTTTCCGCCATAAATGCCAGCTCAGATTATGTGCTCATTGTCGGTTGGTCATTCCGATCACTTTTATTTTAGCTCTCCTGGCTGTGTGTTCCAGTAAAACAGAGGATTCGTTGTTTCTTTACGTTCACCTGTTGATATGTGGTCTGAAAACAGCCCAACAAGGATGGTTCATAAAGGTCAGTACAGAGCTGACTGTCAGAGCTGCAGCGCTCGACTGAATCAGTCAATCCTCAATCAAGACCCCTGTGTTGGTGCTTACAAACAGAACTGAAATGTCACGGGCACTTTGATGTCTGCGTCATTTGCAAGAACACAGGGTGTCGTCTGTGTGTGTGTGTGTGTGTGTGTATTTGTATGCAGATAAGCTTACCTGCAGTGATGCCATCTTCCTGATACACATCCTTTGTCATTTTGCTGTTCCGATTAGTGTGTTTTCCTCTGAGCAAACGTGCAAAATTTCTTCCAGAGACTTACAGGCGAGCTGGCGTCGACTTTGTGCCCCGTGGCTGCTGGTTAATTGAGAATTGCGTGTTGCGATAATGTCCTCTGGCCTCTCGAGGCTGCTGCGGGAGAAAGAGCTCTGTGACTCCTCTCTGAGTCCTCCGTTCTCCTCGGCACAGCAGCAGGGATGGTTAGTTTGCTGACGCCTTCCTGTTTGGCCTTGGGGTGGATTTTTAGTCATGCAGAAATAATTCAATCAATAAGAAATTTGAGAATTCATTCATCATTTTGTCATTTATGGCTGCTTTATTTCCCTGCTTTATATCTTTGGTCACTGAATACCTTTTGGTTTTGGACTTAGCAAGCTTGGGGCCTGGAAAGTTGCAACAAGAATTTTTGAGTTGTTTTTTTGCCATTTTATGGAATCGGTTTTCAGTTTCCTAGTGTGTGATTTAAGACTCTTCTTCCTAGTCAGTTCTTTTTTTTATGTAAAATTATATTTTTTGTCTGCTCACTGCTTTTATTTGATAGTGATAGTGGCGAGAGACAGGAAATAAAAACATGGCCATCAGTTTAACCCAACAGTCCATTATTAGTTGCACATTTATGATATTATTTGAATTATTTCAATCTGTATTTTTTGGGCCTATTAAATACTAACAGAAAAAAGGGTAATGACTCTGACTGGAATCAATAACTTCCACCTTCACAAAATCAAATCTTGCAGACTTACCAACATGATGGATGATGTATATTTACTAATGAACTTTAATTTATAAATGAGCTCTTCACTGTTTGTGCGTGCTGTATGCCCAGTCATCAAACTGCCTCCGTCACTCTTGGAGGCTGTGTCTGAATCACTGAGCCACTATCTGAGCTAACTAGCTAACAGAGAAAAGGTTTGTTTTGCAACAGTCAACAGAGTGTGAGGTTTTTTTTTTGTCTGCAACTAAGGGATGAATGAAAAGCTGATTGGGTTTAGTCGACCATTATGGAGCAGCCCCAGAACTGAACCGGGGACTCTCTACTCAAGGCATTTGCACCCGTGTAATATGTGTTAGTGATAGACCAATAAATCACTCGGCCGATTAGTCGGGTCAGTTATCTGCATTCTGAGATAATCGTATCGGCCAGTGACTGCGATCGCAAGGCTGATAAAGAAGAAATGTCTGCAGACACATCTGCAGCCTTTTCAGTGTGGCTGCTGTGGAACAATGTCAGTGCTGTGCCAGGTGCATTTTGGGAAGGTGGTCAAAAAGTTTGTTTTGAGCCCTGTGCTGAGAGCCACACGCGCCACAAAGCGCTGCCCGCTTCCATTCGGTGCCCATGTTAATCAGCTGGGCTGAACACACAGAGCGAGCTGCGGAGTTCTGTTTCTGGTTCACAATCTGCAGCATAATTTCCCTTTTTCTATTTTTTTCCATAAGCGATTCTGGCATGAAAACACACTGATAATGATCTGCAATCAAAGACATAAATTGTGTAGCACATATGATATATATGCTCTGATTCTGATAAATGATGAAATATGCATCCCATGCTTTCCAACCATTTTATTTTTAGTTCTCCTGGAATTTGAGTTCCTCTGATTTTTTCCTCTACATGATGAAATATGACACTCTGCTTATCCACTATATTTATTAGAAATGGTATCAGTGCTGTTTGTTGTTGTGTTTCTAAATTATGCAGTTATTCCACATATTTGTCAGTTGTGTCTACAGAGAGGTAGAGAGATGAGCAGATGGTCAGGAGGGAAGGAGGATGGGTCTGTTTGTTTTTGTTTTTTTTTTTTATCCAAGAACACATAAAAAGCTTTAATTTCATGACATCACTACAAAGATCAGCCCTGTGTGGGATTAGAAAACAGCAAAGGAGCACTCAGTCTGCAGCATAACCCAATGTATTTTTCTATTTCATTAATTAATAAAGATTCTTAAATCTAAAACAACATGCACTGACTTAGATAATCATGTATATTAGATTTTAATGTGCATGGATTAATGGAATATACATGACTTTTCTTTGTTTTGATATCAGCTTCATATATTGGCCATCATCTGCCCTGCTTCCTAAAGATCTGCATTGGAAAACCCGGATCTTTTGACCACTAGTATTCACCCTCGCCGCTCAGTTCTTGTCTTGTGTTGGTCATATCTGCAGGTCTGCGCTCTCAATCAATAAAACATTTTAGTCAAGCTGTAATCTACAGGAATGATGGTCAGTGCCTTTTAGCATTTAACCTTGTTGGCACCACGTAACCCTGCATTCTCCCTCTGTCGCTGCAGAGCGTGGTGCCCGGGAAGGGAGGGCTTTCCCAGGTTTCTGTGAAAACGAGGGTGTTTGGGTTGGCGCGGGAACACGGCACGCTGGCCAGGCATGAATTGGCTGGCACACTGTGTCCCTGACAGAAAGACCCAGATGCAGGAGTAGTAGCAGCAGGGGAGACAGGGGAATCCAGTGTTTCACTGTGCAATGTGCTCCCAGCGTGGCATGTCCTTAAGCTTGTCTGTGCTTCACACTTTTTCACGCCACACTGCCTGACAAGTGAAGGCTGGAGAGGCCGATGAGAAAATTTGAGTACTGTATGTAAGATGGGGGTTGGGGGGTTAGTGGGGAAGGACAGCACAGGAGACATGTTCTCAGCATTGACATCATGAGTAGCTGGAAGTGAGCTGATTAGAGCAGTGGTTTTGATCTGTCTGAGCTCTGAGTCAAAGGTGTCTGAATCACTTATGCAGTAATGACTGTACTGAGCATGAGGCTTCTCATTGGTCTGAACAGAGGAAGAGAGGATGGACAGAGGAAGGATAAAGGGAAGGAGACAAAGAATTGCTTGTGATCCAACTCTTTGGTGAAAATGTCATGCGAATAATGTAATATAAAGTGTGAAAGACAAACGGGGGGATGAGGGGAGATACAGAGTGAAAGAGAAAGGGAAACACGTTCAAAGGGAAGTGATAAGGAAGCATGTGGTGACATGCACCCTAACCTCCTCCCCCTTTCAGTTGGGCTAACGCTAATCCACAGGTCACGTGACCAGGAGCTTTTAGCCTGGTCTAGGCCAGGAGCACTCTGATCCATCTGTCGAATAGCGTAGCTGATTGTTGGCATCCACAGCGTGCACTCCTGTCCCATGATCACTGCTCCACACAGAACTCAAATTTGATTGCCATCAGCTGGTTACTCCTGCAGGGTTTTATCAGCAGTGTGAGTGTCTTTCTCGTGATCCTTTATTCTCCTCTTCTTGTCTAACTTTTGTTGAATTCCTCTTCTTGTCAGGGCAGCGAGTAAGTGGGAGGAGGATGACAGCCGACCCTTCCGAGACACTGAGAAGCATGATAAGGCCTTGGGTTATTATCTCACTGACACAACAATAGCCAGAACACTCAAAGGCAAGTTTGTATTGAGCCATGTGAATGAAGTCACAAATCAGGAGAGGAAACATTCACTTGCATTCCCATCAGTGTTGCCGAGGGTGCTTCCCTTTTTGTCACTGTGATTTTAAATTGTGCAAGGAGAAACGGGACGGCCCAGAATAAACTTAGAATGGATATATATGGTCTGGAGCGTTGTTGTGTCCGTCTTACACAGCAGCCCTCTGCAAGTCTCAACACAGGAGAAAAATGCTGTTGTAACTTACATTGATCAGAAGCATTGCAAACACAGTATTTTTGTAAGAAAAAACTCTGTTTCTAGCTTTTTAAATGTTGATATTGTCTGATCAACATTTTTCACCATTTTCTACAGCCGATCAATTAATCAAGAAAATGATCATCAGATAAATTAATAATGAAAATAATCGCTACAGGAAAGACTTGAAAAGTAGGTCCAAACGTGGAGCACATGGATGTGTCTCTATTTTTCAAGTGACAAAATTGTGGCAGGTTTGATCGATCAATTAATTGAGAAAATAATTGATAGTTGCAGCCTTATATTTGTGTGTTTTAATGCTCTCAAGTTAAGTCAGTTTAAAATTTCCAGTTTTCATTTTCAGACCACTTCTAAAGTTACAAACATGAGTTGTTCTGACTTGAAACTCAACTCATTCAATGAAGTTTCAAAACAAACGTGATCAGCTTATTATCAGACTTCCCAGCATCTCTGCTGTCTATAGTTTGAAGACAACATGAAGGACACTTGCTGTGTGTCTCAAATTGAGTTGCACAATTCATTTCAGTATTATCAAAGTCACCATATGGCCAAGTGCCACATCCAGATCGCAGGTTAGAGCTGAAAAAGAAAACATGTGTGAGAAGTCAGTGTTATAATGAGATACAGTACCGCACTGCTGCAGAGATGCCCTGGCCTGACAATCTGTTTTCCAGATGTTAGAAAACATGCTGTTTGGTACAGACCCCATCATGATTTTAATAGGTTTTGTTTCCAGTAAAATGTGTAATGTAAAAATGATCATTCCCACTAATTGTATCATATATCACAATTGCAATTGCATTCAAAATAATTGCAATATGACTTTTTTTCTTTAACCATATCCTGCAGCCCTGCACGTTAAGACAAGTCATGCACTGTAAAAAGAAACTGAGAAAACCCAACAAAACTGCCTTCGCTACTTAGTAAACCAAATAAAGTTTGTAAAGTTTTAATTCAACACTAAAAAATTTATTGGCTTGAAATTTTGAGTCTTCTCAACTTTTTAATTTTTTTTAGTGTGGTTGTCTCTTTTCATAATAATAAAAACAACATTAAGCATGATTAAGGTTAGTATTGAATTCATTCATGGCCGCTGTACACTTGGTTGATTCAACTTAATAACTTGAGCTCAGGTTCACTTAAATTGTTTTACATTTTCAAAACACATAAGATAACTTTTAACTTTGTATTCAACTCACGTTCCCTTAACTCACACTTTTAAGGCAGAAGAAAAACTTAAATGTTAAGGTTGAACCAGCTTAAAATTATTTAGTGCATTCTCTATCTTGTTGATTCAAAAACTGCATTCAGAAGCTCAGTTTGTTATTTAGATTATAGCAAATTATGTTGCAACGTCTCTCTCATCCTGCAGCTCGATCCAAGTTGTTACTTCAGTCGGGCCACACACCCAGCCGAGGGCCAGTATCTCAAAAGGTTAGCGAAAGCAGCTTGTGAGCGACTGGCAACTTGCCTTTTTCCTTGGCTTCCCTGGGGCAGTTGGGGAATCTGAGTGAGACAGTAGATGTACTTTTCCTCCTCTCTCCAAAACTAGCATCAGTGTGTTTGTTCAGCATGAATCCTAACCCCAGAATTACTCCCAGGAGTACCTTGAAGCCCTGGAATAAAATTAAAAACCCTCTCTGCGCTGAGTCAAATTGTTTCATTAAATGAGAGTTTAATAAAAAAGGATCGTTAACTGTAGAACCTTGGATTTTTCATTTAGTGATTTATTGATCTCTGATTTTTTTCGTCATGGTGCACATCCTCTTTTCTGTTTTTATTAATGCCTTGGGCCCTGAGTCATGCTCAGTCTGTCGTGCATGAATTATGTGAATAAATGGCTTCATCTGTGCTCTCATATCATGTGAAGTCTAGAGTCTTAAATAGAGGCTAAGACACTTTGTTGCAAAAGCATCTACATTTCATCGAGTGATGTATCGTCGTTAATCCGTTTGGATCGCCCCCCCCCTTGATTCGACACGCATATGAAACGCAAACTAAATTCAACAATCATGGTGTGAAATATGTTCCAAAGTAATAATTCCTGAAAAGCCGTCACTTTTACCTCCATGAAGTGACATCATGACCGTGGACGTTTTCAGCGGTGTAACTGGAAACCCGAGCATCCTTGTCATCATAGAAACAGATCATAAGATCATGAAGTTTGTTTCAACTTCGACTTTTATATTTATAGATTGAATAGCGCATAATTATCTGTTATATGTGTTATAGAATACTATAACACAATAGAGGATAGTATCAGAAGTGTATTTTAACGCCACCTTTATTTCTGTTTTGCAGTAACTCAAAATCGTGATACAGTCCGAACTGAGTTTTGTGATCCATTGCACCTGTAGTTTAATCTGTTTCTAACCCAGTCACACTATATAGAAATAGCTGATCTTCTTGCTGATTTGATTTGCTTATGTAGGTCATATGGAGGCATCAGTATTAAATTGAGCCTGTTACATAACCACATAAAAATAGGGTTGGTTAGCGAATCTTGGTCGGACAGATTCCCATGAAATCACCCAAATTTTGAGACCACATCTGGGTGAGGAAATAACAGTATTGAGAGAAAAAGCGGGTGATGTTGCAGCTCGTCACAGTGAGTCAAGAGCAGTTGCAGGTGTGGTTACACTTTTCAAAACTTGACACGCTGCAGTATTTGTAATGCAAAATGCAATGCTGGCGATGGCAACACGTCTAACCAAATACGTAATCTGTCTAAAGGTTGAAGAGTTTTGGAGCCTGAAAGCTGCAGCCGCGGCAAATGTTAAGACGTCTGCAGCCAGAACGTGTGCAACCCTCTGTGGTAGCTAGTTGGAAAAGTGTCATTAGCAATAATTGGGCATTTTTTTGCTTGGTTGGCTTAGTGTTTTTGCAAGCGTTGACCAACACTAAGCCACGAGCATGATTTTTAGTGTGCTACAACAGTAAGCGATATCTTTTAGTATACTGATTTAGGGGTGGGGAAATAATAAATGCAACATGATTCTCTTATTAAAGATTATGAATCTATGCATAAAAGTCAATAATAAGACATTTCAAACTACTGTAGGGCAGTAGCACATTACTCAGTAATATTCTACTGTAATGCTATTACAGGTAGACTATTGTATGATGACGTGTGCACGTAGTGGGTCAGGGCAGGTCACCTTAGCTGCTAGCCAAAAAGCTAAACAAAAGATGTCGGATGAGGGAGAGAGAGAGAGAGGGAGGCAGACTTTCCACAGGTGGAAGTATTGTCATTATTTTGAGTTTGTTCAGCTCCTCCAGAGAGAATATGCGGTGATGAAATCTAATTTGAGGGCGACTTTCAGACAGGTCGACTTTGTTTCCACCGCAGCCAACAACAGGACAGCTAATAGCAAAAGCTCTCTGGGTGTTAACTGTTCACTGGACCAGCAGTTCAACTTCGAAGTGCACCAGTAAAAAAACCAGAAAGTTAATACCAAACAATACGTAAAGTAATATTATGACTTTTAGATGAGTAAGTAACTGTTTTATCATGTGGTAAAGAAAGAAGAACAACCTTATGTAAGTCCTGACACGTGCTTTAGAAGAAAAATGCACCTGTGGACACAGGATTAAGCACAAATCCTTTTCATATTTACACCTCAGGTGTAGAAGCACGTCTTTGTGGCACCGGTTTTCACTAAATCTCTGTTTGCACAGTGTTTGCAGTTTATTTTTTCTTTTCACACCCACACTATTCACGCTGTGGGTTGTGACCTTATATAGCCTGACCTGCTGGCCTACTTCTGAAGCCAGAGTACTTTATCACCCATGCAGTGACCAGAGGAAGGTCTATGAAGCACACTGCTGTCTGACAGCGTGTGTCAGTTACAGAGGGGCGCCCGCAGATGCTAAGAAATTCAGCAAACTAGATTCACAAAAATCTTTAGGTCTAATCCTTTGCATAGCTTTAGTGTTCTCCTGATTTCAGTCCCCAAAAACTCTGCCATCAACTAATAAATACCAACAATACTCACCAGACATGGGTATCATTAATATTTTATTGATGCCAATATCAAAATTAATGCTACTTATCAA
Organism: Lutjanus erythropterus; assembly: GCF_056507025.1. Classification (NCBI taxonomy): domain Eukaryota; kingdom Metazoa; phylum Chordata; class Actinopteri; order Lutjaniformes; family Lutjanidae; genus Lutjanus; species Lutjanus erythropterus. The sequence continues at coordinate 6,973,211 of NC_139335.1, forward strand.
TATGGATACTTATCACTATTCTTATTGATACTATTCACCATAATTTGTTGCCTAAAATAAAGACATGAAAAGTTGTTTTTGCAGAATAAGTCTGTTTCCTGAATTACTGCATTCAGCTGCAGTTTCATTCATTTTATTTAAGTACGCCCACACTTTTGAACGTTTTTCAGGTGTTCATGTAATGTCACATAAACACAGATGGCGGTATCGTTTGTCTAGGAGCTTATTGGTGTGTCGGTGCTGACCAGAAAAAAAGTGTCTGCCGAAAGGGCTTTCTGACAAAAAGACCTCAAGGAAGTCAGGTGACATGGTACAAAATGAACTCTTTGTGCCCAAGCGTGCCAAAGAGCAAGCCAAAACCTCAAGCTGCAACTGTTCTCATATCTGTGTACAATTGTCTCAACAACATATGTCATAACTCGTGTCACTCTAAACATTTATTTTTATTTGCTAATGCCAAAAGTGGCAGAATTTGGGGCTTTGAAGGAACATTTTTAAAGGACTTTTAGAGCATGCCATTGCCTCTGTATTCGGAAATGAGCACATATAAAGTACTGATACAGTAAATTTAAAAAAAACTATAGTTGTACACACTTACACTTGCCTCAGAGAAAACTTGTGTGCCTTGGTGTACCATTGGTATAAAGAGCGACACATCAGGTCCAGGTTGTGGTGGTTTAGGTGCAGGACTTCCATCAAGGAGACGGGGGTTTGACTCTCATGTGAAGCTTGTTGTCGTCTTATAGGGTTGGGCGATTGGATGAATATCTTGCCTATCGATGATGGGCTGAGTACATTTGCGGCTGACTTTTTTGGCTGATTTTTGGGACGATATTTGTTTATTTTGCTGATGTAATGGTCTGCAGAGTGACAGCCGCTACTTCGCAACACGCTGTCATCCAGCGGCGCAGTGCCCACCCACTCATGAGGAGTGATAGGTAAACACCCTGCAGAGTCAGACTCTTTGCATGCTTTTCATGCAGTGAATTAAGAATTTAATGCGACCAAACCAGAGTTGGTGAGTGAGAGTGGACAGACCAACAAAGATGGTTATCGTAAGTCTTTCTTACCAACATCAAATTGAGAGCTATAACTACAGCTCATCACAGTTCAGGTAAGTTGCTGTAGGAAAGAGATCCAAAAGCTCAGCTCCAACACTCAGCAGGTGGGGTTAAAGCAAGTCACGAAGGGTCAATCAGGTCAACAGTTCATCAGATCAGGATAACAGGAGGCAACTTAGAATCGGAAACAGACAGGCGGGTAGAACCAACCAAACCGTTTATTAGATCAGGAAAATGGGCAGCTGACAGCCAACAGGAATACATGACATCAGCAATCTGGCAAATTAAATGGAAAACTGAGTAGCTGTGTAGGGAGGTGACACATCACAAAAATAATCAGGCGATCAGAGGAGGAAAACTGACAATGTGTTCTGTGGAGGACCTGAAGCTGAGGCAACGCTAATGGCACTTTCCTTGCACTCCCATAATGTCAAATATTTAGATATATAAGGTTAGATAAAAAGGTTTCCACCAGAAAAGTTGTTAGAGCGGGCGGCCAAGTGCCCTGCTAACATGGCTTGTTCCTAAAATGAGATTAGCTGGTCCACCTTAAAGGTTAGTCCACCTTAAGTGACTTTGTGCCAAAGTTGTCACTCGCTGGAGCCTGAGGTCCTGAGGCGTTGTAGCGTTCATTCACCGACAAATAGCCTAAACTGTAAACACACTGCACTGCTACATTCACGTTACATGCATTCAAGCAAACCTATCAAACATTTTATTCTACAGTTATTTTATTATTGCTATTGACAATGTGTCTCTTGCTGATACACATTACTGTGGTTTTATTGTCCAGGCCTACTGCTAACTTCATACCTCCACCTCCAAAGCGGTCCTCAGTCTGCTCCGCCTGTGTGTTTCTAAAACTCTTTCTGCAACTCTTGGCATAAGAGAGAGACACAGAATGTGAGGTAAATATTAGTTGCTATGTTTTTAGAGTTACAAACATAAAAACTGCACATTAACTTGGCTGGGGGTTGTACACCGCTGCCAAACAGGCTGGGCCCCAAAACATAAAGCAAAACATGAGAAAATAAGGAACTGCAGGCAGAGGTCATGTTCTCTGCAGATACAGACACCACTACACACTTCTAGTGCGTCATAAGACATGATTTAGAGGGAGTCTGTTTATCTGAGTCTATATATATATTTTTTTTAGGAAAGTATTACAGATCATGCCTGCAGCCAGGTGGGGAGCCGACTTAGGCCCAACGAGCTGTCTGACTTAAAATACACTGAATGAATATGATATTTTTCTGCAATGTCCTATGATTTACAGCATATCTAATCTGCTTACGTGGGCAAATAGCAGTGTTTATGCCTTGGCATCATTATTTCTATGTGGTAGCTTTTTCATTGGTCCAGTTTGAGTGAGATACTGTACTCAACGGTGAGCGATCAGTGACCACTCGACACATCAAATGACAAATATAGTACAAGAGTGTCTCATTATATTTCCTAAAGACCCAGTGAGGCAGATACTGATATTGTTTTTGAGCATAACATAGAACAAACAAGTGTTTCTGATAAGGATCATCTATAGTTTGTTATCAAAGAATTGTGCTATCAAAGATTTGATGGACGTATCGCTCTAATTTCCTCAAATGCAACTGTATTTTGCCTGAATGTCTGTAGCATTTGTAGGATTGTTTAAAGCTTCTACAAGGAGTTTTGACTGGTTATGAAACCATCTCAGTTAAATACTGATGCCTCTATATGACCCACATAAGCAAACGAGACCATCTGTGAGAAGATTTGTTGTTTCTGTTTGGTTGTTCTTATTGTCTGCCACGACGTCGGATTCTCCCTGAAGTCAGAGGGTTAGGCTTAGGTTTCACCATGGCCATTTCAAACAAATGTCCAGGGCCATGTAACATCACAAACACGCTAACTAATTGCAGCTTTAATGTGAGAAAGACATACTGAAGCTTTGCTGAGAGTTGATATAAGTTTTTTAGAAACACCAGCTCTCTTACAGGTGCTTCAAAGCTTTAAAGCAGCAGAATGAAAGGTACCTGCTGCTTCTGCCACTGCCACATTCAAGCCTATTACAGGCTTACAGCAAATGAGGTGGGCTGTAAAACCAGTGGACGGCTCACACACAAATAAATAATAACCGTGTTTGCAGGGAGAGATGGTGGATAAAAGCAGAAAAAGCAGTCAGTAAACTGGCGACACACAGATAGCGACATGCTCGTATTTACATGGGAGGATCAACATAAACAATTTAGCTCAGTAGTTTGTGCTGCAATTATTCATGACCCTCGTTAGAACGAATGTGTGTTTTGAGCGTGCATTTGTGTATGTGACATGTATGCATCTGTTTTGTTCTGCTAGATTTAGGTCATGGATGCTCCCCTGCGTCTGGGGAAAGAGCTAACATCTGTGTAAGATTACTGTAAGGAGAATTTGATTAAAAAATGATTATGATGACATACTAGGGAAAAAAGATTTCTCAATTATTCATGCTTATGTCTCATTTATATATGGTTGTACATTGGATTAAAGTGCTTTGGATTAGAGAAGAAATGGGGCTGAATGATCAACACAGATACTCTCCCTGTATTGTTATTGTAGACTTGTGTGTGTGACTCATTTTTGCACATACGCTCCTCACAATCCAACGCCATGGGCTCGTAAATGCTCTCTGTGTGTCTGCTCTTTGCCTGTGGAGGCACTGGTGCAATATAATGCAAAGTCAGTGTTTGGATTTGTGGAGCTGTTATCCCATATTGATCCTGTGAGCTCATCTGTGCCCACGGCAGCGTCTGCCTAACAAGGCTCTCAGATGAGCTCTGCACGACATCTCCGGCCACGATGCCACTCCCACAACAAAGCAACAAAACTATTTTTATTTGCTTTCTGGAAAATGAAATAAGTACTTGTATAATTCTATTTAAACAATGCACATTAAAGGTGGTATGTGCTCTAGTTGAAACCAGATGTTAATTTGGCAAAGATGAAGATTCACTTCCCCTTTTTTCTGTTTTCAGTGCATGCTGTATATATGTGTCTTGAGGCAAATGTGTGCGTGAATTTGTTTAGTGTCTAGTTTCAGTGTCTATTAATGTTGACATATAGGTCAAAGACAGCTCTATGATATCAGTGTAAACTGGTTGTTTATGACTCATATTTAATCTTCACCTCTACATTTAAAGACACATCAGGGATTCCAATCTGCCCGACATCTTTGGCTGTTAGATCCCATCTGTTTCTGTCTCCCCCTCTGAGGCGTTTAGCCATGTGAGTCAATCACATGCACTGTTAAATATACACTGAGAGAGAGAAGGGGTCGGGGGGTGGACAAGACATTGTGGACATGCTGTGTAAATACATTGTTTAGAATCACCGTGGCTCATCGTGTGCGGCATTATCATCAAATCTCACTAAACACATTTTCCATTCTCTCATGGTCTGCTATCCCTGCTCTTTTGTTTTGCACACAGCTAGCCACGAGGTAGCATGTGTATAGAATTGTGAGTTATAAATAGATAGCCTACCACTGAAGGGTTTGAGCTGCTCTTTTCTATTTTCCCTTTTTAGTTTAAGACCGTCCACTTGAATCCTGTTTGTTGAGATGCAAACTAAAATGCCTACAAAAGTCCACTTATAAATGCAAATGGAAAAGCTAGTAATATTCTTGACCTATGAGGGAACCACAGAAATGGACAGTAAGAGGAGGAAAATGAATATGGCTTCATTTGCAGTGCATTGTACCTTTATTCTCTTGAAGGGTTCATTTGCAAAAACAGATATCTAGTTTATATATTTCTTTAACTGTCATGATGTTGTTTTCATTGTGCAGCTGGGAGAATATCAAGCAAACTGTTGTTGGTTTATTAATTATGTGAATAAGTCTGGAACTTCACGGTTTATTTTTGATTTCTAAGGGGTGTAAACACACAGACTGACATGCTGCTGGACCCAATTAGATAGACCTACATCCAATTAGAGATGGGGTCAATCCAAGCCAATATTGGGAGGCGCTAATGTTGATGTTTAACATTCATTTTTTCATATTACAGTCCACAACGCTGTGTTTTCTTTTTGTAAATGCTACATTAAGCAGTGCAGAGTGAGAGCTGAACAGCTTATCGCACTCACTTTGACGTATAAAACAACAGAAATATGTTGTTAAACATGTAAAGTGGATATACAGCTTGAGTGAAGAAATGTACTAGACACCTCATTGTGCAAATGAGGGACGTCACTCAGTCTATCTGCTGCACATATGCGTGTAAAAAAATAAAAGAGCGCTGGTATCAGTATTGTCTCGGTATCAGCAGATATCCAAATTCAGATATTGGGATCAGATCAGAACTGAAAACACCTGGATTGGTGCGTCTCTACAACCAATCAGAGCAAAGAATCATCTGTAGAGGTGCTTGGTCCATTTCCAAGCAGGCCAAATAATGGTGGTCGTCGTGTGACTTTTTAAAATGTGAACAGGTGAAGCTCCTTTGTCAATCATCATATAAAATCCACCCCATATTATATAAACAGTTCCAATTGGCCCAATCCAATGGTTCCCAGGCTAGTATTTATCTGTTTTGCAAATGAACTGCTCATATATTTTTCTTTAAATGCAAGTTATATTGTCTTTCGTATCTACTGGCTACAGGTGATTGAATGTTTGATATCTTCTTCTTCTTTTTGTGCAAAAATCAGCCTTGATTATTGGTGATCATGCATGCGCATATGAAGGATGCATGGAGGAGGCAGGCGGGCATGTTTAGGAGCATTTTCATTATGTATTGCCTGACCTCACAACCACTGAGGCGATGCATAGATTTCACATGAAACACACAGTAAATGAGGAAATCGTCTCATGCAGGGAAAACAAGGGAAGGAGGGTTGGGGGCGGGTGGGTTGGTCGGCCGTGGCACTCTGTGTTGCTTCAGTGTCCACGCTCAGCTTATCCAGATTATCCCTGTGCCACTACCATAATCACTCAGACGCTACCATGCATACAGCACCATAAGGTTGATGCCTTTGTTTCCCTTGTTTAATGTTGTGGCAGAGATGAAAGCTCTGTCCTGTTTTTTCTGTTTGTAGGGGACGGTCCTCCAGTCGCAAGCAACTCCGCCACACCCAGCTTTAGCAATGCAGCATAGCAACAGCGTGACATTTGGATTACTGGTTGATTAGTTGTCCGTATATGAGGACGCTGTTTGTGGGCCACTGTACAGAAAAAATAACATAGACAGGCATGCTTTGTAATTACAGCCATGGCTATACTAAAATATGTGATAAACAATCGACTAGCAAAATATATGATACCCCCCTGTAGCTGTTGCACGACCACAGCTCCTTCTTTCTCTGCTGTCAGCCGGCAAGTGTTGCTTGTGCCATGTGGATCAAGTTAGCAATAAGTTAAATCAGACAGCCATTTGATGCTAGCCAGATAACCATTTAAAATCAAAACACCTGCCAGCACAGGGCTAATATTAATTCTGTGACAAAGTTAGAGAGCTTTGCATGTGTTCGACTACTGTAGCATTGTAAGATCCAGCACGTCCTCTTCCTCACGTTACTTCTTCTTGGCAAGCTTGTGCTTTCTGATACTTTCACACCGAGAGGGCAGTCCCAAATTTACCAGCTCTTAATGCTCAAAATATGCACGACTGCCACAGGATTAGTAAATGGGATGTCGCACTTACGCCTGAGACAGTGGTTTCGGAAAACTGGATGACTGACTAACATTCTTAGAACGCATATGTGTTTTGGTTTTTTTTTTATTTAGCTGAACCTGCTAAAAACAGGTTTCTTTCTTTCTGTTTTTTTTCTTCTCATGTGTACCAGAAAGTCTCATGTTGTGCAGCTGGAAAGCAGAGAGACGGACATTTTTAAAAGCCTCCATGTATATCACCTCTCAATACTTTTATAGCTTCTGACTTCTTATGTTCATTAAAAAACACAACTTTTCCTGATTTTTCTGCTTCATAGTAAAAGCCTATAGACTACAAAATAACAGGAGACTTTTATTGTGAAGAATTTATAGGAAATATCCACTGTTTATCCACCGTTAAAAATGCATGTGTCAACCAGGTTGAGATGTTTACATTACTGCTGGTTAGACTGTAGAGTCGATGCTGATTGTACTTTTTCCCACTGAAGACAAAAGCCAGATATTAGCCAGCGGGTGTTTGTGGGTTTTTCGTCCAGTGGAAAAGGGGCTCTAGAGATGTGGAGTAAAATGCTCTGTGGTCTTCAATGAATGACTGGGAGACCAGACTCCTTGCGACATGTTGATGGTAAGGCCTGGATACTGCATCTCCAGTATGTTGAGCTCCGTCCGAGGTCAATCATTGGCTAGCTCAAGGCTGTGCTTCCGATAGCTTTATGTTGGCCTTACTTAAGTTTACTGTCAAGCTTTAAATAAAGTTGAAGAGAAATAAATGGAGGCTTTGTGTGCCCTGAGGACTGAGACAATTCTCTCCAAAACACATCGGCTCAATAAAATTTATTGAAGTTTATTGAAGATGCTGTCCAGAAGCCGCTGTATTTCCTCATAAGTGAATGAAAATTCTCTCAAACCTACTCTAAACTGTTCTGGTGAAAGAGGAAGCCGCTGATCGAGCGACACGCTTGGGTGCTAATCAGTAAGGAATTTAGACCAATCAACAAGTCGCACTTCAGGCCTCGTTTGCCTCTTTAGACAAAATCTTTCATTCTGAAGCAACTGTTAATCATTCAGGACATGATACATCTTGTCGCTGGTTGTCTGTGTCAGTGCTGAAAACTGAATGAGGTATTTTTGGTCCCTGTGGAGGAAATGAAGGAAATTTACTTGTGGGACACCAGCTATATGGGTGGTCTCATTTCAGCTCTTACAGCCACTTGAATTGCAAAATAGTCAGATAATTTACAACATATAACTCTATAAACTGTTACAACCACACAAAGGATGATTTTACGTTCTTAACTTTCAGAATTTATTAAGTTTAATGTAATAATTTTCCATTGGGCTCTGTTAATGCTCGAACCCAGTCCTGTCTGTCATGAAGCGCTGCTGGTGCCTTCGTTGCTCCGGGGCAAAGACCTCTGCACGGTAAAAGGTGGAGTTGACCTTTACTGAAAGCACTGAGCTTGCCATGAAGGGAGGGGGGACGTGGTAAGGGGAGCAGCAGTGTAAAAGAGGGGGGAGGGGGATGGGTCCAGAGCTCTGGTGACTGGGTGAGATACTGTGTGTGAGAAACTGCAGCTATCTGACCTCTGACACATGACTTGCTTGGAAGATCAAAGGGCAGAACGTTCAAAACCTGCCTGCATCGGTGTTTACAGGAGCGCTGATAGACGAAAGAGGAAAAAAGGGACAGAGAGAGAGAGAATACCAGGGAAACAGAAAAACTTAAACTTAAGCTGCAAGGTAATATTAATACTGGAAGTACCAGAACGCCACTACAGGAACTGCTGCAAGTGATGCTTTGAATTCCAAACTCTTAATGCACTTAATGCATTTATTCTAATAATAACCACATTTTAGAGTGATCCTGTATTACTCATAGCGAGAAACAATTAATTAGATTAGAATTTTCCTCGAGAACCAACGCAAAGAAATAATCATAGCTTAGAGGAAAAGTCTGGAAAAAAAAAGTCAGGCCAAAAAAAGTTTAAAACACTGCTTGTCATAAGGAAGTGTGCTTGGTGTCAGACTTTCACAGCTCTAACAGAAGAAGTTAGCAAGTTTTAGTTTCTAAGACAGAAAGTGTCCCCATGTCTCCTTTTATTTTTTTTCAAATTCTTATTCTCTCTTCTCTTACTCTTATTCTACTGATTAATTAAAAAAAATCACAATTTATCAGCTGCAATTTAATGAAAATACCAGCAGTTTAAGGAAAAGTCAGGTACTAGCAGCATTTTTTTAATTCAAGAAAGTTAGTGCACATATAAATTAGAAAACCATCAAAATGACCGACGTCCTAGTGTTAAATTTAGAGCAACAGATGAGAACAAAACTAGAATAAGAGCGCTCTCTCGTTCAGGTGCTGACACTGATGTCGTTAAACCAGTTTGACGTTGAAATAATACATAACCCCTATTTGTCGTACACACACACACACAGACTGTACATACGTGCACATACACTCTCTCCTCGGTTCTTACAGCACGATGTGCCACGCAGAGGTCAAGAAGATTAAGTGTGCATGACTGAAAGTGGAAACGGACAAGAACACAAGCCCCCGAGATAAGCTTTAATAGAGTTTGGACATTCAAGCACAAATGAATTAGATGTAACTTTGAATAAGATTTCTCAGGCTAACTCTGTTAAAGTTCGGCTAACGAATGTAATCACATGTAAATGTCAAGTGATTGGCTCTGGTAAACTAATTTAGCAGCACACCCTTTATTCCAGCTGATGAAAAGCATTGATTTAACTGCCTGAATCCTCCTTATGGATGGGAACTCACGCAGCGCATGGTCGCCTCCTCCCAACTCCTCACGCAGCAGGACGGCTGAGTCCACACCAGCCGGGGGCGTGCAGCGAGATCCTCTTACTATACATCTGCGGGGCATTGACTGTAAGTTAGCCACAGTTAGTCAGGGTGGAGAGTCGGAGAGAAATGTTATTCAACAAGGCAGAGAGCAGAGAAGAAGCCTGCAAGATTAAGTCGGTGAATGAGATTAGAAGAAGGAGCTACCTTGTCAACATTAGAGAAACTAGACAGCTGACCTCCTGAGTAGTAATGCGTCAGTGGAAATGCATTAAAAAGAGAAATCAGCAACGTAACACAGTTTGGTAAACAAGCAAAGGAGTGATTGTTACGACAGAAACACACTTTGTGCTCAAGCGCCACAAAGTGCTGTGATATGTCAGCAGCTTGGCTGAACACACATATTTCTCAGCGCTGCTCAACGTGATCCTGCTCTTTATTATAACCTCTTGAATGTAAAGCTTTTTTACGTGTTCCTGGATAAAAAGCAGACCCTCTGTCTCCGTTGCGTGTCTGCTCAGCTCGTCTCTCTCCCTCTCCATAGACACAACTGACAAATATGTGGAATTAAAAAAAATAAAACCACAAACAACACATTTCCCCCCAACTAAAGATTTTCTAGTCGACTTGTAGTCGTCAATTCAAACTAATAGCAAACTTGTTTAGAATATTAATTTAATTATTTGAATATATATTTTTGGGGCACCAAGCAAGCCGGCTGTTAAATGTTAATGCTGAAAAGGGTTTTGATTCTGAATATGTCAGAACAAACAGCAGGAGACTGAACATATTGTTATTTCAGCACAGAATAACCTCACATAACCTTTGATGTTTAAAACACAAGAATAAATAACTTACAACCTCACAACAACAAATACACAGTGTTTCCTGAAATTCTTCACAGTAAAAGTCCCGTGTTGTTTCATTATTTAAACGTTTTCATTATGAAGCAGCACAAACAGGAAATGTTTTCATTCGGGGCTGTTCCTCAGCAGTAATTTAACAGGACTCTGACACAGCTGAAAGCGAATAAGAAACGGTAAAATAATGAAGATACCTGAAAGTTCAAACAGCGACGCAGGAGAGAAACTAAATTTCAGTACATAAAGATTCTGTTAGAAGCTACAAAAGTACTGAGAGCTGAACACTTTCTGTTCTCTGCTCTCCTGTGCACACATGAGCTCATTATCACAACACTCGCTCGTTCGAGGGGGAGAAAAGAAGCTCGCCGCAGCCTGCTTGGAGGAGGGTCGGGCTCACTTTGGCCCCACCCCAGAGTTAGTCCATGTTGGGTGCGGCACGGTGCGGCACGCTGAAAGTGATAATAGAAACGCAATGTGGCGCGGTATGATTTGGCTCGGCATGGCCAAAAGCGCCAGTGTTCCATAAGTTGCTAAGTGACAAACTCACTCCTTGACTGTTTCATGCATCCTGTCGGAGCCACTGTAATGTTAAATCCCTTCAAGTGCTGTATTCCCTGTCAACCGACCTCCATTGATCTCAGAGGCTGTATCCCGTAGTGTGAACTAAGCTAACTTGCTGCAGCACAGTTTGCAGCAGTTTGCGATGTCGCTTCTGAACGGAATTTAAGGATTTTTTTTCTGTGACTAATGAATAAATGAAAAAGTGGCGCTGACTAACATCTGGGTCGACTGTAAGGAAGCAGCAGCATTGGTATCAGATCAGTTCCTAGTATCAGCCAATACTCAAAGTCCATCTGAATTGGTATTCTCTCCAACAGGAAGTGAAGGAGTTATGCAGTAATGCACTGATAATGTGATTATGAAGGGAGGCAGATGTGATTACAAGAATAGCATCATGATTTGTTTTATACTAATATAAAACAATATGATTGCATATCTTTCACGACTTCAGACACAAGTAGTCTAGTAGGAGACATGCATATCATGAGGTGAGGTTTTCACTGGAAGTCATTCACGTCATCAGTGGACAGTTAAAATTACACGCATAACTACATTTGCATCTGTGAGTCATTGTTATTGAGTCAAGGTTCATTCACCCCGTCAGCCTCCCCACTGATATAAGCAGCGACATTCTGAGCAGCTGTGATAGCAAGAAGTTGACACAATGCTGTTGCTTTAAACCTGCAGGGGCATCTTGTTTTGGAAAGGGAATTTCTGGCTCCAGGCTTAGCTTTTGCCTGTTTTTAGAAATGTTGACCCAGTAAAAAAAAGTTTTTCAAGATATTCATCTATTGATATGCACATCTAATGTACATGCATGAAGTATTTAACCACTGCACACTGGAAATCCCCACTCTCCCCTGTGAAGCTTCATGGCTGCATGCTCGCTTTCAAGCTCGATCCAGAAATAATAAAATACCATTTTACATTTTCTGAGATTTACCTCAAAGTTTCATTTCCTCCTGTATCTTACAATCAGACAGCAGCTTCTGAAAATCCAGCCTAAGGGCCCAGGGGGGGTTTATGGCAGGGTCTCCTCATTTACCCAACCACAGGAATATGTAAACAATGCCCTCCGCTGGGGGCCTCATCATGGCTCCTCATCGACTCCCCACACGTCCCCTCCCACAGGTCCTGTCTGTCTGGGGCATCCCCAGCTCCATGGCCCCGGTTAGATGCGGAGGGCCCCTATGATGTTTGTTCACTTGTCAGATGGCATTTAGCACACTGTTTGGGAAGACAACAAGGCTGGTGTTAGATGAAGGGGGTCAGCAGGCAGGGCTGTCCAGGGAGGTCTGATGAGGAGGATGACGTGTCTCGTGGATAACGTGGATTCACCATCACCAGAAGACTGTGTTTTAACTATGATAATTATGGAATTTACGCACAGGATTATATAAATCCTCTTGTTGACATTTTTGGACTAAAAGACTAAACAGTGCATGAGGTGGCACATAGATAAACAGCAGACCAGGAGCTTGTGTTGGCAGTTTATGTTCCCTCATCATCGTCTGACTTCGGACAAATGGCAGAGGTGCTGCTTCAGAAGGACAGGTGCTGCTTATGACAAATTAATAAAGTGATTTAGGAAAAAAAGGGGGAAGCCACTGGGGTTAGTTCAGGCACACTTGCACAGAGCCAAAGATAAAGTTTAAAAAGCCTGTATTTGTTAGGGCATGTCAAGGAAAAAATTACAAAAGAATGTGGGCCAGTTTCGACCCACACTGGGGAAGAATGCAAACAGAAATCAATCAAGTGATTTATGAAGGAGTCGCTTCAGTTTGGACAGGTGTAACCAGGTTATCTGTTATGACAGAACCTGATGATGATCAAAAAAATCCTGCATGTCTGTGTCGCGTGTCAAGTTTCCATGTTGGTTGAAACTTAATAGAGAGATGTTTTTTTTGTGCAGGTGACAGAGGCATTATGTTCTCAGGTCCGTCCCACTGATATGATCGCAATATCTCAAACCTGGCACAAATGACCACTTGGACTCACGAATGAACTACTGAGATTTTGGTGGTCAAAGGCCGTAACTCAACAATTCATACAGTAATTATGACAACATTTCACACAAATGTCTAATAGGATCCTAGCAGTGCTGCTACTAGCATATTTTTATTGGGTCACCTGGAGGAGATGAGTGCACGGTTCTGGTTTCACTGTAGATTTATTGTATCCTGTATTTAAATAAATAAGGGTCAGTGTGACTCTAGGGGCACCAGCAGAGCACAGACCACTGCTAAGGTCAGTAGTCCAGTCTTTTAAGATACACAGATCTGCAAGTGCAACCGCTATGTCTGTGTATGTTTCCCACACTATTATAATTATGTCCAAGTATGGTCGCGCCACACTGAAGCCTCAACATCTTTACATTTATGAATACCAGAAAGAATTTAATTATAATGCATATATGTACAAATATCAAATGCTTAGACTGAAATAGCATCATGAACAGCTTTTTCAGGGTAGTTTTTTGACATTGCCTGGTTTGTTAGATACCTGCTGCTGCGTTAGCGGTGTTTGATGTGGCTGTTGTGTTTCGTTGTGTGTTTAGACCCTTCACTTTAGTTGCAATAGGTTTGCACGTTTGACAACTTCTGTGAGCTGGACTGAACTGAAATGAATCCGTGTGTGTGTGTGTGTGTGTGTGTGTGTGTGTGTGTGTGTGTGTGTGTGAGTGTGAGAGTGTTCCAGGTACTAATTTTGCTCGGTCTTCTCTTCAGGGGCCCCTTTTGCCAGGCTTGGAAAAATGACCAGTGTCAAGGGGGCCCCTGTGGCAGGTCCTGATTCTGAACAATAGCTTCAGTGCTAATGCTTCGCTCTGCTCCACTAACTCAGGAAAATGATTTCTGTCCAATCAGAGATACACAATTCTGACTTGTAAGGATTTCTGTCTTGTTCTCGTGTTGATCGTGTATAAATTCAACCACCATCAAGCCAAAAAAAACCCAGACAGTTATAAATCGCTGATCTGATGAATAAAAGGATAAAATTGGGTATTATATCAGCAACGTCGCTGAGCGGTCAACCCTTGTTTTTACATGTCTCTGAGGCAGAAACACCCAGTCATGCTGCATGCATGTGGAAGTGACACAGCAGTTGGGGTTTAAACCACCATGTTGCCAGAGGTCTGTGTTAGCAGATTAATGTCCCTGCTGCATGAGTTTGGTTAGCTGAGGAGGGAAGGGGACAGGACATTATGACAGTTACCCCAAATGCCCTCGGCCAACACATGGGACAGTGAACATATTCATTTGGATCGGTTTCATGTTCTTTGTTTCCAATTCATGCTGTATGTAGGTTAAGCTTCTTGTTGGGTGATTAATTTGGGAAGGTTTTTTTTTTTCTTTCTTCCCAGTCAGCCTAAAGCCTTCTGCTCCATGCATGTTGTCTGTTAGCTTGTTATTCAGACAGACAAGCTTCTCTGTTGGTTTTTATTGGATAACAATGAATAGCAAGGTTTTTTTTTTGTCAATAACCCACTAAACATTCAAGTTTCGACTGAGTCCATCAGCAGGACGCCAGATGAATCAGTGATGTACGGGGAGTGTTTTGGTCATCATGATGATGTGGAGATTTGTCTTAATGTCTCAATTTCTTCAGAAGCAAATGTTTAAAGTTGAATTAACTGTGAGCACAGAGCGGACTGTTTTTTGTTTTTCCAGCTTGAAAGTTGGAAACAGAGACCAGTGACGGCCAAGTGAGTGGTGTATTCAGATGATATCATGATGATGTTTCATCATGAAGAAGCACAACATCGTCATCCGTTGAAGCCCTGACTGCCTCCCAAATACCAGCGGCAGTTTGTGAAAATGTGCAGCTAAGATGTGAACATTCATCCACTTTTTTCTCTCTCCCTTTAGAATAAAATCCATTCAGCAAAAAAAAGATTTTAAATGAGAAATCTGTAATATATTTACTGCAATAAATCATAAAATGACCATGATATGACATCAGAGATTAAGGAAACAATCTTATGTTGAAATACTCACTTTTCTGACAACGCCGCAGCCACCAGGTCCTTTGAAATTTCAATTCTGGTCCATCTGATTTGTATTATTGTTTGTTCTTTTCATGTTAATTAGAGTTCAAATTAGTGCTGAATGTTCACTGAATGAGTGTCTGAGTCACAAGAAATAATCAGTTATCTTTTAGAAGGAGTAGATGTTTATAAAAGTTAATTTTAGGAATTTGTTGATGGAGTCGAGCAGTAGGTGTGTATTTTCGGAGCAGTGGACTTTTTAGGATTACATTTGACAGTTATAAACAGCTGATCAAATACAGTGTAGGACTTGTCGTCCCTTATTATTCTCAGATTAGTTGAGAGTAATGTTGCGCTTGTCTGGCACTCCTGCAGTGTCCCTGCAGCCTGCCTGAGCTTCCTTTAGTCTGGGGAGTATGGGATGGGGGGAACAACTTGATTCAACCACAGACTGTATATTAAATAGGTTTTGGATCCAGCTCACTATTTGGATTGTTGCACTCATTTCTGAATACACAATTATTTCATATTGGTCCTTAGACCAGTCGAGCTGCAATGTTTAGTTGATTTACATAAGTCATTGGCAACTTTTGTGACTGTTGATTAATCATTTAGGCTACTTTTTTGTTGGGATTTGTAAATCTGTCTGATCGCTCATGCCAAGGGATTTGCATCCAGTGTTGCTGTGGATAACACCGCAGGCCTGCTGCCACCGCAGGTCTTAGGGCCTTAGCCCCCTCATTTCTACCTTTGCTCCCACTATTATAACTTTACGTATCTGTAGAGAAATAGCAAAACTATCGGCCGAGATACACTATCATGTAGCTGTTGTTTCAGAGCAGTGCTGTTTGTTGCCTGAGCTCAGCTGCAAGCCAAAAATGGCTGTTTCTATGTGCCTCCTGCTGTTTTTGACAGAAAAGCGTGAAAGCTTTTGTGAATGTTCTGATTAATAAATGTGTTTTTCGATTTTGAAACAGAACCCTTATGTTGTTGTTGTCAAGCCTTTCTGGGGCTCTTCCATGGTTAAATCTGTGAATTTTATTTTATGGGAAAAACAGCTCGCTCACTGTATCCTGGCCTTCGCCTTCACAGTGGTTGTAGGCATTTATTTACTGTAATTCTAAAAATATGAGCAGTTTTATTTAGATAAACACCACAACTCTGAAAATAATAGACAGTAGTTGCTGGTCAGTGGCTGACCATGGGTGAATGGAAGCGATGGGTTAGACAGAGTGAAAAGCCGGCCATCGTTGAGAGGGAGGAGACGTGATTTTGGATGTTAAATATGGGGATGAGAGCGCTCCCCTGGAAGGCACTCATGGCGTTTCACTCATGTGTTCACATGAATAGTAATGGCAATATTTGTGTCAAGAATGATGAAAGTGAGCGAGAGAGTGAGGGCTCCTTTCTCACCTCTGCACAGCTGGTCAATCACGACGTAAAGTGACCGAATGTCAGTTTTGAAAAGTTACAGAAACGGCCCCCCACTTCAGAAAGGTGTGGAAGGAGGGGGCGTCTAATGAAACATACTCGCAGATTAAAGGGTGTCAGGATGGGCTTAGAACTAATATCTGTTTTTACAAGTGGACTAACACTGTCCCACGCTGATGTCTCATTTTAGCAGACTGCTTGACTGTGACAACTGGCTGGCTGGTTGTCCCCGCCGTCCGTCTCTGCTCAGTGGTTTTCTGGCTGCAGGGTTCTGCTCCAGAGGTGGCTCCACTCCAACAAGCTGGCATATCTGCCGCCACGGACTTGAGCTTCAGGCCATGTCCACATTTAACACTCCCTCTGGGCCTCAGATTATATAATGTCGCCCACTGGTTCTCTGTAGTCGACACCAACATGCATGGATGCACACATATGTGCAGACACACATGTAGACAGTCAAATACCCACTCGTACTGTAGACCTCCATGCATGCACAAATGCAGAAATGTAACATTCACTTGAACGTCACTGTTGCAACGAGGCAGAGACAGATAAGACAAATACAGAAGTAACTGCTTTAAATAATGTGACTTATGATATTTTGTGTTATATTTTGCTTGTACGGTTTCTTGTTCTGAAATGCAGAGTTGATGATGAGATTCAGAGGTGTGAAAACTGTCTGAAACTCAGTGACAAAGAGGTCTTGCATGTACATATAACTTCACTTGATATATGCAGCTTCTAATATCTGTCACCAGAATTAAAAGAAGAAAGAAGTTGAACTGGTGTTTTATTTGATGTTTTCTTCTGGGGGGGAAACAGAGAGCGACTGTGTGAACTTTATTTCCAACTACTTTAGCATCGGTTGGCAGCCATTTGTTCTCCATTCAAGCCAAAAATGAAAAAGAACATGCTAGAGATAAGGTTGGTTAAAACATCATCATGAGGTAATGTGTCTGGTAGCAGGCTTTTAAAACTCTGTAGCGGTGCATTCAGGGATGCTCTATGTTGGCCTTTTAAAAGTAGAGATTAAAATTAAAATTCAATTTTTATATATATTGTCACCTATTTAAAGGGAAAAGGTGGATGTCCAGTCAGTGTTGATGGTAAATGTAGTCAACTGAAGCAATATATTCCTCAGTGTGTGCTACAGTGACTGAAAAAACTGAGTTTTCCTGCTCACAGAGCCGTGCAACAGTGCCTACATATACCAGAATGCATTTCAGGCAAGCCTGTGATTCTCTCTGTGTTATCACCACCCTCGCTTATACCTATTACTTTGTTGGCAAAAACATAACGGTAAGTGACAAAGTACTCATCAAGCTACCTGAAGACTATAAATCCAAGCTGAAATAGCCTGCAGTTACAGGATGCAGAAAGAACACATGTTGCAGCAGGAGAACTCTGCTGTTTTCTCTGCAAATATAACACACTGAGGACTTTATTTCTTCAATTGACTACATCCACATGAAAAGTGTTGCATTTTCTCTGAAACAATATATGCTAATCCATTCATGATTTGTTCCCGTGAAACAAAAATACGGCGTGTGCTTACATTGGCTTGAACCAACCAGTTTTAATCAGTAATATCATCCATCAATCAGTCTTAAAGGGATAGTTCAAAACACTACAGTCACTTGTCTTGACTGTCTTGACTCTACTGGAGAGTGAGCGCAGTGGAGACAGAGGTGACAACACAGCAGATATCTGCATCTGTTGCTTTTTAGTAAACAAATGC
This sequence comes from Lutjanus erythropterus, assembly GCF_056507025.1. Taxonomy (NCBI): domain Eukaryota; kingdom Metazoa; phylum Chordata; class Actinopteri; order Lutjaniformes; family Lutjanidae; genus Lutjanus; species Lutjanus erythropterus. Next base: position 6,991,282 of record NC_139335.1, read on the forward strand.
ACACACCAAAAAAAAAAACAGTGATTGGTTGCTGTTTCACCTCTGTGTGCTTAGCGTTTACAGCAGTGTCTTTGCAGATCTCTTATCTGCAGTGGTGTGCAACACCAAGCGCTGTGACAGACGTTACACTTCACAGACATAGAGGTGAATTCATCATAAAGTCTGTGCATACTGATATTAAATGTTTTTGAGCTGTGTGGCGGTTTATTGTAGCCCAGTCCAGCTGTTCTACTTTGCACATACTGTACAATATGAAGGCTGTGCTGCACAAGACATTCAGTCTCACACTTGAAAGTATTTCAAAACTGCACGGTTTCCTTTTTCACATATAGGCTGCAGCCGTTTCACCTCAGATAGCCTGACTTGCTCTTAGACGTCTGTCCAGATGGTTGGAGAGTGTGAGCCGGGGGAACAAAGCAGATCATTGGCTGGTCGAGCTCTGGCTGGAAGGGGTTTAGGGCGGTGTGTTCAGAGGCTAGCGGGCCAGCTGAGCACAATGAGGTCACACTGCCAGAGACTCAGCGAGAACAGAGAGTACAGCAATAGAGATCTGCAAGAGGCACTCATTCCCTCCCTGTGAAACACTGACTGACACCACATGGTGTGTGTGGCTGGCTGTGTTGTGCATTTGTGAGTTTCATTCTAAAATGAGACACCTGACATTTGAGAGAGTACAACTCATTAAGGAACACTTACTATAGTCATTGAGTATTGCTATTTATAGTGTATAGGTTACCATAAGTGTATAAAGCAATTTACTGGAAAATATCTCCTGTGCTGTGTTAGTTTTCATAAATGAATAAGGACATGTTGAGTTTGTCTGTGCTCACTGCAGACTTGATAAAAGTTAACTTGGGGATCTTAAACTGACAATCACAATAGAATGAAAAGATATTGCAGTCTCTCTCTACCAGGCCAACTCCTTTAAATAGTCTGCCGCTCTCACAAGGTTGCAAAAGGCCACCATTGCCACATGTCATCACTATAGTGAAGTAAGGCTTCTCTGTTACCAAAACAAGGCTCTGCAAATGTACTTCTGCAGAAGCTGCACAGGGACAACCGCGTGTTGCAGTACTTGTTAGATGTAGTCATATTCCAGGCAGTTACTGGCATGTACTGGTTTTGCATGTCGATGCAAGGCAGGCCAATGACGCACATTAAGGGTGGACAGTATAAATGGTACAAAGAGTGCAGCCCCAATTCCAAAACAGTTGGATGTTGTGTAAAATGTCAATAAAAACAGAATGCAACGATGTGCTGTGGTCTGATGAGTCCACATTTCAGAAATCATGGACGCTGTGTCCAACATTTGTGATTGAATGTGGGGGTGTTGGTGCCCATGGCATCATGGGTAACTGTCACATCTGTGAACACCCTATTGATAATGAAAGGTACATAAAGGTTTTGGATCCAGGTGACGTCTTTTTCAGAGACTTCCCCGCTTATTTTAGCAAGACAGTGTCAAGACACGTTCTGCACATTTCTCGCACATTTGGGGTTCCCTTCTAGACCCAACCAGCAGACACCAGCAGAGTGACAAAAACGATGTGCCGCCGCAGCAATGACGGCGCCGCAAGATGGTGGAACGCACAAAGCGGTCACCACATAGGTCGAAAAGGATCCTTGCTTTTTATTTTTATTTACATTTTACGCAATGTGCAAAGCAGAAAACGATAATCCACAAATCATGTCAGAAGGCAGTCATTAAAAAAGGTGTTAATACTCAAAGAAGATTTTGCTTTTTTTTTCTATTTTTTTTAGTTTTTCACATAAAACATTCTTGAAATATCTCTGTGATGTATGTGAACTATGTCCCAGTAGTACAGTTAAGAGTATAGCAATAGCTGCCATCAGTTGCCATATATGCTTTTCCACTCCAGAAAAACAAATATACCGAGATATAAGCAGAGGCGAAGTCTCTCCCCCGTCTGGTGTGCCACAAATTATTCACATGATGTCAATTGAAAAGCTAATTTTAGCAGTTAATAAAGTCCCAGTTCATGGTAGGTTTGTCATAGTTTAGTTTTGTGTCTCGGTGAACTATATCTCATCACACAATATACGTCATCAACACCAACATCGATGTTGACTGGAACATCACGTGTTTTATCCAGTAGTTCTGGACCTTTTATCAGTAGGGAACTGTTAAAATTATCTTTTGAACTGACAAACATTATATGTGTAATCTGTGGTACAACTCAGACAGGATCCAAACAATCATGTCTCTCACCATTCATGTTTTTTTTTCTGAACTAAGGTGCCATGGTGGTGCAGCAGAGGGGGAGGGACGTCACCTCTCTATACCATCACCATCCGTGCTCCGAATCATACCGTGATCTAAATTTTAACCTTAGGTCATGCCGCCCAGCCCTAACACTCATTGTTATTTTCCAGGCTGGATAGTCCGACAGAGTCCAGCAGGGCGCTGTCACCTGCAGTATATTATGACTCCCTGATTGATCCCACTTCATTCTGACTGCCGCTCCATCACTCAGCCTGCAGGCTGCTCTGCTCAGTCACAGCTCCAGCCAGTGACACAGAAATAACAGATTGCTGAGGCCTGGTGTTTCATCAGGGAGTCAGGGGAGGTACGAGCAGGAGCAAAGCACAGGCGCTGTAGTGGGTCAACTGTGGCTGAGACAGATGGGGATTTATGTATTTGGTTTTTTTTTTTGTTTTTTTGAGTGTCTTTACTTTGGTTAAAGCCTCTGAAAAATTGGCTTGAAATAGTAAAAATCTCTCATTAAGCATTCACAAAAATCTGAGTGGAAATAAACATTAATAACTATTAGAAAACTGTGTGGGCATGGCGGGTCACATTTTGATTGACATCTCCCTCAGGAGTACTGGCAGCTGGACTGGACTGACTGAAAGCTAAGCGATGTTCTACTGTGGAGCAGAACATATTTTAGCCACCTAAAACAAGAACCATCCAAAAAAATCAGCATCCATTTAAGAGTGGATTTTTTTATGATGACTCCCATAATTAATTGCTTAATTTTTCTAATAAATCTCCAAGCATAAGCATGTCCAACTCAAACCTGAATCAAGAAAGTGTACAAAAACTTACCAATATTTTGAATTAAGATTTAAACTTATTTCTAATATCTTTAGATTCTTATTATTATGTACATAAGACCACTAATCACTGCTTTCCATTTGTCATATACAGGGAAAGACACAAGCAAATCTACTAAAAAACAACAACAAAAGAAGACCACAAGAAGCAATAATAATTGACCGAGAGCATCATCATCCATATAACAGTGTTTGAATACAGCTCCATTAGCAGTGGCCTCTCGACTTTTCTCCTGAGAGTTCGCCAGAGTTTAGAAAGTTAATGGACCAGGAAATGAGAGTCGGCCAGTCTGTTAGTCTGAGGTCTTCTGTTAGTGGGAAGAAGATTCCTCCTCAAAGTGGAAGGCATTGGGCCAGACACTCAAAAAGATCATCCAGGGATAATAAAAACATAATGCAGTATTACAATATTCATTTCGTCGGTTAGGCCGAGGAATCTTGGCTCCTCAGTCGCTTGTTGTTGAGAATGAAAGCAAATATACATTTCAAAGGTGTGAATATCAGAAATATGATTTCAGTTACTGTCAAAATGATTCATTTATTCCATTTATTCCATTATGTAGTTCAGCTGTTTTTTTCTCGTGGTTTCCATTTATTGTTGCGTATAAGAACATAAACTGAGGCAGGATTTCAGCTTCCCTCCCAGTTCAGTGGTTTCTTTTTTTTGTCTCATCTGATCTGCCCCCTCTGAGAGTTTTAGCAATCAGACCATAATAACGTAAGAGTCCTGCAGCCCCAGGGGAGCCACTGCAAGCTTCTGAATAATAACTTTCTTTTCTCTCGGGAATGAGCTTTGCAGGGATTACATTAACTGTACTTTTACAGTCAGCGAGAATCTGCTTACATGTGTTTACTATTAAAGTCCAGTTGTTGTGACTGCGGCTTTAATGCTGGCTGTGGTCATATGTTTCCCCTGTGTTTCATTTGTCAGTGTCTGCTTACTTTAGGGCTGAGATTTTTAAACCGTGAGGGATGCAAAAACACTTAAACATGATACAGTCATCTCCAGATTCAATTTGATTTACATGTCATTATCTGCAATGTTCATCCCAAATAAACATCCATAAACCTGCTTAAGAAATCTTAAACCTCCAGGACTTGCAGGTCGTAAAATGACCACATGTCATCAGAGGTTAATGAAACATGTTAAGTTGAAATGACAGCAACGCTACAGCCGTGGTGTCGTCCTTTAAAATTTCTATTCTGGCTCATAACCTACGAAGTTATTCACCCGTTTCATGTTAATTAAAGTTCAAATTAATGCCAAGTGTTCACTGAATGAGTGTCTGTTTATGAGTCATAAGAAATTGATAATCTTTTAGAAGGAGTAGATGTTTCTAACAGTTAAATTGAGTAATATGTTAATGGACTGTGGCAGGCAGTCACTGAACTCGAACTCCAGACTCTGTATTTTCAGAGCAGTGGGCTTTTGTTTTCAGGATAACAGGCTTAACTTCATGTCAATTTATAAACAGCTGATCAATTTACAGTGTAGAAGTCATCACTTGTCAACTCATAGATTGTATAATAAATAGAGATTCAACCTATTTAATATAATATTTATATTCATTCTTTACTGTCTTCCATAGAGGAAATTTGTTTTCACAGAATATTATTGAAAACAAGGATTACAATGCAACATGCAAGTTTTTTTTTGCATGTTGGTTGTCTGTATCCGCAGCCAGAGGGGAGGAGGGTGAAGCACGGACTGAGGTGGAGGCAGGGGTCAGTGCTCTGCGAGTGGTGGCAGTGTTGATGAGGACTTGCAGGTCTGGAGTATTTTAGAGGATGTGTTGGTGATTTTCAGGAGTTTGCCTCTAGGGCTGCACAACTAATTGCAATCACAATAAAATCACCACAAGGCCTAGTGCAATATCCAAATCGCAGCACCAGAAGCAAATTTTTTGAAAAAGGAAAAATGTTTGAGAAAACAGCATTATAATGTGGTGTTGCAAGACTTGGCCTAAAAACCCTACTTGTTTCTGTTGGTTTAGGGAGAGCATGGTCAAATAGCAGGTGGTGCATTACAGGAGGATGTGTTCAGTGATGCTACTGTATAAAAGAAGCAGGAGGTGTGGCTCGACTGAGTCCAGAGTTTTTGACAGGCAGAGAGTCTTCATTGGCAGCGTTCATGGATGTCTGCGATGTGGTGATCAAAGTTCAGTTTGTTGTCCAGGATGATGCAGCGGCACTTAAAACTGTCCACCATCTCCGCTGGCTGGCCACTGATGAAGGTGGAGCCTGGGGGATGGTGCATTATTAGCATATGCATATTTTGCTGCGGTTGTCAAAGGTTAGCTCCTTCATCTTGAGGAGGAGATGAGGTGCACCACCGGGTGAAGTGGGCAACGGATTGCTGGCGAGTTATATGCATATTCCTCAGTGCTAATTTGCTAAAATGTAAACAGAGCTCAAGTTGTAGCCCTCAGCTATCTAACAGAATCCATACTTACTGTTTATCCCATGGTAGACAGAGGCCGTGCATCAATATGACTCACAGCGCCTGATATAAAAACAATCCAATCTGCCCCTTTAAACTCACTGCCTACAGCATGTTTGTGTCATTTAAGGGAACGAAAATGCTCAGTTGTTGGCGAGCGTGTTGTGTCTTACAGATATTTAGTTGATGTCTGCCACAGTGTTGACAATATCTACACAACACCTCCCCAGAGGCCACCGATCACCCGTGTGAAAGCGGCCATATAACGTCCGTCAGAGTCCGTCTCTTCCTTTTATTTGTAGTGGCTCATCATCGCACCCAGCAGACAAAGAGTATCCTCTGGCCCCCCACCGCAGCACCGTGGGTGACTGGCTACCTGGGGGCATGTGTAGGCTTCTCTTTCCTCTTCACACAATTACATTTGGTCCGTCGGTCGCAAATGTGTCCGTGTGTCTGGGATCACAATACAAAAGGCAAAATTTCAGCTCTCTAGTACAGAAGGGCTTGTGTTTGAACCGATGACAGTAGGTCGCTCTGCCATCTCTGTTTGTTGTCAAAATGACTGAATCATCATCAAGACCATTTCATACAAATGTTTTATTTTTTCCACTTTATATCAAAGAGGGTCTAATTTCACTGTTTGGTTTGAAATTGTGATCCATGTGCACATTTTTGAGATATTAATATATAACTAAATAGATAGATACAATTTTGATTACATTTATGAAACAAAAAAAACTGTTTTTTTCTCTTTTAGTATGACATTTAAAAAAAATGCAGCATAAATGCTCATGAAATACTGCACATTGTGGAAATGAAGCATATTGGTCATTAATAACAATGTTTGTTAGTGAACACTTCAATAACTACACAGTAATAAACAATGTAATTCGTGGATAATGAGCACTGCAGTGCATCAAGATAAGCTAAATTCCTCCAGGTGCGGCGTTATGTTTCGCGTTATGGCTGCGTCACATCAGCCGGAGCTGATCGCAGCCATTCCACACAATCCTTGTGATTCCACCAGCAGCGCCTCGGCGCGTCCCAGAGGCGGCTCTCCACTCCGAAAATATTCTGATCAAATCAGTTATGTGGGCTGTAATTCCTGATTTTAGTTGCAGACAGACATGCCCTGTCTGTTTTCGTAACATACATAGTAGCATTACTGATGTGTTTTCACTATTGCAATATCATCTATTGCAGTGATTGGACTGTGATAAATAATAGATTGCTGATGTAATTTGACCTGTTTATACTGGATGATGGAGAGAGCAGCCGTCGCTGTGGGAGGAATTCTATAGTTTATTGACAATGTTGGCAGCTGAAAAGTTTAAAATGACTGTGACACACGTCACTTGTACCAGGACACTGTGCTTCATATCGTTCTCATAATCTGTCACTCATCTTCGTAATATTGATAACAAATAATGTGACTCTAAATTATGACATAACATCTGACATAACACGTCCCACTCTTGGCTCCCTGCATTTCACCGTCGTCATGTCCTGAAGGTGAGTGACTCATTTTAAGGTTGATAATGGCTCTTGCACCAAATACTGCAGCCGAACCTTCCAAGAAGCACTATTTGTATCGTGCTGACCCGCAACACTCTCGCGCTTGTGATCCTGTACCATGAATTTCTTAACACATCTCTCTGTTTGGTATTCAGACATCAATAACAATAAGACAACATATTATTCTGTGGCTGCAGGCAGATGTTCTGTTGCTTTGAAAGTGATATTTTATGTGGTTAATTTTCATTTATCCACACCACTGACAGTTCCCTTTATTCCCCTTGGTTGTTTTCCAGTTTAATTGGTTTGTGTGTGAGTTTGTGTGTCTGTGTGTGCACAAGAGCACAATTTTCCTAGTTGGCCCCAAGCATTCAGTGTCTTATCTTAAGTGAAAAAATATCCATCCACTCTCAGGCCATGTCGCCCTCATAAATCTGTACTGGTCTCTGGTGTTTCGCTGCGATTCTGTGTGTGTTCTAATTTACATTTAGAGCAGAAGTTTTGCCTCAGTCTGATTTGTCAAGTTCTACTTCAGCTAGAGTTTCTTGAGTATCAGACAACTTTTCAGCTCCTTGTGCTGCTGATTATTGATAAATCTGTTACGCACTTTTTTTTTTTACTATAGTTATGTCTTGTGTTACTCTACTACTTACTACTTTTTCCTGTTATGACGGATGTGTTTCTTATGTCGCACTGCATGCTGGAAAATCAGTCGCCCATTGGGGACAAATGAAGTTGAACCTAAACATCACAGCCAGGTACAAACGCCACTTTCACCCCTTTCTGAGGGAGGTGATCAAAGCTTGTCACCTACTTCTGTAACTTCTGTGACTCTTGCTCCTTTTTCATACTCATGTTCTGCACAGCTTGACTTGGTTTGACTCAGCCCAGCGGATGTTGAGTTTGCACCCGCTGGAAGGTGTGTATTTACTGATGACTGCACATTATTTTGTTATAAAAGCTTTTATTGGGAAGCAGCAAAATCAGGAAATGTTGGGGTTTTCATCAGCAGTGACTTCACTTAATAACCGAGTTCAGTCTTGGTTTTCCAGCGCACATAAATAAAAAGAAAGGCAATAGGAAAAGGGTCAGTCGCCACATTTAAAAACCTGCATATGTGCACATTTTGGTGTGAAAAACAATATATGAGTGTTTACGTGGAAGAGGGTGGAAAAAAAAATGACTCAGTCTTGCTGTTAAAACTGCACCGCGTTTGCTTACCGCATCAGAAAATTAAGAGTGCCATAACTCTACGTTTTGTTTCCAACAGCGTCTTGGTCTGTTTTGGCCTTTGTGTCAGCGGCCGCTCGAGAAGAACGAGCTCATCTGGCTGAGGTGAGGATGCGATGGTGACAGACAGCCATATTCTGCTCTGGTCCTTGTTTAGCTTGGCGCGTGGAGTGCTGACACTGTGAGGAGCTGATAGGAAAGACCTGCAGGGCAAAGATGTTCAGCTCGCAATGTGATTTACCCATCAGATGTGCTCCTTTTATGGTGTTAATTTAGTCTTTATTTAATTAGGGTTTTTCCATATTCAAATGTGAGACAATGCACAATCCGTGTGTCACCACCTGCACACTCTAAAGCGTGCATGTGCACACACACACACACACACACACACAAGCACATTACTGAGCTAATGAGTGATCTTCCTCATGTTGACAGCATGATGGGATGTGGGTTGGAGCATAGCAACAGGACCTCAGGGCAGGTTGGACAGCACAAAGACCCTCTTGTAGTCTTCTGTCCCTCCCTTTGAGCTCCTGGCACATTCACTTGTCATGCGCTCCTCTGTGACAACAAGTCTCTCATGTCTTCTTCCTGTGTCATTCTTTGATTCTGTGCGTTCAACGTGAATCGACAGTCACATTTGGTCGACTCTCAGTCAGCGATCGTGGGCAGTTTTACTGATGTTTGATAAATTTTTTCATCTCCAGTCTTCCTCCGCGGTCAGACGGGGTCAGGCTGAGGTGTAGTCGTGTTCCACTGAAATGCTCCAGCTGCTAATTTTGAATTTAAAGGGGAATCTGCTGTGGCCCTACAGCTTGTATATTAAATTTGTGCGTAAGTTAACATAAATATGGAATTCAGATTTGAGTCTGATTCACTGCCAGGCCTGTAGCCACCATTTTGTACACTGAGGTCATGTCCTAAAATGATTTATTTAATAAAACATTAAATTTAAGTAACAAATTGCTAAATTTAATTGCTAATGTTCAAAATAAATATGTTCTCATGTATGAGGAGTCGGCCTCTTCTCTGTCTTTGTGTTTGCTAAAGATTTTGGAACAACAAGACTTTCTAATTTCTTTTCCTCCCTGCTGTTGCATCATCATGAACCAGAGTCTTTGGGGACAGGAGATTAATCAGTATAATTCATTAATCAGTGATTTAAAAAAAATTTTTTTTTGCAAAAATTAATTACATTTCCAGTGTTTTATTTATCCTTTTAAAAGGCATATTATGTATTAATTAATTTCAAAGATTAAATTATTGCAGGTCGAAAAAGTCTCTTGCACACTTGAGATGTTGACAGGTGTGAAGGTGGAGTGAGTACCTTGTAAAAAGAAAAAGACAGGAAAGACCTGAGAAGGTCCTTGACCGTAACGTTGTGTATTAAAAGTGTGTTAAAAGCACAATTATGGCCTTGAATCTTATGTCACATCCAACCTCTGAACCTCTAAGTCAGGAGATTTAAAACGATTGAGGAGGCTGTATAATTCATGTGAATATTGAGAAGTTGAGAATGAATTTCTGAATGTTTTCTGTATTGTCTGTTTTTTGGGAATTTAGTGCTAATAAGTTGGCTACTTTTGGTCCTAAAGCTTAATGTTGCTTCTCTGGTTCCTGGTCTGTTTTTCTAAATAATGAGGTCCTGTAAGCCTTGTTGGACTGGGCACATTATCTGTGCATGACACAATAATAAAAATAAAAATAAATCATATGTGGAATATTTCTTTTCAACAATTTTAGGCACTGTCCTTGAATATTTGTCAAAAAAGACAAAACATTTACAAACCAAGCAGTGCAGTGCAATTTTAATGACACATGGGCGCTGACATTATTTCCTAAATGATAAATATATTCTTCCTCTTAAAACGCGCCTGCTGAAAAAGCTGATGAGCTGTCAAGATGTACTTTGGCCAGCCTGTGGTGTTTGCATGCAGGAGAGTGGTCGGCCAGATCTGTGCCGGTGATGTAATGAGGATGTTTGACCTGGCTGGGATCATGTGTTGCGTCCTGACTGCTGCATTTCAAGGTTTGGTTGTTTCCAAAACCCCCGTTTCTACCCTGCCCTTTGACTCCGCCACCCTCCTCCTCCGTCTTTTCATAAACAGTCCATTTGTTTAAACTACCCACAAGCGTTGTCCTTTCCCCGGTTGTCCTTTCATGCTGGTCTGAAGGTTTATATGTTTTGTACCTGCAGGTCAAGTCAAGTCTATTTTGTTCATGTAGTCAAGGATCACAAAATCATAATTTTCCTCAAGGGGCTTTACCACTTGTACGGCATAAAACACCCTCCATCCTTAGACCTTGGATCCAGATAAAGAAAACCTGCCTTTAACATGGAAAAAAGGAATAAAAGCCAGACTGATATATCAGTATGTATTGGCCTATTTCAGGCTGTATTGATATTGAGATATATAGAGACACCACACACTTCTAGTTGACTATAAAAGATGATTGAAAGGGATTTTTTATGAGTCTATACATGTTTTTTTTTTCTTTGTAGGAAAATGCTGTATTTTATACCTTAAATTCAAGTTTAACATTATCTTCGTCACAGGATTTTTGCAGGATAATTGCAATATCAACTGATATATGGATTTGTTTTTACTCCCTAATATCATTATCTGCAGTGGCCCAAAAAAACCCAGCATCTGTCAGGCTCAAAAATAAATCTCAGGAAGAGCAACAGAAGAGGGGTCTATCTCCCAGGATGGACAGACATGCAATAGAAACCTGCAGATGTTATGTTTGAGCAGCCTCTAAAAGTGCTTTTTACTTTTAAAAATATCCCCGAATGGACCACAGTTGCTGTGGAAATAGATGCAACCACGTGTGCCGGACATAACACCGGATGTAAGTTATGGGCTTAATTTTACCCTCGGCAGTTTTACTCTGAGATGTTATTTATAAATGCTGGCGGCTCAGGGTGGGTGTGATAATGCACAGCCTCTGTCATGGAGCAGCTGGACTGTGGGAGAGATGGAGGGAGGAGGATGGAGGAGGAGGTGGAGGTGAATTGGGGAGGCAGGGGGAGAGGGCAGACAGTGGAGCCACTTGTTTATTTTAGACCTCCTTTATTTACCCAGACAAATAAAGAGGCCGGCATCAAGAGTAAAATATGCGTTCTTGTTGCTCGGTTTTCTTCTCAAATGAAGCAAAACGCAAATTGTTCAAGCCAGCAGTCTGTGAAACTTGAGATGCCAAACATTAACATCAAGCTCCAGAATGCTTTGAGGTTTTGGGCATCGGGTTTTATTGGACTTCCAGATAAACTGTCAGCAAAATAGTTATGTTTATTATTTCCACCAGGCGTAAGGACTGTGTGATCCTCTGCCTGCAGCTAATCTCACCAACTACTGGACACATCAGCATGATTTTTTGTGCGCCTTTATGACTGTTTGCTCAAAGACCTCTCATGGTTGCAGACCAAAAATTCACAATGCAACCACTTGCAGTCTGCAACATCCTAAAAACCTGCCAGTTTACACCAGTACAACTAGGCAAGATGGTGTGTTGTCCCTATACTTCCATTCTAACTGCTGTCTGTTCAACCATTTCTGTAGCTGGATTAAGTTGTCAACATGTGTAATATAGTGTAAGGTATAATAAACCTTGTGACATACAGACACGACTGTTCTTCAGACAAAGTCATGAGGTGATCCGCTCTTTTCTCCGTCCAAACTCTGCCATTACTGACTGTCCTCTCCAGCTGACCTCACTGTGAACTACTTGGCTGAAACAGGTAACGTGCCTCACGTCCTAAAATCTGCCACCGATGACTTGACAAGTTGAGTCACAGGCGGTGCCGTCGGCTGGCGTTAGTCGAGCTGAGACGGGCCCAGACAGAGAGGGTCTGAGGGGTCCAAGCGGAGAGGTTTGAGGTGCTGCAGTTGGACCAGCTTCACTTATTTTAACCGACAAGCGTTGATTTTTTATTGAATGGCTGTGTGACGACAGCCAACTGAACTGAACGTTGTACAGCAGGCTATGATTAGGACCATGCTGCAAGTCAACCTCCTGTGAGACTGTGTGTGGGACAGTACTAAAATAGAAGTAGACACTGATTATCATGCACTTCATGGAAAAGGGAAAAAAGGGTCAGAAAGCAGAAGGTGAGTGAACCTTTGCTGGTGAAACCTGGATGAACTAGATGATGACATAATCTTTAAATCATGGCGCGCTTTACTTTTTTTTGTCAGATTGTCGTTTTTGGACAGTGTGTCATACAGCTGAAGTTAATATTCCCATCTGTGGTCTGTACATATTTAATGAGAACAAGGCAAGTCAAATTTTATCTCTTGACTGTCAACAGCAATTGTCCCAACTCTCTCAACTTGGTCATTTTCAACCATTTTCAAAATTTGTTTTTCTTTTCAGCATAGCTAAACGTAGCACATAGCATATCCAAGTACAGGAAAGAGGAAAGGAGAAAGTTGACTGAGGTATCAAGTTTACTCAACTGTTATTAGAGCACAGAGTGAAAAAGGGCGGGACTTACGAAGGGTCAATCGGCCACGCACTGCATTAATAAAATGTGAATGTTTTAACATTGCGTCTTCCAAACAGCCACTGGCCTCATTTCTTGTCAGTACAGCGTGAAAGTCAGCTTGCACAGACTTGATGTGAGGCAGCTGATTTGAATATTGGCTGGAGAAATCTTGTTGCAGCTTCCCACAAGCCCTGAAACACATCCATCCATCCATCCATGCATCCCTTCCAGATGACAGCCAGTGTTTTGTGAAATTCAGCCCAACATTACTTTGACAGAGAATTTAATACAGCAGAACGTCCACTGTGATGGATTATCTATCTATTCCAAGTAAGTTTCAAAGGTGTGAAAGGATCTCACTGTTAACAGAAGGATTAAAACCTGCTGTTATTACCAAATCAAAATGATTGCAGCTATACCTGGTTTGGATATGTGAACATTTTAGCCTTGGGAGAGCTTATTTTTGTTTATGTGCGAGTGTATAGCGTGCTGTTTTGCTTTATCTACAGTATTTTGACTCCATTGAGAACAAACTGGTTCTTCTCAAGGACTTTATCCCTCTAATATTTTTTTAAAGTACTGATTGGGTCACTGCAATTTAATTTTCAACTGTACTGACATGAACTAATGAGACAAACTGCATCAATCAATCCCAAAGGCTGTGGCGTCCTGTGTCCGTAATGCCAAGTGTGCATGATTTTTAATAATTAATGCTGGGCCTTTAAAACACAATGAAATTAGCTGCAGTGTGCTGTTTGTGTTGGCCCTTTCAATTCTGGCATTTGCAGGGCTTTGGTGTAAAGGAGAGAGGCAAGATTGCTCTGAATGGTGGGTGGCACTTCAGTTTCGTAACAGGAAGCACTCATACTGATGAATGGCAGTTTTTCCTCGGAGGAAAGAGTGGGTGACACGAGTTTGTGTTTAATTTCACTTTGTTCTTGTGGAAGCCTGCAAAATGAACATGCCGGCATATTCTGAGGTCTCAGTATTAGCAAAGAGGCTGCTGAAGATTCAGGGCCAGTATAAGCAGGTTTGTGGTGTTGTTACTGTTGCCTGGGTGGCTGAAGTTGTAATACAATGCAGACTGGCTCGCAAGTGGTGATCATCGGAACACATCAGTCAGCAGAGGAGGACGTCGCTCGATCTCTGCTCACACAGAAAGCTCATGGTGTACTGAGTACTCTCTGTCTTTGGCAGAACAAACCAGTGAGGGCTTGGCCAAAAAAATAGGATTTCTTTTTATTGACTTTTCCTAATGTTGAGTCAGGAGCAGATTTAGTCATTTTGGGGGACCTCCACATCCCTTGTTCTCCCTCTTTTAGAGTCCTGCACTGGGTAGGGTCCGGTGGGTGACGCGCAAAAACATTGTGTAACATAAAGATTTGCGAGTGCAGGCACAGGTTTTTTTTTTTACCTCTGTAGAAATCGGAAATGAAAATGATTGTGAAGTATTTTAACATTTATATCCTGTACTACAGTAATATCAAGCCTTATCAGTCAGCAGGACTTTATTGTGAAAGCCTCCGACACAACCTTTGACCCCACACCCTTCCAAACAGTGGGTTCTTACTGTTTGATCTGACAGTGATGTAGGCTAGGTACTGGCTAAAATTGATGACATAATAAAGGCAAAAATAGCCAGTGCAGAATATCAAACGGTGGACAAGACATCCTCAAATGCCAAGTCGGAGGATTTGTGTGAAAATAAAGAGATTATAATAACGTTGTCAGTGGCTTTGTTGCTTGTAAAAAGTTGCAAAAAGTATTTGCTTTTGATAGCCGCAAGCTAGGCTCGTCATCACTGTGGAGACACATTGACAGCTGCTGCGCCAGTTGAGGATGTAAGTCAGTGATTGAATGTGTCTTTGGTCACAGGTGCGTGTTAGATCCCAGGGGCTTATAAGTGAGTTTGCAAAACTGAACCTGTGCAGGACAGCCCCGTTTTTCAGTCCTTGAATACATAATAAGTCATAAAAATAAACTTTTATTTATGGAACAGGATGAACTGAGGAGCCTCAGCGCTTCAGGAAAGAAGCTGATCTGTAGTCTGGTGGTACAGCAGCAGATACTTCTGTATCTCTTGGCAAATGGCAGCAGGTGAACAGGCTATGGCTGCGGTGGGTATTATTGCAGCTCTGATTGGCAGCAATGGAAACATGACATCCAGGCAGACACGCTAATTTTCACCCCTTTTCAGCGGAGGCAATGAAGGCTTACTGCCTCCATCAGTTTTGTGACTCTTTTGCTCCTTTTTAATACACGTTGCTTGGCTTGACTCTGTGATGAAACACTTTTCTTTAGTCGAGTTTATTTCCTATAACTCCTTCAATTAAAGTCCCTGTTATTTTGTTATCTTAAAGCTTTTATTGTGGTGCAGCAAAATCAGGAAATGTTAGGTTTCCATCAGCAGTAACTTAACACGTGTCCCATATTGCTGAAAGTGAATATGAAACAGTGAAAAGCAGATACCTAACAGTAAAAATAGCTACATACTGTATGTTAGAAGCTTCACACCAGAGTCAGGTTGAGCCTTGACTTTTCAGCACACATCGGAAAAGAAAACAGAATGACAAGCAGGTCTGCTGGCAATCGCAACCGCTTATTTAAAAAAGAACAACAACCTGCATATATGTGCTAATTTTGGTGTAAAATGGTTTAAGAGGGTTTTTTCTTACTTTTCCATTGAGAGCTCACTGACTCACTTGGAAAAGTTCTCTTCTGTTTTGTTTTCAGTTTGCCAAAGGAACTAATGAGTATAACCAGATGCCGTGATTGGCAGCGATACATGACATATGTGCTGTTTGGACAGATAGGCCTACTGTAAATCTGTCTCAGTCAATAAAAACTTGTCCGAGGTAGAGTTACACTTTGCAGGATCACTTGCCTTTGAGGCAACAAGTGTTGAATGACGATTTAGAGCCCCCTCTAGTCATTTAAAACAGTTCAACAATTGTGAAATATTGAATTTTTGAGGTTTTCAAGAACAACACCAGTAAAGTTAACCACTGGAGCTGGAAGTGGAGCTGCTTATTGTGGTTCCACATCCTAAGAGAGACAGAAAGGGACTGACTCTCAATCTTCCCTAAAGCAAGTGTGGGTCTTGGGTTTATAGTTTTGTGTAAAGTGGATTGGCCTGATCTGAACTTAGCAGAACATACTGTACACTTCCAGATCCACTGCATTTTTTGGATGGTAAACGCTGTTTTAGGAATTGCTCAGAAACCCACGTATTGTCAATACATGTATATAAAAGCCACAAAGTGGATATTTCTGTGCAGAGGATACTCTTGGGCACCTATAAAATCCGTTCTTATTCAGAAATGTTGAGGTGAGATGCCAGCGGACTCCTTCTGCCCAACATGCTAGCATAACATGGTTGGTACTCATGGATTCCTTAATTCTTCTATGTGGCTTGTCCATCGTCAGTTTTGGGAGCGCTGAGTCAAACGGTGGCACAGTGATTTGTATTTAACTCACCAAGCTGTCCTGAGTTGCACCAATGGGGCCAAAAAAAGCCCTAAACGCCTCCAAGTGGGTTGGGCCATCTCCATTTTGCCAACTGTGGCCAACCAGCGGCGCCTCGTCTCCCCTTCAAGCATGTGTGTGTTGAGACTGAACTCATATGGAGAGCAGAGAGAAAGAGGTTTTTAAAAGTGTGTGTTCAGTTCTCAGTACTTTTGTAGCTTCTAACTGAAGCTCTGTGGTTTGAATTTTCTCTCCTGTGTTGCAGCACTGTTTCATGTTCACTTTCAGCTGATAGGTGTCATGTTAAGTTACTGCTGAAAAGCCCATGTTTTCTGATTTAGCTGCTTTGTGATAAAAACATTTTAAAAAAGAAATTACGGGGGACTTTTATGGTGAAGAATTTGTAGGAAATTAAGTGTTTTTTCGCCGTTTTATAGCCACTCGACGCCTGCAAAGCTTGTCTTCAGCTGTAACACGCCTTCATGTGGGTAGCCCTGCTGTAATGCAGATGCACATCCCTGCTGTGCCAGACCGACGTGCCGAGTCAAACTGAGTCAAGGCAAGCCAGAATGTGTGCAAAAGGGGTACCTGTTATGAGACATTCCTTCACTCTAACTTTAAAGCTGAGCCTGCCTCAGCCTCTGAAAGATGTGGACGTCTCTGCGGAGTTGAAGAAGATATTAGTGATGAAATAGCAGGCACCTTCATTTAAACTCCTCTTAGTTTTGTTCAGCATTGTTTTACCAGCAGAGTTAGGAAGAGACAGATAATCAGCAAGAGTTACATTTGCCTCATCTGGGCTGATATGGAGAACCGTGTACAGCTGGGCTGGACAGTTTTGATTTGTTTGTTTTTTACAGTTGCGTAATGCGAGCTGGAACTCATTCTCCTGATCTCTCATCCAGCCATTCTCGACTCGTAAATATGCCACGATTCTGCACAGTGGTTGAAAAAGAAAACCAGTATAGCCGTTCCTTGCATCCTTGCCAATGTTGCGCGAAGGGACTGAAGGGGAGAAGAGTGATTTTGCTTCAACTCGATGTGGAACTGTGCGTGTTGTTGTTTGGTATCTGAGAGATTCGAATCAAAACACTAGAAGCCAACCTGGATTTATTCACTTAACTGCCAATTCATCAGCTGAGTGAGGTGAATTGAGTGTCTGGTGTTACCATGGAGTTGAATTAGTTTAGCTGCAGCGTTCAGCGGTGATGTTTGTCTGAGAGAGAGAAAGAAAGACACAGAGGCAGGGAAAATCTGTCGGTAGTGCAGTTAGTGGTAATATCAAATTGAATTACAAAAACTATGTGTGAGTGTGAGAACGGCTTTGGAGGTAGAACCAAGCTCTTTCTGTCTCTCTTTGAAGAGAATGGCAATAAAGATAAAAGAGAATGACAGCTGATGATCGTTGAAGGGTTAGCCAAGGCAAAAGTCGAGCGTGTCTTTGTGTGCGTGTGTGTGTGTGTGCTCATAAATACAGGGAGTTGACAAAAAACGAGGAACACTTAACGCTGTGTTGCAATCCAAAAATAACACAGGATTGAATCAGCAGCTTTCAGACACAAAGCACTGAACATTATCCAGTAAACTTCACAAATGCGTCGTTTATTGCCAAGTCACTCACTATATTACACTGATCATTTTCCCGTCCTCGTCTTGTGAGAAGATGCGTGAGTTGTCCAGCTGAGGTAATAACCTCCTATGCTGAGTCGACCTGAGAGGCTTCTCCTCTCGAGTAGCATCACTCAGTTTCCAGAAAACTGAGCCAACACTGCTTCATAGTTTGTTATGGGAAGAGAAACACATTAGTGAGTGTTGATATGAGGCCCATATTGAACTACAATAAACATGAGTGATAATTGCTGGTACCACTGCCAGTAACACATGATCTATGAGTCACTGATCAAGGACGGATATCGAAATGGGATCAGTAGCCACTTAAGATTGTTTTCCACAATAGTCTTCCATTTATTTTAGTTAAAGGGATAGTTTGGATTATTTGAAGTGGGGTTGTATGAGGTACTTATTCATAGTCAATATATAACTTGCACGGTGGTGCAGTGGTTAGCACTGTTGGCTCACAGCAAGAAAGTTCTGAGTCTGAATCCCCCAGCCGGCTGGGGGGGGGGGGCGCTGGGGTGTTTGTGGCTGGGACAGGACCTTTCTGTACGGAGTTTGTATGTTCTCCTCCTGTCCACCTGGGTTCTCTTCGGGTGCTGCTGCTTCCTCCTGCAGTCTAAAAACCATGAAGCATAATAGGTTAAATGGTGACTCTAAATTGCCTGTAGGTGTATGAATGTGTGTTTGTCTCTGTGTCAGCCCTGCGATTGTCCAGGGTGTCCCCCGCCTCTCGCCCCAGCTGGGACAGGCTATAATCTCTTTGCATGAGAGGCACACTGGTATTTTGGTTTGAGGTGAGACACGAGCTGATGCTGGTTCTACGGGGTGGATTGGAGCACAGTGCAGAGCTTGCAGACCTGCTAAAGAGGTCATAGGTTCAATCAGATGACATGTGGGCGACTTTTACTCTGTGCAACGAGACACACACAAAGGACTTTGACAAACTGAGGACACAGCTTTTGGATGATATTGATCATCACTTGCAACTGAAAGAGGATTTCTAGGTGATGAGAGAGTTAAATTGAACAAACAAGCAGGATGGAGTCAAGGAAGACAGATCCAGACAGTAAAATAACGATACTCGCATATTTGTCTGGAGACATCTGCCAGCATCTGGGTTTCGGCTGTTCTGCCTCTTCGGGGCCCAGCTAGGAATGAGAGCTGTCTCAATCACGATAAGCCCGACTTCAGAGCAGAATAGTCGTTGCTTTCTGTCAGGCTGGCTTTCTAAACTTACTGCAGCTGCCATAAGGCTTTCCAACCTCTTGATCGAGCCAAAGACATCTGTCTCCGGAAAACAAGCATGGATGCAGAGCAAGACTAGTTAAATCAAAGAAAATATTTGTTGTTGATCATAAAATAAAAGTCTTGAAGTGGATACTCCTGTTACTCCTGGATGGAAGAAGAATTCAGAGAAAAAGACAAAAAGAAGGTGTTAGCTTGTCTTCAGCAAACAAAACTTAGTATTTTGGTATTTTGGTAAATATTATTTGCACAAAGTAAGAGCTAAATTAATTCTATTTGAACTTTTTTAAACTTGTTGGTTGTTCATCAGTGTTTACTGTTAAAGGGATAGTTCACCCAAAAATTAACATTCAGCATTTTCTACTTTCCCTCATGCCACTTGAAGGTCAGGACTGGTTTGCAAATGTAAAAAACAAGAAAATAAAAACATCCATGCTGCTCGTCTGGTCTCCTAAAGCCCAAATTTGTAAAGGTGACTTAAAATAACGTTATTTACACCATGTCTTTAACCTGAATCTTCTGTAGATTCTTAGCTTGGAGCCACGGTCACGTGCACATGTGACAGTGTGCAAAGAGCCAGTTGTTTTTTACGTTTGAAAGCTGGTCACCATTCACTCCCGTGAAACTCCAGCAGTGTTTTGTGGACTTACAAAATAAACCCAACCTTTAATCGGCATGAGGGTGAGTAGACAATGACTGAATATCCATTTCTGGGTGAACTATCCCTTTAAGGTGTTTTGTGTGTTTTCCCTGTAAGGGACAGTAAAGATACTTTTAAAATGTTTTCAACTGACAGAGAGAAAATGATGTGTTTTTAAAAGTGATCAGCCTGATGTGGACAGACTCTTTGACCATCTCTACCTGCAGTAGTTGTGCACAGTCACGGCGCAGTGACGGATTATTAGTGACACTTTCGGTTTTACCTCCAAATAAAGCAGCAGCTAATCTGGCCACACTGCTGGCTGCGTGATGGTCAACCTGTTCAATCGCCTGACTGCTTGTGTTTATTGCACCGGTGGAAATTTTCTTTTAGCGATGTCACTGATGTGTTGTGTTTTCAGAAGTGATAGAACCAAACACCCAGAGCGAAGGAAAGAAAACTCAAGTTTTCATCAACAGTAGTTTTTCTTTACATTCTTATGTAAACAAAGAGTTACAGTTCATCAGTTCAGTTATTTACAGAACCTTTTTAGCAACTCCCCTGACAGTTCGGGTGATTTTGTGGTTTGTCAACAAATATATTTTTTGATGCGTGACATCACAAGGGGAGGTTCACTTGTGCACTTTTCAGCCTTGAGAAGTTAAAATGAGAATGTGTAATATATTTACTGTCATAAATCATAAAATGACCATAATATGTCATCAGTGATTAAGGAAATATTGCTAAGAAGTACTCGCATCTCTGACACCAGCACTACAGCCACGGCATCCTTTGAAACTTCTATTGTGGTCCATAACTTGTGTCATTGTTCGTCCATTTCACGTTAATTACAGTTTTAATTAAAACGTTTGCAGAATAATTTAGTGTCTGTTAATGAGTCGTAACAAATCATTACTAATCTTTTAGAAGGAGCACATGTTAAGCTTTACACTGACAGACAACTGACAGTTATAAACGGATGAATAACTTACAGTGTAGTTACAGTTACAGTGTGACTTCTTGTCGCTTGTTATTATAATTTCACAATGTTGCACTCATCTTGCACTTGTGCAGTGTCCCTGCAGCCTGCTTCAGCTTGTTCACACCTGGAGATGGGAGGGAAACAACAATGAATCATACATTAAGTAGGATTTAGACCAGTTCAACATACGGTCTATGAGCCCAAGTTGCTATTTGGACTACAGACTTTATTTTTGGACCTGCAGTCGTTACATATTGCTCCTTTTAACAAATTATGTGATTATGTCGATGTGTCCAAGACAACTGGAATGAATGAAATCTCTTCAGTGGACTTTCCCTTTCAGTCTGTCATGTTTTTTGTTAATGCTCTGGTCCTTGTGAAAAAAAGATAACTTCCTCAGAAGCACCCAAGATTGACTCACTTCCTCCTTTTGCTTTCTCTCTCTTTCTCTCTCTCTCTCTCTCTCTCTCTCTGTGTCTCTCAGGTTTGTGGTGCTCCTCTTTAGAGTTTCCTGCTGTTACATGGTAACAGAGAGCTGAAGGCAAGAGGTAAGCTGGATTTTCTTTTTTTTTTTTTTAATTCTGCAGTGAAGTTGGTGGTGAAATTGGTATTACGTTACACCTTTTAGAGTTCACTGGGAAGAGAGAGAAGTGACCAAGCAAGAGCTTCTTGAGGTTTCACAGTTAATGTCAGGTTCATACCAGGGCGTTTGGATGTTGAGGTCAGTCAAAGTGAAACAGCTGCTGAGAAGCATCTTGTTCTCCTGTTGGTGGTGAGAATGGAGGTGGTAATTTAGGGCAATCAGCACCTGAAGCCTCCACCTTAAAGAGCTGTGAAAGAGACAGACAAACCATAAAACACCAGTTTGCCCCACTGTCTTTTGGCAGCACAGCACACCACTATTTAAAGCTCTTTGTGCCTTTGTGTTTGTCTCTGTGATACAGAATGTCATAGAGAGACTCTCCTGCACCCACACTGGGTGTCACTTAAAGAGGTGGCAGAAAAGGTTTTGTGCTTCCTGTTCGGTTCCTCCTCCAATCAGCTGATAGTATGAGTGTTGATGCTCGCTGCTGATGCCCTCACAGATAAAACATGTGCACATTACTCATTTGAGAAGTGCCTGAAAAGTGTTTTTTGCTATGCCTCCAGTTTGCCTTCATACAAAGGCAGTCTGCATGTTCACGCTACAGTGGAGCATTTTGTGTTTGTGAATTTTCGCCTGATTGGTGACAGTGTAGTTACCTGAAACAATCAGCTGGGTAGCACAATCATTTATTTGATTAAATTGTGCTTTACTGACTTTATTAATCAGGTGCGACAAATCCAATCACCTTTTATTAGTAGCAGAGGATAAAAACCATGTCCAGCCACAGTCACTATTTAACCGCAAAGATGGATGTGAATTATTATTTGACTGTAATTAGATTATCTGAAGTGGGGTTGTATGAGGTACTGAAAGAGTTTATTACCTCCAGTAATATATATATATATATATATATATACACACATATATATATATATATATATATATGTGTATATTTAAGTGTACGCTGTATTTAGAATGTTTTCACGACTCTACCTCGCCTTCAGAAAGCTCCCTCCAGGAAAAACAGTAACCTTGAAGAACAGGAAGCTGCTGGACTATCACTGCTTCAGTCGGTTAGTTTGTTCATGTTGTTGTGTGATTTCTCACCATTCGGTGAATCACAGGTTCTTCTCACTGGGCCTTTTTGCTTTTAGAGAGAGTGATATTTGGATTATTTAATAGAGGTTTCCTGTCAGAAAAGGCTGTCTGACAGCAAGGGAAGGAGGTGAAAATATTCTAAATATAGCGTACACTTTAACTTATATTGATTTTTTTTTAGGGTGGAGCTTTTATTAAGTGGCTAAAGTAAGTTTTTGCTGCTGACCTGAAGGGCTGACACAGAGACATTATTATATTACTGTATTACTGTATTATATATACTGTATTATATGTATATACATATGAAGACCAAAAAGAAAGAGGTTCATAGATGCATACATAAATAAGGTTTGTAAGGCATCATGAATTCCAGATTTGTCAGAGTAATGTGTCATTTCAGTTTCATTGTATTTTACTCATTTATTCTCATCCCACATAACATATGAAAAACATTTTCGAAATCCACCCAGGAAAAATTAACATAAATGCATTCACAAAATAAATGTTCCTGTCAGTATTACAGAATAAGATCGAAGCCATCTTTAAATGCTTCTCCACGGAGACGTGACTCGCTCGTACTGAATGTGACTGCCTGGTTTGTCCCCTGGTCTGAAATCTCCCAGGGTTCAGAACAAGCTGGAAGGTCAAAGGTTGAAAGTTCAGGGCATATTGAGTCAGGACATATTGAGAGCAATATGAGTACAGGAGCATTAGCATGGGCTGACGGGATTAGTGTCGACAGGCGCAAATACCGTAAGGAGTGGAATTATCTTTCTGAGCTCATCTCACCTAGACACACATAGAGTAGGTGAGCGCTGGCGTGAGCTATGGACGCATCTATGAGGGGTGATTTGTGCCATGACCCACACACACACTCGCATGCTTTGCCTGGTGATCAGGTGCGAGGAGATGTTTGTGACAAGGTTTCCGAGTTTTTCACTAAATTGATTTATTATCCAGCTTGGCTCGTGGCGCCATTAGACAGATGACTGAAGTTCGTCTGTGCGAGTCATGGGATCCTCTTAAATTTGCAGTGGTTTCTTTTTGTGCAGGGAGGTCACTTCCTGTTTGTTATGCAGTAACCCTGACAAAGTGCACAGTCCCAAATCTGTGTAAACTTCAATTACCAGCTAGCTTCTGTTCTTAAAGAGGAAATACAATGTTTAAAGTAGAAAAGGTAAAGGAAACCTCTCTTAGCAGCAGAAGCATGGGTGTTATGGATGTTATAAACTAGAGGAATGATAAAAAGGAGAATATGTAATGTATTTGCTGTAATAAATCATAAAACGATCATGATATGTCATCAGAGATTAAGCATGCAAAGTTGAAATACGCTACAGCTGCAGTGTCCCCCTGTGAAATTTCTATTCCAGGTGTGAATAACTGTTTTAGTTTGCCTGTTTCACTTTATTTGGAGTTCAAATTAATGCCAAATGTTCGCCAAATGAGTGTCCGTTTATGAGTTGTAAAAAATCATTAATAAGCTTTTAGAAGGAGTAGATGTTTATAACGGTTAAATTGAGCAATTTGTTAACAGAGTTTGGCAGGCAGTCACTCCAGAGTGTGTATTTTCAGAGTGGTGGGCTTTTTGTTTTCAGGATATCGCGCTTAACTTTACGTTGACTGACACATGACAGTCATAAACAGCTGATCGGGTCAGCCTGCCTGAGCTTCCTCGAGTCTAAGGCGTAGGGGGCGGAGGGAAACAACTTGCTTCAACCATAGATTATGTATTAAATAGGATTCAACCTATTGGATTTACCGTCTGTGGCTCAAACTGGCTGTTTGGACTGCAGTGCTCGTTTTTGCGCACACAATTGCTGCCTTTTGCTCCTTTAAGGAAATGAGCCAGAGAGAGATAAAGTGAAAGAGAGATGAAAAGACAAACAGATCGACTTTCTCAGCTTTTTTTTTTTTGTGCTGTTTATGTTAAAGTGCTCTGTATACGTCTGTTTGTGTGAATTACGTATACATTGACACAAAGGATGCACAGACTGTTAAGAAGAACCACTGACACCACAAGCATCTACCAATACACACACACACATACACGCACACACACACACATACACGCACACACACTTACACCACAGACTTCCCGCGTACTCATATCGCTCGCTCTTTTACTGACAGTGACTGTGCCACTTTTGAGAAGGGTGAGTGGGTGTGTTGACTGGAAACAAGCAGCGTTGACCCGACACAAAGTCCTGTCGACCAACTAAGGTGCTGCGGCGCTCGACGTGGAGCTGCCGGTTCCCTTTAAAACCCTCAACGTGTTCAGAGTAAAAGACACAGAAACCAGAAACAACCGGTTTCGTTTTCACCAAATCTATGGTCTCCTCTGTGAGCCGATAGTAGTGTAGTAGTAGTGTCAAGGGAGTTTCATTCAGTTGATTGTGGATTTAGTCAAGTCACAATGTGGATTTGCTTTTAAGTCTTTGTAAAGGGAAATTTTTCTTCTTAACACATTATACACTCTAACCAAATCTCACCATTATTCTGAATTATAGAACATTTACCTAAGAATTCAAATTTAAATGCTTTGACAATCTGTCAAATCAGAAATTAGTATAGATATTTATCGGCTAATACACAGGTACCAACATAGATCCTGATATTTATCATGCATCACTAAAGATTATGCAAGAGCCACTTAAGCACGTCTCATTTTGGTACATTTGTTGTTATTACATATTATTTATGTCCACAATAAGTCATGTACATTTTCAGTATTGTACTCTCTATGATGATTGTTAGATTACATTTATTCCTGTAGGTGACCAGGTGATAATACAGTGATGCAGCAGAAAGTCTTAGACAAGGTTATGGTACCTGGAAATCGGTGGAGGTTTGGGTCGCTGTAGGTTTTTGACAGTGTGTTTGAAGATGTGCTGGATATGTGCAGCACAGGAGTGATAAATAGCGTTAAGTTGGTGATGGATCAGGCTGGGATGTAAGTTTGATCACCTGCTGCGACGCTGTAAGCCATATTCAATAAACCCTCGTTCAAGTTTACCTGCTTCGTTAAGTGTGGATACACTGGGTTTTTCACAAGAAGGAATTTAATTAAGTGGACCACGAGTGAAAACATGATACTCTGCTGATTAAGTGGCTGAGGAACCTGGAACTCAGTAAAACAACCACTTCAGATGATCTCAGCTGTAGCCGCTTAACTTATAAGGAATCCTTCAGCTGACATTTTCAAGAACCCAGCTGATTCCTTTTAAAACAGAAAAAAAAATAAGAAAAGGGTTTTAAATAATCTATGACAGCTAATCATTATGCAATACTTAAATGGAAAACAGAAACAAAACAGAAAAAAACAGACAATGCAAGATCAGAGCTGATGTCATTATTGCGTCACAGGTTGAGGACATCAAAGTAGTCATGGCTCAAAAAAGTTTTTTTTTTTTTTTTACAAAGATACTTTAAAGATAAGACAAAACCTTGGAGATGTGTGCAAGCAAAAAACCCAAAATGAGCTCACAAAATGAGACTTCTGATTTCAAGTTTATGTCTTTTACCAGACTAAGATGAGCTTTAATTGCCTTGTTGACTTCGTAAAACACACTTAATTTAAATGCAACAGTCTTGTCCGCTGTTCCAGCATTCACCAACTCTGATTTGGCCAAAATAAATCCTTAATTCACCGCTTTAGATGTGAAAAAAATCTGGCTCTACAGGCTGTTTTAATCTCACCCGCTCTCAGGCCAAGAGCACCGTCCTGAGCCAGAGCAGCGCGGAGCTGCACCTGCCACTGTGGACTGCAGACTCAGGCGAACGCTGATATATTCGTCCAGCCGCCCAACCGTATGGCAATTGCAGAAAGATGGTTTATCCACTGAGTGAGTGCGTACCAGTTGGCCAGTCTGATCCGTTTGGTTAGTGTGAACTTTTTCAAGTAACGCTTCGACAAAACTTGCTGGCTCGTGTTAGCTAATGTGTTCAGGAAATTTCTTTGACTCCACCTGTTCACCAACAGAAACGGTGTCTATGTGTAATTCTGTCTGGTTGCTTAGCTTATAGTCTACATTTTTAAACAATACTTTCACTTTGAGTGTTACAAGAGAAAAGGGCAGGGTGAGGACTAACAGTTGTGGTTGTAAGGTGTGTGTGAGGTATTTTCATGTATAACTTTGGGTGTGGTCAGCATTGGAGGCACCAGCACTCAAAAAGTCATGATGTATCCCTAGCTTGTAGGAAAGCCTGTAGGGTCAACCACACACTGAGTGCACTGCATCACACATCACACATCACAGCCCACAGTTCCTTGCGCTGTGGGCTACCGTAGAGGGCACTTTATTATATTTAATCGGGAGGACACATGTGCATCTGAGGAGGCAATCACTCCCTCTGCCCCTTCAACAGGCAGGTGAGGTTGCTGGATTAAAACTTACCTAAGTGTGATAAAGGTCAGGACAGATCTGCTAAAACTGTCCTAAACTGTGATAGAGCCCAGGACTGACTGCTACACCTGTTGCCCCAGAGGCTAATGTAGTTAATTAATTACATGCTCCTTGGCCTTGGACATATCACTCCGTTGTAAGCTTGTCAATGCTAAATGCTAACGATTGCTGCTGCCAGATAAACACCATTCCTCATACTTTTGCTCTTGCATTTTTTGTCTTGGGGAAAAAAAGACATAAAATTCCACAGTCTTAAGATACCATATGCCTCAACATGTGGAGAAAGATCAAAGCTTGACAGACCTGCCGAGCCAAGTTACAGTTGTTGTTCAGCGGAGGGGTTAGCGTACAAGCGATCAACCGAAAGTGAAAGTTTCGTAATCACTTCATGCTACTTGACCTTTAAGGATCTCTTTTTCACTTTGGCACTTTTCTTTCAGCCGCGCTCCCTGCTAGTCTGGTTAACAGCCAAGCCCTCTTTCAATTTCAGGGTGTTGAAGATGGCAGTGTGGATCCAGGCCCAGCAGCTCCAGGGAGATGCTCTGCACCAGATGCAGTCTCTGTACGGTCAGCACTTCCCCATCGAGGTGCGACATTATCTGTCCCAGTGGATAGAGGGCCAGCTGTGGTGAGTTGCTGTGCAGGACCAACACAGTATTTTTTTTGTGTGTGTGTGTGTTGTATTTTTGTCCCTGAGAGTACATTTGGACAGTTTTTTTTTTTAGATTTAATTTATTAACCATGTGTGTTTATTTATGCATGTGTTTGTGCCGTTAGGGATGCGATAGACCTGGAGAACCCACAGGAGGAGTTCAAGGCCAAACGCCTGCTGGACAGTCTGATCCAGGAGCTGCAGAACAAGGCCGAGCACCAGGTGGGAGAGGACGGCTTCCTACTCAAAATCAAACTGGGACACTACGCCAGCCAGCTCAAGGTAAGTCTTTTTGGAAATAAACCTCCCCGCTGATCACGAGAACAGCACTGCATTCCCTGTATCAGAGGGTGTGCATGCTGATGTCACTTTCCCACAGGAACACACCCCATCAGTCGGACTCAAAAAACATCCTGCAATGTGGTTGCCTGTATTAGGGGAAACTGCAAAACTGGGCGTTAAATTAACGACTACCTGCTTAAACACCAAGGGAAATAGAGTGCTGCAGGAATGAGTCCTAATACCTGGAAATGAATTAGCATATTAGCGCTTTCAGTTCCATCATCTCCAAACAACTGGGTTTTTCTGAATAAGGATGTGTGTTATTTCCTTGAAATAAGGTCAAGAGTGGTTAACACAAGCTTTTCATATTTTGTTTTATGACTTAAAATTTGTCAGTAAATACTCCAGTTGTGAATTTCAAAGCTTTCATGTGTCGTACACAAGGGGTTGGTAGCAAGTGGCTTAATGAGTCTACGTTGGTTGTCACGGATGTTAAACATCATCACGTCAAACACGTATCACTCAGCGGGGGTGGTGCTGAGTCACGTGACTGTCACACTTCAAAACTCATAGAAGTGTGTGTGTTCATTTGTGAAGGTTATCTTGCTGAAAAAAAAACTGTGTCAGTATCATAAACTTCTGTTTGCCACAGAGCTTATTTTCTGCACTAATCCAAAATCCAGTGCATAAATCCCATTGGCTTTTTGTTGCGGGGACCAGGGCGATGCTTCCAGGCTGACCTACAAAAATACTTCATCCCTGCAGCACAATGCAAAGTAATGTCACTTCAAGGAACAATTTCTTGGTGAAATTAAACAGAAATTACACATATTTTTGTTTTATTAGATTATGGGAGAGACATGCTCACATGCAGCAGCTTTGATGTTTGCAGTTTGTAGCTAATAACAAGTTGCACAGAATGAATAAAAGAATGAAAGATGTATGTATATGTATATATTTAGTTTTCATCAGTCTGTGATGAATGATCGCTCCGATCTCTTGTTGAATATATTTGCTCAGTCAGTCGCACAACAGCTCTTTCCCATTTCAGATGTATTTTTTGTGGTATTTAAGCTGAAAGCTAACATGCCACTCAGCTGTCTGTTTGCCACTCAGGCCCTGTTCTGACCTGGTATTGATGCATTTTAGATCAGATCGCTCAGGTCGTATGGGAGTTGTTGAGTGAAGAGAAAACTTTATAAACTCTGTGAAACATTCTTGATTATTTGGACCTTCTTGTAAATTTTGCAGCGGTCATACATTAATTTATTGTCTTTATTTGTTTGAAAAACATTGTGTCCATTTGTCTCAGTGAACCACAAGTTAAAAAAAACAATACATGCTTCCTTAATATTTGATGCACATTTATTTGCATACAGGGTGGGAGAGTAAATCAGCTATGACAAATTCTTAATCATTCATGCCTTCTTGTGAATTCGGCATTAAATAGAAAAAAAAATGAGTTGTTCCTTTCCTTGTAAAAACACATCACTTTGCTGAGAAGAGCAGACATTAGAGTGCGCCAGGACACATACTTTTTCTTTCTCTGACTCTGTCATGAATGTCTCTCTTCATTATCTGTGATGTGAAAACATCAGACTTACTCACAGTCAGAAAAAGTAAAAGTTTATTCGCTCATAGTTCAGTTATAAACTTCTCAGCATGCAACAGAGTTTCTCTCTTGTCGGGCTGCTGGCAGCGCTGGCTGGCCAGACAGCGGAGGTAAAATATGAGGCCCACTGTGGACTGATAGAGGAGTTTAATAAAGGCCTGATCTTAAAAAAAGGAATGAATAAACAGCCAAATGTGCAATAATTGACATGCAACTGACAAAACAGCCCAAGTGTTTATTTGCATATAGAGTGGGGAAGTGAGATCCAATCACAAGTCACAAGGACGCTTCTAGATACATTTTATAAAGCCACGTGTGAACTCTCACATTCAGAGCTGCCCAGTGAAAATCACGATTTCAACATGTCCATGTGGTGTTTTTCATGTGTTACAGTAAACGCCACGTCTGAGAATTTCTTACTTTGAAACTGCAGTGAGCGAGGGCAGTTACAAAAACACGGATTCATGCAGGCTGGTTATATGATGTCGTAAACGTAAGGAATCAATCCTGTTAGTCGCAGAGTTGCCTCTATATCATTAGCTGTGCTGCTCAGCCCACAGGAGAAGCTGGATGTAGCTGTGATTAACTATCAAAACAAAGGAGGAGGCAGGTGCAGCTACTTTGGGGTAGGGATGGCATATACATGAACAATTTTGTAATCCATTTTAACAAGGTGTTTGAACTTATTTTGCAAAAGAAAACACATCAGACAGTTTATTACTTCTTGCAGAGCGTTTCTTTAAAACATGACTGGAGGTGGACTTCAGTGCCAGGTCTGAACAGGACTTCAGTGAGTGTAAATGCAGTGACTTCATGGCTTCGGTTTGCAGAGAGAGCTCGGTTGTGTGGGGGATGGTGGGGCCAAAATGTGAGAACACACCAGGGAATCAAATGACACAAAAACAACTGGAGAAATATCAAAATGAGATCATAAAACACCTGCTCAGACGGTAGCCATGTTTTCAGCAAACACTCACGTTTAAATAATCTACAGATGATAAACAAGTGGTTGGAACGTGCAGCCGTTCAACTCGGGAGCTGTAGTTCTTAGAAAGAGCGAACGGTGCACTAAATGTTTTAGAACAGGTTGTATCCACCATGAGGAAAACAAGAGGACAGCCCAAGCGAGGGCCTTGGTAGCCAGCCAGCGCTGCTATTTATGATCGAGCTCCCTCCTCACAGATCCGTTCTTCTGTTTGTCTTCTCCCCTCCCTGAAACCAGCCAGAAAAACAGGGAGAAGGGGACTGGCTGTGCAGAATCAAACTGCAATCCTGAATTCCTGCCGCTCTGTTTTCCCTTCTTGTGAGGATGGATTTATTGATGTGGTTGAGTGTGGTATATGAAGTGTGTCCTGTATGTGTTACGTTAGTAGTCTGTTACATTAGAGATCATTATTATTATTACCCACAAAGTCAGAATAACAGAGGTGGACCAATACTGTGCCCTTTTTTTTGAAACTTTCTTTTAATTGGTGTTTTTAGGCTAAAAATAGAAGACATTAATACAATCCAGGTTCGTTCAATTTCACAGACAGAAGGTTACATACTGTAGAGTATGTTGTCCATTTTTTCCAGTATTTTATAGATTTTTCAGTTCATGGTCAAAGAAAAGGTTGATATCTCCATACAGTGTATTTCATTGACAATTGCAATCCAGTCATTCCTTGATGGCGCGTTTCCTTGCATCCACGTCTGTGTGACGGTTTCCTCACTTGCAACCAAGGCCGGTACTTCATAAAGATATTTTCTATATATATATGTATATTCTTCCTGGGCCATGAGTTTTTCCAGGATTTCATTCTTCAATTCACTGGCAATGGCAATAGTCTGCCGTTGATTTACCACAGCGCCTTGAACATCCTGTTCCTGAGAAGCCACAAAACGTCTTTTATGTTCTTCCAGCAAAATTCTTGCCAGGATCTTCAGATTGGTAGTCCTAGACTGATGTTCCCAAATATTCCAATCATCCTCAGATATCTCCAAGCCCCATTCCCTCTCCCATTTCTGTCTAACCTGGACTGTAAGATCATTTTTAGATATTTGTAATCTATTATGTATTTGCAATACATATTTTGGTTGTCTTTAGTCTTATATGCATCAATTAATATATTGATTAAAGGAGCAATATGTAACAATCGTTGACTATAGCTGAGTTGTTTTCCCCTGTTGCTCCTCCCCAGACTTGAGGAAGCTCAGGCACTCTGCTGAAACACTGTAGGAGCACAAGACGAGTTCAGCATTGTAATTTACCAACAATAAGTGAAGATGAGTCCACTGTACGTTGTTCAGCTGTTTAGAATTGTCCGTTGTCTGTCAGTATAAAGGTAAGCCTGTTATTCTGAAAATTCGCAGTTTATTGACTCTCTGCCACCTGTCTGCCAGACTCCATTAACAAATTGCTCAGGTTAACCATCATAAACGGCTACACCTTCTACGAGATTATTAATGATTTCCTATGACTCACAAAGAAACGCTTGCTCATTCAGAAACCTTTTGGCATTAATTTGAACTCTAACTAACTTGAAATGTGCAAACAAAAACAGTTACTCTGGCCCGGAACAGAAAGTTCAAAGGAGGACACCTCAGCTGTAGAGTTGTCGTGAGAGAAGCGCGTATTTCAACTTTGCATGTTTCCTTAATATCTGATGACATATCGTGGTGATTTTATGATTTATTACAGTAGATATATTTCAGACTTCTCCTTTAAATTCTTAATTGTAAGCCATCCTTTTCAGCATTCTTGTACGCTTCTCAAAAAGAAACCTTTTGCAAGGTGACGCCTTTTCCGTCAGGGCTGATGCAACTTCATTCTCCCACTTAAATCAGGAAACAACAAGAACATCATCAACTGACTCAAATCATTATCTGATGAACAGAAAGTGAAACCGCAATTTGTTACAACACTCCTCGGTGGAAAAAAACATTACTGTAACACATGAGCTGCTCTACCATGGTGCAATGTGTGTGTATGCTAATCAGTCATGTCCTTGTATGAAGTGCGCCCTGCACAGTGAGATGGGTCTCATTAGGCTCGTCTAATGGGTTTTAGTGTGTCTGTGGCGTGGGCTCCAGAACTTGGCGAGCTTCCTTGATGCGACTAAATTGGTGAGTCCGGTGTGCAGCGGCCGCTCTGCTCGTCAGGGACTAACGAGCCTTAACACAGCACATGTGCTCCTTCTCTTTCAGAGCACGTATGACCGCTGTCCTCTGGAGTTGGTCCGATGCATCAAACACATCCTCTACACGGAGCAGAGGCTCGTCAGAGAGGCCACCAATGTGAGTAGGATGCTGTAAAATGCATACGTAAGCCGACACCTGCACCGTTTGTCCACACGCAGACATCCCTGCTGAAATATAAAGTTGCATAAACAAACACCTGTGGCTTCCCCATGCATTATTCATCATTCATAGCCTACAAGCTACACTACATAATGGTGACTGATTCACAGATTGGGTAATTGGGTAACGGCGGCCCTTTTTTTCGTCCATTTATCCCCCCAAGGTCTGCAAATTATTATTAATGTGATACCTGCAGCCAGTCAAACCTTCTCAATCCCACTGTGAAATGGCCTTGTAAAAGTAAACCTTTCGTATTTCTCCACTGCAATATTGGTAAAAGGAAGGAAGTCAAAAATGGAAGTCAAATATTTCACGGTTTATTACAAGCACTGAGTTATAAAACCATAAAGCCAGCAGTGCGTAAAACATGTGACTCTCAGCAACTCCTGTGGTGAATTGATTTCCAGTCACTGCATGCCTTTTCTATTAGTGGAATGCATATTTGGACTGATTGAATTTCACCCTGTTAAGTTTGAACCTTTAGGCACCGTAGTGCCGTCGAACTGGCCACGCAGTCTGCTTGAGTTTGATAAGTAAATGCATTTCTTCCTTCTCTGTTTCCATCAGGCTTGTGGCTTGTGGCAATTTTACAGTCAAATAGCCCAAATGCCACACGCAGGGGTCAATGCATCAAGTCCAGCTTGGTTTCATATCTCTGCTCCAACCCCCACGGATAGCCTTTTCCCTTAACAACTACCATAAACAATCCAGTGACAGACAATATACAGGCCGTGTGGAAAGCCAACCTCACCAATTACAGTTCCCAAACCCGCCATCTCCTCTCTCTTGCTCTGTCTCGCTTTTTCACTTGACAGTCGAGCTCTCCGGTGGGTGGGATGATGGACAGCATGTCTCAGAAATACCAACAGATCAACCAAGCTTTTGAGGAGCTTCGCCTGCTGACCCAGGACACTGAGAATGATCTGCGCAAGCTCCAGCACAACCAGGAGTACTTTATCATCCAGTACCAGGAGAGCCTCCGCATCCAGGGTGAGACCAGAGAACTACTGCTGCTCTAAAGTAACACAAGGAGAAATGTTTGGACCAGGGTGAACAGATGAGAATGGGTGAAATACTGGACAGGGAGTTGGCGTAGGCGTGTCACGTCAGAAGGATTAAAATAGAATAATTTAGAGTATCAACATTTGTTAATAATATTATGAAGATCAGTTACAGATTCTGAGGATGATATAAAACACAGAGTCCTGGCACAAGGATGTTACAGTCATTTTAATCTTCTTTTCAGCTGCTAAGATTGTCATGAAGTTGTAGGAGCTCAAAAAGCACTTTTTTTGGTGCTTTTCACAAATTCCACACGCTGGAGTGGCTGCAGTCTCTGTCATCTGGTTTAAAACAGTTCGAATGACATCAACAATCTGTTATTTATGACAGTCTAATCCGTGCGATAGACAAGTGAAAATACATCAGTAAAGCTCAGACATATTTTGCAAAAATGAACTGGATGTCTACTATAGTCGACATAACTGATTTGATCAGTTAGTTGGTTGGTTATTATTTGGGACAAACGGGACAGGATATGAGACAACTGCTAGTAATTCAAGACTGTCGACACTGTTAAATCTTAAATGCAAAAGATGTGCTGGGACAAGTATTTAAAATGTGCAGAATTGTTGCTTTTCTGTTTTATTTCATTCCAGATGTAATACATTTTAAGTTTGTATTGTAAGTCAAACAAAACCTAGTCATTATTTCACTGTTTTTCATTTTTCTGAATCGTGTCAATTCAGTGATTAATTGATTAATTAAAGGAGCAACATGCACA
This sequence comes from Lutjanus erythropterus, assembly GCF_056507025.1. Lineage (NCBI taxonomy): Eukaryota > Metazoa > Chordata > Actinopteri > Lutjaniformes > Lutjanidae > Lutjanus > Lutjanus erythropterus. The sequence continues at coordinate 7,025,741 of NC_139335.1, forward strand.
TCCAAAATTCGTACTGTAGTACAAAATAATGAGGTGGACCCATAGACGGTATATAGTCTGTGTTTGAAGTGAGTTGTTTACCCCCGCCCACTCCTCTTCAGACTTGAGGAAGTTCAGGCAGGCTGCAGGAACACTGCAGGAGGAGTCCACTGCTCTTAAAATACACACTCAGGAACAGTGACTGCCTGCCCTCTGCCTGCCAGACTCCATTAACATATTGCTCAATTTAGCTGCTAAAAACACCTACTCCTTATGAAAGATTGTTTTGATTTTTTATGACTCATAAACAGGTACTTACTCATTCTGCAAACATTCGGCATTAATTTGAACTGTAATCGAAGTGAAACGGGCAAATAAACACACAAGTTAGGGACTGGAATAGAGATTTCAAACATGGTGGCTGTAGCGTTGTTGTCCGAGAAGTGAGTATTTCAGTTTAGCTTGTTCCTTTAGTCTCTGATGACATGCTGTGGTCATGTTATGATTTACTACAGATTTCTCCTTTAAAAAATCGATCAAGAAATTAATCAATAAGTAAAAATGATCATGTTGAAGCCCTGAGTCATTTGGTGTGCAGCTCTGCTAAACTAGACTGTTTCTAGCTGAGAAGCTGAGGTGCTGCTTGAGTCAGATTTATCAAGGTTTTTATTCAGTGATCTGAATCTAATATATGTAATAGCTTTGAAATATGTGTGAAATTGTATAAAAGGGATCAAATAATGTGTAGACATACATTTCACAGACAACCAGCAGCAGATCAGTAATGGAAAACAAGCACGAGGTTCCATAACCCAGCAACCTTTACATATTTGTTGCATCATTCAGAAAACAACACCTCGCTCTTCTGACGTCTGTGTTATGCTACTGGAGCCTCTCCTGAGTAAATCATTATTCCTCTCGGGGATAATGTACAATATATGTGCACAGGTCAGTGATTTTTACCTCCTCTCTCTCTCTTTTCCTCCCTTTTTCTCTAACTCATCCCCACCCCTCCCCCAACTTGGATGACAACAATCCCACCCTTCCTCAGCTCAGCTGACCAGCCTGGCCACGCTTCCCCCTGCTGACCGACAGCTACGGGAGCCCACCCTCCTCAGCAAGAGAGCTACTGTGGAGGCATGGCTGACCAGAGAGGCCAACACACTACAGAAATACAGACTGGTAATGGACACGAACATGCACAAACACACACACACAACCTGAATGTACTGTATTTATGTGCAAGAATGCTTTAAAGGGACAGTTTACTCCAAAATCCAAAATACATATTAGTGCTACTTATCCTGTTTTGGTGTGAGTTGCCAAGTTTTGGAAATATCTGTCTAAAGATGTCTGCTTCCTCTCAAGTAGAATGGGACTAATTTGGGTCAGACCTCAGGTCAGCTCTGATGTTCTGCACAGATTATCTGATAATGTGAGGGGTTTACAGATCCAGTCTTCACCCCCGATGTGCTCTTCGAAACATCAAGGCCACCCCACTAATTTGGATGGATTACGTCAGTACAGATGTGAAAGAGAGATGTTGCCAGGCAACAGTAAACTTGTGGCCAACATTGGCTGTTGTCAGATATTGAAACTATTAAAATCTCACCTCCGGTTCTCACTGAAGCATGGACAAAACATGTTGGCTGCATCTCCCCAGCCATTTTCTCAACCAGACTTGTTTAACTTCTAGTTTCTTCTTCTTCTTAATATTGTTTAATTTATGTATTATTTCTCACTGCAAAGCATCACTACAGCAAGTGGTTCCACTATGTCTGTCTCAATTGTTTACATCTGCTTCCACATGAATTCACTAGATCCTGTAGTATGACATTATTTTCAAACTTTGTAGTGTGTGGGTGTTTGAGTGTTTGAGAGAGAAGAATCTTCTGAAGTTTATCCTGATGTGTTTGGTGCAGTATAATGCTTAAAAATACATAAATAAAATAATAAATAAATTAATAATAAATAAATAAAAAATTCAGCAATACTGTCTATTTCCAGAAGTCTTGACATGGTGACTCAAGATGATGCACAGACCTTGTTGTGAGCAGTTTCATGTAGGAACTACTTTCCTTTTACTATAAAGAAAGGAATTCCCATAGATTCTCCCGTAGAAAGAAAATAGTTCCTACATTAAACTGCTCATTATTAAGTCTGCGTGTTATCTTTAGTAACATGTCATGATTTCTGTAAAGAAACATTGCATTTTAAAATTTATTTTTTGCCACTTTGAGCATCACAAGTCAAGTACCCTTTAGTCCCATTATGTTTAAAAGAAGGGAGACGTCTCAACGACCAAAATCTCTAAAACTCACAAACAAAATTATGGTGAACTGTCCCTTTAATGTACTGTATTTATGTACAAGAGTGCTTCAAGTGTGTTTGCAAGTCAACCTCCACTGTTTTGCTTATGTGCAGGACCTGGCGGAGAAGCACCAGAAAACACTGCAGCTGTTGAGGAAGCAGCAGACCATCATTCTGGATGACGAGCTGATTCAGTGGAAGAGACGGCAACAGCTGGCAGGCAACGGGGGCCCGCCGGAGGGAGGCCTGGACATCCTGCAGTCCTGGTGAGTTCTCTTCCACCTCCCACCAACATCACAGCCGCTAGACTCCCTCACAAAGCAAAGGGTCACCGGTTTACAAGCCTTCAATTGACTACCGCTCGGTTTATTTCCAAAGTTTGTTGGCTGCTAATAAAAGAGACATAGGCAGGCCAATTTGACATGTCTCACTTTTTTTTCCCCTTATTTTCAGACCAGCTCTGTTGCCTTGGAAACTTCAGTCAGGGGTCTCATGTTTTGAACTGTCCTGATTTAATTTTAATTGATATTCTCCTGCTGGAGTAAATCATTCAGCAGTCTGCAGGCCTGGGGAGTAATGGATTAAACGTAACAGTTAATCTTATAGTCAATCCATTATCATGTGGTCTGGTGAAAAAAATGTTTTAGTGGTTGGAAATTTGGCCTTTATTTTGTCTTTAAATTAGAAAAAGTAAACATCAGTTCTGTCTTTCAGCTGTGAAAATGCTGTCATTACCCAAGAACAATTTTGAGAAACATTTTCAGGTGGGACCAAACATGAATGTTAGCTGTGCAGACAAACCGGTAAAGGTAGCTACACATAAATCCAGTTAGTTAGCTAACCTGTCAGTACTACCACTACTGCTGGTATTTTACTTAAACATATTTTTGGGATGCTGGTGACGAGGGTCCAGAAGCTCCAGAATAAGTTTGTGGCAGTTTGAAACATCATATTTGCAAAAAAAAAGTCAATATATTCAGTACTGAGGTAATCAAAAAGTAACAGAAAGTAATCAGGTTACTTTACTTTAATACTATGAGACTTGCATTAGGTTACTGACTAAATTTTTTAACAGGTAATTGATAATTGTACCGGAATACGTTTTTGAAGTGAACCTTTCCAACCCTGTCTGGAGTAAAATTTCCTACAAGCAATGCAGAAACATTATATCTCTGACCATGTCTATGGTTAGGACTAATTCTTGGCTTTGTGCGTTTTTCTGTGTGTGTGTGTCAGGTGTGAGAAGCTGGCAGAAACTATCTGGCAAAACAGGCAGCAGATTCGGAGGGCAGAGCACCTCAGACAACAGCTGCCGATCCCCGGCCCCATCGAAGAGCTCCTCAACGAACTCAACAGTACCATCACAGATATCATCTCAGCACTGGTCACCAGGTATGAAACGTCTAAAGGCTGAACCTTGACTCAAAAAGGGCTTGAATGTGGGTCAGTGAAGTTAGTAAGAGTTTATCTGCCCCGGCATGCACGCAAATGGATGAGTGTGTTATAGGCGTCACCCTTTCCTGCACTCAGTGTTGACCAATCAAGTCTTACATACACAACAACGTTGCTTTTGTGGTCAACAGAATGAGAGACATCATCTATTATTAATTAAATCCACATTAGTGAATCTACTGTATGAATGTGTGGGCACTGTTTGTACGCTTGTGGTCGTAGTACTTACCCTATAAGCAATAAGAAACATCTGCTAAAGTGAAGACATTTAAAGGACCAATGCGTAGGATTTAGTGGCATTCAACAGTGAGGTTTGTCCATTCTGGGCTACTGTAGAGACATAGAGGTTCCTTACCCTCTGTAGATGTAAACAGCTTATTCTAAAGTAATAAAAACACAATTCTTTTTTTCAGGTCATCATACCCCAGTGAAAACTTATGAATATTTTATTCTATTTCTGCTATATTCTGCCAATAAATCATCCAAACAGGACCTTTAACTTTATAGTCTTCTATAGCTTCAAGTAAAAGTTTTAAAACTTATTTTAGTCCTAGATTATTTGGGAACAATTGTGGTTAATGTGGTGAAAGCAAACACTCTTTGTGCAGCTACTTTGTCAGAAATACAACAGCAACTGATGAGCAACTGGTGTATCTGTTTACAGTGGTTAGGGAGCACAGCATGACCACTGTAGGGGGTGTGGCCTCGTGGCCAGCTAACCATGGGCAGCTGCTCTCAGACCGGGTCAGCAGAAAGACAGAGAGTTCGCTGGAGTTTTGACAGTCACTAGAAGCACATCTGTGATGAAGCAGTTTCTGTGTTTTAGCTAGCCGAGCTAATGCTAGCAGCTCAGAGAGGCTCTGGTGTGTCTATGGGGGAGTGTCAGTACAAAGCTTTAGCCCTGCTGTCTATCATGGGATCATCATTAAAGGAAAGCATGCAGTCTGGCGGCGCATTTACAACTGTCAAAAGCGCTATATTTAGAAAAAAATACTAAGTAGAGAGTTAGCAAAAACTAGTATAAACTCGATCAGCTAATATTTGAAAATGAAAGCTTTTTCACAGGTTCCCACATAAAGGCAAGAGGTTGGGAGAGATGAGCTGCATAAATCTGATTACATGGCTGTAACATTCTTTTTTTAAATATAAATTTCAGGATACACAACAGTCCCAAACGCTTGATTCTCTTTCATCATAGTAGAGTAATATAATTTAATTTACAGCTCAAAAAGCATGTTTAAGTGTGCAAGGCCTCTTCAAGGATTTTAGCTTTAAAGTTAGATTAGTTAGGGCTTTGGCTTTAACATCTTACATCATCCATCACCGTGTGAAACCCCTTAAGTACAGTATGAGACATGGACAGGAGGTGAGAAGAGGCCTGACCCCGTCAGTACAACAAGGTCATGTTCACTGGAGGGAAAGGAGACAAGAGAGAGAGACAGAGCTGGGACTGAATTCAAATGTGACCAGAAGCAAAGGATGGAAGTCGGATCCACCTTAAGAGATCTGCAGAGACAAAGAGCATGCAGTGTGTGAGAGATTAAAGGAAAGCAGGGGCACATGCAGCTTGTTTCAGTCCATTATTTTTGGCCCACAGGCACATCTGCCAGGGTCCTTTAGTCCACCAGCATCTCTGAACAGGAAGAAATCTGAAGTTTTTGACAGCTTCCTCTCCCACTTTCCTTGAAGATTGTCCCTGCAGGGACCCCTAACACATTGAGAAGCCATGTCTCTGTCACAACGATTCCTGATTGGCCACAGACAAGCCTGTGTCCCGACACTAATGCACTCCTATCACGCACAGTGCATGCACAGGTTATATGTTTCCTTAATAATATCCCCTAAATTCTCCTCTCAAGCTGTTGTGTTAATGTCTAAACAGAAAATCACACCCATGTCGTTAAAAGAAAGTATTTGTTGGCTGACTGAACAGTGGTTACATTCATGACCTTCCACTAGTGAGCATGGTTACAATTAAGGTAATTTTCAAAGGCTGATGTTCCCAAATCCACAGGTCACTGGAGTATAAAGGAACCCTGTTTTCTTTGTAAACAAACAGTTATTTTGCAAGAAACATTTCACACCAAACCATATTGTATGTATGCACGTAAACCTCATAAAACATTTGTGCAGTCTGTTTTAAGCATGCATTGTTTATATTCTTTGTTTACATCAGTTGCAGCCTTCTGCAGTCTTACTTAACATGAGCCATGTTTGAGATACAGTTTTATTTGGAATTGTATGCTGCATAATAACTAGCTACAATAAACGGTAAAAATGCATCCAAATAAGTCATTATTGTTATTTACAAGTACATTTGATGTGTTGTGTGCTAATGCTAATAATGATGGATTACATACAAACAAAACCTGAAGTGTTAGTGGTTTCTTTAAAAGATTGTTTTACATATTTTTGGCTAAAGTATATGAGATACGCAAAGAAAGGAAGGAGAAAAATATAGGAGATTACGTGCAGCAAAGCTCATGGGCTCGGTTTTCTCACTACATTATGTGCACTTTAAAGGATCAGTGTGTGGGATTCAGTGGCATCTCCATGTGAGGTTACAGGTTAAAACCAGCTGAATACAGCTCACCCTCCCCTTCCAAGCATGTAGGAGAACCTACGGTGGCTGGGGAGCATTCAAGAGGACACATCTAGCCACTGTTCTGGGCTATTGTAGAAACTTGGTTCAGCATGACATCCATGAAAGAGTACCTGCGTTCTAAGATAACAAAATGAACTAATGAACACATACATGTGGAAATTATTTCTGATATATTCTGCCAGTAAATCATAGTAAATCATATATAAATTATAATTAACATGACATTGTCATGTCATCTTTTTTTGTCTCCACAGCACCTTCATAATTGAGAAACAGCCTCCACAGGTGCTAAAAACCCAAACCAAGTTTGCCGCTACAGTGCGCCTCCTAGTTGGTGGGAAGTTGAACGTGCACATGAACCCTCCACAGGTCAAAGCCACCATCATTAGTGAACAGCAAGCCAAGGCCCTGCTGAAGAACGAGAACACAAGGAAGTAAGTCCAGTGTCCCCTTCACGTCACTGTGGATTAAATTGAGACAACACCAGAAACAGCTGACCTGTCCTAAGTACCGCCCCTTTTGGCACCTTGGTCATTTTTCTCCTTTCCTGTTTCCTTAGATATGCTCTGTGCTACACGCATTTATGCTGAAAAGAAAAGCAAATTTTGGGGACCTGTTAAACTGACATACAGGCCTACATTTGCCTGGATGAGTGTGGTTTTGCAGGATGTAGGAGTCACACACAATGATGTCTTCTCAGTATGGGCAAGATACTAGACTGATAACAGAATGCAAACCCCACATCTTAGTATATTTTTGTTGTTGGGCATAATTTAGTCCATCTTGTCATTATATTTTTGCACTATTTAGTTCAGGGGTGGAGCGAGTTATAAACCCATGTGAACTCAGCTAATCTCTTTGAAATGAGGCTGAGATTTAACTAATCTATTTTAAATCAACTGTATCAACAAAAGGAGCCAAAATCTGTGTATCTTCTTAAATTACTGATCACTTAAATATAAAAAATAATCTAATTTGAAGATACAGTATGGCATCTGAGATCTTCTATATGTTCAGTCCTGGAGTTAAGGCAAAGATTAGGTTAACAAACAACTTTTTATGTCATGTTTTTGCTAAAATTACTAGATCGACCTAAAGCAAGACGACAAGAGGCAAAAAAACAAGTTTTTAGGGGTCCCACTGGCAAATATGTAATCACATCTTAAGTTAGCTAATGTTAGGAAAACTGTTATCTAATTAGCTGGCCAGAATTTAGTTCTGTAGCGAAACTCTAGCTAATTAGCTAGCTAATCTAAATCAATCATTAGCTAAGTTAGATAGTTACATTTAAATTCTACTATTAGCAAAACACTGACTAGGTAGCTACCTAACTAGCTAGTTAGCATGTATTTTGTATACATGTGTGTATGTTGCTTTTCCAGGTCACACAGAAACATCTTGTAACCATCTTGAAAAAACTGGGTTTCTTTTGCAAATGATGCAGATGTCTCAAGGAGTTCAAGTTCATCGACAACACGCCATCCTGCTCTTTATTCTTCCGACACATTTTTCCAGTTTCCCTGCTTCCTTTAGTGGGGACACTGCAATGAGCTCCCATGGCGCCATTAACATAAGTAGTTGTAGTTTTCTACAGGGATTACAGAATCCCAGGATGAACTCTGGTCTAGTGTGTTCCCAGACCTCACCACAGAGACATGGCTGGAACTTGAACAATGCCTCAAAGGAATCTATGGTGTGGATGCAGAATCCACATTTAGCCTGTTCCACAGTCTCATTCCACATTCCTCTAGACTAATAGAAACCTTCCAAGACTGTAGGTCAGCCAGGCAGCCAGTGGTTAAACGGGTGAGCAATTCAACAGCTCAGCCATCATCTGCTGTTTCTCATCTAAGCCACTTGGTATGGCACCAAATCCGCAGGCCAGAGACATCTGTTTGGTGTTTTCTCATGTAGAGAAGATAGACGTGGTGGTAGTTAATTATATAGTAAATGCATATGAACATCATTCCTACACCCTGTGTGTTTTTCTCTCAGCTCCTGCCGTCCAAACGAGTGTCATTTTGTTTTAATTTGTTCTGGGAAGAACGCAGTTCTCAGCACTCGAGTGCGTCACAGCACATTACATTACAGCTAATTGACTCGCTCCTTGATTGTGTGTCTCCTTCAGTGACAGCAGTGGGGAAATTCTCAACAATAACTGTGTGATGGAGTACCACCAGACTACAGGCACTCTCAGCGCCCACTTCAGGAACATGGTGAGTGCTGGTGAAGTGAAGTATCCATGTTGAGTTAAATATCTTAATATCCACACGTCTATACTAGAGAGCAGCTCACTCATACATACAGCAGGAAGCTCTTGAGTGAAGCAAAATGTTGAGAAGCATCCAGAGTAACTGTGCAGTGAGGGTATAATAGTATGTATTGCACAAAGCTATACCATGGCTACGCAGCAGTGCTTTGATGGCAGCTCTGCGACACAGCGGCTTTGTGCTCCTCTTTTGTTGTTTAAAACAGCTTTTTCCCAAAAGCTGTGGCGCTATTAAACCCAGATATCTCCCCAGTCTGAAAAGACTGATGTGGTACCACTGATGTGGTGGTTTGTTTTTTTTTAATTTCTAAATTACTAGACCATAACTAAATTAAAATTTGCCAAATAAATTGGTTGAAATACTAAAAAATAGTCTGAGGCCCCTCTCACTCCTTACAAAAGGTGTAAAATGGTTTAGTCCGTCCCTGCGCTTGCCAGTCCCTCCAGGATTTTGCAGGTTTTTTAGGGAATGGTTGTGACCTAAATGATTTCACAGCAGCTTTTCATGATTATGTTGCAATGTTTATTGGCATCTTTTGCTAATTTTACCAAGAAACTCTTAGAATTAGAAAGAGTCTAACAAAATATGCTTATTTGAGAATGAAGACGTCCACAAAGAAGCAACATCTTTTTGGAGCTCAGACTTAGTCAAAATAGTGAACACAAAATTATGAAACATAAAAGTGCAGAGAGCACTGACAGACATTGAGTTGGTTTGGTCAAATTTCAAAAAAGCAGTGACGTCAGAAAAAATTTGCATTAAATGTTGCCATTGCAACGTTGCAGCTTTCTGGAGGGAAATCCTGACTATGATTCATCTGTAAGTGCAGCTAACTGATCCGAGTCACTGCCCACGCTGATGCTGAGTCACAGCTTTTTCTCAAAACAAAGGCGACAACATGATTTGAGCTAATATCAGCAGTTATTTTGTTTAGATTGAAGGCAGTGAGCCAGGAATTTAGTTTAAAGCATATTTACATTGTATAACATGTCAAAAAAAAAGTTGTCAAAAGATGCGTGCGTGCCACACCCATGCATCCTTTAACCTGCGGAGTATGTGCAGTATTTCTTTGCAAACCACACGTGTTTCAACACCCCAATGCACTCACACTTAACATTTGTCTCACCACACCTTATACAGCATTAGTTGTATTGTATTGTTAGTAGTATTTTGTACTTACATTACTTAGATTCTGTACTTTTTATTGCTGATATTTTGTCATTACTGTCTTATTTATTTTTTGTAAATATGCGTGAGTCTTTGGAGGATCAGTTCGCAGCCTCCCTCTTCATCATACATGTTGTAAGCAACAATCCCCAGAGGCTTCTATGGATTATTCATGTCAGGCCTGTAGTCCGACTCAAAGTGAATTATACATACATGCACGCACTGTATATATGATGTGTGCATTGTCAGCGCAACTGCGTAGGCAACATGTATCTGTATTACTTATTCCTACACATGTCATCTTTCCTGTAGTCCTTGAAGAGGATCAAACGATCGGACAGGCGAGGAGCAGAATCTGTCACAGAAGAGAAGTTCACCATCCTGTTCGAGTCCCAGTTTAGTGTTGGAGGCAATGAGCTTGTCTTTCAAGTGAAGGTAAGACTATGGAGACGGACAATGTGGAAGAAAAGGCTACGTTAGCCTTGACACACAAAGATACTGTACATTCATGTCCTTACAATAGGAGGAATCTCTTCATTCTTTAGCTTAAGTCATAAAACACAGAGCAAACACTCCTACACTGATGTGCTGCACTGTGACGCACAGTGCAGCACATCAGCCCAACCGCTCCTGCTCGTTCCCAGTCCTTCCCTCTTGTTGTTAAAAAAGATTTTACCATTAAAACAATAAAAATACTTTCAGGCTTCTGTTGTTTTGCAGCATATGCAGCATTTATTGTTACAGCACTCGTAGACTGATGGCCTTCCTTCTTTCTCTGAACAGACGTTATCACTTCCTGTAGTGGTGATAGTTCATGGTAGCCAAGACAATAACGCCACAGCGACTGTGTTATGGGACAACGCTTTCGCAGAGCCGGTGAGTAAATGTGACAACAAAAAAAAAAAAAAGAAATGATTAGATGATAAAACCTTCAATTAGCCCGTGTTTCACCTGCTTCGTAAACTTTGCAGTTTTATGAAGTTTTGTTCATCACATATTTAGCATCATTTATCCCAGTCAGAGACACATCCAAAACAACTTCTGTGCCAAACCCTTACTTGTCATGTCTTTGAACACAAAATAATTGTGTATTAATTGTGTTCTAATGTGCAGAGCTGAATTACCCATATGTATATGCTCTGAGTTGGTATTTAAAATACTAAATACCCATTATAGCCATAATCCAACAATAAGGCTTGTCTTGGCTTAAAGGTGCCACCTGTCCAGACTGAGTTGGGAAAAAGGAGTCTATCTTATTAAGGGCTCTGGTCTCAATCTACCCTCCCCCATCTCTTTAACCAAGTTTAAAGATAAACTGACTGAAGGTTTTATTAAAAAATGTTCCTGCTATAGTATATTATTATTGATACTTATTTTTGCATGCATTTGATCTCTTCTGTGATGCTGGACATTAGTCGTCTTTAGTGTACTGTTTGTCGTGTCCTGTCTTCTGTTTTTTATTGTGTAATTTTTTTTTTAATTGTGTAACGTTGCTGCCTTCTGAAAAAGAGATTTTAAGTCAGCTAGTTTTTACTTGTTTAAATACATAAATCCACACTAAATAATAAACAATTCTAAAAACGGACTAAGCACTTAAATGACAGATGTTCAATCTGCATTTGACAATGTTTGGTCAACTCTCCCTGCTTTCGCACAAATTTTACACAAAAATTAATTAATAATTATGATTTTTTTTATATTGCTGACATGTTTGTTTTAAACTACTCTTCTCTGTTATTGGAAACTGTAGGCCCACTGCAGATTGGTGTGCAGTGGGCCTATGAATAACTGTTTGTCATCACCAAGTAGATACTTTTCTGTATACTGTGTGTTTTGCTCATTTTCATCTGGATCAATTCATGAAAAAAAAAAAATGCTTCATCCTCGTGGAAGCAATGATGCAACACAAAAGTGCTGCTCCTCTGGAAATAGCTGTGTGTGCACTTGTTTATGTGCTCGTGTTTGCACATTTCATCCATGACTGTGTTTTTACATCCTGCTGCCGCATCGCTCGCCTCGATAAAGCTCATGTAAATCCTCCGCTGTCTCCTCCTCTGTCTGCAGGGACGGGTGCCTTTCCTCGTGCCAGATAAGGTGCTCTGGCCTCAGCTGTGTGACGCCATCAACATGAAGTACAAGGCTGAGGTCCAGAGTAACCGAGGCCTGTCTGAGGAGAACCTGGTCTTCCTGGCTCAGAAGGCTTTCAGCAGCTCCAGCAACAACCCCGACGACTACCGCAACATGACGATGACGTGGTCACAGTTTAACAGGGTCAGTGTCAGTCTCCGGCCCTGTGATTTTCTCCCTCTCCTTTCTCTCTGAATATAAAAACACAGCATATATAAAGAGCGGCTATTATTGGTGATAAAGGGATAGTTCAGATTATTTCAAGTGGGGTTGTATGATGTAATTATCATTAGCAGTGTATTAGTGACAATAGATGCTGGAAGCAGAGAAGACCACCAGCATGGAGGCTAAACAATGTACTGCTGTGGACAAGGTCAGCAACAAAAGATGGTTTAGCCATCTAAAAAAAAGACCACCCAAAAAATCAATATCAGTTTAAACGTATGTTATAGTTAAAATATTTTCACTGCTTTTTCGGATGGGAAACCGCCAAAACTGTTTGTGTTGTTGTGTGACTTAATCTGAACTAAAACACTGAAGTCACACAAAAACAAACTAACAGAAAGAGGCAGAGGTGAACCGGCAGCTCCTGTCTTCTTGGAAAGAGTGATATTTGGCAGTTTCCCATCAGAAAAGGCAGTGTGAGGCAAAGTAAAGCAGTGAAAATATTCTAAATATAGTGTACGCTTCAACTGATATTGATTTTTTTTAGATGGACCTTTTTTGAAGTGGCTAAAATACCTTTTGATGCAGACTCTGTCCACAGCAGTACATTACTTAGCTTCTGTGCTGGTCTTCCTCTCTGCTTCTCATAACTGGGGGTGTGCCAACTAGGGATTTCCGTGACAATTAAGTGAAAATTTAAGTTTAAATTTAAATGTAGACTAGTCGACAAGCATGTGGGTAAACAATATCATTTACCTGCAGCTAATGTTAGCACTGCATTAGCACATAAGCAGCCTGCTCTCCTTGCAGATTAATGTCCACATGTCTGTGCAGAATGCCTATATTCCAGTTTATTCAGACACAGCTTACATACAACCTTAGTTTAATTTTTGTTTTAGATCAAAATGCTGCCAAACTGCACTGTTTGTGAGGGAGAGGGGCTGCCTTCTGCTGCAGCTGCAGTGCATGCTAACTTAGAGACAAAATGGCGTTTTTTACGTAGATGAAATATATTATAAGTAGATTTACAGACTGCTATTTCAGGTGCCGTCTAGCCAGGTTGGTGACAATTAATCAACTAGATGACTAATTGCACACATCCTTTGTGTTGATCGGCATCTGCTGTGGGGAGTACCTCATACAATCCCACTTCAGATCATCTGAACTGTGCCTTTAATGTATGGATTTCCATACTTTAAGAGGGTTTTCTGATCCCTGCATTTTTAAAATGCCCGCAGGCCAACATCAGCGAGCCATTTCAGCCACATGCTCGCTCTCACTGCAGTGATCTACTATTGGTTATTCATACATAGAAAAATTTCATGCTCCATTTGCAGCGTCCCTACAGTCCTATTCTGTAGTTGACTTGATTGAGAACGCCTCATTGGTAGCCAGGTCTTCATCTTAATGGACCTGTTTGTCTACACAGTGAAAGGCTGGAGGCCTCATTTTCTGGCTCAAAGCAGCTGGTAATGGCAGAAAACGCACTCACATCCACCGCGCACCATGAGTCTCATTAGATTACAGGAACATCGAGTTTCAGCCACTTCACAGACGGGTGTATAAGCTACACACATGCACACAGTTTACCCTTCTCTGCTTTTTTCCCCTCTTTCTCACACACACGACATATACACAAAACAGCTGCACACTTGCTTGTTCTCTTTATTTATGGACTGAGAGGTCATTAGGGAATCTGAAAACCTTTTAAAAGATGTTCATGTCTGTGCGCTAAATCTTTTTTTTTCCCCAAAAAACCTTTCACTTGCAGGAAAGCTTGCCAGGGAGGAACTTCACATTTTGGCAGTGGTTTGATGGTGTGATGGAACTCACAAAAAAGCATCTAAAACCGCACTGGAATGATGGGTAAGGAAATCGCAGAGGCTTTTGTCAGTTTAAATCTTTGGCTGAAAAATGTGGCAGAACAGAAAAATGAAAGCACTGCCTCACTTTTTTTTTTTTTTTTTTCAATTTGACAGCCAGACGGCCTGTTCGGTGAAAGTAAAATTGTTTCCCTGTCCCCATTTTGTCACTCTTGAGAACTCAAGTAATAGTTCACTTTCCTGATTCTCCATGGTAACCTGGGGACCTGCTCTCGCCAGTAAACTAAGCACATAGCAATTTCAATGTCCTTTTTTTTTCTCCCCTTTTCTAGAGCCATATTGGGATTTGTGAACAAGCAGCAGGCTCAGGACATGCTGATGTCCAAACCCAACGGCACTTTCCTTCTGCGCTTTAGTGACTCTGAGATTGGAGGGATTACGATCGCCTGGGTGGCAGAAAATCCTAACAAAGCAGGTATGACATGCAGATGTGTGTCCTTTGCATTCATCTGCAGTGTGCCGCTAACAAAAATGGCAAGTGACAACCTGTGACCTTCACAGTTACGACCCCAAATTTGAAATTGCATAATTTTCTGACTTTCAAAACTCAGCATGAAGCAGAGCAGCAAAGACAGACACAAGAATCCTGTTATATGTTTGCTAAATTAAAGGTCCATTATGCAAATTTTGACCAATAGGAGGCAGAAAGACAAACTGTGTGTGAGGATAGTATCTTATGGTATTGATTCCTGAAGGACGGGGCGGCAAAAAGGGGAGTGTCCAAGGCTTTGTCTGCTGTGAGGCTGTCAAAATTAGATTTGCATGTTAACTAAAAGTCACAATTTATTTTAAAAAGTCTGTATACAAATAAAAAGATTTTAAAAACTATTTTGTCCTCAATCAAATAATAGTAAGTTATTATTCCTTTGGCAAGGATGTGTGCATGAAAAAATGTAACACTCATACTAGAAAAGAGGCATTTACCAAAGTTAGAGATAATAAGAAATTAAATTATAATTGATGTTAATTTTTGACAGTAAAGCTTTCGGTGTGTGGGTGAAGGGGGGGGGGGGGACCCCTGACACCACTAAGTGCAAACATGCTTTAATAATTGCTGTAATATTAGTGTTGTTGCTGATACTGTGGTGTGGGTGCTGTGTGTCTTCAGGTGAGAGGATGGTTTGGAACCTCATGCCCTACACAACCAAAGACTTCTCTATTCGCTCCCTGGCTGACCGCATCAGCGATCTCAATCACCTCCTGTTCCTCTACCCCGACAGACCGAAGGATGAGGTTTTCTCCAAATATTACACCCCACCACTCTGTAAGCAACCGTCTGTTTGCACAGGCTGCCGTTACTTTCAAAAACGTAACATCACGTTGAGCAGATGTCGATCGCTGCACTAAGCTGTCTCTCTCTCTCCCTGTGCTTGTTTCTTTTAAAGCCAAAGCAGTGGACGGCTATGTGAAGCCACAAATCAAACAAGTGGTGCCCGAGTAAGTATCAAGCTTCCTGTTCGTCCATTCCTGCTCTGTCTCCTGTCCGTCCACACATCAGTTTTTTTTCCCTCTGTGGCAACATTTAGAGTTAATCACTAAATACTGGAGCCTGAATTCAGATCAGCTATTAGTTAGCTGTTACAGTTGGAGGAGGCCAATTAAGGATGGCCAGGGTTCCTGAGCGAGCTTGTCTTCCACTCATCATTAGAGTTAGGCTTGTTAGTTAGCAGACCCCGCTCCCTCGTCTCCACGGTTGGTTCACCCGCAATACAGAGAATTGCCATAATGATGCAGCGAGTCCTGGAAAACACGCTGAGGATAGTTGCTTAGGCAACTGCTGATCATAGACTCATAGGCTTTTATCTTGGGTTTGTGTGTGCGTGTGTGTGTGTGTGTGTGTACAGGTTTGCTACAGCCAATCCAGACCCAGCAAGTGGGAACCCAACATATATGGATCACGGCGCCTCCCCAGCACCTGTCAATCACCCTCACCCCTATGGCATATACCCGCCAATGTGAGTCAACAAGTCTTTTGACCATATGAGCTGCTGTGTGTGAGTGTGCTGTCTGAGGTGTGTATGCAAGGGCGGATATTTCCTTCCTGATATTTTTTTTAATTTCTAAACTGTGCCAGGAAACACCTTTGGCCCAGGCAAGAGTTCGCAACTTCAAACAGTTAAAAGAAATGTGTTAAAATCCTTCAGAATCTAAAACTGATAACACCTACTGACAACATAGATATAAAAATGTGTTATCGCAATCTATATCTATAATCTGTGTATTAAAAATGATCTTTTTTAATGAAAATGCTGTTCCTTTCGAATTGCGTCTCAGATTTCTGTCAACTCCATCAGATTTTCACAAGAACGTGATTTAATCACGCATTATAAAGGTGGAGCTTTACCCTGAGGACCCCTGTCTCACTTCCTGGTTTCAAAAAAGGCAGGAAGCACCGATAAGATCTCTATTTTTTTACAAACTCATTAATAATATTGCTATCAGATGAGTCCCAGCCGTAACACTCTGTAGCCCTTCTAAATCAAAGATAAATGAGAATTCTGATTTAAAAATGTGTATTTTGATTAGCATTAAAATCTCTGCAACATTAAAAAAATAAAATGGCTATTCACTATGACTGTGAAGTGAAATGAAAAAACAACTCCTTAAATCACATGGAAAAGTTGACTTCCACATTTAATAAAACATTTAATCACTAGGAGGTTGGCCACTCAATTATTTTTATATGCAGTAATTAGTAAAGCAAATCTGTTATTACAAAACAAAACAACAGATTGGTGTGTATTTCTCACTTTTGCCCTGGTGGTCTGAATAACTCACAAGATTTGTTGTTAGTGACGTAATCCATTTATTGAATATTTGGCTGTAAAAAGAGACCCGTGGCTGTAGGGAGAGAGCGGACCAAACCAATGTGAGGCATCGTGAAGGGGAAACAATCTTTCAAAACTTGGAAACACATTGTTTTGTGTCTGTAATTTGCACAGGTGCTTTGTCACAATACTGAATCTCATTAACCAACACTGACTAGACACCAACAGACAACAGCGGTTATACTGTATTTTAATTTTTTTAGCAAAATTATTGGACATGTCCCAGTTCTCTGCCCTTGTGAGTGTGTGAGTGTATGTGCTGTTTTTCTTGTTTTTTGGGTCATGTGCTGTCAGCTTGTTTGAGCTCTGGTTTGGCTCCGCTCTGTGTCTCGTGGCAGGAGCGACTCTATGCTGGACGGGGACGGAGACTTCGACCTGGACGACACCATGGACGTGGCGCGGCATGTGGAGGAGCTCCTCCGGCGGCCTGTAGAGAGCCAGTGGGGCGGCCAGCAGTCCTGACCCACGACCCTTCAACCCGTGGCGACACCAAACAAAACCCTGCCTCCCATCTTGCCCCACTCGCATTGACATTTCTCATGGTTTAATTCCATTCATTTCTCTTTTTTTCAGATAGCTAAATAATGTGAAATGTTAATAATGGTTGTGATTTTCTTTTCAGCATGAGAGCATGCATGTCAGTGACTTCTCTTAGTTTTATTTGTGTCCATAAGTGTTTGTAAAACAGACTAGGTATAATGCAAAACCTACAATGTTACAGTATTGTAAGGGAGTAAAGAAAAGGTAATGTTCATTCACATTGTGCATGCATTTCCAATTGATTTTGAACAATTCAAAAAAATGCTACTGTAAGAAGACATTTTAACAGTTGAATGTTTTTATTTTGTTATGTTTTCTTCTTTGTAAATGGGTTATCCGTATTTTGATAGTGACATTGAACTTGCCCTTTGACAAAAAAAGAAACTTTATTGCAGAGTTTTGCTTTTGCTCTTAACAACATTATCTGATTCAACGCTCTGCAGAGTCACAGTCAGTCTTTTTTTTTTCCAATCGATATACACTAACCTAAAGGCAGAGTGACGCTCTTTGCTCTCTGCAACTGACAGCACACGCATCAGCACACGGTACACGCGCGTGAGTGTACGATGCATTTGTTCTGATTTGTTCACCAGCCGAAACCCAGGACTGGGGGGTTTGTGCACCTCCCTCGCTCTCACAGGGCTATTTGTCTTCTGTTTGTACACAGAAATGCAAATCTAAGCATTTACCCAGCGCTGCCTGCTTGTCCTCTCAGGTCCCTCTGTTCCTCTCATCAACGCTACCTCGCATTATTCTACTGACAGTTCTTTGTTACTTTTGGTTCATGTTGTTTCTGCACCACATTCACACCGGTAGGTACGCTCGTTGGGTTTTTGTTCTTGTAATTTGTGTTAATATATGCGAAAAAAAACAAAAAATGACCCCCTGCTGCCCGAAAGCTAACTCTGTTGGCTGTTTTATGCTTGAAATTACTCACCTGAGGAAGGACGGTATGCCTGAATATTTCCCCTCTGCCTATCCGTCCACTTGTCCCTGTAGCTGTGTCATGACTGTGTGACAACATGAGCACACCAGCAGCTGAAGCTGCAGGGCGTAGTCATAGATGGATAGATGCAGGCCTTGAATGCTTGCACAGACTCACCAGCCGCTGGGCCACATTTAGTACTCAAGAATCTAGTGTTACGTCAGTCCATTTCTTTTGTCTGGCTTTTGTTTTTGGTCACGATTACAACTTCAATTCCAGAATAGTTGGGATGCGGTGTAAATTAACTTAAATAAAAACAGAATGCATTGATTTTCAAATCATTCTTTGACCTAAGTTGAAATGATTACAGTGCAAAGAGAAGACATTTAATGTTCAAACTGATTAACTTCTTGTAAATATACCCTCATTCTGAAATTGATGCCTGCAACATGTTCTGGGAGAAAGTTGTGGAACACTCAAAATGTTGCGGCATTTACAAGTGTGAGCTAAGACCCTACCCTACAAAGTGAAAGCCATTTGCTAAGATGTGTTCTGCTGTGTTCCAACAGTGTAAAAGAATTCAGGTACCAGACTGACCTGCCTGCAGTCCAGATCTGTCCCCTAT
The DNA here is from genome assembly GCF_056507025.1 of Lutjanus erythropterus. Classification (NCBI taxonomy): domain Eukaryota; kingdom Metazoa; phylum Chordata; class Actinopteri; order Lutjaniformes; family Lutjanidae; genus Lutjanus; species Lutjanus erythropterus. Next base: position 7,044,617 of record NC_139335.1, read on the forward strand.
TGAAAACGTGTGGTGCATTATGAAGGACAAATGGACTCTTGAGCACCTTATGCCGCATATCAAGCAGGAATGAGACAGTTTCACTTTCAAAACTTCAACAAATTAGTGTCCTCAGTTTCCAAGCGCTTGCTTACTGAGTGTTGTTAAACGAAAATGTGCTCTAACACAGAGATCAACTTGTCCCTGTCCCAACTTTTTTGGAAGTGTATGTTTACGGGAATCAAATTTGAACATTAAATGTATTTTCTTTGTACTGCATTCAGTTGAAGAGCGATTGAAAAGTCTTTGCAAATCATTGCGTTCTGTTTTTATTTACATTTTACACAACATCACAGCTTTCTTGGAATTGGGGTTGCACTTTTAATTGTGCATCCCATTTTTGCTGCTCGTAAAAGATAACCAGTACATAAGATACAACAGAAAAGGTTGAGACTATTACCCCACTCCCTTCTGTAACACACACACACACACACACACACACAACGCTGACTAGAAAATACTGTATGTCGTCCACAAAAGCCTCGCACCTCAGGAATGAATCGCTTTGCTTAGCTGATGTATAAGCCAAATAGAATATGATCTACAGTATGTATACAGAATATATGAATTTATTTTCTCTATCATAATTCTATTTTATTATTGTTTCTCTGGCACTCCCCGATTGAATGTAACCCCTTTGCATGACCCTGTCGAGGATTTACGTACAAATACCTCCTCAGTCTGAGCAGAAGTTTCAAGTCTTGTGTCACCAGAAGTCCCAGTTGAAAAAGGACACGGAGCAACTGGAAATCAGAGAAGAATTTACGATGATGTACTTTTGTGTTTGTCCGACAGACATTACAGTATTAAAGATATTCCCCTCGTCTGTCTTTTCGTTTCTTCCTCAAACATCTTTTGTATCTCGCTTTCCTTCCTGTTTTTGAAAAAAAAATCTCAAGCTACACAGACGGTCTTGTAATGCTACCCTTCATTACCATTATCTTATCATTTTTACGCTTTGTTCCACTGTAGACTGTGTATTTTTTGATGATGTAGATGGCGCTGTGTGCTGTTCGATGTATGTACCATGTTTGTGGTTTGGGTTTATCACTTGGAGGTTTTCCAAGAGAAACAGCTGTTGAGCTGAAAAAGAAGAAAATAAAGTTTTATAAATAATTTTAACTTTGAAGTTTTAGAAGATTTTGGTGTCACTACTAAATAAATGTGTGCAGTCAACGCCATCGATTTAATCCTCAAGCAGCAGAGCCAGAGAGGTGGCACGCCTGAGGCTCGACACAAATGTGCAGAGTTAATGTGTTGTGTGAAATTGCGTCATATGTGGTATGTGATGGAGGCCTGGCAACACCGACACTGACTGTAAAGGCACCACCGCGAGGATTTTGGATATCTCTGTCTATAATAAAGAAAATACTCTCAACAGTCATTAAAAACAATTTATATAAAATTAAATGTTATGTAAATCAGACTAAGAATGATATATGAAAAAGCCTCTCTGTAAAAAAACCCCCAAAAATCTCCAGAATACAGATAGTAATGAAACTTGTTGTATGTGATTGGCACTGAGGTGTAGTTTTTTGGCTCAGAGTATGAGGAAAATATAATTTTGAGAAAGATGCAAAACTTGTAAAACACTACAGGTGAGTGTAGTAAAATCATTTACTTTTCACGGTGAAACTCTCCCAGTTCATAACTTCCATTAAGTTACATTTTGGAGGCGAAACAGACCAAAATGTCAGAATTGACAAGTGCATGAAAAACTTTTCTTTTTTTTTTCTTTTTGGGCCTGTTGTGTCATGTCTCGCACTGCAACATGTTTCCCTTTGGTTGTCTCCCATGAGAAAGTCGCTCATTTTGAAGAGAAACTCTTCACCCCTCCCCCCGAAGACATTCCCAGTGATACTTGACGTGAGATGAATATGTTAAAATGTTTAACCTTAAAGGAACATACCGCCACAGTTAGATTTGTATCTCTCTATATCTCAAGTGCTTTCAGTCAGTTGTTTTCTACCATTTTTGTACAAAGAACAATCAACATCAACTTGCAGAATACACACAAGAATAGGTATATAATACATAGGAAGGTAGGTAGGTAGTTTCTTTAGTATTTTCAGGGTATTTTGACATTGCGACATTTGAGACTTTACACTCACTCCAAATCTAGATGAATAAGTTGCACTACGGGCCAGGGGAAAATATGCATTTTTGATTTTGGGGACTGTCCCTTTAAACTTTATATGTGGTTTAAAAAAGATAATGTTCATTCAAATGTTGCAACTCTAAAATATGCACATAAGAGAGGGTAAGTACAGAGTTTGAGTCATTTATTCCTGCTGAACACTTGCATTAAGTTCATTTGTTACTTTTTCTCATACTTGTATATTCTTATTTTCTTTTATTTTAACATGTTTTAAATAAAATCTAATCTTAATATGAAGCCAACTGGAAAAATAATAATAACGTTTTACTTTTTCTTTGTTTTTTAACCACATTCTTCAACTGCACTGCCCTTTGGCTGCAATAGTTTTTCACAACCTATAATAGCAGCACTCATCTTCACCCCCAAATGCTCCTAAATTGGCTCTATTCTGCCATCTGGTGGATATAAAAGCATAACAGAGTCCTTTGAGTGTGTTTATTTGAGCTGTAGTCTAAATGTCATTAACCTGCCCAGTGCCATGTCTGGAAAAGGTGATAAGAAAATCTCATTTGGGATGGAATTCAATAAAATGTGGCCATAATTGCTTAAATAATTTTTATTATCAGGTCATACCTGAAGAAATTCACTGGCTGCTTCTTTAAGAAAAAAACTAATTATTATGGTTAATTAGAATGAGCTGCAGAGTCGTTTTATTTAAATTATTTATACATTACCTGGAGGCTGCTGTGTCAGAGGCTGAAAATGTGTTCAGGTCTGTGAACAATAGTAATCTGGTGGAAGGTAGAGGTCAGCGGTGGGTTGTTGCTGGGATAATGAAGCTGTGTTCAGACACACACACAGACTTTAAAACAAATGCATGTGTGTGAGTACTGTGATTTAGATCTGAGGTGATTATAGACTCGTACAGGAAGGTCGTCCTGCAGCAGTGGGACTTTAAAACAATTTGCTTGTGAATTTATCTGTGACTGTTTATATCAAAATGAACATATTTCAAACCATATGGTAAAGTATAATACTGCCAAAGCAGGATTACACGTCACCTTTTCCTCAGGTAAATATAATATTTAATTCTAGGTTCATTTTGGTAATTTTTTAAGTTTATTTTTATACATGTTGTGGTGTTACAGAAAATGTTTTTACAGAAAAAACTGTGTTGACTATTGCTTTGCTCTTCAGATAATGAATGTGTCAGTTTCTGGGCACTCATAGTGACCAGTTAATCTAATTTTACTCTGAGTTTTGATGTAGATCAGGGGTTCTGTGGTCCAGAACTGACCTGTCCAATCTGGTCCACTGCATGACTTTGCAAAGTGAAAAAAGAAAAATGCAGGGAAGTCATAAAGTCCAGAACAGAGTATAGAATGATGATTAAATATATTGAACATTGTGCAAAATATTGTCAATCAGCAGCTTCAGTACAAAATAATTTTTTTTATCAGACTGTCATCTTAAAACAATGTTGATGAAACCTTTTGAGTGAGGCACTGCAAAAACTTTAGATTTTGTCACAGCACAACGTCTCTGTCAGTTTATGTTCATATAAATCCTCGTAATTTTATTTTTTTCACATGTTCTAATATTTACTATAGTTTATTTATGTATGTAAATATTTTAGAAATTAATAATTAAAAAAAAAAAGTACTTAGACAGTTTTACGAAAAAATGGATGTCAGGTAGGGGGTGGGCTTACTGAGGCTCACAGGTGGTGTTAGTTTGAAAGGGGTGTGACCAAGTAATTAAGTGACAGGATGAGGAGCAGGTGTGGATCCTAGAAGTGAAGAGTGATGTTGGTTTGAACGCTGCAACGAGAGGACCAGGTTCTGCCGAGGTTCAACGGGTAACCAGGTTCGCCTTCTTTCCATGTAAAGTTTTGTTGTTATAATTGTGAGTTATTGTCTACAGCACGTGGGCCCACACGCTCTACTGTAGTTTGGCAATTCAACACTCAGTTTTCCGATTATTTCATCTATACACGGGCGACCAGGCCCCGGAAGCCCTCGACGAGCACGTGCCAAGTTTTTTCGGTGTTCTGTTGCCATGGCAATCTGTAAATAGTTTGTAAGTTGTTTCAATCATAAAGACGTAAAATATAAGCGATATATACTAGTTGTTCAATTCCACAACACAGAAACGTTTCCACATAATGTGGAAATACTAAGAGATTGTCAAAACTATTTATTTTGTTTTTAGCCTGATCAGGCTGCTCATCTGTTTGGTGAATGAATAGTTCATTAACTGTGAATCTTTTATGAATGTACTTGTACTTCTTTTCATTTAGAAAAAAGAGGGGGAAATTTGGCAGTGTTATTTAAAGGTTATTATGCAAAGTTTTCACTGGTTTGGCCCACTTAAGATGAAACGGGGCTGTATGTGGGCCGTGACCTCTGATGTAGATATTCAGTATTTATAACATTTTCTTCAGACATAATTTGGTTGACCCATATTATCTTCTCTCCATCTTCTTCTCTTGGTAACGCAGAGCTTTGTGTCAGTAGGAGTTTGACTCACTTTTTTAAGGTGTTTCTAGGATTTTATGGCTCTTTTTCGTCATTAAAAGTAAAGATTATTCTTTTGATTAAATTTAAATTACTGTATTTGTCCCCAAAGAGCAACTGCAGAGGCACATAGAGTTGTAATTAACAATACAGGAATTTTAAAAAATGTATGGAAAAGAAGCAGCAGCAATGCATAGTATGTTATATAGTGCAAAACAGGCTACACTATGAGGTATGGATGAGGATGAGGTAGCTTGCACTGTAAGTGTGTGTGTGTGTGGGGGGGTGTGTGTGTTAGTGTGTGTGTGTGTGTGTGTGGTGGTGGGGGGGGGGGGGTTGTTGGGAGTTGAGGAACTGCACAGCCTTGAGAACGTCTTTCTGTTCTCTGTGTCCTGCGGTCGGTCAAAGCTGTTGTACTGAGGGAGCCACTTAAACACAGGGAACTGTGTGTGTGTGTGTGTGTGTGTGTGTGTGTGTGTGTGTGTGTGTGTGTGTGTGTGTGAGGGACCCTGTAAGATCCTGCCAGCTGACCTTAGCATCTGCTGCTCGCCTTGGGTGCAGAGGGCTCTGACAGGGTCTTTTGTGTGTTTGTGTGTGTGTGTGTGTGTGTGTGTGTGTGTGTGTGTGTGTGTGTGTGTGTGTGTGTGTGTGTGTGTGTCTGTTTGTTGTGTTTCTGTGGACCGCAGGATGTTCTTATGTGCTCACAGTTTCAGTTTCAGTTGTTAGTCAAATTTCTCACAGTCATGATGTGTCAGGGGCAGCTGGGCTGCCATTTCCACATATTGCCTGATAGTTGTTTTGATTGAATTTGAAATAGTCACAGTGAGATTGTAAGATCCCAGTGTCTTTTATAATATTTTGATCATGTTGCTGAATCTTATTTCTTTCAAGATGGAATCTCCTGGATTTTGCGCCTGCCAGACATATAGATGTGGCGAGCCCACTGTGAAAAATATAATATAATATTGGAGACGGCAAACGAGCAAACATTTTTGAGAACTCACAACTGAAATGAACTAGTACCTGCAGCAGGTACTGAAAAGAAGCATGTACCTGAGTATCTGGGTCTTTATTCTCACGCATGCGAACCACGTCACCACCAGGTGTCAGTAAAGTTCAGTGGATGAGACAGAGAGGCATGGACTGACTGTGCACATTTAGGGTGAAATCACAGTACGTATTGAAAAGCATGGAGGCATTTTATGTTTCTTTTTTTTTTTGTTGGGGTCCTGTCACATAAATAATGGACAAGTTTGAATTATATATGTAAAATCAGCATTTAATAGCTGGTTTTCCTGCTCAACTGGAGTAAACAAATCTTCTACAGCATTATGAAACATTAATGAGATCTGGTTTTTCCAACTTGTATTTGTCAGTCGGTTTTAATAGCAGATTCCAATCTTGTCATTTCTGCGCGCAGCGGCGTCCCGGTCATGGATTGTACCTTTTAAGAGCGACTCTGAGTGCAGAATTGAACAGTTTAAGCCACATTGTGTAAACGGCCCTTGTGGGAGAGATTTCGTACATGGTTTCTGTTCCTGTTGGACTGATGATCACATGTGCAGGCACAGGAAGTGCGGTGGTGAAGCTCAGGAAGACACACCCTCCGCTCCCCGGCTGTGAGCAGCAGGAACTTCCTTTATCTCTGTATCATCAGTCAAATCTACGTTTCACACGCTATTAGTGTATCTGTGAGAAGTCGATTATTGTTCCTGTGGTTTTATTTGTGCCTCTTAAGTGAGATGAAGATAACGAATGCTGTAAAGTCTCTCTTAGAAATAAAGATGCCACCTAGAACCATATAGGATTCTTCAGCTTGTCCCTATAGGAGAACCCTGATTGATTCCTTGTAGAACTTTTTATAAATGTTCCACTTCAGACCTATCAGAGTTCTACCTATGACCCAACACAAAAGGTTATACCTAGAACCATCTATGAAAGGTTTCACCAAGAACCCCCTATGAGAAGTTCTGCAGAGAATCCTTCCACCCAGAGCCATCTTTGGGGGTTCTTTCCAGAACCTTTCCACCTTTGAAGGGAGCTAATAAGAACTCACCCAGGGTCTTATACAACCCTTTAAAAAAAGAGCTCTTAGAGTTTTTAAAGAACTCTTTCTTTCATAAAAGGGTCTTTAGATGAAAACAGTTTTTGGTAGAACCCGTAGTCTTACAAAGAACCCTTGACAAACCCTTTTTTTCATAAAAGAGTTTGCCAGGAGCAAATGGTTCTGGTTAGAACCCAAGCCTCTCCTTGCAAAAACTTTTCTGTATTCCAAGGGTTTTATCTAGAACACACTCAGGGGGTTCTACTGAGAACCCTTTTATATTCCAACCCACCCAAGTGATTCTACCAAAAATCTTTTTGTATTTCAAGTGTTTTATCTGAAATCCACTCAGTCGGTTCCACTGACAACCGTTTTATATTACGGTACAAAGAACTCTTGAAAAAAAAAGAAATTTAAACTAACTTTGAAGAATTATTTCTTCCAAAATCAGTTCTTTGGTTGAAAGGGGTTTTTAATGGAACCCCCCCAAAAAAACCCTAACATACCCTTTCTTCAAAAAAGGGTTCTTCAGGAGCAATTGGTTCTGATTAGAACCTCAGCTCTGCAGGAAGAACCCTTTTGGAACCCCTATTTCTATGAGTGTGGGGTAAATGAGAAATAAAGGTGTGATGGAACAAATGCACAAACGTAGCTTTCTTTAAAAATCTCGTGTGGTAATAAATCCTGACCGTTTGACCGGGTGACCCTCTCCTCTTTTCCCCTGCTGCCAGCTGGGATTAGAAAGCTTGATCAATAGCCAGCTGTCATCGATACGATGGCCGTTAGAGGCCTGTGGGTACGGCGATGGAGATCCATTGGTCTGAAGCTGACAGCTACTACAGCAGGAGGGAGCGGTGCTGTACTCTACACAGCCATGGCTGACATCCTGCCACAGGAAACTAAAGCAAACCTCAATGGAAAACAACAAGGGTGTTATTTTAGAATAACGTTGCCATTTTAGTGTTCAGGAGTTGCTGATACAGCTTGCTCTGTATTTCACTTTCTGTCTCAACTGCTGTTCTAGTTTAGCTCTTTACCATCAGCAGGGTTGACTCAGGTTACTTCGAAATGTGCTCAGAATACAAATTACATGGCATTTAGTAACTTAAAACAAATGGATGACAAAAAAATAATTTAATCTGAATACTGTTCATACTGATCCAATATCAAACATTGAAAATATTTCACCTTATTCTAAAAAAAGCCACAAAAACTGATTTTCACAAATATTCCCTTTGTCTTTAAAGAACAAAACACAACTGCAAACGATATTTTTTCTCTGAGTTTCAGATGGAAAAATGATACCAGAGATTCATTCATGTAGCTACAAAAACTACTAGGCTGTCAATAAAAAGCAAATTGCAGTATGCAGCACTACAGACGGAGACACAACAACTTTGTTTGACATTTGCAGAAGTTACACAAAGAACAGTAAGTCTATAGGCTAATATTGGCATAGTCGGCAAGTTAGCCTAACAGCTAAGTAGCTTTGTCAGTCAGTGAGGCTGAAACTCTTATATTATGAAACTCAAAGTTTAGGACTTGGGACTTGACTCAAGACTTGACACTTGAATGCAAAACAGTGACCACCTCTGAAGGTTACTTATTTTTTCTAATCTGATGACCTAATCCCAATTAGATGCAATATTTTATGACTCAACCCTGACCCTAACAGTAAGTACGTTTGATCAGGCCCTGTGCTTGATGTTGTGCTTTACGTTGCACTGAACATACAGTATATGTTCAGTGACAGGCCTCTTCGCCGAGGCTGACTGTGGTCGCATCTTTTGGACTCATGTGAACCCCTCTGATCCTCGCTCAGTTCAAATCAACATGGAGCTGATGTTTGAGTTTGGAGACTGGTCGGCACAGGCCTTTTCACATTAAAGTGAGACAGCTGGGCCGGGCGAGGAGGCTTTTAAAAGCAGAACTTTTGCTAAATTATTTCTGAGAATGCATAATAGATGACCCTGAGAGATCATGAGGGAAAGGGGAGCGGAGGGGTGGGGGGCGGTTGGTGGGGCGTGGAATCTCTCCAGCCTCCTCTCTTCTTAGACGCTCACTGTCTCAGTCTACCAGCAAGCATCCTTCATCCCCCTCTCACTCCTTCTATCATCATACATTCACAGATTTCATTCATTTCTCCCCTCTCAGTGTTTCTCCTGTCCTTGAGAAGAAAGTGTTCTCCAACAGAATTCGCATGTTTACAACTCATTCTCATTCATGGGACTAAATGTGATTAGAGGCTGTGTTTTGGCTGCAGATTAAGCCACTTATCACCACCAAGGTCTGTGAAAATATCTCTGTTAACACTGACACTAGCACACGATAATAAGACCCTTTTCTTTTCCTTATTCTACAGACTGTCCCACCCTCTGACAAAACACATCTGATGATTACATACCCTATACAGTAATCTGCTGTGTGTCATGTGGGTGTTGCTGTTTACCAGAAAGAATTTCCCCATTGTTTGCGGCATGTACATGAAGGATAACATTCCTAATATAGAAATGTAAAGACTTTTCTTTGCCTCTGATTAGCCAGGCCATATTTGACAATTATAAACAGACGCTGAGCTCACGCTCTCTGCTGCACATGAGTCCTTTCATACAAATTGGCTGTGATTTGATTTGCCTCCTCAGTGGGTTATAAATGGGGCTGCATTATCCCAGCTTACTGGCCGTGTCTCGTCTGATGATGTGAGTTGGCCTGACGTTGAATGTTACACCCTCCATTGTTGTAGTTTGTTTTGGCCTGGCCTCAGGGGCGTCAGCAGATGCTCAGTTTTATGGTTTGTGAAACGGGGGTGCAGAAGTCGGCTTGCATACAGTGATGTTGCACAACTGAAGTCCTTCCAGTTTACTCTGAACTTAATTGCAAAAGAACGGGTCTAATATTTACGGTGTTTCCTCCTGCTGATTGTCTCCAAATTGATAGCAAAGAAAAGGAGGTGGAGTGGAGGAAAGGCTTCCTTCCATATTTGAAGAGTGATGCTGTGAAATTAGAGGAGTATCAACTCATGTGTTCTCTGTTAGCCATTACTATAGAGAGCCTAAGTCGCACCTCTTCCAGTGGACAACCGTGGGACCTGACATCTGAAAAAATATTAACTGTAGCCAAAGTTGAATTTGTCTCTTCCCATAGACTAATCTTTCTAAAGATAGGCCCCATGGCGCACACCGAAAAGGGCGTGACTTGTGTGTGGATTCAAGTCATATGACTTGGACTTGAGTCAGACCGGAGTCACAAATTTAATTACTTTAGATTTGACAGAATCATAAGACTTCACAATTCGACTTGGACTGTACCACCAACGATGACTCGTGACTTCACTTTATTTGACATTTTAAGTTGCACAAAGAACAGTAAGTCTATTATCTAGTACTATTGACATAGCTCATGTTTCGCTAATGTTAGCTTAACAACTAGTCTATGTAACTTTGCCAATCAGTGAGTCTGAAATTGTGTGACATTATCTTTTGGACTTGAAGCTCAAAGTTTAGGATGTGGAACTTGTCACTCTTGATTTTGAGACTTGCCTATCTTGACTTGGGACTTGAGTGCAACTGTTTTGACCAGTAGTGTATCTAGTTTTTCAAATTCAATAATGTGGTTACAATTACTGAACTTTAAAAGGGCTCGTTACTTTGTGAAAACAACTGACAACTTCAGAGGATCTGGGTTAATTATCATCCGACCTTTATTATCATGCATGACTGTACGGATCTGGCGGGCGCGACCACAGATCACTGCGGCGGAAACAACACAGACGAGCTCACCTGGAGCTGCTGTGGCAAACTTTGGCTGGAACAACTTCACATAAGGCCGAAACAAAAGAATCCCTAAATGTAACATCTGCAGGGATAAAGGGTGCTGATCGACCTCATTAAACTTTGTCAGACATCTGGCAACACACCTGGATGTTGAGTTACTTACTGCTAAGTTAATGTCAAAGTTAATGTTAGCGCCTGTGGATGGTTAGCAAACACATTTGGTTCAGTGACGATATCTTCTGCTTTGCCATGACTGTAAAATCATTTCATCTTCCCTGGTTTTGCACGGAGTAATGATGACAGCGTCTTGGTCTTCCCCTGCTCTTTAATTTGCTTTTATCTGTGGGATGCCTCTGTTTTTCTGTGACTCTGTCTGTACTGAGTGTTTTGTGATTGATATCGGGTGATTTACTTTGTCCTAGTGTGTCCTTTTTGTCGGCACATGGAGAGCTGTGTTTTCCCAACTCTGCTGCATAATTTCATACTGCACTGCAATATCCTGTTTGAAGTGATGATAAACCAAACAACTAATCAGTGCTAATACTTTATGCTAATAGATAAAAGCGTGATGATAATACAGTACATGCTTTGAATTCCTTAGATGGGGGAGAGATGGGTAAGATGAGTCAGTGAGTACGTTGACCCAACCCTTGTTTCTGGGCAACTGTACACATTTGTTGGCATGTGACCATAAATTTAGGAAAACAGCCATGATTTTTATGTGGCTGTGATGGAAAAACTTTGCAAAAATTAAACCTCAGGATGACAACAGAGGAGGGATCCCTCTCCCAGTAATAGATGCTGTGTGTACAGAGTAGACCAATGTTGTAAAATCACAGTATGGACCATCATGGTGACAAAATTGTACACAGATTGTAAACGTGTATGAAGAACATGAATCGGGGAGGACATCAAGCAACTTCCAGGTGCTGCCAAACAGACAGGAGTTGAGCCACAGGACCTCCTCTCCACCATGGAGGCCTGGAAAGAGGACAAGCTACACAAACACACAAAAAACAAAGATTAAGTAGGCCATTCACACAGACAGGAGAAAGGAAGCAAACACAGAGCAGACAGGCAAGGACAGCACGTACACAAGGGAGAAGAATCTAATGGAGGATGAACATTCTGATCCAAAACATGAATGACAGAAGTCCCAGGATGGCTGATGGTCCAGCACAGGGATGTCTGAGATACAACTTGGACCACCGACATAAATAAAATATGCACACCGCATCTCCTCTTCCTCCGACTGCACAACACCGAAGCCAAAATATGCTGGATACGAGCGCTGCCATCTTATGCTGGTGATGTCATTTGGAGTCAGAGTCTGCGCAGTAGTGACCAGAATTGGAGCCACGCTTTTGAGTTTCTGTGCACACACTCACCTGACTCCAGTCGAGAGCAGAGCTAAGCTGTTAATCATGATGTGAAACCCCCTTTTTATGGCATCAAATAACTAATTAAAATCAAACTGATCATAAGTTTAAGATTCTTGTCAGAAAGACAAACATGGACTAATAAATACTAGGCTTAATCTAATCTATTGTATCAGCCTTTGTCTTCTAGTTGCACCTGCATGTTTCGGTCCAACTTGCTCCACCTTTAGTCAAAGAAAGGAAAAGCGGCTGCATTTTTGACACTTGCACCACTTGCAGGAAATGAGTCCTCAGTTTTTTCTGGTGATCTGTCAGTAGATCTCACTGGATCTTTAAAAAGCTGCTGTAATGCTCTCTAGCACAATGGTTTCCAAACTGGGTTCCAAGCCTGCTTCAGGGGGTGACAGAAATCACAAGGGGTCACCAACGCTTTGTCTGCTCTGAGGATGTCAAAATTAGATTTGCACATGTTAACTAAAACCACTATTTATACAGACGTCTGTATACAAAAGCATTTAAAAAGATTCAATTTTGGTCCCGTTCAAAAATAGTAGGCTACTTAGAAGGCCACATCTCTGACTTTTCAAGCTCAGTGATAATTAATCACTATTACTCTTTTGGTTTGGATGAGCCTACTCTGGGGTTTTTATAAGAAAATTGTTAGGCTTCTACAAGAAAAGAGACAGTTACCAAAGGTAGATATTCTGTGAATGGAAACGATTATAATTTATCTTAATTTTTGACAATAAAGCTTTGGAATGAATCACTTATTCTTTTGTTGCATGCAGGCTGGGGGGCTCAGCTTTTCTTAGATACAATGGGCTCCAAGGAAAAAAGGTTGGGAACCGCTGCTTTAGCAGTAATTGTTGCCTGTAGATGGCTGCAGGTCTAAAACTACTGTTCCTGCTATTTCCTTTTCTTCAAGACCCAGTTGTCTTGTTGACAACTAATTGATCTTCAACAACAGCTTATTGTGCACCTAAAGAGCACTTTTCCAAGAGCACATTGCAGCTTTTTGGAAAATCAGGCCCTCATATGATGAGTGCAGCGAACTTAGCATTAGGCAAAAGTTGTCAATTGCTTTCAGCCCCAAGCTACCAAGGGCTCCATAAAACACCTCATAATGGATTTAAGATTTTTTTAATATACTTTTTACAAAGTAATTATGTCTTTCTAAAAATCCATACACTAAAATGGCATTAAAATGCTTAATTCATGAGTGTCTCAGGGCTTTCCTGCTAATTTGGACTATTTCATGATCATACTGCACACCTGCAGAAATTATTCAGAAAGACAGTCGTAAACTCGTGTCAACACATGCCTCAGCAGACTGTTGAAAAATGAAGCTAAGCTACCTCGGCTGTGCTTAAAAAGTGGAGATATAATGTACAGTATATATACAGTACCCACCCCAGCCACAGCTTGTTCACCCTGCTGCCATCTGGCAAGAGATATAGAAGTATTGGCTGCTGTACCACCAGATCAGCTTCTTCCCTCAGGCTGTGAGACTCCTCTTTCATCCTTTGTGGTCCACCATAAATAAGTTTATTTTTATGATTTATGTGTTCAAGGAGTGAAACAGGATGAACAGAGGATGTGGAGGGCCCCCTGTCTGTTTCCCAGAATGACTAAATCTGCCCCAGAACACTGCTCAGAAAGTGCTTCCACTTATAATTATGAGAAAATGAAAACCTGAACACTTCAGTAAATTGCATTTTAGAAATATAATTTTCATACAGATATTCCCAATCCAGTCTGACTCGTTTTTAAGATGAGGCTCCCTAACGCCCTCCTATGGAAAGTCTGCTAAATGGTAGTTTTATGTAGGTGAGTTACAGGCTTTCTGTTATACTTCACATCAAATGTAATACTGATACTTTCTCTAATAAGAGGAGGAGGAGCCTAATGTGAAATAAATATTAAAATGTTTGGTCCAGAACTCACAAACTGTCAGTACAGTCTGTTTGGTTGCTTTAAGTAGTGAGGCGATAGTGCGCGTTCACGCCGGAAGAATCAAACTGTGATTGCGCGCGCCAGATGCTGGATTTAATTGTACATGCACTCCCTCGTGTGTGCGTGCGTTTGGGGGTTCATTGCGACTGCGCTCTGGCAGTCTTGAATTTGTCCCGCGGATGCGTGTGAGAAGAGGGGAAGCTCTCCCGTTTGCAAGCAGCGCAAAAGTGTAGAGGACGCGAGGCGATGCGCACAGCGGAGACTCCACAGAGACAGATTTCTGAGGACACCGAGACGAAAGTGTGAGCTGAAAACACAAACGGCAGCAGCGGAACCCCCCGGCATGTGTCAGTATTTCCAGTGTTTGTGAGCACACGTCTCCAGAAAGCTAATCGGAGGAGGTCGTGTGCGGGGTAGCCTCCACCGTCTGCTCGTTATTTCAGCAGGACGGTCTGACCGCCCGGCTTCACGCGACACCGTGCGCTCCGGCGATGGACCAGCTGTGGTGATCCGGTGAAGAGGAAGAAGACGAGACAGCCTGGACGTCAACAAGTCCACCGCGCTTTGAGAAAATGGGCTGTTTTTACACTGTGGAGGGGAGGGCTCTGCTGTAACGCCGGCGCTGGGATCATGGCAGGGGTACACGCTTCAGATGCTGTGTCGGGACATCTTCTGGATCCTGCCGTCGGCGCCCCGACAGCCCAGGGCGCGACCAACGCAGCGGGAATCACCAGCGATGCGGCCGCGCCGCCTCCGACCGGCACCCGGGCGTACTTGGAGGTGTCCGCCGCTGCCCAGGGCTACGGGGCCGAGGGAGTTTACACCAATGGACGGTACAGGGAGGTCAGCAGTCCGAGGATCGGGAGTGGCAGCCGTGATAATTCCGCCGAGAGAAGTCAGGGAGCCGGGAACACACCTTGCGGCATCATGAAGGTTAGTTGATTGAAACACTTAATTCTCCTTGTCAACCATCCTCAAGGTGACACGAGGGGAATTTGCTGAGTGACTGTGCGCTGCTGGAGCGTAACAAAGCGAGAAAAAGCTGAACAAATGTGTGGTTAGTAGTTATCTAAACTGTGGTCCACACACTTCCAGGGACTGAGCTCCACAGTCCCCCCAGAATAATGAGAATTAAGCGGCTTTTATTTTAGCAACTCTTGGTAGAAGTTACATAACGAGATAATGCATAAGGGAATTACCACAAATTAGACTCTATATGTCCCCACTTATAGCAACAACATTAATAACCTATAATACACTTATCAGGAATAACAAATGCTTTAAAATCTTCAGGCTCCACAGAACATTTGCTGTATTTTGGGTCTTTCACACGTGGATGTCCCTGCATGTTGTATGTAGCTTCCAACACTTTGACCTGAAGTTATAATCATCTTGAAGAACTATTAATTTTTTACTGAAGTCCCAGGTTGCATCTTTAATGTCAGTTCAAACAGTAGCAGCAGGAGCCTGAGCGGTTGCTGTTGCTGCAGTTACCCTGTTGTGGCCACAGTCCAGCATTACACACACTTACAGCACAGTACAGTACCCAAAAAAGTAGCCTGATTATAGTAGAGCAGCAAGATTATGGATAATTTCCTAAATTAATAATAAAGATATGATTATGATTATTCTGTTTGAGTAAAATTTTAACATAAAAAAATCAAAATACTTTGATTACACCTTCTTAAATGTGAATATTATCTTCTTTTCTTTGCTCCTTCATTATAGTAAATTGAATATCTTTGGTTCCTGGGCAAGACAAAACATTTGAGGACATCATCATTTTGGGCTGTGACTGATTACACTGATCAGCTTTTTTTTTTTTTTTTTTTTTAACCAATTTCTGACATTTTATAGACCAAACAACAAACTGATTCATCAAGAAAATAATTGACGGTAGTTGCAGCCCCAAATTATAGAGAGCTGTAGTGAATTAAGGCTATTTAAGAGTTCCCATCATTTCTATTTTTAAAGTATTTATATAAAAATCCTAGTAGAGCTGCAACAATTAAACAATCACTAAATTAATTTCCAACTGTTTTTGATAATTGATTAGTCAGTTTACTCGTCTATGACAGAAAACTGAATATATTTTCACCATTTTATAACATTTTAGAAACAACTAATCCATTAATCGAGAAAATAATGAACAGATTAATTGACCATGAAACTAATCCTTAGGGAGTTGTAGTAATTGTTCACGTTTTATGATATTTTTTTTTAGCTCTTCCTACAACATCCTAGTGTAGCATCTGTGTTCAAATTTAATATAGGTCTGCACAATTGATCACAATATTATTTAAATTGCAGAATGGCCAAGTGCAATATCCAAATTGCAGAAAAAGAAACAAATTACAATCTTTTGAAAAAGTAAAAACGTGTGAGAAAATATCATTATAATGAAGTAGTGTAGTGCTGCAGAGATGCTCTGGCTTTAAAACCTTGTTCTCCAGAAGTAAGAAAACATGTTTGTTTGGTACAGACCCCAACAAACGTTACATCATGATTTTAATAGTTTTTTCTTTATAGTAAAAAGGACATTTTAATGCACTAATGGAAATTTCCACTAATCGTGTTGCATTTGCAGTTTCAGTCAAAATAATCGCAATATGACTTTTTATCATATGGTGCAGCCCTAATTTAATGCAAGAATAATGAAGGTTTTTTGTGGTGTTGCAGCAAACCTGGGTCAAATTTATTAACACCTGATGATGCAGAGGTCAAAGAGGTCTTTGGTGTGCTTTGAAACTTTTGCCTAATGTAAACCTGATTTGTTGGCGGGGGGGCAGGCCAGCTTTCTCCACACAGCCCTTTCAGTAATGGAAAGAGTGATTTTAATGTGTTTAATGGTGGCCCAGCCCTAATTAGTGCTTCCATTACTGGAGGTTAATTGACTGGTCTTCCACACACCGACACAGGCAAGATGGCAAGTTTCCTCGCATGATTTATTTAATGTTACCCCATGTTGTGCTTTTAGTGCACAAGAATGCCTTGATTTTACAGCACAGGGTGCAGTCTAGCATGTCAGATTTGTCATGGGGTCCTCGGTGGAGATGAAAGTGTTTCGTGTCGGTGAGACACACTGGAGAGTTGCATTCTGTCATATCAGACCTAGTTTGCTTAGCAACTGTCACAAAACGCCGGTTAATTCTTTGGTACCCCTATTATTAGATTCCCTGTGGATGTGGGCAGACACAGTGCAGCCTCCCACAAAAACGACATGTATGTATGAAAACAGACACCAGCACTGGTTGAATGTTGTCAGCGCAATGGAATCCAAATAATGGCACATTATTTACTGTTTTCACCCTGAGGCTTTGTCTTGGTATGTACGCCTACTATTAAACATTTGTTTTTCATAAAAAAAAAAAAAAGATATGGCTCAAAAAGCCCTCCAGTAAATCCCTCCTCTCCCTCCCCAACAATCAGTCCACCTCTGTGAAGCTCAGGAGCAAAGCTTGACAGGAAAGCTGGAGGGGATTGTGCTGTCTAAATATGATTGATAACGAATCTTCAAAGGCTGATTCTCTGAATAGCGCGTTCACGTGTTAGGAAGTGATCCTGCTGTGCTTTGCTCGCAGAGCGTGATGAAGTACAAGCAAAATTCTCATGTATCCTCAGAAATAACCGGGGACAGCTCTAAAAATGAGTTCATGAGCTGAAGTTGTGTCGATGTGTCGTTTCGGTAACCAACACACAGATCTCACTTCGCTGGAAGGGACTGATCTGTGCGATATATTTGGAATTCAGAAAAATCAGCCTGCTGGAGGTATTTGAGCATCTTTAAAGAGGTAGTTTGGATTATTTGAAGTGGGGTTGTACGAGGTACTTATGCATAGTAAGTGTTTTTCCCCATTTTAGGGAAGCAGCAAGAGTATGTGTGGACAGAGTCAGCAGCAAGACACTTTTAAGTCATGTAGTAAAAGGCCCACCAGAAAAAAATCAATATCAGTATAAGTATATACTGTATTTAGAATATTTTCACTGCTTTACCTCGACGACAGACAGCCTTTTCTGATGCAAAACAACCATTATAAAAATCAAATATCACTGTCCCTAAAACAACTAGACTCCATTGTTGAAATCAGTCATTTTTACCTTGCAGAACACGGGAGTTGCTCGACTTCTGCTGCCTCAATCTGTTAGTTTGTGCTGTTGCGTGACTTTGTTGGCTCCGAACAAACCTTTTAAAACACAAACTAACCGACCGCACTATAGCATACACTTAAAATGATAATTATGTTTTGCTGCTGATCCTTTTTTAAACGGGGGATGTGTCGACAGACACCTACTGTAGGCAACACACTGATTGCCTGACTCCTACAAACCAACCAAATAATCCAAACTATCCCTTTAATGACATGAAATGTTAATGAACAACTCTGTGTAGATACTGCATACATGCCCTTGGTGAAATAAAGGGAAAGCACAGATATGTGCAATATTGAATTTTTCACTGAGCAGCTGAATAAACTGATATTGGGAAACTGTAATCTGATAAGTTGTGCACAACTTGAGGAATTCCCGTTTTTTATGTTCAGCTGCACTTCAGACAGCAGTCTGTGTAACACTGTAGAAAACACTTCTGTAGTTATTCAGCAATAATTAATTAAACTGCTGCTTTTTCCTGGAATTGTAATAGACTGCAGTCTCCCAGACACATCACCAGTAGAACGTCATATCCTTTTTGGGGGCAGTTTAAAGTAGACTAAAGACATTCGGTTACATCCTGTTAGTAAGTGTTGTTACAGTCTTCTAATGATGACATGACCCTGTAGAACAGGTTTGAGCATTCATCATAAAGATATTCAAAGCATAGACGTGAAACACTGCTGTCACAGTGCCTGAAACATACCCTGTACCTTTTGATAAATTCTCATGTTCATCAGGTGTGTCATCGATGGATTTAATTTGTCCGAGCAACTCTAGAACGATGCATCACACATTATAGCCACAAAATGGTACACGCTGTTCGAGCAGAGCATGGTGGGAAAATGGGTCAGCCATTCTGTAGGCTTGGTTCATGTATAGCTTCATCACACCCACCCACACTTGAGCAGCACTTTGCTGTGCGTGTGTTTGAGTGGAGGTTGAGAAGGTGAAGGGGCTACAGGTCCACGGGAACGGGGAAGCAAATGAGCTATTACAGCACTGCGTTCCCTCGTTAACTCGGCCCTCTACAAGCAGATCTTACAAGAGAGGAGTTTGTGTGCCTGTCCCTTAAGCGGGCATCCAACTTTGGCCTCTTGTCATTTCCTCAGCGGGGTGACAGTGTCATGGTGGAGAGGCTGCAAAGTGGCTAGAGGGGGGTTTGTGATGCAGCCTTGTTATGTAATGCTGGATTGTGGACAGCTGCGAGGCCGGCTCCAGCCCGGCTGCTGGCTGGAGGGAACTGACAACCAGCACAACTAGAAAAGGCGCAAACAGGATTTTACTAAGAATTTAAGGACAGCACTACTGCATCTTAACAGAACCTCCCAAGATTTTGCCATATCTGTTGTCGTTAACCTTAACAGCAGATAAAAGGTCAAACATTTATTTTCAGACGTGCAAGAAAAAATACAGTTCGTGGTTGGGTTAAAAGTGATCCAAATAGAAGGCAAGACATCAGTGATGTAACACAGCTAATGTCCATTGGGAATAAAGATCAATAAAGATCACACAGTTATCAATCCGTCTTGCGTAAGGTCCTCTCTTCTCATGCACCGTGGCTCTCTGTGCCTCCCTGATTGGCAGGATATCAATTCACCCTCTCATTCATGGCCTCCTATAATAGATTTGAGCCATTATGACCCGATGTGCCCCTCATCAGCCCAAGAGTGCACTGGGAGGCTTAATAAGGGGCTGACATACATGATTGGCTTATGGAGGGGTCAATCCTGTCAACCGAAAGTGCAAAAGAGAACGTCATACAGGAGGAGGTGATACTTTTGATTTACAAGAGGTACGAAAGATGAGAGATTTAAGTTTTCTTTAGGGTTCTCCAGAAGGCCTGTCACCATAACCGCGTCGCTGCAATTTTGCTGAGGCCTGCCACAGGGTTGAGCACCAAGATCGTCATCACTGCGGTACGTTAGCATTAGCTTAACATTAGCCTTTCCTGCTCAGCCTATTTCAGGGCCAAGCACCTTCACTTTTCAAGCAGTTGGGAAATAAGATAAGACTTTTCTTGGTCTTGAGAAGCTGCAGCATTTATTAACTGACTCACTGTAACCTGTACTGTACATTTACTGCCAGAGAGACAGCTTACTGCTAAGTTTAAGTTTCTGTCGCTCACTTTCCTTTACTTGCATGTCACACACTTATGCAGTGCCCTATTCCTTCATGGGGCTACGCCACTCTTATGACAGTATGCTTCAGTAAGCAATTAAGGCAGTCGTCGTAAACCACCATCTCGTCAAAATATGTTGCTTTGTCACTGCAGTAAGAAAAAATCCATACCATCACAACTCTATTCTCAAGGGTTCTCTTCACATTTATATTTAGGTCAACTAAATGTGGTATCTTTAGTTTAAAGGGGAGACTAGAAAACTGTGTTCTCAGCTTTGCAAGGACTGAAAATTCCTGGGTTAAATCAAGAGTCTTGAGATGCAATTTTCAAAGCTGCAGCACAGAAACATGGCACGAAAGGTGATGTCAAAAAAGCACAGGCTTTGAAATGCTCCCTCCGATCTCAAAGTCATCCTCCTCCTCCACTCACCGACCGTCCAAATGGAAAAAGCAGTTCAGCACTGTGCTTGACCACCTCTGGTCCTGATAACGGCTGTCACGCATCATGACAGTGACTCAACACAGGACTTGTAGTGTACCGGTGTTAGGACTGACCATGCAGACAACGGCGCCTTTCACAACTGCCCAGTGTTGATGGGTGGATGCTCCTTTTTGTGGTGCATTCGAGTTCATCCCACAAGGATTTTCACCAGGAAGTAGGTAGATAGAATAACAGACAGACAACACACAGTCAGCAGTGGGTTAAATGGGGAGTAAGAACAGACAAAAGATTACTAAAAACATGGAGCCAGAAATCAATAAATAGATTAATTAAAGGGTGCAAATAAAAAGTACCATGGATTTCTGGAGGATTCTTGCATTATGACTAAGTTATACAAACTTGATGCAAACATCTGTTCCCTTAGAGGTTCACAATGGCTATAAATGGTGGAACACAGTGATTACTTATTTGATATTGTAATTATGAGTCTAATGAGAGTCTCAAAAGTCAATTTGATGGCTGAATGTGTGTTGCAGGCAGCAGAAGTGTTCCCTCGCAAGGATGTTTTTCTGCTCTTGGATACTGTTCTGTGCACTCGGATCACAGGCCTGTTTTTTTGAGACTAAATGTTATAGAGGTACTCCATTTGTGGCTCTTCATCATCAGCATTTTGCCTATTTTTCAGCGCAACTTACGCAACGTCTCCTTCCTCTCTTTAAACAAACAAGAAACAAAAAAACAAAGCAATTAGATACAGATTAAGACGTCGATTACCATTGCAATGGTAGAAGCTTTGAAGCCTTAAAGTTTTTGTTTTAGCCTTAGACATTATCACATGATTAGAGCTTTTTCTATTATTTCATTCTTGTCAGCAAAGCAGGTGTGGAAGTGCAGTTGCTGTTGTGTGCGTTTGTGTATGTAGTGACCTGCAGACTTGTGCAAATACAAAGGGAGAGGGCCTCTACTGCACAGCGAGTTGTTTGGCTTGCAAAGCAGATTCCAGCCGTCCTCTTCCTCAGCTCCCCAATACCATGATGGGTTTTCCCAGACCCTTGTAAACTGAATATTTGTAACCAAATGAAGATGTTATTTTCTCAATATCCCCCAAAGTGTTTAAACTTACTCGAGCTGGAAATGATTGGTCAATAAAGAGCACATCTGTCAATGATTTCCATGCTTGGCACGATGCTAAATTTGTTTGTTTTGTGGCAGAGTGGTGGTATGACTGTTCATTTATGGATTAGTGCATGTCTTTTTTTATCTTCAAGGAGGAAGTGCAGCAGCAACAAACAAATTAGTGTCATAATTATTAGTATTATTTCATGTATTGTATGATTATTACTTGTGCAGCCTGGTTAATTATGTATTTTATTTAAGTTTCTTTATCTGTCTGGACTTAATCTGTCCTTATGCTGCATTAACGGCTGAATGTACCCTCTGGGGGATCAATAAAGGGTCATTTTATATAATCTATGAATTATCTTAGAAAAACAATGCACAGTAGTAACTTTGTGTTTAGCTACAGCATATTATACTTTTAGAAAGCCACAAAACATAAGTAATTCACAGCCTTTACTTAAAACTAGTCTGACACCTGGATAGAAACGTAGCTGCAGGGGATGTAGGGGATCTGTTAGACACGTGCAGTGGTGTCTTAAATTTCTGCCCCCTGATGGATCCCCCTGTCAGGCTGCCTCTGCTCCTCCTGGCTATTGTTTAGCTAATGTGAGATTTGGCTGATCCTCCCGAGCAGCGAGGACGCCTCACTACAACAAGCCCGAACTAAAACGCTGATTACATTTAGTGGGATCATCTGAGATGATGATGATGAGAATTGAAATAAGAGCGTGTCCACGCCTCACTGCTCATATCACAAGCTTTACATAGATTAAGAGCTCCCTCCAAAAATGTAATTTAAAGTAATGGGCAGAAAGTATGGCTGGAGAACCAGAAAGTAAAATGCACGTCTCTTTTAAGGATTTTAAAGTGCACAAGTAATTCCCAGGTCTCCTGCAGCAGCACCTCGTACTGAACGCTTAGATATTTTTGGAAAACAGAGATCTGCACTGCGTTGAAAACGGAGGCAGCAGAAGATGTGAAGTGGTGATTACAGACGTCTGGGCCTGCTGAATCATTGCTTGCTGTCTTGGCTGGTTTCTCTCAAAGCAGCAATCTGCAAAATACAAACTCAAATGTGCCTCTTTTGTGTTTTGAATCCGCAGCTTAGTGTCGATCAGGGAGCAAAAGCATCAACAGTTTTGTAAAGGTCACTTACCCACAGAGAAACACCAAACTCGAGAGGCCCAGACGCGTTCCTAGAACAAGTATGTTTAAATTTGCCCCACTGAGATGTTGATCAGAGATGAGCTGTGATTTATGAACGTTTTATGTTTTTTCTTGGCCTGGTATTTCACGGGTACTTGATAGTCCAGGTAACTTTCTCTTGTCTCTCCAAAATGTGTTATCACTTGAAGCTGCATCGCTGTCAGATCAGAGCAAAGAAAAGACAAGAAGTCTAGAGGGAGAAATCAGATACATCAGTTATAGTCTGAGTTTCTAGTGGAGACATGATATGGAGAGTCTATATATGGGTTTCTGGTTTGTTTCAAATACAGCTTTAAACAGTAGTGTGTCATTACATTTACTTTTGTTTTTGTAAGCAAGGGCTTTTCAAACTGTTAGGCACGTGTCCTCAGATGTGAGACAAAGATATCAGTTGAAAAACAAGTGGAGGTTATTGTAGTTTGATCTGTGGATTTTGACGGCTTATCAACGCAGTCAGCAGCTTGAAGTTTCTTTACTCCTCTGTGACAGTAAACTGAATACCATTTCAGGACATCACATTGGGCTTTATCAACATTTTTCACCATTTGCTGATATGTTATGGACTAAAAAACTAATCGATAAATAAAGAAAATAATCTGTAGATTAATCAGTAATGAAAAAATGGTTAGTTGCAGCCCTACACACATTTAAAAAAAAAAATATTATCTCAGACGAGAGTCATAAGAAAGTAACCCAGTGATGGTTGTTTGTACATCCATGTTTCATATCTTTAATGGTGCTGATTTGCCAAAAGCTAATCAAATACAGAATAATTAAAAAAAACTGTGATTAAATTAAACCATTAAACAACATTATAATCAATTAATCCCTAAAGCAAATTTTCATGCAGAGATAGAAGAAAAAGCAGTTTTTTTTACTTTACTTATGGAGATTTCCTGCTTTTCTCTGTTTATTCCCATATGAAACTGAATATCTTTGGGTTTTGGACTGACACAACAAGACATTTAAGGACATCACCATGGACTTTCAGAAACTGGGATTGACATTTTTCTTTATTTTCTGATGTTTTATAGAAGTTGCAGCCCTAGATTAAACATGACAGTTGCAATCTGCAAGCTCATTGCCAGATGCCACTAAATACTGCACACTGTTTCTTTACATTTTTTTTTGACATTACAGCGGCTTTGAATGTCCCATTGACTTCACTCCTTATTTACCTTTAAAAGCACTAATGCTAATTAGCAAACACTAAACTAGACAAGCTGCCCTTACAGCTCTGACAAGGATTTGGTGTGTTTGACTTTTCCTTCTTTACTAATTGTTGAGAGACGACACAGCCCAGTCGAGTTCTCCCTGTCCTAGTGGCCATCTGTGTCTTGTTTTGTGGGGGTTGGGCCGTCCAAACTTGCCTCCTAATCCTTCCTCTTCCTTTATTCCCTTAAAGGATAATGACTTGAGCTGGAACCTCAATTACCCATGTGTCAAATTGGGCCCCAGACAAAGGCAGTTGTTTCAAACAAGAACAATTGATTTGATTGGACACCACCAGGGTGTGTTTGGGGTGATGCCTTATCTTGATGATCCTTTCGGGACGCGCGCAGCAGCGATGATACCACAGCGGAGGTGGGACACCAGTGTTACTGTATATGTCAGGGCGGGACACTAGTTTGATCAGCAGATGAAACCACATATTGGCTCTCTCAGGACGGCTGTTGTCATTTTCAAGGACACGAGAAAGGATGAGTAGTATTCAGATTTGTCGGGCTGGATGTTTCCCAGCTTCATCTGGGCTGGAAGAGCAGGGGTCTGATAGATGAATGACAATATGTTTGTGAGCGTGGCTCCACCTGGCTTTGCTCTGACATGTTTTTTACTGCCTGTAGAACATACGGCACCTCCTCTCAATCACATTTTTTCTCCTCATCTTACTGTGCAGCGAGTCAGGAAGGGAATATAACAGTACATTCAGAAGAGTACTGTGTGACTAAGGATGATGAAATAGTTTGCAATCATCAAAAAAAGTTCACCAAAACAAAAGGTTGCATGTTCATTTTTTAACATTGCCATTTGAAATCTGTGTGATAGCAGAATGTCTCCGAGGTTGACTGCTTTAGGGGGGTGGGCAGGCTGCAAGGGGAGAGGAAGTTAATTCTACCACCTACCACCACACCAAAGTCTACTGTTAAATTTAAAACTAAATTTTTCAATATCCACGTGAACCTCTCCTCATTGGGGACGTGTGCGATTAGTCAACTATACAATATAACATCGTCACCGGAAATTCTAGTCCGTTAAACCATTTATTAATATTTTATTAATGGCGGTTCACTGGTGCCTCCAAGATGATATGCATCCTCCTGCCACTAGTTGGGGCTGTAGCTCCTGCAGACGACAGCCCCAGAATGGCATGTTGTAATTAGCAAAGTGAGACATGACAGTTCATGAAACAAGCGTGGTTTGCCTTTCGATCCAGAAAAAGGTTGTGTGTTGGCTGCGTCAGACTAAAATGGCATATAACCACTTGACTGGTGCAGTGTGTTACGTCACCCTTAAGATAACGGTAGGGTAAACACTGGACAGCATACCTGCCAACATTTAATGTTTTTCTTTATTTTTTCTTTTGACCATTACTACCTGCTGGAAAGTCATTTCCATCTGTCACTGGGTGCAGATTTGTGTTCGACCAACCAGACATGTTGGACACATTCTGAGGTAAATCTTTCCATTTGCTGAGCTGTCATTATCACGTTTAACTGTAACTGGTGCAGCTGTTTCAGAGTTGCGCGTGGAGTCACATAGTTCTGCCACCTCACGCTCGAGGCTAAAATGTTTAACTGAAGCTGCAATGCATGCTTTTGCACCCTAAATCAGACCTGTGTCAGACAAAAATATAAAACTTATGTCTGTGTTTATGAAAATTATTCCATGTTATTCCGAGTTCCATGCAAATTATGTGAGTTTCCAGGGAGAAATAAAAACAGGTGGGTACAGGAGATGGCCATGAGATACAGGAGAAGTGTGGGGAAAAACAAGAGTGTTTGCAGGTATGCTGGATAGTCCAACAGTCTGTTGTTTCAGTGCATTGTAGGTAGGAAATTAATTTTGTGCTACACACATTTTCACACCGTTTATGTCAACATGTGTAGCACTCGTGCTTCTCGTCTTGCCTCTTGCTCTATTACAGACTTTGGTGTGAATCCTAGGTTTCCCCAGGTAATCCCACTGATGGGAAGGAAGCATAGGCGATGGAGCCGGCTCTGTTTCTTCGGGTTTCTTTCATCACACGACTTAATTAAAGAGAGCAGAAAAGGATGGTAACAGGTAAGACCAGCGCCAAGTCCTCATCGGCCTTGCTTTATTTACTGAGACACTCAATCTGTTAGGCTTGGCCTGCCGGAGGGAGCGCCCTGTCTTCACGTCCGCACCATTTCATTCTTCTGCTCCTCCTCCTCCTGCTCCTCCTGCCCCGAGTGGTCTGCTGGAGTTATCTCTGCGCCTGAGATCAGACCGGGGGAAGAACGATTAGTGTGTGTGTGTGTGTGTGTGTGTGTGTGTGTGTGTGTGTGTGTGTGTGTGTGTGTGTGGTCATTTTCAGCCGCAGTCACTCTGATATTGGAAGTGACAGTGGTGAATGTTAATGGTGCATGGTTGCAGCATTCTTGCAAAGTCCAAGCACAACAGCTCTTCTCGCTGAAACAGAGGGAAATTCCTCACAGAAAGTTAATCGTGACAGAAGACTAAACCTTTCAGCACTGCTTCCTGAGAGAATACAATAAGATACGGAAAAACTAATAATGGATGATAAGGCCATAGAATGGCGGGAAGAAAGGAAGTGATGCAACTGTCTGACCTTGTGCATGAATCTGCATTAAAGCATGCCAGAGCTGGTGAGACGTCATATATATTAATAGATATTACAGCACACTATATTTGTGTGTGTATGTGCTCTGAGAACAGTCATGTACGAGTCAAGCTGTACTCAAGACAGCTTGACTTTTTCAACCCGACACGTGCATCTGGATATGCAGACACGCAGGTCATCATCAGTGTGTGAACCACAGGGGGGGACTGAAGTCACGTGTCTTGACTGAAGTCAGAATTGCGTCTTGAGACTTGCTTGACTAACAGTGATGAAAGACTTGACTTTGAAGTGGTATTCATGACTTGAGACTTGAGTTAGAATTGAGACTGATGACTCAAATTCAGGATTTGCATTTTGACTATAAAAATAAACCAGTTGCACAAAGTGATATGCAGTTTTGCTTGTGATGATCACCGTTCAAGGCTTATGTTGTCGATAATGATTGCAAGTCTCAAGTCCTAACCTTCAACCTCGATGCTGTTCTCATCTTGCTCAGTATTTTAGACCTCATCATTGGCAACAACTTCTGCAGGAAAATAAATCAAAACTATTGATTATGAGCGACAGTGAGCACATACTGCCGCACTGTTGGAGGTCAAATACGGTGGTCATGTGGGAGTGTAAGGTCGTGTTTGGAGGTTATCATAGATTTGAGTTGAGACCTCTCTTGTGGAGCTACTGAAGAAAAGCCTCTGGCTTTCTTATGCTGTCTGGTCTCTGTATTTTTTCGCCCTTGTCGGTATGGATGCCAGTGTTGTTTCTGGGTTCTGTCTGGTCTGCGTTGCTATATTTGCTTTAGTTTTTTTTTTCATTGCGTGCTTCTGTCCTTTGCGTTCTGTTTAATCTCACACCATGTCAAGACTCTGCCAACCTCAGACCTAAACTTATTTATATATTATATAATCTTGGGCTTATATTCACTCATTCTGAAAACTGAACAAGTGTTTTTTTTTGTTTGAGGTCTACAAAGCAGAGCAGGCTGCAGTGTTTTCAAATTTCTGTTGATAAAAAGCATAATGAGATTATCTCATGATCGGCATGCAGCTCTCAGTCATGTGCTGGAACGAGCAGTGCTGGGTGTCAAACCTCCAAACATTTTTGCACACACTGAAATGTGTCTGTAGCACATCGTCAAATACTGAAAGAAAGTGTCTGGTTTGTCTTGTTTCATTATTATTTTTTATTATTTTGAAATCAAACTTTGCTATTTTAGGCTTAAATCACTGTTTCAGTTATGGTAGTTGTTGGTATTTCCAGCCTAACAGCAATTAGGCTGTATTAAAAAAAAAAATCAAATGAAGAGAAGAGAATTAATCTCTTCCTCATGAGAACTATTGTCTTTAAAGTCAATGTGGCTGTAGAAAAATCTGCCAGTGGTATGGGGATGTTATCTCTTTAATTTCAGGTTTTGGAGACTTTGAGCTTGAGACCCAAAAATAGAAAGTGTCTCCAAACTTTCCATATTAGGGACAAACCCACTAGTTGAGTTTGGAATGCTGGAATGTCAATCGTGGCAAGCAAGATAACATCATCAATGACGGCTAACACTGAAAAGAAATATTAGCAAGCTAGCAACACACTAGTCACCAACTAATAAACACACAAAATTCAAGTGCTACACAAAGAAATGCATGATTAGCTTCCTTTTACTTTGTCAAAACACTGTGTCTTGAAAATCTCTTCTTTTCATGGGAAATTCTTTTGACTCACCCTGATGCTGAGAATGCTTTCAGTCCATTTTATTCATTTTTAAGCTCTTATTAATGATCTTCTCCCCACATAGAACACACCGAGGCCTCTCCTCTGCATTTCGAATGGCTTTATAAACTTTATTAACTCTTCCTTGTATTTTCTTTTCAACATCTTGTGCACAATAGAGAATTATGGAATAAGTTTGGGAAATGCTGCTTTAAACTATTATTTTTGGCCATGTTGTTTGGTCAGTTTGGTCCAGACTGAAACATCTCCACCCAACTATTGAAAGGACTGCCATGAAGTTTTGTACAGTCACAGTCACAGGGTTAATCCTAACAGCTTTATTGATCCCCTGACTTCTCCTCTAAAACCACCATTAGATCAAAATTTCAGTTTGCTCAATACTATATAGATAAACCTTGTCAACCTGGTATCACCATCTTTTGGAGCTCTGCAATGGCCTTAGATAATAACACTATACCTGCAGATCATTAGCATGACTCAAACCGTTGTTATTAATATGTTAAGTACAGCTCTACATTGCTGCTAGAATACAGACTCCAGCTCAAAAAATTGTCAACATATACAACAAGCAATGTTGCAGTGGCGCCACTTGTAATTTCTCTCCATGCAAATTAGTCATTTCGGTATCAAAGTTAATTATTTATAGCTAATGTCATTTTCTTATTTCACTTTCTGTATAATTGGGGGACTTTGACTTACTCATAACTCCCAACGGCTCCCTGTTTTTCCATCCAAACCTTGTCTGTTTCTGTTCATCATATATGATAAGCCTCTTCTCAGCCTCACAAATTAGTCTCTCGTTGTGCATGCTGACTGCTCACTGAAGGGGAAAAAGAAACATCAAGAACCTCGGTGTCGGTTTTGGCCAGTGAAAAAAAGTCGGAGGTGTGCAAAGCTTGCGCATAAATAGAACCAGGCAAATGTTTTTTTCAAACAAGCAACACTTTGCTTAGACTGATTGCTGATGCACAGATCAGATTAGGATATTTTTATTGAGAAAAAGTGAAACAATCTGATGTTTGTTCACTCCCATCACTTCCAGTTAAGAAGTGGTGTTAATCTTGTTTATATATTGTTTTCAATGTGTTGCAAAGTGCACCATGAATTCATCCATCATACTGAAAAGAACAGATAGAAGTTGTTCGACCAAGTGTGCAACTACAGCACAGAGGTGACACCGTTATGAATTGAACTTTTAAAAGTGTTGGTATTTAATATCTAGTTTTTGGGCCTCGTGGTGAAAGAAGTGTATAGAGTATGTATGGAGGGGACAGTTGTCTTCTGAACTATACTGTATGTCTTTTTACCACTGTGATTTATGATAGCCACTGGTACACAGGCCTCGCCAAGGATTCACAGATGGTGCCATTTCTCTTTCTGCTCTGGCACAGATGGCGCAAGATGAGGAAATTGTGGGCTTTGAGCACAGTAGTGTGTATGTGATTAGAGGAGGATGTGATGTACAATTTAATTGTCTTGTTTGATTCAGTGATTGGACCTTTTTTGGCGTTTTGTGTTGTTAGAAACTGACCTCACTATGCAGTCAGAATTTGCCTTGAAAATAATAGTAGTATAATAGGAAAAAAAGGGGAACTTTTCCATTCATGCATGTCATAATTTACCGTTAGTTGTGGTGGCTGCCTACACATCGAAAGAAATATCATGTGCCTTTCTATTGATTAGCTATTCTTAAACTGCAGCACCTACACAAGCTCAACATGCGGTGGAACAAAATTTACTTAAATTATTTCACAATATACTTCCACAGGAGACTTGCTGTTCATATTTTTAGTAGTTACAGAAATCTTGCACAGATGTTACTGAGCCAATCTGCCTTCTGGTTTGTTTTAAAGATGTTAAACTGGCTGCTTCTTGTTACCACCCGGTCCTCATTCATGCCTCCTGTGACCTGTGTGTGTTGCCCCGGGGTGTCTTTCTGCAGGTTACAGTACAAGCAGGGACATGTCACTCAGACATTCCACTGATGCTCTAAACAAACACACACACACACACACACACACACACACACACACACACACACACACACACACACACACACACACACACACACAGACAGCTAGTGTTTCCTTTGCAGCATCAGTTTGCTTCTTTGCAGCTTCAACAAAATATAAACCCCCATTCAAAAAAGTTAAATGTAAATAAAAACAGACTGCAATGATTTGCAAAAAAATTTTTTGACATCTATTCCAATGGATATAGTACAAAGACAGGATATATAATGTTTAATGATGATAAATGATATCGTTTTTTGTAAATATTTAATTTTGAATTTGAATAAAAGTAGAAAGACTTCATGCATCTGACTTCATGCATCCACATTCTGCTTGAGATTTGTGGAAAAACTGTGTGGAAAAATAGTCCAACAGTTTAAGAACAATGTTTCAAGACTGCAAGGAACTGCAACTGCAAGGATTTCACCTCCCTCAATTCATAATATCATCAGGCGGAAAACCAACACTGACTGCCTGTGACCTCAGGCAGCTCTGCACTAAAAACTGCATTAAAAACCCATATAATTGTACAAAGGACACAACATGGGCTCAGGAACACTTTGGAAAAACATTGTCAATAAACGCAGTTTGTCACTGCATCTACAAATGCAAATTAAGACAAGACTGAGCACATAGTGGAAAAATGTGCTGTGGCCTGACAGAAATCAGAAATTGTGTCCTCCAGGCTAAAGAGGAGAAGATCCATTCAGGATTTTGCCAGTGCTAACTTCAAAGTCCAGCATCTGTGATGGTCTGGGGTTTGTGTTAGTGCCCATGGCATCATGGCATCAGCTGACAGTACACACAGCAACAGAGGAGAGAAACTACATTTAGTATTAGTACAGAGACTTAAAAACGTCTTTCTCTCTCCTGCACACACGGCTGGTCGAGCTCGATTGTCCCCACACCAGAGTGGGTCGATCTTGAGCGTGGTTTGGCGTGAGAAAAGTGGTTATGGAAATGCAAATCAGCACGACACAGTTTGACTGGACACGGCCAGAAATACAATGTGTGTCAGTTAGAGAAGTCAATTCTATGCTCTACACCCCTCCTCTCTTTACTCTCACAACGTGATTTTAAATTCATTTCTCCTCTGGTCAGCCATCAACATGGACAGAGAGACTAATTATCTTACTGTAAACACTGTGATTGGCTCCTCTGTGGTCACTGCTGCATACAGGTTTACAAGCAAACATGAAGATAAATCCACTTTTTAATCCCAAAAGTTTAAAAAGCAAGCAATGAGTTCTCATCTGGTTGGGCTGTGGGTCTACTATTTTTTGTGGCTTGCTGCTAGAGAGGGTTGAGAATCAGGAGTGAAAATAAATCCGCTTTTTAATCCCAGGTGTTTGAAACACTCTGAGCTCCCCTCCTGCAAATGAGGGAGTCGGCATCAGAGTGACTCCAGTGTTTCCTATTTCAGAAGCTCCAGTCTTCCTCCGACTCTCCCATCCAGAACGATCTCGCCTCTGAACAGCCGTCGGCTCTGTGTTGCAGATTTAAGATTTTCTTTCTGATAATTCTGTTTTATAGCGACTTTTCCTGCAGGAGATTCCACCATTGATTCAGGGTTTCACCGAGGAAACGTGCATGCACAGCTGCACTAGCAGAACAACCAATAAGAACACCCAGTCTCTAGATGACCTGTGATTGGTTTAAATCTACCATCACAGGGTGGATTCCCTAAAGGCTGAAAATGGATTTGAGAGGAATTGCAGAAGTCTAGTTCTGTCTCAGACCACATGATGCTCAAAGGTTATTATGAAATTATTTCTCAGTGATACCAAAACAATGTTGCCTGAATTCTGAAACATACATACATGTTTTGAAGCAACATATGCTGCCATCCTGATTTCTTTTTCAGAGACGTCCCTGCTTATTTCAACAAGACAATGCCAAGACATATTTTATTTTTGCAGTCCAGACCTGTTTCCCAATGAAAATGTGTGGTGCAATATGAAGGGTTTTGTGCTGTATTCAATTGAATATAGGCCTGAAAGTTTTTGCACATCATTGCATTCTGATTTTATAAAACACCACAACTCTTTTGGTATTAGGGTTTGTACATTAGTGACATTTTCTTCTTGAGGGGTTTCACTAAGTCACTCTGACATTCTATGGGAGTTTTCAGCCTAGAGAGGAAAGCCTCTACTGTACAGAACACGTGTCCAGATGGTGTATGTATGTCTGCAGCACTATGATGTATGTGTGCAGGACAGAGAAAAGCTTCAGTCAACCTTGAGAATATATAAGACATAAGTTTGGGGATTGGAGTATGAGATACAGAGGTCTCATGTTATCCCAGCTTTCCATCTACTCGGGGCTTCTGGTCCACCAGGTCTCAGCCTGCTCAATGTTTTGTGTATGAGTGTGTATATTTATTGTTTTATCTGGAAGCATACAGTTTGAGTGTGAGGGGGAAGCAGGCGGGGCTTTGCTGGGACTTTGGAGCGAGGGATTTGATTTGTGTTCTTTGCATTGCATGCGTAGGGGTCTTGAGAGAGATAGATCCGGACTTTACTGTGTGAAATGTGATCCCCCGCTGTGAGCTCTCTCTCCCTCTTTCTGCACCGGAACTGGGAATGTAAGAGAGGGAGAATATAAGAGGCCATGATGACAGAGAGGGAGTTCATTGATGTTGGATCCCCTGATGAAAATATAGAAGCATAGTTAAATTAATATTTTAGATCCATTCCAAGAAAAAAATCTATTTATTCTTTACGATAATCCCTCTTAAAATGTTCATCTTATCTTTACGATTAATCATTAAAGACATCACATTCTCAAGTCATACTTCTCTGTGGTCTCATTTCCAAATGACAATGATTCACTCACTTCTATTTCCCCATGCGCTCATGTCACGCTGCATTCATGTGTTGATTTATTTGCTTTGGGACAATCCCAGTCTGAGTTTCCCCTCGAGTTTTAAAAGTATCTGCGTTCAGCTGTTGGTGGTTTTGTAGCTTCTAACTGAATCTCTGTGGTTCAAAGTTTAGTTTGTCTCCTCCATCACTGTTTGTGTTTATGTTGGTACAACTGAGAACCGATTCACATTAATCAATTGGTGCCAAGTTTGTGAGACTTACACAGTGTATAGAGAAAAGAGAAAGCGAAAGAGAGCAGCAGCAGCTTACTCAAGTGAGTCAGGAAGATAGTGAGCTGAAAGCAATCATAAGTGTGGTTAAACCTGACACAGATAGAACTCGTTGCTGATTATTTACTGTGAAAACCTGGTGAGGGCAACATGTCTAACCAAACACAAAATACAGGTCATCTGAGTTCATTTAAGCTAAAGTGTGCATCACTTTTAGAGCCTGAAGGTACAACCCCCTACCCCACTATCTCACACCCACACTACACCACAGGAGCTGCAGTTAACAGTAGCACGCCTGCAGCCAGCGTCTAAACAGCGCAACTTAACTCTCCATGGACATCAAAAGTTTTAGTGAAACATCGGCAACTTCATCAACATGATTAACTGGCTCACTGGATAAGTAGTTGTTGGAGAAAACTGGCTGTTTACTGTGATAACCATCTTGGTTGGATTAGCATTTTTCTAGCGTTAACCACTGTGGTTAGCCAGCATTCTAAAACTAAAACTCCTTGCCTACTTGCGCACATTATTTAATACGTGTGAGATATGTTAGCTGTGTCCAAAACCTTAATATGAAACCAATATTCATGAATTGCACACTATCCATGGGAAAATACAGTATGCAATCACTGTGTTGGTAACGATGACAACAAGAAAACAGGAAGAACATCATATGTTTCCTCTGTGACAACAGCGTTGCCCTGGTAACAGACTAACAGGCTGCAGGTTGTGGGGATGGCTTTGAGAGAGGAGAGGAAATAAATTGAAATAAATAAAAATGTTGTAATTGAGAAGTTTGGACTTTTTTTTACAAGAGTCATATTGCATTTTTTGATGCTACAGAGAGAGTAAAGTACCAAAAAAGGTACTGCCAGGTATTGGTACCAAATTCCACGAATTCCAGATAATGGTATCTGTATTGTATCTGTTTGAATGGTACCCAACCCTAGTTACCCTAGTAGTTATGTTTATGTCATCTATCTAGACAGAAAGTGTCTCAGATGCTATTTTTCCTGAGTATCTAAGAGTTCAATAAATGTTTTTGTTAAAAAAAATAAGGATTGTGAGGAATCGTGATCTCAATTCTCAGGGAGATTCACATTTTAGCTGTAGTACGCTTGACAAGAAAGGGAAAAAAAAGAGCAAGATTTGCAGCAAGGTACTGCATCATGTCAATGTAACTCAACCACAACCTGTCAATACCACTGCAACCATCGTCTTTGCACAAGTGCAATGGTGTGACAGTTGATGTTGCTGACTAAATGCTAAACTGGAACGAATATTATTTCCACCATCGCATGTTTATTTCTGCTCCCACGGCTGCTGCAGCTCCAGCTGAGCCTTTCAGCAAGGAGCAAACACCTTTTCCCCTCGCAGCAAGAGGAAAAATGAGTCAGGAAAGGGTCGATAAAAGTCAGGGACAAAATAAGTGGTGAAAAGCCTACAACCTTTCAGAACAGAAAAAAATCCCTGCGGTTTAACACCCTCCATCATATTCCTTCCGAAAACAACAAGTTGTCCATATTTTAGCCATGACTAGACTTTTAGATAGCATTCGTTGAAATGTATTTCCTGCCTTACAAGCAGACAATAGTTGCAGTTTGTGCCTGTACAGAATATAATCTTACTTCATGGATTTTAACACAACATGGATTTTAAGTTCCATGTTTTGTCAAAGTGAGCAGAGACTGTGTGAAAACTCTCCTGGGTGGTCTGTTCAAAGGAACTCTGGCCTCTGACATTCCTGGAAAAATCATATTGTGTGAAGATCATCCCTGGAAGCAATAAACAAACAGATTTTGAGAATAGGATGACCAGGGTCCTTACAGAAAAATGTTGCAGTTTTACAGCCAGCCTTGATGTCTTGAAATGTAGGATATTTTCTTAAATAGAAGTAAATAAAGTAAGGTAAATAAGTTTTTTTTAAACCATCCATGCTTGCAACTGGAATACAAACAAAAATGATTAAAGATATACCAATATTAGTACTTATTCAGGTGTTTAATTTCAGTGTGCAATGATCAGGTGTATTAACATCGTCATCACTGCTGTGTCTGTTTCTATTGTATATACTGTTCATATTTTTATATTTACATCTTTTTTCATGATGATGATGAGTACTATTATCAGTAGTACTAAGATTACATGAGGTTGAAACTGCGCTTTGGTCTGGAAAGCTTATGTAGCTTGTTTAATGTAACTTGTATAGTGGTGTCTTTCAACCATGGTGGGGCGTTGTGGGATTCTGTGGCTTTCATATGTGCAGCTGCGAGACGACCCTCATTTGCATAACATACTTTTTGTTACTGTTTGTAGTGTGTTTGTTTTCAGAAGATTGTGGTTTATGGTGGCTTGTGTTGGTTATCGTTGCAGTTGTTGCACAGCACTTTGAAATGCTTTTTCCTTATATTTTGCACGTAAATTCACACTGGTGTGAAAACATGAAAACAACATCATGTGAAAAGCGCAGTTTACAATGTGTTGCAGAGAGTTAACAAAGACAAACTGATGGAAAACTCGTGGTAGTGTAGAATCATAATGCAGATTGGTGTTGTGAGTCTGATGTCTGATAACTGTCTGATGTCAATATTGGGCCCTGATATGGATATTGGATCAAAATGGTCCCATCTCTAAAAAATAATGGCTCTTTTACCACTTAATAACACTGTAGTAAAATGAAAGGAAACTAAGAGCTTCCTGGAAGTGAATGCATCAATCTAAAAACGGCAAAGTACATGCAAGTTGTAGTTAATGTAGAAAAACATGCCACATTACCAGAGTAATAAGTTCCTGGTGCCAAGGCATCCTTTTTATATGAGCACCTTATTAATGCTGTTGCATAATGTCAGATTCCAATTAGCCTGAACAGAGCAGGTCAGTCAGAGTAAGTGGGTACAAATTCTCAGCACAGGGTGACCCAGTTGTCAACAGCCTTGACAAGGTGTGCGAGAGGAGCCCTTTTTTTGTCATGAGCCTTTTTTTAGATGGACACAGAGGTGTAGAGGAGGAGGAAGAGAGACTGTTCACCAGTCTGCAGTCCAATTTTATTCGTGTGCTCCTACGCGGTTGTGTGCCGGCGGAGTGGATGTGCGCACATGAGCAAGTGTAACTTTGAGTGCATGATTGTATGATTGTGTGAAAAGGTCAGACACTCATGCAACAGGGAAGTCGGTTTGGTAATCAGGGAGAATTAAGGTCAGTGTGTAGCTCTGATTGTCAGCGTGTTGGCGGGCGCTGAGAGTTGTGGGTGGCGCACAGTAGGACCAAAAATAAACACGAGAATTTCAATTAAACTAATTCAGAGCTCACCACTGATACAACAGTTCTTAAAGCATCTTATCTGACACGTTCCTAGCCATTACAGTTGGATTGTGTTCAAATTAGAGTGTTGCATGAGTGGAAACTTGGAATGACACTAATCAACTAAATGCTTGGTGTAGTTCGTTTATGGGTAAGGTTCGTAATTTTGGTTCTGAAAGATTTAAATGGAGTCAGATCCTTTTTAGCTGGATTTAATGTCCCTATGCATTCAAAAGTTTTATCTCCTGCTGCAAGACAACACTGCTCACTTCAATTAACAATGAAAAGGAGCTACAGCAATAAATTACATTCATAATCAAATATCCCTCTGATTATTCAGGTTAATCCTTTTGGTGAATGAGGACACTTAAGTATTTTTTAGAACAAAAATTAATAACAGAAATTAAGTCCAGTATCTTTAAAGGCATAGTTTGATATTTATTTGCTTTCTTGCTGCAAGTTAGAGGAGAAGATTGATACCAATCTCTATGCTAAATATGAAATATAAAACACAGAGATACAGATATTGCAACCTAAAGTAAACAAAGTAATATAAGATAAAATACAAAAAACACAAAAAATATAATCTACCAGAATGTTGCTTTATTGATTATTATTTTAGTGAAGCACAATATGTATATTCTGTCACTCTTATTGCACATTAAACAACATAACAATATGTAGTTTGATGACATTGTGAAGTAGCGTAGGATCATGGGAGATGTTGTCTTCACTTTTAAACAACCATCATACTTGATTAAAATCTATCTGACATGTTTCAGGCAGAAATAATGTTCACGGATGAGGATGTATCTTGTGTTTTCCTGGAAGTTATAGCCAACTAGCTGGTAATGGCTATCAGGAAAAGCACAGTTACCTTGAATTACCTTAAATTATGGATTCCTCTGCATTTGAACATTGCCTCAACAACACACACAACATATGGCGTTTATAGACATTTATTGCAAAATTGTTACATATTTCAGCTTTAAATGCATTATATAAGCACCAGTAATCTGTTCTAATCTATCAGTGTTTTATTAATTCTGAGTGATTAATCGATTGTTGCTGTTTTCAGCTATCACTTAAGGAATATGCACAAAATTTGCAACTCTACATACCTATTTGTGAGGCTGAATCAAACTGTTTGGCACTGATGGTAAACATGAGTCAGAGTTTCCTTATAACTTACATCTATGGGAACTGAACAGACAGAGGAAACTTGTTCCAGTGATTGTGTGCAGTTTACTGGGCTTGTTGTGGATGTTAAATGCCTCATGCTGGAGCAGCAGTGAGGGAATAACATACAGATTGATCAGCAGACCCTATCTGTTGAACGCTGCTCAGCGATGGAGAGATAAGAACAGGGAGGAGAGAGTCAGTCAAAGATGGTGAGAAGGATGAAAAGGCAGAGGGATGGAGTTGGAGAAACAGAGGAACTGAGAGGGCACTGCCTGTTCTACAGCTATAGGCCATTAGCACCTTCAGTTGGCAGTAGTCCTGAACAGCGAGGACTGCAGTCTTCTCCCAGCAGCCCAGTCACGAAGCAGGAGGATGCAGAGAGATAGAGAGAGACGGGGAAGCGAGACACAGATGAAGCGAGAGAGTGAAAATGTGAAGCCGTATATTTTGCATGTACATGCCTCAGTAAAGCCACAAGGTTGCTCCTCCTGCCTTCCTGTCCTTGTTTAACCTTTGTAGGCCTCGCCTCTCCGTCCACGAGACGTTTGAAACGACAAAAGGCGGCTTCCTCACCCGATGTTTCAAACAGAAAAATCCCACGTGTGTGAGGACTGCCTCGAGAGACTCTCACAAATGTGTGTTGTTTTGCAGTTTTGAGGCGCTGTCTCGAAACGTAATAACTGGTTTGTCAGACAAAACAAGACAACAGTGTCCAGCAGATTGAGACTGTTCTGAAAAAGATGACCAATAGCTGTGAATTATTTTCTTCTTTTAGAGCGACAACCACCACATGTCATATGAATCTGTGGTGAGTTTCAGCTGCAACTAACATTTGTTACTTGTCTTAAAAAAAGTCCCAAATATTCAACATAAAATATTTGTAGTTTTATTTCCTTTTCTTGTGTTTTTCTTAGTTTCATATTTGAAAGAGTCGCTGATGAAGTAACAATGGTGGTGACTGACTGTGTGTTTGTGCTTTTAGTAATCTTATTTCTGTGCCAAATTTCACTTCTCTATTTTTTTCCCCTTTTAGTTTTTACAGTTTTATTCAAGTCACACGCTTCACCCCAGTTGTTTACTCAGCATGCAGAGCGAATATCCACAACCAATTACAAACCAAATCAGTAGAAGTCCCCTTTTCTCACCTGACACCGTCTATGAATACACATGCAAATATAACTGCAGATTAGGGTTGGGTACCGTTTACACCCAACAGTGCCTTTTTTTGGTCCTTGACAGTTGTGAAGCGTGTCAGTCTGTCACCAGGGTATTTAATGCTGTTGTTTGTGTCTCTGAGGAAGCATATGTGATGTCCTATCTGTTATGATGTTGTTGTCATTGCCGCAGTGTTTGTGAACTGTAAATTTTCCCCATTCCCCATATGCAGTTCACTCACTGTTAGATTCATATCAGAATTTCAGACTCTCACACTGTTTTAGCGAGATAAGTATGTTGGTAAGGAATTTCAGACTTGTGAGTGAGGGCTAATGCTTGGAAAAATGCTAAGCCAACGTCAACCAAGACAAAATAAAGAGTGAAAAAAGCCCACTTATCTCCAACAACAGCTTAGTGAACCAGCTAAATAACCACCTGAAGATGGTGATGAAGTTATCAATGCCTCACTGAAAGTTTCGCTGTTCATCGAGGGTTCAACCTCATCTGTGCTCACTGCAGGCGTGCTAACGTTAGCTGCTGCTGCAGCTGGAGACACTTTGCAATTCGCTTTATAAATAGCACAAAAGTGTTGCCTGCATCGAGTTTTGAAAAGTGTAACCAGACTTTAAACCGCTTTACAATATTTATTCAACCCAACTGAAATCATTCTGATTAAAAATTCCAACTGGAAACTAAAAAAAGTGATCTGATTAAGCATGCATGTTTTCATGCCACAAAGCATTTATCTGAATATAACTTTTATGACGAGTGCAAATTGGCTCCACTGTGAAGTCTGATGTGGAGGAAATACAACAGAAGAAGAAGAAGAAGATGTTGTGTTGTGTTTCTGCCGGTAGTTTTCAAGATGGAACCACATTATATCTTGGGAGCAATGTTCACGTCTTAAAAACTTTCAAGGCTTCTTACAAAAAAAGTTGCATCCACTTCTGAACAGGTCTGTTTTGCTGCCATCGTGTTTCTGTCCCTCGTGGAAACTTGATCGTGACACGTCACCATCCCTCATACAGAACACAGAGAGGGCCTGAACCTCATGCTCTCTCTCTTACTATACTTTCCTGTCTCACCCAGATGTGCTTTCCTGTACCTAAATATGGCAACAATTGATTTAACATGATTCAGTACTTGGTAGTATCAGTATGATTCAATCTTACCCTTAAAAGTATGATTTGGTTCGTTACCCAACCCAACTGCTAAAATGCGTGCTTGTCTTCATTATAGGGCCAATTAGCCCAACTTTATGTATTTTTAAAGTATTTTGGATAACTTCCAATGAACAACATTTAAAGAGGACAGCATACTTAGAATTTAATGGTGCAGCGTGACTGCCTCATATGATAATAAAGCGTTTGAATCTTGAGCGACTCATTGGGGACGTTATAGGCAGAGAATTGGACAAAGTAAGCAAAGTAGGCCATGACTGCCAACTGACAGCAAACAGAGCCCCATCATCTCGCTGTATCAGGCATTTCCTAAGAAATCATTATAACGATGCTTATCTGATGATAACATTTATTTCAGTTCTGACTGTGTGTGTTCAGGGGCAGGACTGTAGACGAGAAAAGATCACAAATGTTGTCAATTGAAGTTCGTGTTCTGAGAAACGCCGAAAGACTTCCAGGAAACTGCTGAACCTCTTAAATGAGAAAAACAAAGCAGACACGTCTAATGCATGTCAGTCATCCCCGTCACCCCAGGTAATTAGCATTCACACTGTATTCACAGACACCTCATGTGGAGATTGATAAAAGTCCCTCAGGCCTCGCATATGTGCACTTGTGTTAAAGTGGAAACAGGTGCGCATCTCCCCATTTGCCCATCTTTGTTTACATTGCTTGTGGCTGTGATGAGGGTACTGTGTGTGTGTGTTATTGTTTATACTGTGGAAGAAGCATTCATGGTGCTGGCAACAACGCCAGCCCCTGTGGTGCAGTCTCTCTCCTACCTGCCATTTACACTCCAGACTCCAGAGACCCAGAGACCCATAATGTGTGTGTGTGAGGGAGTGTATGTGTTTGTGTCGCTTCAAAACACCACTGCCAACCAACACAATGGCATCACAATGGAGCCGCCTGCTAACACAGAGCGGAGGGAGGGGAGGAAAAGTGTGGAAATGAGAAAAGAGGCTCTGGCTAAGGCTACAATGGTGCAAATTATACAGGAAGATGATGAGACGGAAAAAGTGCTGAAGACGGGGATCGAGCCGGCACAAGCCGGGAGAGGTCACGGTGAAAGCTGAAGGGTTGTTTACAAGACAGAAAGCAATACAGTCTGATAACAGAGGAAGAAAAATGGGAAGGTGGAGGAGAAGAACCTCGGCGTAGAGTGGAAGGGTTGACGGTCAGCTAAATCTTG
The DNA here is from genome assembly GCF_056507025.1 of Lutjanus erythropterus. Classification (NCBI taxonomy): domain Eukaryota; kingdom Metazoa; phylum Chordata; class Actinopteri; order Lutjaniformes; family Lutjanidae; genus Lutjanus; species Lutjanus erythropterus. The sequence continues at coordinate 7,086,114 of NC_139335.1, forward strand.
AGGCTGGCCCGGCGCCATTAGATAAGCAGATAACTATGCAGCAATCCGATTACAGGCTAGTTTATCAAACAGTGATGCGAGGAGCACTGGAGTGGAACACAGGTGAAGGCCAAACCGCACATCCCAGGGCGGCTCCAGACTACAAGCACAAACATACATCCAGCCGCACACGCTCACGTGCGCTGTTTGCTAATGTTGTTAAATGCTTTCCTGTCCGAGCAGGAGTTTGTCCTTGTAAGAGGATGTGCTACTCCTCCATCTTCTCCTCCTCGCGCCCCCAACCCCCCACCCGTCGTCTCCCAACTCGCTGCCAGACGAGAGAGATAGAGGAGGAGAGGAAAGAGGATCACATTTCCCAGAGTCAACGCTGCATAGGTGATATAGGAACCTGGCAGCCAGCTATCAGTCATAAGCATCTCCAGCCCGGCCCGTGCCAAGCACCTCGGCGATCTCCTCCCCCCACTTCAAGTATTGATTTCAGGCTGACAGGAGTTGTGATTGCCAGCGTGGATGTGGCGGTGTGTTTGCCTGCCCTTGCCTTGTGTGATACCTCTGTATGTTATGGCTGTCATGTATGTTAGGGGCCATTAGCGTGCTTGTGGTATCAGGTCAATTGCTACATCCTTTATTGACGGAACTCTTGACTGGAAATAAATTGAAATAGAGGCCTGCACTGTGGAAATGTGTTATTGACTGGGCCGTAAAAGTAAAGTACATCTCTGCAGCCTCTGCAAGGTGGAGGGGCCACACACGCTTACAGGTCCCAGGTTTTACCGTTCTCTGTATGAATTATGTTAACATTAAATATGATACGACAAATTTATGTGAAATATACCGTGTTATTTTAAAATCTTTCTTGCACACTTTGCACTCGTGTCTTTCAGTGCGTTTGACCCTCGGCAACAGATAACAGTGTAGAGGCGGTGATCATAATGCAAACGTACACGACTGAACGACAACTACAGGTACATTTACAAAACAAGTCATAGCCGTCTTTGTCTCTCAGAGAGGCAGCGCTGCTTGCAAATCAATGAAAGCTGTCTCTCCTAAATTTCCTCACGTTCGCGCGACGTTTAATGGAGGAGACATATAATTTCATGCCTCCAGTCAAACATCCACAGTGTGTCAACATTCTCATCAATCTCCACCTAAAATTTGATTTATTCCTTGACGGGAGACTCAGCAGTGCCACCTGACTGGTTCACCGGTGATTTTCCACTTTAGTCATCCATCGAAATTCATTCTGCTGTTGATTGAAGCTCATCTGTATCAGGCGAGCTGTGCTGTGAGCAACTGTGTCATCAATTAACACCTGTGGTGAAAAATAGGCGCATAACAAAATACCCATAAGCCTCGTCGAGCTTCAGCCGGTCACCAGAACAGCTCCTATATGTTCTTTATGACTGCGACAAAGGCCTTCAATTAAAAAAAGCGCTGTGGTGTCGGCCACTGTTGAAGCCACACTTTTAGAAATAAAGGTGCTAACTAGAACCAAAAGGATTCATCGGCTTGTCCACATAGAAGAAACCTTTTTGGTTCCCGGTAGAACCCTGTATAAACCTTCCACTTTGAACCCTGAGTTCTACCTAGAACTGAACATAGAGGGTTATACCTAGAACCATCTGTGAAAGGTTTCATCCAGAACCTTTCCACCTTCTAAGGCTGCTAATAAGAACCCACCCAGGAGGTTCTACTGTGCACCTTTTGATATACCAAAGGTTTTTATCTAGAACACACCCAGGCAGTTCTATCAATAACATATTTATATTCCAGGGTTTTTTATCTAGAACCCACGCAGAGGGATTCTACAGAGGAACCTTTTACATTCAAGGGGCTTTATCTAGAACACAACAATCCTTTCAGAACGTTTTATTCTTGAAAGAGTTCTCTGTATCAAAAGGGTTCTTAATGGAACCTTTAGTCTTACAAGGAACCCTTGACAAACCCTGTCTTCAAAAAAAGGGTTCTTCAGAGACATATGGTTTTGAGTAGAGCCTCAACTCTTCTGGAACCCTTATTTCTGTCTTGTAACGGCCACATGTTCTTATTGAAGTTAAAACGTGGAAAAATCCCCCGTTCCTTGTGGTTCGCTGTGACTTCAAACTTTAAAATTTAGACCAAACCGCTCACACACAATCGCGATCACATCTGAATCATGATGTGAGCGCGGCGTTTTCAGTTCAAGCATATTTTTGGCCGTTCGTTAGTGTCTGCTTACAGAATTGCAGCTTTGTCTGGTTTAAGAGCATGACAGAAAGTGAAAGAGGATGTGCAGCTGGAAATTGTTTTCTCTTCACTCTAAAAAAGCAGAAGCTGAACAAAGCTGAACAATCAGCCGGAAAAAGTGGCGAGTCGGCTGTATTTGTGTGTGCATGTTTGTGTGTCTGTGTGCGAGAGAGAGAGAGAGACACAGAGAAGGCAAGACATCTGTGAGGTAATGCCTCATAAGGTTTTCTCTGCGCGTCTGGCTTTGTTTTGGAGAGATGAGGAACATTGGGGGTGGGGGGTTAGCCGGGGACGAGACAAACAGACAGCTGGACCTGGGTTGAGAGGACAAATAACGACAGAAAGTCAAAGAAGGTAAAAAGAACAGGCACGCTGTGAGGCTAAACATGGGCTGATGGTTATTTGACCAACTGATGGGCAGGAACGCTCACTTTATGCACTCTTAGAAATAAGGGTTCCAGAAGGGTTCTTCCTCAAGGGCTGAGGTTCTGCCTTTTTTTGAAGGTTCCAGTAAGAATCCTTTTCACCCAAAGATCCCTTTTTGAAAGAGCGAGTTCTTTAAGGATTTAAGAACTCTTTTATCAAGGGTTTTTAGTATCATAATATAAAATGGGTATCTGTAGAACCCTCTGGGTAGGTTCTGGATAAAACTCTTGGCATATAAAAAGAACCCCTTCAGTGTGTTCTAGATAAAAAAAAAAGATTTCGCTAGAACCCTCTGGGTGGGTTCTTGTTGGCACCCTTAGAAGGCAAAAAGGTTCTGGATAAAACCTCTAGAGAGGGTTCTAGGTGGAACCATTACACCAGAGAAGGATTCTCTGTAGAATCTCTCATAGGGTTTTCTGGGTGGAACACTTCACAGATGGTTCTCAGTGTAACCCTTTATGTTGGGTTCTAGGTAAAACTCTGTGGAAGGGTTCCATGTGGAACCGAAAAGCGTCCTCGAGCCAAAGAACCCTTTATGGTTCTAGTCAGCACCTTTGTTTCTGAGAGTACACTTTGCATGCTTGCATCATGCTGAGTCAGCACTCAGAGAGAGAAACAAACAGTCTGTAAGAGCACTAATGGCAGCTCAGTGCTGCGTTTGAACTCTTGTGAAGACGGTTCTCCATCACTCCGTCTCCCTGCATCCTCACTGATGTAACACGATGTGAGAGAACTGTGGTGCAAACTGACACATCAAGAGAGAACATCAAGAGAGTGAGGAAAAATGTGTGATTTTATTTTGTTACCTGCCTTTTATTTTATTATCCAATTTCCATTTTTGATAACTCTGCCTCCAAACGGAGTTCTATCCACGTCCCCCTTGGTGTTTTAAGTAATCTGCCCTTTGACACCGTCTGAATTAGCCACCGTGCTGGAAAACACACAAGCAAACGCCTACGGCTTCACCCACCTCCTCTCACACTCCCATCAACCTGTGTATTGATTCCTCTCTGCGTTTTCACACTGTTTGGGCAGAGTTAAAACAGGATGACTCACTTCGCAGTGTCCATTGTTTTCCTCGCGCTCCGGCGGTATACACTGAGATTGGTGTCCTTCAGACCACCTCTGCACAGCTCGGGAACTGGATGTACTAAACTCGGTGTGTGGCGCACAGCAGCGTTCGGTTCTCTTCCCCACGATTTCTGAGCTGGGCTCCTGTCTCACCCACATCTTTTTTCATGGCTGACGATCATCCGCAGCTGTATTTCTCTGAAAAATCTATTTTGCTTCTCTGTAAAATCAGGTGAAGCACATAAACAAAATGTTCCTAGAGAACATGCAGCTAATATTAAACCAAATATTACTTAACCAATAATGCAGTGCAGGAATACAATAATAATTTCAAGGTGATTGGTTTGTATAATTCACATTTCAGAATTTTAAATGACCTTTCTTTGCCCTTGTGTGCTGTGATCAGCAGAATTCCTGACCTGCTTGTGGCATTTATTATATCTGACACACAGTTGATTATTCAGGTACATAAAGAGTTCATAACAGGTTGCAGTAGAGACTCACACTTTCAAGGCTCATCTTTGTAACTGAATGTATACATGTTTGTTTCCGTATATCTGGACTCTCCTTTTTTCCTTTCATGTCAGATCGAACTTGTTCCTTCCTCTGTTGGCCCTCGAGTCCCTGACCTTCTTTGAGTGTAAATTAACAAATGAAAGGCATTGCTGAGTTGCTAGGCAACCAGGCCACTCTATTAACCTCTTTGCACAATACTTTCTGCATTTCAAATTAATGACTTATAGTAGGAATGCTGGATGAGCACATAAACACACTACTGTAAATATATGATATGATCATACTTGCAGTATGTTTACATTCACATGCCAGTTTATTTTTTAAAAATAAAAATTCAGTCTTTATCTGCTCACCCTCATGCCGACTGAGGGTCGGGTTTATCTTGTTAGTCCACAAAATACTGCTGGAGTTTCACAGGAAAATGTTGCAGGATCTCCCAAAAAAATGTAAGTGAATGGTGACCAGTTTTCAAATGTAAAAAAAACAACTGGAAAAAAAACCATAGAATGCCTCCATGCCACTTGTCTGGCATAATCCAAGTCTCCTCGTCCCAACATGCCGTTTGCACACTGTCACAACACACATAACCAGTTCAGACAGTATGCATGTACAATGAACATGCACATGCATAAGGATCTACAGAGAAGATTCAGGCTAAAAACAATGCTGTTCTGATTTCCTGTGAAACTCTAGCAGAGTTTTGTGGACTAAAAGGCTAAACCTGACCTTCAGTCAGCACGAGGGTGAGTAGATAATGACTCAATTTTCATTTTTGGGTGAACTATCTTTTTAAAGTAGTTATGATATATACCTTAATTTATATTGGTGAGGGTAGACTAAACTAAATACTAGAAACTCCTCTCAGTTGTACCATTCAGAAACACGAGAAACTACAAACTAATTCTCCAAAATTTCTGTAAAGTTGAATCAGCACCTCTTTTCTGCCTGATCGATTAATCAGTTTGAGTCATTCAAGTCAAAATTCTCTAATTCCAGCTTAGTAAATGTGAATATTTTCTGGTTTCTTTACTCCATTATGACAGTAAACTGAATATCTTTGGGTTGTGGGCAAAACGAGACATCTTGGGCTTTGGAAAACACTGATCAACATTTTTCACCATTTTCTGGGACTTATAGACCAAACAACTAATTGGTTAATCAAGGACATAGTCTTATGCACTTCCAATTAAGGTTGCAGGTTGAAGGAGGTTGACTTTCAAGTTGTTAGTGGAGGCAGATGTGAAACTTTGTGGATTTCTTTAACAGACTGCATCCAGAAGAGATTAAAACATGTTTTTAAAAAGTTTCAGCAACAGTCTGAATTAAGTGATTGCAGTAACTAAGGAGTGAACGATCTTTCCCTCACCATGCCAGCGTCGTCACTGGATCAGTACGAGTGTGGTTTTCTCACATGGTTTGGCTCCTGGTACCCCGGGACTGAGTGAAAGAGGATGTGCAGCTGGAAACATACATCATATTTACACTGAAGTGTTGGGGGCTGAAGATCGTACTTTGTTACAGTTTAAACCAAATATGATCAACCTCATTGGTTTATCACCCTCTCAGCTGCTTTAGCTAGAAAGTAACGGTAATGTGTTCCTCTGACCAGCAATGTGATATGATTATTTTTATTGAATCTGTTTTTAATTGTGTCTCAGGGAGAGGCCCCTTCCCGTGTGCCCAGAGTTACTGGTTCAGCCCCTAAAATTGCTGCTCAATCAATTTTTATGTTTCCCTCGGCGGTTTGGGCAACAAATATATGTAATTAAAACCTCCGGTCTTGCTGTGACAACACTGGTTTTACAGAAGTTGTTCTTTTCGTGTCTTCTTTTGCAGATTCTCTGTTCCAACAGACCACCTACTGTAACACTGCATGTGGTTCTACAGTGATTGTAACTGTTGTGACGGCTGCAGCACCAACACTGTCAGATTGTAATATCACCACAGAATCAAGTGAAGCAAATTATCTGCTGAATAAATAATACTGACAAAATGTAAAGCAGTTAAGTACATTACAGGTTCTGTGGATTTTAGCTGAGCAGCTTCGTGCCTCAACTCTTATCAGTTATCTTGATAATCACATTTAAGACTGATTAGAATATCACATATAGGAAATTGGATGTTGCTTACCTCCAATCTCTTCAGCCTTATTTCCTACAACATATTATTCATTATCTGCTACCGTTGTTGTTGTTGTTCCTGGCTGGGAAGATAAATAATGTGCTATATATAGACGCCACAATTTATTTTTGTGTTGAATTTTAAAAAATTACAGCTGGAAGTCCATGCTGGTGATGCTCAGTGTTCACTTTTCTGCATCTGATGGTGGATATTTTGACTTGTCACACACAAGTTTAGTCATTAAAATGATCGTTTAGGGTTGCATGACGTGTTAAAAAAGCCATATAGCAATGTTTGCGTTACAATTTCCATTTTCAGTGAAAAGAAAAACTATTAAAACGATGATGATATGATATTTGTTGGGGTCTGTACCAAACAAACATGTTTTCTTATGTCTAGAGAACAAGATTTGCCGATGAAGGAACCTCTACAGCACTACAGTATTTCATTATAATGCTGTTTTGTTACACATTTTTTTGCCATATTGCGGTTTCAGTAATATTGCAATTAATTGCACAGCCTCATTACAATTGCATTTAGGTCTTGGTTAATATAGAGGCAAGTGTTTCATCAGCTCTATGACTAAAAAATGTGGATGCTGAAATGTTAAAACTGGTGCAGACAAAAGTTATCATTAATGTTATAAGTCAGTGATGTTATTAGTTACGCCTGTAAGTCAAAATATCTGCCATGAGAAAGGTTTGTTCTAAGTTTTAGGACAAGTTCACTTTATTTTAGTTTAACAATCAATAATTATTGTATGTTGTGCATCCTGCTGAGCCTCTTCAAATGAGGAAGGTGGAAAAAAATGTATTTAGTCCAGTTTCACAATATTTAGGAAGGATGAGGGTGGGAATGCAGGCCTCTTAGTCTGCACAAAACATGTAAGCTCTTGTAAGCTGTTACATTGGATAGTGGGCTAAGCTTCTCCCAGAAAGAAACAACAAAACACTTTATCTCAAAAGGCTTCTCTCTTCTCATGACAGAGGAAAACACATCAGGACACTTCAGTGCTCTATTCACCACTTTATTTGATCTTGAACATTTACTTGTCTCCAGTTTCGTAAAGGTTCACGGCCAGTTACCGTGTATTTTGCACGGGCCCTTGTGATGTCTGACTATCGGCTTTTATTGGTTTAGCGAGATGCAGGGATTCCCCAAACGGAGGTTCCCTGCTGTGTGCATGACCTTGTAATCTGTGGAGGACGGGAGCAGCAGCAGCTGAAGCCGGAGGAAAGGCACACATATACAGCTGAGATTTTCCTCGCTTGCAAATGGGCTGCTTATATTCATTATTGATTAATCTGGTGATTATTTTCAAAATTAATCAATCAATCATTTAAAATGACTTCTACTTACAATGATAGAAAGTCCATGATAAGGTATTTATCATTAAACACTTGATTGATGTCATAACAAAGACATCTCAAATGCATCGTTAAGACAGTGTAATGACAGCCTTATGTACCAGTTTACCAGTTATACATTGATATGTTGCATATTATGTCTTTAAATAATAGATTTTTGTTTGTATAATATTAGTTTTTCCTCTAAACTTAAAGTTCTTCCACGTTCCTTTTTTAATAAAATAATATAGCCAGCCATGACCTAAGTGTGTGCAAAAAAGTGGCATGAATTGGCAATGAATGTTTTAATTATGTACAGCTGCAGAACAAAAACAATGCTGCAGTCAGTAACTTTCCTTTTATACAGTTATACAATAATTAAGATATTGTCACAGTCCTGAACAGTATTGAGACATTTTTATTGAAATTTTCAATATATTGTTACGTCTCTAATCTTCAATTTACTTCTTCTGTCCAATCAATGGTCCAAAAACCTTGGATTCTTTATTTACACCAAATCATTACATTTAAGAAGCTGGAATCAGCAAATGTTTGACATTTCAGCTTGAAAATTGCTTGAAAATTTACTGTAATCGCTTATCAAGACACTTGGCAACTGAATTTCTTTTGATCGGCTGATTAATTGATCGACCAATCATTGCAGCTCTACTTGCAAAATGTGGTTTAAATGCTGTCTTCTCTGAGATTTCACGCAGCTCTATTTAAATGAAAACTTGTCGTTCCAACTCTCTGTCAACATACCTGCATTATCATAATGCAACAAAGCTTCTTCATTCATCACCTGATGAGCTCTGCTATCTGCCGTACCTCCTCTGAACTCCATTAGCCTGGCAAATCGTGTCAGAATCTCCCTCCATTCCTGACATTATCATTTAATTAAGGTGTTGACAATATGCAAAAGGAGAGAGAACTTTCTGCATGTGGTAGGTCCTGCTTCCTGTTCCTGCTTCATAATTTCACCGTTATCTGTCACAGACAGGTTTGTGAATAAAATAAAATGCTGGATGCAGCTACGCCTAACTCCTCTGAAGAAAGGTCACCGCTGATGAATTTCAATTACTTGTTACACCAGAAATTGGCAGTCGATTGTAATCTGGGTCCGTAGTCAACTGCATTTTGATTGACAACAACGCACACTCGTAGCTCGTGAAAAAAACAAATCTGTGTGTAGACAGGATGCAAATGGAGCTATTTAGGCTGCGGGCACTGCTCACTTCTGAAATCAACAGAATGCAGAGCTTTCAGGGAGTGTTTTGTATTTGGCACTATTATTTTAACTGTGATATGATTTGAGATAATAGAGGAAATAATCATTTTTACAGCATTATTCTCATTTTAATTGAAAAACACTGAAATGATTATGGTCTGATTGTGGTAGGGATCTGTTCCAAATAAAGATGTTCTTTTAAAGGGGCAATCTGTGGTAAATGTGTTCAAAAATGAGCCCAAATAGTGAGTTGGAGCCATTGGCTGCATATTATATAGGTTAAATCTCTATTTAATATCCAGTCTATGCTTGAAGGGATTTGTTTCACTCCGCCAGCTCCTCTCCAGATGTGAGGAAGCTTGGGCAGGCTGCAGGAACACTGCAGGAGTGCAAGACGAGTGCAACATTGTAAATTGACAGTAACAGGCAAGTCCTCCCCTGTAAGTTGATCAGCTGCTTGTAACTGTCAGCTGTCTGTCAATTTAAAGTCTGTTATCCTGAAAACAAAAGCACACTGCTCTGAAGTTTTGAGTTCAGTGACTGCCTGTCTCACTGCCTGCAAAACTGCATATTGCTCAGTTTAACTGTTATAAATATTTACTCCTTCTAAAAGATTATTATTTTTTACAACTCGTGAAACATGAAACGTGTAAACTAAAACAGATATTCTGGCCCGGAAGGAGGAAACCATGGCTGCAGCGTTTTTACACTACACTTAGTTTCCTTAATCTCTGATGGCATATCTTGGTCATTTGATGATAAATTACAGTAAATTTATCACAGATTTCTCCTTTACATCCTCGTAAGTAGGCCAGGACATCTCTGCAGCGGGATTAAAGTTTTAATAATTTAAGATGTTATTTGACACACATTTCGCCTTTAATATTGAGCCACCTGTGGTTTGAAAATTGCAGCAGGCCATATTAGGATTCTGATAAAATTTTGATTAATTGTTAAGCCCTAGTTGGCACCCTGCTGTTCTGTGGTGAAAAACTATATGAAATGTGTACAGTAAACGTGCTGTTCTGCTTCCTGTTTTTCTCGAAAGTGAGCAAAACCCTTGTGTCTTCTTCCCACAACATTATGTTTGCTCACTGATTACAATCTGATAGTACATATTATGCAGCTGGCTGTTTTTTTTTCTATCCCCCTCCCTTATGTTTGATCAGATTAGCCACTGAGCATTTGCATTACACTGTGTGTGCGCTTATGTGTAAAAGTGTGTGTGTGTGTGTGTGTGTGTGACGCTGCTTGTCCTTCAGGTGCCCTCGTAATGCAAACTGAGATCTAAAGGGAAGAGGAGATAAAACAGAGCAGTGTAAGGAGGCCTTACATTCTTCATCCTAGCATCCGCTGCAAGCATGTAGAGCAACTTTCAGTGGTATTACGCTCACCTTGCTGCAGTGTGTTACAGTACTGTTAAATCCCCCCTGCACACTAAACCTGTACAGTGGAGCAGTGCAGAGCTGGCGCTGCTGTTATCCTTAATGAATGTAGTAAATCAGCCAGGATGCTCACAGATGCAGCATGTTAAATCACAATAACGCCTTTGTACGAAGAGTGACAAAGGAGCTTCTGCTTGCACGGCCCAGTGACTGAACAACTTCTGGTAAACAGCACAGGTGGAGGGAAATAACGAAAACACCAAACAAATTATAGTCATATTTATAGCTCTGGAAGATGAGTCTGCTTAGACCTGCGAGAGAAATGCCAATAGGAAGGAAGGAAAGAAAGGAGGGGTTGGGGGGGGGGGGGGGCAGCAGATGGACGAGGCGAGGAGTGCCCTGTAGGATCCCTGCTGCATGTGACTGTCCAGTGGACTGGCCTCAAATACTGCTGAGTTCACTACGGTGGAGAAGATTTCTCATTTCACAGATCGAGGCGCTGCCAACAACAAAACCCTCTGCTCTGTAAGAGTATTGACTTTTCTCACACAGGAATTTATTTAACTGTGTGTGTGTTAGCATACACCCTTAGAAATAAGGGCTCCTAAAGGTTCTACCCAGAACCATTTGCTCCTGGAGAACCCTTTTTTGAGCAAAGGGTTAGTCGAGGGTTTTTTGTAAGATGACAGTTTGCATTAAGAACACTTTTCATCCAAAGAACCCTTCTTCAAGGTTTGTTGAAAGCATGGGCGTTAGTATTTGTTTGAGGGTTTGTTTGCCTCGTCTGCAGAATACAACATGGTTCCTTGTAGAACTCTTGGAAGACGAGAGCGTTCTAGGTGAAAGTCTTTGAATTTAAAAGCATTCTTGGTAGAACCCCCTGGATGGGTTATAGATGAAAACCTTGGAATATAAAAGGATCTTTGGTAGACACCCCTGCCCTAAAGGTGGAAAGGTTCTAGAGAGCGTTCTTGGTGTAACCATTGTGCCATTAAAGGTTCCTCCATAGATCCTCTCATGATCCTTTATACTGGGTAGAAGCCCCTGAAGTGGTTTCTGGTGGAAACTTTATTCTTTCGTGGGGACAAGCTGAAGAACTTTATGGTTCTACGTAGCACTTTTATTTCTAAGAGGGTGGAGCACAGTTGTACAGTATGTTTTCCTCAGGGTGGAAGGATTCCTCGCTCTTTATTTCTTTATTCGAAGCCGTGGTTGAGCAGACTCTGCCACTGCAGGGGGAAACTGTTTATTTGAATTAATAGAGCTTTGTGAAGCCCTCAACAGCTGTTCTGACCCTGGTCCCCCCCCCTCCACGCCCCTGTAACACCCACACACTCCAGCTCGGTATGTCAAATCAGCCACTCTGCAGTGGGATTTTTATTTTTCCCTTTTTGAAGGACCTTGAGTGCCTCACTCTGCACTTTTGTCTCTCCATAATTAAGCATATGCCCAACAAAAGCCTTTGTTGTCCTTGGAGAGATGTGAGTAATACCGTGACTTTGGGCATAGTTTCTACTTTGAAATAAGGCCTCTATTGTTGTTAATGTGCTATTTTGGATCTTTTATTCCATCTCTAATGAGTGTTTAAGGAAAAATATGTAATATATTTACTGTAATATGTCATAAAATGACCAAAGTATAGAATCAGGAGTTAAGGAAACTTGCTATGTTGAAATACCCACTACTCAGACAACAACGCTACTGCAGCAGTGTCCTTTGAAATCGTTATTCTGGGATTTTTGGTTTGCCTGTTTCACGTAAATTAGAGTTAAATAAAAGCTGAATGTTTGCTGAATGAATAAGTGTCTGCTTACAAGTTGTAAGAAATCATTAATAATCTTTTAGAAGGAATAGATGTTAATAACGGTTAAATTGAGAAATATGTCAGTGGAGTCTGGCAGCCACTGAATGCAGACTCCAGAGTGTACACTTCTGGAGCAGTGGGCTTTTGGTTTTCCAGATGACATGATTAGCTTCAAACAATTAACAGTCCTAAACAGCTGATCAATTCATAGTGTAGGACTTGTCATCGCTCGTTATTTTTAATTTGCAATGTTGCACTTGTCTTGTGCTCCTGCAGCGTTCCTGCAGCCTGCCTGAGCTTCCTCGAGTCTGGGGAGGAGGTGGCATGGGGAAACAACTCGCTTCAACCATAGATTGAATAGTAAAAGGATTTCAAACTATTTGATGTACCGTTTATGACTAAAACTCACTATTTGGACTGCAGGATATGCAATTGCTACAAATGTTGGTGGAGGATGGGAGAAGGGTGCTGAGAAACTGGAATGTGTTCATTGAAGTGATGCTGGTTGGGTTTAAAGTTGTCTTCCAGGCAGTCTTCAGGAAGCAGGCCTTATAGCTCCCCACAGAGAGCGGTAATGACAGGGGCCGAGGGCCCAGCCTGGGAAGGCCCTCCTTTAAACACTGATGTGGTTCTGCTGCCGGAACTACTGCTTTTGTAGCTGCTGGTTGAAGGCGTACAGGGTTTTTTGTGCTCCACAGGGAGCTGTAAAGTCAACCACATAAAGAAATAACACAACACTGGACCAAAATAGCCCAACGGTGCTTCACTCACATATCCAACTCATTATTGGTGCTTCCTCCATTTGATACGGATTTCAGTTTCAAGCTGTGTGGGAGTGTGTGCGTATGTGTGCAGTTGGGATCTACATAGTTCTACATAACCTAGTGTGGTAGTGCTAAAATGGTCTTTTTAAAGGCTGCATTACAAGTCAGAATTCATACAAACACAAAACAATTACAAGTAGATGCAGGGTGAATTTGACTTGCCTTAAAATCACCTAAACGAGCCTTACTCAGCGACACAGCTGATATCCTTCTTGCCAAAAGAAACAAGGTGGCGTTTGTCAAACAGGTCGTGTTAGCTGGTAATAAATTTATTGCTTTGTTATGGAAACGTGCAGCTCCTTTCTCTGTTTCCATGTGGCTTAAAGAAACTTGGTATCAGAAAAAAATATGTTCCGTCTCAACAGAAAGCCACATCTCATTATTTATTTATAACCTTGATATTTTATTTGTGTTTTATCCTGTAGACTCTTCAGTGCTTCTTTTCCAAAGGAAGAGACCACGCATTGAAGTGAAATTAGCCAAAGTAACAAGATTTCTTGACTCTTTGAGAATCGTATTGAAATGGTGGCGGAGATGCTCATCTTTCCAGTAGTTTTTCCCTTTTATAGTAATGAGCAGATACCAGTACCCTCAAAGTGATACAGATATCAAAAGAGTACTTCATTTGATATCTTTTTTTCTACTTCATTCAACACCCATAATGTGAATGAAAGACATTTTATGCATTTATTTTTGCCAGATGCTGGTATTTTGGCACTCTAAACTGCTAACTTTGTTAAATCCACCACACTCAATTTAACCACACCAGTGTGCGGGCTGTAGCTTTAGCTGATGAGATTGATTTTTTCTGACCACGGTGAAAAAGCAACGTATTCCCAGTGTAAACGTAAATGTGACTGCCTTAATAATAACGGTTAATTGGACTTTATTGATGGATACTGTTGTAAGAAAAGCGTAGCCCTCCGGTTTTTATGCTGAAGAGCTCCTGAGGATCACGTTGCATAAGGTTACATGCAATGTGCTCATGTACCGAGTATAACAATCTTGCCTAAGAAAAAGTGACAGCATGACTAAATGGCTCTGGTTGTAGGTGACACACACACTCTGTCACCTTCTTATGACCTTTAGCAACAACAGCACGTCCTTGCTAGGAGGGATGAGCTCGGTTTAATGTGGTGGCCAGGGCTTTTTGGTGAAACTGGGTCAGCTTGTATCGAGGCCTGGATATCAGCGTGGCTTTCTTACGCATCCTCGTCAGATTCACCTCCCCTCCTGCTGTTCACTTCTCTCCCAGGGAATCCTAACTCCCCCTCTTCTCTGTAGAGGAGTGAGGCCAGACCTAAAAATAGGAATCGTTGTTCTCCCTGTTCTTCCCCCTGCGTGCCAACCGTCTTCTTTCCTCCTGAAGAGACCCCCAGTTTTGTACCCGTGTCTTTCCTCTGTCGAGCATCGGTCCAGCGAGCCCGTCCCTCGCGGTCCTGATTCTCCTCACTGCAGCCCTGCCAGTCAGGCTTTCCAGGCAAACACAAAGGTCACCTTCAGCCACAGCTCTTCTGCAAAGTGGGCACATTGAACCACTCTGCTCCTGTGTCCTCCACCCTCCCTCCACTGTGCATTTACACAAACACGCACAAATACACCCACTTCCTCCCTTGTCCTACATTTGTCTCCACTGGGAGAAAAAGCTAATGAAACTGTGATTCATCTTAGCAACAACTCAGCTTATCTCTGCTCCCAGCTCTTACTAGTTATCCCCTCACCCCAAACTAAAGTAGTGGAAAAAGTATCCTGAACTTAAGCAAAAGTATCAATTACATGATACAACAAAATGTTAAAATCCTACATTCAGAGTACTCATTGTGCTTAATGACCCTCGGCTGTGGTAACTGTAATATTATATGTCACATAATTAGATTATTATTACGACTGCATATTATTATCAAATAAACTGTGGTCATAGTACTAAAATTTCTACTCTCTAGCCTCTGTTATTGTTTGTCCTTTTTACGTTAATTAGAGTTCAAATTAATGCCGAATGTTCACTGAATGAGTAAGTGTCTGTTTACAAGTTGTAAGAAATCATTAATAATCTTTGAGAGGGAGTAGATGTTTATAACAGTTAAACTGAGCAATTTTTTAATGGAGTCTGGCAGGCAGTCTCTAAACTCCAACTTCAGAGTGTGTGTTTTCAGAGCAGTGGGTTTCTTATTCGGAGTAATGGGCTTAACTTTAGATTGACGGACAACTGACAGTTCTAAACAGCTGATCAACAAACAGTGGAGGACTTGGAGCCGCTTGTTATTGTCAAATTAAAATGCTGCACTCGTCTTGCGCTCCTGCAGTGTTTGCCGGTGGGGATAAACAACTCCATTCAACCATAGACTTTATATTGAATAGGATTTCAAGCTATTTAATATACCATCTGTGGCTCCAGCTCACTATTTGGACAACAGTATTCATTTCTGGACAATTACACTCTCTGTATTTGACCCATCCTAGTATTAGGAGCAGTGGGCAGCTGCTGTGCATTATGTTAGGTTAAGTGTTTTCTGAAGCACACCAATTTAAAAGCCTAACAGAGCACTAGCTAAAAGATAAGTGAATGTCAATAACCTCACAGATTAAGGCTACACATGAAAAATTAACATAGCTGATGTTAACTAGCTAACTAAATTTTCATCTTCATTATGTGCAGCGTACTTCAGTGTGCTTACTGGGGTTCATTGAGTTCAGTGATTTGTCCTGTTAGTGGAAAATCTCCATATTTGAGAGGGTGGAGGTTGGACAAGTGAGTGGCCAGATTTTAATAACCTGACCTGGGCAAGTAGGTAATCCTTACTGAAATATAATAAATAATAATAAAATATACTTGAGTAAAGAGTAAAAAAGGTCATTAAAAGTACTTGTTCCTCAAAAACGTGCTTCTTCACTCATGTGCATTTCTCGTAACACTTTATTAGCCACCCCTGCAAATAAATGTAATAGTGTGAGAAGTATATTTCCCTCTGAAATGCAGCACAATAGAAATTCACAGGGGCATAAAGTGGAAAGTCTCCAGTAAATCACACATACCTCAGAATTTTATTTAAGTGCAGAACTGGAATAAATGTGCTCTGTTGCCTTCCACTAACTGGCATTATGATAGCATTTTAGATATAATGTAAAACATTCACAACATGGTCCAAGGATGCTTAACCAATTAAGTGCAATGGAGAATGATTATGTAATAGAAAATGAGAGGGAAGGAGCTGTGTAAGAAGGCTCATCGTGCTGCAGATCAAAGATAAGCGGGTGCAGATATACCACACCAGAGTTGTTTTCTGTTTTTTTTTCATTGGCACCGGAACAGTCCACGAGTTGGTTTGCCAGCCTCTTGACGAGACAGAAGGAGCCCAGCCAAGGATCAGGCTCACGGGGATTATTTATAGAGTTGAGTGGGCTTCACGGACGCAGGCGTGGAATGTGTCAGAGAGAAAATGCATCATTGATCAAAGCCTGCTCAGAGATGTAGTCTTATTTTTGCCAAACGCTCAGCAGAGACGGGGGTTTGGGAGAAAACAATAGCCTTTACCAAAGGCTCCATGTGTACTGTGCTATAGTAAGCTCGCCTGCTCTTCTACCCACACACAGTCCCCTGCACCTACACAGGTGACTGGACTTCACTGAACACTTGCCAATTTTAGCCTCCTTCTCTTTCTCTACTCCAGCGTCTAAATAGCTTCCCAGCTTGGGATGTTTAAAATACATACATGGTGGGTGTTTGGACAGTGAGTGCGCTGCTCATGGAGGCAGGTGTGTACCTCCACAATAGTATGTGGGTTTTACAATAAAGCAGTGTGTGTAGGTGTACATGAGGAGGTGTTGTAGGTAGGGATGTCACAAAAACTGAACTTGTGTGCCTGTCTCATTCCAGCTCAGTGGAACAGTTACTCGACTTGACAAAAACTCACTTTTAAAAGTCTCTGTGTTCAGCTCTCAGTACTTTTATAGCTTCTAACTGAATCTCTGTGGTTCAAAGTTTAGTCCCTGTCCTGAGTTGCTGTTTGTACTTTCAGATATCTGCTTTATTTTAGCATTTCCTGTTTGCTTTCAGCTGATTATAGTCATGTTAAGTTACTGCTGATGCAAACAAAATTTTCCTGTTTTGGCTGCTTGAAAATAAATAGCTTTTAACAACATGGAACTTTTATTTTGAAGATTTTTTTTTTTTTTTCACTATTTTTGCCTTTGTGAATGCAAATCAAAACAGCAGGAAAATTGAAACAGTCTAACATTCTCACATTGGTTCCATTCAGGAACCGGAGCTTTATGTATGGACCACCACTCGGATGGGCCTGATTGGAAACAGGTGCATTTCCATTTTATTTATATTTTTCACAATTGGAAAGAAACATTATGTACAATACATGAAAAAAAAGCACATTTGTAATCCTAGATTAGAAGTAGTTTGTTGTTTTAACACAGTGTTGCATTTAATATCTTTTTAAATGCAGTTTGACTCTCTTAAATTCTGTCTGAGTTAAAAACTTACCACGATTAATAAAATAAGATCTGATGAAGTGTACACTCCCATAAACTTAGAATTTTGGCAGGTTTTTTAAGTAAACTAAGAATTTTTAATATTTCCCCCATATTTCTAAATATTTAGAGAGCCAGATTTTGGTAATTAAACAGCCAGATTTGACTGATGGGCCACCAATTTAATGAGTCTGTGCAAAACGCTGCCAGTCTACTCTAACGTAATGTAACCATACCTTTTAATAGTCGTCTATCATCTTGACTCCTTAGTCTGCATCATCTATCATCAAAATATAACTTTATACATTTATTTGACTGCTTGCACTCTGAGTTTGAATACTGAAAATTCAGTATTCAAGTCTGAGTTTGAATATTGAAAGTTTTTTGTCCTTGAAGCTCATAAGATTTTTATTTCAGGTGGTTAAGAAAAATAACAATTGCTGAATTTTATTATGGCTTTTGTCTTTTGCTGTGGTGTCGAATTGGGTTTGGAGAATCGTAGAATTTCACTGGTATTGTGACTCCGGAATTTCTGCTGTTGTGACATCCCTAGGGAAAAGAAAACCTTTTTTAGGAGAATTTTTGGCATCAATTGTGGATCTCATGGTTTGTACCCTTGTGAATTTCTCTCCACTGTACACCTCAGAGGAGGTGGAAACAAACACCGAATCGCTCTCAAGGACAGGCTGTGATGATGTGTTTGTGTGGTGGTCTGTGAACGCCACGTGGTGCAGGATGCCTCTCCCCCTTTATCTCCCCCTCTCTGGTCCTATTCAGGGAGTGGAGGAGAGGGGAAAAAAATGGAGGTGAGGTGTAGGGAGGGAAGAGGACTGTAGCAGAGGTGTCCTGTACTGCAGCAGCAGCACAGCTCTCTGGTGGCAGGCGGGGGCACTTCTCTCTCCCCCACCATTCCCTGCAATGCAGACGGCAGTCAAGGTTATGCCTGTGTGGCCGCATTGACAAGCTGAAGTATTGAGGATGCCGGGGCAGGCAGTCCGAGAGACAACGATTATGCTTCGGGAAACTTGTGGCCTTGTTGTCCTGTAATGGTTTTATTTATAGCCGTGGAACCTTCATGTTCAGACTTGCAAATCCCATTCGGCTCCTCCATTCTGGGGCTGTTTGCCTCTCTTACGCTGCACAGATAACATCCCTCTTATTTTCCCCTTTGTTGCTGAGTTGCCCGTAATCTTTTGGCAGGCTGTCGTTTCATACAAGCATTGTGTCTGAGGTGGAGGGTAAATGCCGCGGAGATGTGTGGCATGGGACTGGCAGGGTGACATTTGTTGTTAATCAGCCTCCTGCTCATCCTCAGCTTCCTCTGTCTGGTTGTGCTAATCACGGGCCTCAGCCACACAGCAGCACTGAGGACCGCAGGCTTTGTATAGTCAGTGCTTCAGTGCAAAGTTTTACTGGAAGTGGATCAAAGAAGGGCCGCATCTGGCAGCGTTGCACATAAGAGCTACTGCAACATTCTAACTTTTATTTGGTGATCTGCGGCACCGAAACTGTTTTTACAACAAAATTAGCTTGTATGAAGGTTTTTTAACATGCACTGAAAAGCTGAGACTCAACCGAAAAGTCTCTGTTTGTTTTGCTTTCAGCACTTCTGTAGTTTATAACTGAATCTCCGTGGTTTGAAGTTTAGTTTCTCTTCTGTCGCTATTTTTACTGTTCGTTTTCAGCTGGATAGGACTCGTGGTTAGGTAACTAGTAGTCTGGTCTGCCGGTCTTAACTTCTATTTTTATTTTATTTAATTTTATATTATTTACATCATTTTCATCTGTTTGTCATAATTATTTAATTTCATCTTACTGTATCTTACTGTGTCTTGTTGGTTTGGTTTTAAGTCTCATGTCTTACTATTTCACTGGTCGATTGCTGGTATTAATTAATTTGAGTTTTTCTCCCAAGTGGTTTTAAGTCCTGTATTTTTTATTTTATTTTTTATTTTTTTATTGCATCTACTTTTCTTTTACACTATCTACATAGTTCTTGTGGCTGCAGCTTTTGTGGCTCACTCCTTGTGCAGCACATTGTGCGTTCACCTGATGAAAATCCAACATTTCCTGATTTGTCGGCTTCAAAATAAAATCATTTAGATAACAAAACAATGGTGGACTTTTACTGTGAAGAATTTATAGGAAATAAAATTTCAGACGCTTGACTACAGGCTACAGACAAGCACTTCATCCTTCCTTCAGCTTTTATCGCCTCTTCTGAAAGGGGGTGAAAAGAGTGTGTCCCCCTGGGTGTCATGTTTATCATTTGTCCAGGGACTGAATCCCGATTGTACTCTTTCTCACTTAAGACAAAAGCCAGATGTCAGTGGGTTTTTCCAGTGTAAATGGGACTTTACATAGACACACAGAAGCAGAAACAGGCCAAAATTCCCCATCCAGTTTGTGTATGTGTGCATGTACCCAAAAGGATTCCTCTGGCCTCCCCTTTTGTTGCGCCCGAGGCTCAGGCGCACGATTCATTGTGAGCGGGTTCAAAACAGCTGCCTCTGTCAGATGTTATTGAGGAAGTGATAGATCATTTCCCACTGGGTGGAAACACTCAGCACACCGCTAGTCTGACCTTAATTGTTTCCCAGTATCAATCTCATCTCTTCATTGGAGCTATATGAGGGGATATATGTAGAGAAAGAGACAGAGAAAGACGGGGGAAAAAGACATTAATTCAGGAACCAGGAGGCACAAAGATTAAGTGACAGAGAGAAAAACAAAGAGGCAAAGAGGGAGAGCAAACAATACCGAGAGCGTGGAAGGACAAGCAATAGACAGAAAGGAGGGGACGAGAACCAGGTGTCAAAGCACCAGTGTCAACTATTTTCCTTTCATTCGTCGTCATTGGGAGTTGAGCAAACACACACTCATGTCACACTCCCCCACATCCTCCACGTTTTTGGCAAACATAGCTGAGATCCGGTGCCCGTGGCTGAAACCATTTGGGGAAATGAGAAAACACTGTGGTAATGAATGTAATGAGAGGAATGCTTTGAGATCAGACAACACTGTTTAATTAAAGCAGTGCAGACCATGGGGAAGTATTAAACATAGTGATATCTGAGTCAGTGAGTGCCCCCAGTAGCAATAGCTGTGAGGGACTTGGCGCACAGCTTTGTTAGCATAAGGCTATTGTCAGATAAAAACTCTGCTACTCCAATTTTATTGACTCTTATGATTAGAATTTGAATTAGAGGTAAACAGAGTGAAATTCCATTGGTCTTTGGCCATGGACAAATTACCAAAGCCTCATGTATAAAATACAAAGTGCTCAAGCTAACAGGATAGTTGACTAGGCATTAATATTTTTTCCAGAAAAGTTTCCATCCTGGGAACAAAAGCACACTATCTCAGGAATCCCGGGAACGTCACCAGAGCTGCAAGGATAAAATCCCAAGGTCATTGCCATTGGTCTTGATGTCAGTGTCAAAGTTTTTACCCTTTTACGTTGGACAAAAAATCCCCACTAACATCTGGCTTTTGTCTTCAGTGGGAAAGGGTACAATCGGCATTCACTCCTGGGTCAAATGACTCAGTAGTTGCAGGTATGTATCTGCTTCGGCTCTGAATGGCAGACTTGATTATTGACTCTTGACTCTTTTGACCAGCGCAGCAGAGTTTGCACCCGCTTGAAGGTGTGTATTTACTGATGACGTGCTTGTCCCAATAAGTCCCCTGATATTTTTTCATCAGTGTTAGCTTAACACAACTCCTACCCAGCTGAAGGCGAACATGAAACAGTAAAATAAAGCAGATACCTGAAAGTACAAACGGCGACACAGGACAGAAACTAAACTTCAAATCACAGAGATTCAGTTAGAAGCTACAGAAGTACTGAGAGCTGAGCAGGGTGTTAAAAAATCTGCATCAAAAAATGTATTAAACAAAGGTCTCACTTGGGATGATTATGGCTGTCTTGTGTCAGTGGTGTTCTAAGATTGGTGCATTTTGCTATATCCTGCTCTTTAATGTAAATCCATCATATGTTGCCATCACTGCCCAGGGAAGTGTTTTAGACAAAGTATGAATCCAGTGTTCTTGCATGCAGACTTTCAGTTTAAAACCACAGACCTCACACTATTGGATGGATATTCTCAGGAATCCTGTTTCTCAGGATGAAACCTAAATACTTGACCCCCTCACCCAAAGAAATGCTGCAAAAGATAAGAGCATCACATTCCTAACTGGCGCAACATAGTGTCAGATAAAATTGTTGTTTTTTTATAGTCTTATTCATGCACAGGAAATGTTTTAAGGCAAAAATAATGAACAGTTTCCTGAACAGAAGCTCAGCCTACTAACCTGACCTCTCCTGCCCCATCGGTGCCCTCAGTATTTAAAAAATTCAAAACTTTCAAACTATTTCATAACACTGACACTTTGAGATTAAAACACAAATATGCAAAGATCCCCAGTGCAGCTTTAAATAGTAAAAACATTTAGATGCTTTAGGAGATTGAGATTTTCATCTGACAGCTACAGTTTTATACAAAGTGCCTGTCAGTGCCGTGGGTGCGTGCATTTTTAGATGTTTGGGTGGCCCGCTGAGAATTGAACCCTGTAATCTTGAGAGATTCTGTTCTGGGACACTCAGACACATTAGTTGAATGGGGGCACAGAGCTTGTACGGAGTTTACATTGTCAATGGAGGCGGCGCGAGATAGAAATCATGAATATGAGCTGATGAAACAACCTTCAAACATCCTCCGCTAAATGGGGAAAACAGCATAGAGTACATTTGGGAGGAGATTGTAAGGGAATCCAGGGACAAACAACCCCTTCCTGTGTCTCCCCCTCCCATATACAAGGATTATTCTGTTATTATTTAACACAGCTTCTACAGAATTACCAACATGACCTGACAGACACACAATCACTCAGAGTGAGTGGGAGCTGAGATTGACAGCAGACACCTTGCCTACGGAAGAGGACGACCACAGGCTGATAAGACAGGAAGCTGACCGTGAGGAAATCTGGAACTGGATGTGACTTGACCCTGCAAAGGAGACTCTGTGTTTTTGTCTCTGTCTGTCTCTCTGCCTCATGCTTAGCAACAAGAATGCACACATGAACGCACGCAAACTCACCTGAACGGAGCTTATGAAATAGGTTCTGCAAGAAATAATTGGCCCCATTGGTGAAGTGTGGTGATGGAAAGCATGAGGAAAGCAGCTGGGGAAAAAGAGGGCGGTGTGGTAGAGAAGCCACAGGAGACCCTGACATTGGTGTGCATTGTGTGTATGTGTGTGTACATTGAAAAGTGCAGTGAACTCAGAAATTATATGATTTATGACCCAACCTGTAAATGTACCATACTGAATGTATCAAGTAGAAATATCCCAATACCTTTTTTTTTTGCTTCCCCCCCCAAAAAAACATTATCATATGCTGCTGGGATGTTAAAGGGTGAAATAAATTCTGTGATATTAGATCGATAGGTTGTGTTGGAGGCATTTCTGATATCGATATTGGTATCAGAACAATCCTAGTAGTGTAAATACTATTCCTTTTCCATACTCATGTGCTGGCCTGTTTTGACTCTGCTGTAAAACAGGAAAACAAACACTTTATTTCATAGAAATTCTTCGCAATAAAAGTCCTGTGTTACTTTGTTATTCAAATGCTTTTATTATGAAGAAACTAAATAAGGAAATGTTGGGTTTTCATCAGCAGTAACTGACTAACAACAAATAACTCCTATTCAGCTGAAAGCAAGCGTGTAACTGCAAAATAAAGCAGATAATTAAATGTAAAAACAGCGACACCGAAGAGAAACTGAACTGCAGACCAGAGAGATTCAGTTAGAAGCTACAAAAGAACACACAGACACGTTTATAAGCATCTTTCTCTCTGCCATCCTGCACACACAAGTTCACTCTCGCGGCACACAGATATGATCCATATTGGGCGCAACTTAGCACAGACCAGCAGGATAAAAATAGTAATGAAAATGCAAATTGGCGTGGCCAAAAGTGACACTGGAAAAGCCTTATAAATGGACTCCTAAACACAAATGCTTGTGACTGAATTATCTAAGCTGGACAGCAGCGCTTGGTGCTTTTTTCGGTGGTTCCACAGCTCAATAGCATTGACCTCCACTCTCTCTGTTGGCTTGTTCTCTGGGGGATTTCCACATATTATCTGAGCACGGAAAGAGTGTTAACAGCAGAACTGGGGCTTTGCATTCGAGGCACAGCGATCGTCATGCACAGAGGACCACCTGGATGAAAATGCAAATCCATTCGTGCACCGGGACAAACACCAGCATGTCTGCACACACTCGAGTCACACACGTTCCCTCTCAGACCTTTGATTTTCTCGCCTATTCACACATTATGTTCGTGTTCTGCGAAACTTGCACAAAGATGGTGTGATGAGTTGCACAATGTGCAGCTGAGAGCACCGCTGTGAGAATTAAAGCAGTCGCCCACACGAGAGATTACAGTGACAAACGGTGACAGGCCCGACTTCTCTCTCCCCCCCGACTCTCCTTCCCTCATCTGTCTCTCTTTATTCTCTCCATCCCTCCCTCGCCTCTATTTCCAAAATCCGTATTCAATTTGAAGATGCTTTATTAGCATGACAGATAACAATGCCATGTTGCCAAGGCAAAATGTTACTGACATTGTATTTATCTCTCCATCCCTCCCTTTCTCTCTTTTTCCTCCTATGAGAATTTAGTTTTTCAATTTGATTTAATTTGCTTTATTGGCATTGAGGATGCACAGCATTGCCAAAACATCTAAATAAATTAAGTTAACATTAAGCTCATTAAACTTGCTATCTTTCTCGATTTCTGTCAGTCGCTCCTTCTATCTCTCTTTCTTGCATATACACAATCTTACTTTACCTTTCTCTCTTTATGGATGCCTCTTTCCACCCAGTTTTAGGGGGCAGAGTCTGTTCGATGCTGAATGATGTCTGCCCTAAACTCTGTGTGGCAGGATTCAGATGCCAGTTTGTGTAACCGTCTTGGATGTGGGTAGGAAGAGGCACTGCGGTGCCTTGAGGTAGTGGTGGGCAGTGAAGACTTGAGGAATTGGGAGGAAGGGAGGGGGGAGGGTGTTCTGATGACGACCTCCCACCTACCTTATCCAAGTCAACGGGGGCTTACTGAGCTGTGAAATCCTTCAGGGTAAAAGCCAAAGCTCTTCAGTTCTTCATGTCTGGTGCTTCTGCAGGGAACGGTCTTGGGTTTGCTCCAAAAAAAAGATAACACACAAAATCATCAGATCATCCTCACTCGTTAATTTAGTTTGTGCAGAAACTCATTCCAATACTTGCATTTTTGTGTTTCTTACGTTGCATGTTAAAATGGGGAAATCTTCAAGGCCCTGCTTCATTTGAAAAGATTCAAGGAAAACAAATTGCATTCATGAATAATTAATAGAGATTTGAATAAAAAATATTATAGAATTTGTATTTTTAATTTTTTAAATTAAAGTAGGGAAAATAATTCACTATTTAAGACTGCTCTGTTTTTCATCCAGGCAGGCAACAATTACAAGGACAACAACTACTACGATGAAAAGTAATTAATCTGATAAGTAGTGGAGAAGAAGTGTTTGCCTTCACTGTTACATTATAACAGAGATTAGACTAGGGTTGGGCGATGTCTACCAAACTGGCAGATGACAATCGATGTCCACAGTGAAACATCGCGGATGGACGATGACGTCGTTGTAAGTTAATCTTCCTGCTCCATATGCAAGCTAATGGAGCAAGCAGATTAACTCTCACATTCCTGCCAAGATAGTGTCCAACGTACATCACTGTGCTGAGTTTAAAAGGGTTTTTGTCTCAACGCCACGAAACAATACTCATCCAAAAAAAAAAAAAGTTACCCGATACCTGATCACTGAACAGTGTTAGTATTGTGTTGCTGTTAGCATGTTGTAAAGGTACTGAAGTATTAATACAACACACAGGACTAGTATTCCCAGGCTCATGATTTATTTCAGGATTGAGAAGTTACCCCCACATGCCTGTGTTTCGTGCAGTGCATTCGCAGTCTGTATTTTACTCTGATTTTCTGACATTATGCCCCGGATATGTCAAGGCTCCCCATAACATCAATGTTTAAGAAGCTTCAGTTCTTCAGCAGCCACATTAACAGCAGAAAAAGGGCAGATTATTCACAGTCTTGCTCCCTCCTCTCTCGATACATTTGACCAGTCAGCATCGTATCACCACATCAATCCCTCTTACTCATCATCTTACTCAAACAGCTGTGGACAGACTTTTATCTCAGTGTTTTTGGACTTCTTAAAGTTGTGTATTTACCCAGAACAACCACAATATAACTTCACATTCAACTTGTCTTTCATCTGGTATCTCAATAAACATTCCTGGGATTGTAGTCAGAGATCTCCGGTTCTTACTGGACACCCTGCAGGAGTCATTTTGCCCACTTTTGCATGCTATACAGGCATAAATACACATTTGCATTTTAAAGGTCATGATAGATGATCTTACAGCACAGCTGCTGACTGATGTTTGGCAAATGTGCCACGATCAAATTTCATACTTTTTCAGTTGTCTGACCACAGGAAATGAAAGTTCCGACCACAAATCACAGAGACGCTGATTCACATGGGACTGATATTATCACAGGACCTCTGTGATTGGAGAAATATGGTAGGTAATTTATAGTGGAATTTTTACTTTACAAATTACAGATATGGCAGATTGGCCCACAGACAACATCTGCAATTATTACAAATTACCAGAGGTCCACAAGTATTAACAGTCCAGTGTGAATAGGACTTCAAAAAACAGTGATTAGCGTGATAAAGCGATAGTGATTAAGTGTCTAACAAGGCAGTTTAAAAACAAAATTATACACAGGACACGGAGACGTAACGTTAGCACAGTGACCAGCAGCAACAGCTATCATTTTTGTTTCATTTATTTATTTAAAATAGGGACAGTGCATATTAATGAACATTTACATACTAATATGCAAGATTATAGCCAGAGGCTAATTTCCATCTGTAGTCCCTTGCCTCTTTTTATTTTCTTTCCCACATGTCAAAAGCTGAACTTTGCCAACAACGCCTGCCTCAAAGCAACTCTGAAGGGACACATTACCTCAAATACAGAAGGCATTTAAATCACAATGTTACAGTGTTATACAGGGTCAATGACTGGTCCAACCCTAACTGATAATACAAATTAACGTTGGGCTTTTTGTGGTAACGCTTTAGCCTTAACATACAATAATTGTGCATCTTCGGCGTGTCAGTGTATGTATGTTTGATGTGTAATGTGCCTTAGCAGTGGCTGTCTGTCACGGTGTTCTGTATGTGTGTAGACATTGATCCCATGATCCCCCCGGCACACATGGAGGCAAACACAACACACATACTCTGACTCACATCTTGGAGAGCACGTCATCAAGAGGCCTCTGCTCTGCTCCGCTCTGTTCTGTCTTCACTCCCCATTACCCACGCTCCCCTGTTGCCTTATTCACCGATTCACGTTGCACACACATAAATGACACAGTAGCTCTGTGGGCGAGAGGAACTGAGCCATGCCTGACTACTTTCTGTAGACCCGTTTTAGAGTTGAGATATGATAGGAGCGGGGAGTAGCGAGTGGCAGGCAGCCAGCGGAGCCGTGACGAGGAGGTGGGATGGTTTGAGGCTTGGTGGGATGGGGAGGAAGTGGGCCACAGTAGTGAAAGAGGCAGTATGTCCAGAGTCCCACAGGAAGAACTTTAGGAGAGAGATCCATGTGATCAAAAGCAGGTTGAGCAGCTCCGCACTCTGTGCATACTAACATGTGACAGTCCAGTGGCTGAGACGGGCTTCCATTTCAGCCCTAAAATGTGCAGCTACTACACTACAATGGTGTATTTTTCAGTCTGCTTTGAAAAAGTCCCATCATGCCACCGTGTAAGCAGTCAGAGCAAAACGACTTTTAGTTTTACTTGTGATTTCTGGCATAACAAGAGATCAGGCAACAAGAGGAAGCATGGGGTTTTTTGTCTCTTGGGTTTTTTTTTTTTTTTGGTTTGTTTTTTTTGTTGGGGTGCTTGTGTTGCACCCACACAATCACATGCTCCGGAGATGAAGCAGGCATTTGTTTTTTCTGATAGTACTGCATTCCAGGTCACACAGCAGGCTGGGGGAGGGCAGGAAAACCAACCAGATGTAGCCTGTACTTGTTTTCTGAGATGAGATAACCATATAATTGGAAATAGGGCTGCAACTTATGATCATTTGCTTTATTAATTAATTAGCAGCAGTTGGAAATAGGAACATTGGAACAACGATGAGCTCAACTCGGCTGTAGGCATCACATGACCACAGTATTGTGGTAATTGCAGTTATCGTCACAGTCAATAAGTTGGAAGTCTTTCCTCCTTTGTCTGTGTCACTGTCGAAAAACGAACATTTTCAAAATTTTGGCATTGACTTGGTACACAAGAATCAGTCCTTGTGACATCCCTCATAAGAAATATATTGATTCTGAAATTATGCAAAGATATGAAGTCAATGAGAATAGCTTGTCCTCTGTGCC
The DNA here is from genome assembly GCF_056507025.1 of Lutjanus erythropterus. NCBI lineage: Eukaryota > Metazoa > Chordata > Actinopteri > Lutjaniformes > Lutjanidae > Lutjanus > Lutjanus erythropterus. Next base: position 7,114,076 of record NC_139335.1, read on the forward strand.
CTACAGTTTAATTTTAAAGAGTTATTGTTTTGGCAGACTCCACTCAGTGGGGCACCACAGTGCAACCGGCAACCTGAGTGCTCATGTTGCATTAATTGCCTCCCTAGAGTTAAGTTCCCTATGTCATACTGCTCACAGCGCCCAGCGTCACGGTGTGACAACAGCGACGGGAGGGAGAGCGCGTGTGACATATGACCGCCCTTCAGAGGATGTTGGGGGACTCGTCTCACAGCCTGTCCTGTCCCCAGCAGCTTCAGCCTTCCATCAGGGAGTGTTTGACCCAGCCCGGGGAAGCCAGCGTCACCACAGGAAAAGGGGTGGGGGAGGTGTGGTGGATTACCAAAATACCCCCACATCACTGCGGCGGTGCCAGAAAAACAGCAGCAACAGGCAGTCAAGCTAGAAGCGCTCGAGCACACACACACACACACACATGCACACACACACACATGCACACACACACACACACACACACACACACACAGAAATACTGACATCTCAACCAGGAAGGACCCCAGGGCCTGTGAAAAAAATGGAGAGAGTGCGACAGAGGTGCCATCGATCAATAAAAAAAAGACGACTGCATGGAGAAAAATACAGAAATAAAAAGGTTTAAAAGAATTTTTACCAGAAATTTAAAATTTCCATATTAGAATTGATCATTTTTGAAAATACTTTTTTTTGTGAATCTTTTTTAGCACTGACCTTTGTTATTTATACCTACATTCACAACACAGATATTGAACTAACAAGTGATCCTTTCTAATCTTTACCTCTACATGACCAGCCTTATGATACATTCGTTCACAATGTAGAATTCAGTTTCAGTAGCGCGTGAAGATCCCCTAATCCTAATCCATTGGGGGTACATATTATATATTTTTTAATATATTTGGTGACCCTTTGTATTACTTTATTGACCTATTTATACATATCTGTGTATTTATTATGATCCATATAAACACAGATGCTGCACTGACCGCTTCAGCTTGTTGCTGCGTTATGTTGACATAGCCACCATTTTCATTTTATTACAGACAAATACATGCAAACAGGGGAGCTGCAGTTTTTCTGGTCACAGAAAAAAACAAAAGAGCACAATAAAGTTTATATCTCAACTGATCTTAACGGGTAGTGTTGTATTCAAAGGACAATGAAGTTTGTTAGAGAACGACCTTTTTTTTGTCTTACTCTATGAAGATCATAAACCTTTTAATATAAAACAAGTCATTAGTTGAGAAATAACCATTTCTTCTTATCAAGAAAAAACTGCAGCTCTGCCATTTACACATATTTGTTAGGGGTCAGTCTCGACGGAAATGGCGACAACGTTGATGTATGATCCAAAGGTCGGTGCGGCGTTTACATATACATATGTCTATGCTACAAGCAGTCTGAGGAGTTTGGAAATGTCACGGAAATAACTTCTTTAAACAGGAGGTCTTCGGTGTGCACATCTCTCCTGGTTTTGATTGAGTAGCTGGAGTTGAGGGTAAAAGCGTGTCGTCCTACCTGGTTGTACGGCTAAGAGTAACAGCATGTTAATGAGACATGAGATTACCCTCACACTCTTTGACCCCGTGTGGCTACAGCACTTCCCTAAAGAAGGCCTGGAAACAATCAGACCTGAACAGATCTCCCTTTCTTGCCACTTCCTCAGTCTGCTTTCCGTCTCTGAGATTTTTTTTTAACATGTCCTCAGTTAATGTAGAGGTCCATCTGGTTGATTTTGCAGGAGCAGAGGAGCAAAACACGGGAGACATAATCTGTCTTTTTGGATTGTTTTACAAATAGGCTCGATTTGTTAACTGCAGTTTTCTGTCTCATGGGTAAAAAGGAGCAGGCTAGTGAGATTAAAGCGCTTAGCATTTGGGTTGAAATGTGATCTCTTGATTATGGCCTCTAGTTTTCTATCCCACTTGCATGCACTGTACTGGGTTCGAGGCAGATGATTTTTTTGGAGATCATGTGACTGCCTCGCATGTGAAGCGGGTGGGAAGTTCTTTTCACTCTTAGGTTACCACGGTGAAAGAGCTGGAATTGTATTATCCTGCAGCTGAACCAACAGCACCATCATTACCCTCACAATCTTGGCAAGGGTGGACGCATTACCATGTGCCTGTGGGTCTTGGCGCTAGCTCTCACAACAATTGCATGCAAGTATTTCTTGGGGCTGGGGAGAAAATGCTTGAATAACTTTATATTAACACACAGCGAGCAATCCTTTTGACCTCGGTGGTCCCAACATCACCGGGCCACAGCGCACCATCTGGTGTGAGACCAGTGAAGGCACTGACTAGAATGTCTAAGAGGTATTTTCATCCTCATTAATGAATGACTTGTATCTCTGTTCATTTCTGTTCCATCTCTGAAGAATTACAGATTTGTAAATTATGATACTGAGTACTTATGTGTAGGGATGTTAGATAAAGGTCGTAAAACAAGGGCAAAAGCAGAGAGCGATGATCATGTCATTTTCTCCGGCTTTGCATCAAGTGGTGCTCATCAATCGTGATAAGGTGCCGGGCGTCATCTGCCTCTGACCGTCAGGTGGAGGATTGATGGCCCTGAGGTCTTTCACTGTGGCTAAAGTTGAACCATGCTCAGGGGAGATCCATCAGTCCTGTACAAGCAGTCACTGTCTTAGGGGGAAGTCATATTCGCTCCTCCAGAGCCTTAGGGTCCTCTGCCCTTTCTAGCTTTCTTTATTCAAAGTGATCAACAGGCATGGAACAAGAAAGAAAACTCACCCCCCTACTTGCAAGTAATCAAACATCACTTCTGACCTGAGACTGTGATAAAAGATGTTTTCTTTTTAAAGTGGCTTTGTTTCAGCAATGACAGTTTCGAAGGCTTTGCGTCTAGACTCTTTAATAATCTGTAGATTGGTTTAGTTTTGATTTTAATGTACTGTTCTCTGCAGTATGCATTATTCAACAAGCACACTTTCCAAGCCCTTAACCAGGCCATCTGCATTCAGGCTATCTAACTAACCACAGCCCTGTGTGGAAATAGGGCAGCACGGTCTGTCTGCTCTCTGCCAGCTAGGCTCTCGACCTAAAAGCTGCAGAGGTTCAGCCATGTCATGGCAGGTGGTGTGTGGAACCTCTGTTTTGCTACTTTTGCAAGTTTGGTTTTTGCCTTGCTTGTAGGGAGACACTCTCCTTAGCGCTTCAACAAACATTGCAACGTATTTTGAATCGGCTGACAAATGTATTTATGAGGGGTTGCCCACTGGATGAATATTTAACTACAAATCATTTGCAGTTATGACGTAACCTGATTTTAAAGCTCTTGACATTGTTCGAGACATTGTGACTTGAGCCAGTCTGCAGTTTTGTACCCTATGATTACAACAAGCAGTCTTTTTTAAAAAAAGAAACAGACCTCATGTGGCCTGCAATACAGTGTATTATGATTTATGTCAAGGAAAAACCCTAGAAGTTATTCAGCCTTCACTTGAAGGTATACAATTTAAAATACAGGCAGTGCATTTTAAATATACATGTAATTATCTTCAAGGCTATTGGCCTGTCATAAATATACATATATTTTAAAAAAAAGCACTGATTGTTTTTGCCATTTTGTTGTAACCGTGAAATGTCAGAGAAGACCCTGCATGGTGCCCATCCACCACTGTGTCCCATCTCCATAAAGATGGGTCCCTGCATGTTGGCTCACCGCTGGGGAGAAAAGAAAGATTTGCACTAAGCAGTTGATAATTGGGTGTCTGTTATATTTATGCATGCAGCAGCACTGATGGTTTACTGATGGGAATGGTGTATCATGTTCATTTATTTTTTTGCATCATTACAGTTTGTGTTTACATGTAGGATTTTTATTTACGGATTCATATATCTATGCAGGTGCAAAGCTGCTCTGTGATAAAAGGGCAAACTCAGCCTTTTGTCTCCTCTCTGCATTTCTATGCATTCTAATCTCGCTGTAGTATTCACTGCTGTGTCCTGATTTCAGATACAAGTGTAACCAAGAAATCCTTCTCTACCCCACCCCTTTCTGTTTCCAGGATGGCTCCAAACAGAGGCAGGTGAGGAAGAAAACGGTGTCCTTCAGCTCAATGCCAAGTGACCGCAAGATCAACAGCACAGCTGCATGCATGGCATTCATGATGGAGGGTTGTGAAATGAAGAAAGTGCGCTCCAACTCACGCATGTACAACCGCTACTTCCTGCTAGATCCAGACATGCACTGGCTCCGCTGGGAGCCATCCAAGAAGGATTCAGAGAAGGCTAAACTGGAGATCAAGGGCATTAAGGAGGTCCGTTTGGGAAAGAAAACTCCAGTTCTGCGCAGCAATGGTCTCTCAGACCAGTTCCCTGATGAATGCGCCTTTTCAATCATCTATGGGGATAATTATGAGTCCTTAGATTTGGTAGCCAGTACAGCAGATGTTGTCAGCACTTGGGTGATGGGCCTGAGGTATCTGGTGTCTTATGGCCGTCACACCGTGGACATGGTGGAACCCAGCCAACCGAGTCTACGAACGTCTTGGATTGGCTCAGTGTTTGAGCTAGCAGATATGGAAAAGGTAGGACACATAGACCTGTTCAGGGCCACCCAGATAATCAAGGGGCTCAACCCTGGAATGAAAGAGTCTCGGATAGAGCTAAAGTTCAAGGAACTCCAGAAAGCTAAGGACCAATACGGAGAGGCAATTAACATGGACATCTTTGTGGAGGCCTACTGTGAGCTCTGCACGCGGCCAGAGATTTTCTTCCTACTGGTGCAGTTCTCCAGTAACAAGGAGTATCTGGACAGTAAAGATCTGATGCTGTTCGTGGAGGTGGAGCAGGGTGTGGAAGGTGTAACGGAGGACATGTGCAGGGATATTGTTCAGAAATTTGAGCCATCCGCTGAAGGCAGGGAGAGGAGCTACCTCTCCATTGATGGCTTTACACACTACCTCCTCTCCTCCGAATGCCACATCTTTGACCCCCAACACAAACGTGTGTGCCAGGATATGAACCAGCCTCTGTCCCACTATTACATCAACTCGTCACATAATGCCTCCCTTCTGGAAGACCATTTCTGGGGTTCGTCAGACATCAGCAGCTACATCCGAGCTCTCAGGATGGGCTGTCGCAGCATTGAGGTCATTGTCTGGGATGGCCCTGACAATGAACCAGTGGTGTATGTAGGTAGTTCTGTAGCCTCACATCTAGCTTTCTCAAAAGTCCTGGACATTATTAACCAGTATGCTTTTGAGAGCTCTGAGTATCCCCTGATTGTCTGCTTAGTGACCCACTGCTGCATCCCCCAGCAGAGGGTCATGGCACAGCACATGAAGAAGATTCTTGGGGACAAGCTGTACATTGATCCCCCAAACAGGGAGGAAAACTACCTACCCTCCCCTGAGAAACTCAAAGGTAAAATCCTCCTCAAGGGTAAGAAGCTACCACCCAGCTGCACCGACCCCGAGGGAGACGTGACAGATGAGGAGGAGGGTCTGGAAATGTCCCGAAGAGTGGGAGCTGATGAGAAAGACCAGCTAAATGGCGTAGGCTACAAGAGACTCAGACTGTGCAGGGAACTGTCTGATCTTGTATCTCTCTGCAAGTCAGTCCAGTTTAGGGACTTTGAGATCTCTAAGAGGGACCAAAAATACTGGGAGATTTGCTCCTTCAATGAGGTAGATGCAAACAGGTGTGCCAATGAGGTCCCAGAGGAATTTGTTTGTTATAACAAACGCTTTCTCTCCAGGGTTTATCCCACACCTATGAGAATTGATGCCAGCAACATGAACCCGCAGGATTTCTGGAAATGTGGCTGCCAGATTGTGGCCATGAACTACCAGACGCCAGGCTTGATGATGGACCTCAACCTAGGCTGGTTCAGGCAGAATGGCAATTGCGGGTATGTTTTGCGGCCAGCCATCATGAGGGAGGAGGTGTCCTACTTCAGTGCCAACGCTCGGGACTCCCTGCCAGGAGTGTCCGCCCAGCTTCTTCACATCAAAGTCATCAGTGGGCAGAATCTGCCCAAGCCCCGCGGCTCTGCCGCTAAGGGTGATGTGGTGGAGCCCTACATATTTGTGGAGATCCATGGCATCCCAGCTGACTGTGCTGAGCAAAGAACCAAGACCGTTTCCCAGAATGGTGACAACCCTATTTTTGATGAGAGTTTTGAATTCCAGATCAATTTACCGGAACTTGCAGTGCTGCGCTTTGTGGTGCTGGATGACGACTACATCGGAGACGAGTTCATTGGCCAGTACACCATCCCATTTGAGTGCCTACAGCCAGGCTACAGACATGTCCCCCTACAGTCCCTGACAGGAGAGTTCCTACCCAACACCACCTTGTTTGTCCATGTAGCCATCACCAACAGGCGAGGTGGAGGAAAGGCACATAAGAGGGGTCTGTCTGTCAGGAAGGGCAGAAAGGCCCGGGAGTACACCACCACCAAGACCACAGGGATCAAGGTGGTGGACGAGCTCTTCAGAGCTTCCACCCAGCCCCTCAGGGAGGCCACAGACCTCAGAGAAAATGTACAGGTAAGGAACTACAAATTTAAATTATTTATGAAACATAATCATGAAACCATTACCAATGTTAAGAGTCAAGACTTTTGTATGAAGTTGTGTTGTGATGTGTTGTGACATTCTGGCAGTGTTTATGTTGTTGATCCAAGATTACTCTTTCAAATGATGACTTTACTATGGTTTAATTTTAAGAGTAATGACAATCAGCTTATTGTGGTATACAATAGAAGTTTTGGTGTAAAAGCTAGATCATCAAAATCATGAATCCCCACGCTCTGCAGGCCCTGAATATGCCCAGCAATGCACACGGTATTCTGCATATTAATATATGATATTATGTTACAGTCATAAAATGAAAAAATTGACAGAGATCCTCTCAAGACGGGGGAATCATTTTCCTGTCAATTCTCAACTTTCATGGTTGTCTGTATATTGGATTTTAAGATATGAAAAGGAAGTGTTTCCCACTAAATAAAACTGCTTGAGCTTTTATTGCTTCAGTATTTCCAAACTGATGCAAGTGTTTCTGATTGGACTCATTTCACTCGCTGTTGTGGATAGAGGCTCGTTGCTAATTGTGCTCTATTAATGTTGTAGAAAAGAACGGCAATAAAGTGACAATGCTGTACAATTATGAGCTTTATGAATAGTGTAATCATTAATGAGGGACAATTACTGCCCGGGGGAGAGGACCGGGTTGCTAGGCACTTAGTGCACTACTTTAAAACTCCTCTAGATGAGCAAATGAAGATTAGTAACCACGGTGTGTATTTGGCTTATGACCAGTAGCAGAAGCCTCTCAGTGCATTTATAATTTTGTTTACGATGACTGAAGGGTGTGATGCAAAGCTTGTCTCATTCGGTCACAGGGACAGCCAGTAAGGCTTTTTTACACGCCACGTGTTGTGCTGTCTGCTTGTCAGTTTAGAGTTGCAGGCTCTCGTCGTCTCTGACAGCTGACAAAATGAAAATAATTTTTGCTGTACACTAGGGATGCCACCGTGAGGAAATTTCCTCACCAGTTTAGAAAATCATGACAACATCTGTGCTGCCGATTACACCGGACATTTCACAAGAAAAGATATGAAGAATGACGCTCAATATCTGAAATGTTAGAACTTTTACTTTTGTCTTCAGCATCTTTAAATCTTCCCCTCACTTTGAACTAAACAAATCCTTAGAAAATTGCTTAATAATTAAATTGCCAGGTCGATCAAACACCCACTGACCCCAACATCTGTAGCTGACATCCGCAGACGAGTTGTAAATTAATACTTGCGTTAAGTAGTACACACCTGCCTTTATTTTTGACAAATTAGCACAAGCTAATGCCTTCATGGTATGAAATTAAACAACAGAATACTTGCTTTTATTTTTGTGTGCACCCAAGACTGTTTGGCGATGCTGAGGCACCGTATAATAAATTTCAGTCTGTGCAGCCGCGTCCAGTTGTTGAGCAACCTTGTGTCAGGCTGTGATGAACCTACAGTGTTACATATGAAATCTGACTCCTGCTACTGTGTGCAGCAACTCTACTGCTGCTACTGTGCAGAGGAGACACTTTCACTTTGAATTTGTGGCATCATATTGATAACACGCTTAGACGATGCAAGTACTGTAATCGTTGTATGCCTGAAGACAGTGTAACACTGGCAAAAAAGAAAAAAAGATAAAAATTCAACAAAAGCAATTTTATTTTTATTGTGTTTCTTTGTCATCAGAAATGAAGGAAACAATGATACAGCTGCAGAATTTCTATTCTGAGCCAAGACTGTTTTTGTTTGCCCATTTCACCTTAATTAGAGTTTGTAAGAAAACATTAATGATCTTGTAGAAGGAGTAGATGTTTGTAACAATTAAAGTGAACAATATGTTAATGGAGTCTGGCAGGCAGTAATTTAACTTGAACTCCAGAGTGTGTATTTTCAAAGCAGTGGGCTTTTGTTTTCAGGATAACAGGCTTAATTTTACATTGACAGACGAGTTATAAACAGCTGATCAACTTTCAGTGCACAAATCATTTTTAATTGTTATTGTCAAATTACAGTGTTGCACATGTCTTGTGCTCCTGCAGTCTGCCTGAGCTTCCTTGAGTCTCGGGTGAGCAGAAACAACACGCTTTAACCACACATTGTATATTAAATAGGATTTCAGCCTCTACCATAATAATACAGTCGGTGGCTCTAGCTCACTATTTGGACCGCTGTGCTCATTTTTGCTCATGCAGTTGCTACATATAGCTTGTTAAAAGTGTATGTAAATGTGCTTTGATAATCCAGCCTTCAAACAAGATTATGTACTTACTTGATCACATGCTTTAAGCAATCCTGTCATAAACCAATGCAAAATACTGTAATGCTGTACATGTAAAAACAAAAGTAACATGAACTGAAAAAACAAGGATTGAGGACAAAAACAATGACGGCGACTGTAAAATGATGCATGAGAGCAACAGAATGAAAGGAGAGATCATTATTTTTTGTCTAATTAAAATAAATACTGAAAGTGTAAATGAGTGATACACTTGAGCAGATAAGAGAGAAAATATAATATGCTTTCTCACTACTGAGATTGTCCTCTGATAACCTCATCAGTTCAGGTTTTCCAAAAAATAACAGAAAACCCTGACTGGTTTCTTGCTTTATCTCCAGCAACCTGTTGATTTGTGCATGAGCAGCTGATGTTGGAAGTATGCAGGCTTAACAAAATTAATATGTAATGTAGCCGTCCTGCATAACAAGACAGAAAATTAGACAGATTTGTGTATGTCTGTCCTTTATAGGTATCCAGGTCATAAATACTGAGGTCTGTTCGCCTGTCTCCAGTAAGCAGTAACCTCAGTCTAATGGCACAGCAAACAAAAGACCAGACCAAACTAAATAAGCAGAGATGTGATTAGAGATCCTGTGGCATGCTGTCATACATTTTTCAGTCGTGGCAATAAGCATGTTCTGAAAGAGGACATCATTTTCCTCTCCAAGATCCCAATACAGAAAGAATAATGTTTGCGTTCAGGAGGTGAAATTGATCCTATAATTTTAGAGGTAGTAACATTAGCAACTTGCAGCCTGAATGGGATAAGAAGAAGGTAATTTCAGGGAAATAATTGGAAATCAAAGTGTGAATGCAAGCAGTTAATGAACAATTGTGACAAAAAAAAAAAGTGTTTCCTCACTAGTCAAAAGATTCTGGTATTTTTTGGCGCAATCAAAGTGTTGCTTGTTTGCATAATCTAAATTAGTGACAAATGAATACCTCGACAGTTTGTCATGATTAAGTCCTAATCTTCACTCGGGTGTGAGTCAGCGTGGGAATATTGCATGAATAAGACATGAAATGTGGCTCGCTGTGAAGACGGCCCTGTAAATCTGACACAGACACATCAAACACATCCTCATCGGTGTTGTGCAGGGTCACCCTTCACAGGAGCTTGCCCAGAGATTCACACAGATTAAAATAAGTTCACAAGTTTGAACTTTAGACAACGTTTACATTCCCAAAAAAAACCCAGCTCATGTTCATTTCCTCCGTTTTCTCATAAAAGGTAGTCTAGTACAAGTCAGTCTACTTGCTGTTGGAAAACAAAGGTAATCGGTCTCACCCTTTGTTAATGATTTCTTGTGATCATCATTCACATTTTCCAAGGTTGATTGGATGCGGATGTGGCTGAGGTTCAGACTTGTGGTGCCTAAACAGTTTTGATTTAATATAATGTTGTAATGACGGAGGCTCAATAATTACAGGCCTTACTTACGCAACTGTCAACCCTCCCATTTTTCACAGGATTCTCTGTTTTCCCTTCTCTTCCGCTCTCTTCTCTCTTTAAATGTTTTCCCGTAAATCTCCTGTATTTATAACCTTTATCAAAAAAAAGGTTGGCATAGCTTTGTGTGAACCTTTACTACTGCTGCAGCTCCATATTAAAAGCATTTAACTGGCGAAATAAGTGTTGTTAGATGAAGAGCTGAAGGTAACCGACTCCTTTTACTGCACCCTGCTGTTCACAGACTCATGCTGTGTGCAGCATAAAATTGCTCACAGGAGAGAAAAACTTTCTGCCATTGTCATTTATTGCCTGATTTCTTTATCAAAATGACAATAGTTTGTTTTGCTGCCCCTGAATTCTGTGACCTGTAGTATTAAACCATATATTAAACCTCTGTTACTACTAGTAACTGCAGGTCCATCTGCACAATAACAGTACAACTGCATAATAGCATCAAAATCGGATGAAGGTGACTAATATTTCCAGCTTCTCAGAGCTGCATTCCGCAATTATGTTTCTGGAATTACAGATTTGAACCATCACTCTTAAATAAACTGCCTCCTTGGAGAAGCTCTGAGAGCATTTTCTAGTCAAGTGTCTAGTTATTAACATTGAATTTGTAAGAAAGTGAAAATATTTAACAATAACAGCCTTATTAGGCCTAAAGAGTTTTTTTAATATTTGAAAGGGAGACAGCCTGGGGTAAGGCCCTGGAAAATGTAATTGTAATAATGTACCTTTTGCGAAAGATTCAGAAGCAGAGGCAGCATCGTAGATGGCAGCGCCATTAATCGCGACGTGTACGGAGAATTCTTCTCATTAAGTGACTATGAACCTCATTTTCAAAACTTTTGGATTTTTAAAAATTCTTTGTGGTGTCCTGCTACACTGCACCAACCACTTGCAAATGCAGACATACAATACAGTGCTTTTCAAAATAAAATACAATGATTTCCAAAATAAAATATGGAAGGAATGCGATTGGCTTCTCTTCACTTGACAGACGCAGAGCAGTCTTTGCAAAGACCGCCTTTGATATACATTTAGACCAACAAAACTCTACACCACAGATATAATCATGTTACATGTGCCAAATTAAAGCTCCATCTTATCAGGAGAAATATCAGTATTTGGAGCTGATACAGATTTATATTTAGTTTTAAAGCCTTTAACTGCTGATACCAATGAAATGTCGGTAATATTGTGCATCCCTGAATTAAAACTGTATTGTGTTTTGCTGAAAATGTTCCTGTGTTTCGCTCATGAACTGCTCTACTCAGCCGCGTCTGCAGCAGCGCCCCTGGTGGCTAAGCCTGCAAACAACCCATCCTGCCATATATGTTCAGAAGGAAGTGTCTCCTTTCCTTTCCAGCTACTGAGGGTCCACAGATAGACCTTTTTAAAACACAGTGCATGAGCATGATTAACTCTTTTGGGAGTTAAAGATGGTCATGAGCGTGATACAGTCTCTTTTAGGGCTTTCATCCACAACGATCTTAACTTTTGTAAAACTGTAGTCAACTATCTTATGCTTATTGTGGAACTAATAACAGGCGTGCCATGTGTCGCAGCTGACACTCTAATCTGTCCTGAGATCTCTTATAACAAATGGCTTCGGAGTCTAATCTATACGCTTACATGAAAGGTGGCAGTATACGATTGGATGTGATGTGAATTGGTGTCTTTTAACTTGATCAAACAACCCTGGCGCCACTGCCGCTCCCCAGCCCACAATATGCTCGGGTTTGAAATGTAAATTCATCTTTTTGTAATGACGAGATAAAAGTTGATGAAATGAATGAAAGAGGTGAAGTTGAGAGGAAAGCTTTAAAGAGGATAAATAAAGGTGTTTCCAGAGTAAGGCCTTTGTCTTTTAAATGTAAAACTGAACAGTTGTGAACGCTTTGTAGAGGCCAGCTGCGCGGCGCCTGGTGCCTCAGATCTGACGGGAGCTGGAGGGTGGATGGCAAGTTGGCCTGTGCCCAAAAACCCCACAAGGCAACAACCGGGCCGGCTCTGGAAGCATCGCCACCCCTGACTCGAAGCCAAAATTCGACGTTGACGTGAGAAAGAGATATCTTTTGTACTCATACCGACTAAAATCCCAGAAATCGTGGCATACAACCTTAGTAATGAAAGCGGTGCGCACACACACTTTAAATGCTGCAGTCAAAAGTGTTATTACACCTCACTAAACTCTTTTCAGACTTCTTTTATCCTCAAACAGCAAAGCCTCTGGGTGGTCTGTCTTGAATAATAACAGAAAGATGGAGTATGTTTGACTATTCAGAAGACTCCATGAGCATTGACCAGTGGTCAGATACATGGCAACCTATCCTCCATGTTTCATGTGTGGATCTAGGCAGCAAATCAATTATTTCTGTGGGAGACTTGAATGAAGTCCTTTCCGGAGTGCTGCTGCCCGTGAACCTTATGAAGTGTTGATAGAGCTGGAGGAGAGCTGCGAGCCTGGAGTTTCTTTTTATTTGCTGAAAAAGAAAACATTCACCAGTACTGAGGGCCAGAGAGAAGACAGGAGAGGAGACACACAGATAGAAGCAGAAAGAAAAAGAAACAGGGAAAAGGGGAGCAAACAGAAACAAAAGCAGTGTTGTAACCGGACACAGAGCTCTCATTTGGGGAATGTTGGAGAAGGGGGTAAAGTGGGGGAAGGGAGAAATTAAAAACACAAGCTGCACACTGGGTTTTTTTTTTTTTTTTAACACCACAGCTTGGAAACAGAACGGCTTTTATTGCACAACAATTATCGAAAAACATTCAGTACACACATGCATGGAATTATACAAAGGGTAATGAATGCTAATGACTTCGACTCAGACCACACTGAGACATAAACACATGCAGTCACACGTGCTCGTAGTTCTCACACACACACACACACACACACACACACACACACACAGAATCACACGCTGTTTTTTTTTTTTAAATCCAGAGCCCCAGAGCTGTCCCGCTTCCACCATTGTGTTTCTCCGCGGCCGTGCTCAGCGGCCCAAGAGGTGTTAACTGTGGCTGCGGCTCTGCATACAGATTCAGATACAGATACAGACTCTCATCCCCCCGGCCACCCTCTCCGTCTACAGGAAGGTCGGGCCCCGCCGTGACAGCACATCCTCTGGGGGTGAGGGGGGATGGGGGTGGTGAGGGTGGATTTTTCCTCAGGCCTGGAGGTCTAGCCCAGGGAGATGGCTGGTTCCCACAGCGCAGAGTGCATGGACCGACTCCTAAATACCAACACTGGCTTGTTCTCTTCCCCCCCGTCCATCCTCTCCTGCCCCTTGTTTTCCCTGCATCTCTTAGTGCTAATTCTGATTTATCACTCGGATCTTATTCTTGTGTTTGGCCGTCCGCAGTGTTTTTGAAGTGCGGCCAAAGTCAGATTCCAGCGTGAACTGGTCTCAGTCCTGAACTGACCCGCATGTGCAAAAGAACATCTGAGCTGTATATGATTTAGGACCACATGAAATTGGCCCAAATTAGAATTGAAAACATCAGATCCAGTGTGATTTGAGCGGCTCAGACTGGCATGAAAAGCTTAGATCTGAGTCACATTTGGTAGACTTTTTCCCGTGCTGTGATTGCATCCTTATTCTCTCTCACGTCTCTTACCTGACTTGTTTCCTCCGTGCTTTTAATCATTGCCCTCCCTCTTCTATGTCTCTTTGCAGTTTCAGCCTTCGTGCCTCAGCTCAGGCTGCTCTTTTTCGCTGTCCCTTTCTCTTTTCTCACCTCTCTCCGCAGTGCTCTCTTTTCTCGCTGTCTTTTAACCAAGCTAACTGAAATTGTGCTGTGCGAAAACCAGCAGGCCCGATTTGGTTGCTTAAATTCCCACGCTGGCAAGAGAATGAGACGCTGTGAGAGACGGCAGCCTAGTCGCTGGGGCTGCAAAGCCTTTGAACCCAGACGTGCAGAAGCTCTGGCTTCGGTGGAGTGGAAAGCAGGCTGGCCCAGGATAGATGAAAAGCGGCAGAAACAGAGGGAAAGAGAGGCTGGCAGCATGTTCTAAGTTCAGTTTAATTTAGTGTCTTTAGGCTGACAGACTTCCTGCTGCCAGCAAATGACAATAAACTCGTGACTTGAGGTGTGTTTTACAAATGTTCATACTGGGTAGAGGAGGAAATCCACAAACACTGACGTGGCACACGTGCTGCCATGTTTGTGAGCTCACAAACAACAATCGCAAACTCGTACTTCCTGCTCCCACTAGTCCTAGGATGGTGATTGGCTGCATCTCTTTGTGGTGTGGACACAAATGGATGACTTAAAGCCTGGCAAGATGGATTCTTGCGTGATCTTGTGATCTCGCAAATCCAGCTGCCTTGCAAAGGTAAATAAACCATGGCCGCCAAAGGCTGGGTAACTTTTGTGAAGCGACTGACCTATAGAGCTGCTGATCGAAGCTAAAAAATTAGAGTAAACCTGATGAAAAGCTTTGGTATTTACTTAATAGTTTCAAGATGAATATTTGCAAAGACAGAAGAGATGTGTGTAGAAAAAGCAAAAAGAGAAGAGGTGAGAAAAGAGAAAGTGACATTAAGAAAGAGAAACTGAATGTTCTTAGCACCTTCAGGCTGTGGTCAGAAGTTTGGCTTCAGAGTCTCCGAGCTGCTGAATGCTCAGACTGACGTTATGGGAAACCGATAATTTTACTGTCACCAAGACAAACACTCTGCTGCCGCTATCTTATCTAGTTTCTGGTCTGAGGGGAGTATCACGATCCCTCTCATTAAATCTCCTCGCTCAAGGTCATCTGCAAATAGTCCAAGCAATACTTGCCATTCCATACGCGACACAATCACTTCATTTGCCAAGCATAACAGCTCTAGAGGAATTTGCTTTAGTTGGTTATGTTGGATAGCGGCTTTGGTCGGTTTTATTGAAACAGAAACATCCTGTTGTGACGGCTAAGAGGTTCAGAGCACAAGGACAAAGAGACATACAGAATATTTATGTGTATTTATTTGTATACTTTGCTGCTTTCTTAAGCAACCACAATGAGTGAAAATCTAATAATTACAAAGAACTTTGACAGAAAGTTTTTCAAGTTCATTGCCAAATCCTTCACTGTGGTTGTTTTTTTCCCAGAATGCCATGGTGTCCTTCAAGGAGCTGTGTGGCCTGACCCCAGCGGCCAACATGAAGCAGTGTATCCTGACGGTCTCTACCTGGCTGATGAACAGCGAGCGGTCGCTAAGGGTAACGGTGGACCTGAGCGAGACTTACCCCACCATGGAGGCTCAGGGTCCTGTGCCTGAGCTGCTGCGCAAAGTGCTCAATGCCTACGACATGGTAAATAACCCGCACACACACGGAGGAGTGCATGTAGCAGCGTGTGATCCCGTCAGGCAAGCAGAAATGTTGCCGCTCCTGTTGCAAAAAGGCTGCATTTGATATCACACATATGAACAATATTTTGAATAAATGTGTTCTGCAGAAATGCCTTTTTAAAAAATCTACATTCAGTTCACAGTTCAAGTGTTTGTGTGACAATAACACTTATTATAGTGTGGAATGTCTCATTAAACATCTACTTCAGGTAAAGATAAAATGTCAAAGCTCTCCAGCAGTAGATTTTTCTATAATACAGTTTACCGTAGTAAGGTTTAGAGTGCAGAACTTTTACTTGTATTATAGAATTTTCACAGTGGGGTTTTAGTACTGTTGCTGAGTGCTACCTGTGTGTGTGTGTGTGTGTGTGTGTGTGTGTGTGAGAGTGTGAGAGAGTGTGAGACGGAGGGGTTTACTGTGAAAGTGAGCTAGCTAGTTAGCACCTCTGAGTCAGGCTAAACAATCAAAAGAGCCTTAAACTGGAGCTGGAAGCTGCACAAAACATGATCATTATTAATTATTAATTTTTATTTTCAGTTTTTAGTCAGAGTTTGGTTAGGTTTAAGCCAAATAACTAATTGGTTAGATTTAGGCAAAAAAAAAAACAAAAACTACTTGGTTAAGTTCAGGAAAAGATCATGGTTTGTCTCTGTTGTGTGGGTGTAAATAGCTGGATGCAAATAGCGTTGTTGGCCAGGGACACCTGGGTGCTTGTCTCTGCCCTGCTAAGCTGCACAACAGCCGCGTTTCCATTTCAGGTACAAATAGCATCTCCAAAAAACAAACAAAAAAAAAAAAACAAGAGAAGAGTTAGCTTGCTCCCACCCTTTTATGCTAGCTTGCTTATAATTTAACTCAGGCATTCACACAGCTGGATGTGTTTTACAAGGCGTTGAAATGTGGCTCAAACCACCTATTTGACCAGTCAGATTGTCAGGCTGCAGCTACTCATTGTATAATTTCACGTCCTTCTCCATCCTGCCTCCTCTTTCACAAGAACACTGCATTTTTCACCACTTGACATTGGCACGGCCCAAAAGGGGGTTGGAGAACTCTGCCTGTAATTAGTTATCACGCTGTTTTCCTCTCCTCCTCCTCCCCTCCTCCTGTGAGGCTTGGTGGGAGCTGGTGAAATGGGTCACAAGTGAGGAACAAGGTTGTTGCGTCCACGCTGCTCAGATCATCGGCGCTTCTGCCGCTGACACCTACAGGAGCGCGCTGACATCAGGGGCGACGCAGCGAGCAGATCCAAATAGAATCTGCTTTGGCTTTTATGAGGCTTCGCACCAGGCAGGAGGCTTGGCACTGTCAGAGCGACTCTCACGCTCCAGTCCACAGGAAAAGTTTTATGGGGACGTGCAGAAGAGCAGGCCCAGAATCCATATTTTAGAGTTAAGACAGAGAAAAGAATCATCCATTAGGATTGCAAATTTTATGTTCATTTTCCTCAACCGATAGTTTTTAGTAAGGTGTGCCCACTTCCTTCCTCACTCTCTGATGTACCCGATGTATCTGATGGACTCTGCATTTTCCTGGATGTTATAGCAACGGCTAGCAGGAAATTCACTGTTACTTTGAATACATAAATTGTCCCTGTTTAGTTCGGAGTAACAAATGAACAAAAGATGACTTTAACGAACTTCGTATGGTTCAACAAAGAGTGAGAAATGACAAGACAAGAGTCCAAAAACCACAAGGCATATTCCAGAACAAAAACCAGGATCACAGGGGAGCAGACACAGAACGACGACGACAAAATGACACAGAAACACAAGGATGAAAATGCACAAGGAAACTAATAAGGCACAGATGAAACAAATGAGACAAGAAGTAAAGTCACAGAAACCAGAGGAAAGACAAGAACTACAAAATAAAACGGGAAAGAACTGACAAAAAACTCAAAACTGACCATTCTTATAAACATCTGGGATGATGTAAGTCCACAACTCAACAAAACTATAACACGTCTGGCATTTTAATGTGGAAATAGTAAATATCACAGCTTTAATCAGGATAATTAGAAGTGTTAGTTTTGGGGAGGGGATTTAAAAAGGGCATTGCTAATATCAATCAAAAACACGCTTGTAAAATTCTACTAGAAGTGTGTTCTTCTCACTAAATCCTCTTATGTCGCCCCATAATCACTTTCCCCAGTGTGTTAATTACCCAGCACATCCAAATGCTCCTGCTTGATGAATTATACGAGTGGTTGGCAGGTTTCAGATGTACATACATTCACCTATAGACTTGCCCTGAGGCTCGGGCCTGGTCGGTATTTGCCTCCCGAAGACTGGCCTGTTGGTACACTCCCCGGTCAAGAACAGAGGCTCCAGTGTGTGTGCGGGCATGTGTGTAAATGCATGTGACTTCATGGGAGCATGGCTGCCAACAGCAGACCATTTACTGTATCAGCGTGCAGTGCGTGTCCTCAGTCACCCCCGTGTGGGCCGCAGCCAGCCAGCGTTGTAACCCAGAGCTGAACGAAGTGTCAGCACATTGGGACTCTGTATCCAGAGGCCAGGCAGAGCCAAGCTCACTTACACACACACATATATGTACATTTATATACTGTAGATACACACAGATATGTTTACAGTGCAGCTAAACAAAAAGAAAATCATTTGTCTCAAGCAAAAGCTAACGTCAGAGCCAGGACTTCATTTTACACTCAACAGTCAGAGGAAGATGTTTGCCACAGTAGGCAGGCAGAGGTGCTACTTTCAAGACTAGAATGTGGTGCAGCTTCAAGACACGTCGCATTCAAGACTCTTCCTTGACACTTTTGAAAATATTTGCCATCTGTCTTACTTTCACTTTTGCTGCGACTCTCACCTACGACTACAGCTCACAGTACGCCCATCCGTCCTCCGGGGATTGGTGAAGAAATTCTTGAAAATGTATCAGACGTCATCAAGATCTTACCCCCGGATTTCTTAGATGAAACCCTCCCCCTGAATGGAGGGACTGTCCAAAACGAGCTCACTTTATAAAATTGTCTGCACTCAAACCAGCTCTCATAAGATTAACAAAACCAGAGAGGGCGTGCGCACGCACACACACATACACGTGCACACACACTCACACAATCCACTTCCTGTCCTCCTGCTGCTAACAGGAGTGTGAAACTTCATTAGCTTCCCCCTCAGAGCCGCAGGGCTGGTCCAGCTGCTGCTCCTCAGCCTGTGGGACGACGTTTAGGGCTCAAAGTTACACAGTACTGTGTTGCTTTAGATGCAAAAGTGGAGGTGAAAATGGGAAGTTTTCTTGTGGTACAAATACATGTGATTTCAGTGCAGATTTAACCATTATGTTGAAACATATAAGGAATTTGGTTTTCAGTGCAAATAACAAATTTAGCTTAGGATACAAACAAACAAGATAACAAACACAAATTCCTTTCATAATTGATTAATTCTCAGTTTTTTTTCTATAAAACATAAGAAATCTGTGAAAATATCCTGAAGCACAAATTGTCATCAAATGGCTTGTTTTCTTCCACCAACAAAAATATTCTGTTTACTGTGATGTGACAGCAAATTCTCACTTGGAACCGTGACATTTTTTGCTTGGAAGATGAATTGATGATCAAAACAGTTGCATAGCAGACTAATGAATAAGTAGAGTTTATTTAGTCCAGTGAGAGGCTACAGTAGAAAAAGAGAAGACAAGTCCAGTGTGAGATATCGTTTGGAAAGTAAATGTTAAGACCTGCTTTGTTTTTGTTAACCACTGGAGGTATAAGGTTGTTGACAATGTAGCTTTTCTCATGAATTTTATCCAGCTTTTTCTTGTACTTGCATGCAGAAGAAAATAAATCTGAACCATGTTGTTACACGACCAATTAATTGCAAAGAATCTGTTTCCTCTGATTATGATCGTACTCCAATTAAAGTAATCAGATAAAGACATTTACATGACAGCTCTGTTTTGAATTGTTAGCGTGCCTGTAAACATTACAGCTAAGAGCTTAAATCCACCTCAAAATGAGCCCTGGGTGTTGATGGGATTAAATCTGTTCAGTCAGCTTGGTACCTCTGTCAACTTTCTCCTGTCCTGGTTCCTGTACTTAAACATGTCATGTGATTGGCTCTTCTGTGCTGAAAGCCAAATTTTGAAGATGGTTAAAAGATGTTGCTGCGTTCATGCATGATGGCTACATGATCAGGCTGATTTTAGCCTGGATTTCATCTTGAATCTGAACTCAGGAAAGCTGCAGCGCTCTCTTGCAGAGCTTGGCACTGAGCTCCAAAAGTTTGTCGCTCTGACAGAGAAGACCGATCTGCCAAACTCAGTAGATCTGTGCAGTGTCGTACAATCACTTTGTCATCATCCTACTTGTCCTCCCACCGTCTGAGTGAGTGATAAGAACTCTTTTAATGGGAGAGCAGCCACATCATTGATCACTTTGTACATTAAACTATCACCTGCGAGGCACACAAAGTTGTAAAAGGTCAGGAAATTAAACCTCTGGATGATGTTTCGGTGACAGTAACTTGATGGCTTGTGTTTTGCTGGACCTCTGCTCGAGGCTTTTCAGGTGCGATCCTGGCACGATGCTGAGATGTGATGTGATGTCTTCTTTGTCTTCCAGATGATCCAAACCAGCAGAACACTGATTGAGTCAGCTGACGTCGTCTATTCCAAGCTCACACAAGCACAAAGGGCAGGTATGCTGCGTTACGGGAATGAATGAATGAATCTCTGTTCATCCTCTACATTTTCTACACTGCAGAACATATTAATCATAACTGGACATGGAATCCAGGCTGATATTTGATTTGCCTGAAAAGTTAAAGTTCCTGGTAAAATCAAACCATAGGTGTGGCCTCATCATACACCTTATCTTGTGTTTCTAAAGTTATGCATTTTAAAAGACATGTAAGGAGCATTTAATGTCACATTTTTTAAATAACTGGAAAGTGTTTTTTTTCTCATATTACTGGAATATATTACTGGAACCACTACTACAAAAATTTGAAGATGAGGATTTAACATCTGTAAGGTCACATTATGCACAATACCATGGACTACTCCTGTAACAAAGTGGCCACATTTACTGCATTTTTAAAAATGTTTTGGGGGCTTTTATGCCTTTATTAGACAGGACAGCTGAAGTGAAAAAAAAGGAAAGGGTCAGAGAAAGTCAGGGATGACATGCAGCAAAGAGCCAAAGGCAGGAGTCGAGCCCGCGGCCTCCGCAGAGGACTCACAGCCTCAGCGCATGGGGCAAATGCTTTACCATATGAGCTACCAGGCCACTGCAAAGTTGCCATTTTCACACACCGACCATACATCCTAGATTTTGACCTAGTCTTGTTTGAAAGGAAGATTCTCCTCATTGCACAACGTGAATCTCTCTGCTGCTGTAAGGACAATGACTCATCATCGAAGGACAAGATTTGTATCAGACACAGATGAAATGACCTCACTTACTTATATATATATATATATATATATATAATCTATTCAAAAAATAAAAAGTGCAAAGCAACATAAATTAATTTGAGGCCATGAACAGTTTCAACTCATCTGCTTTTTCGATCCAGATGCGCAGTAAGAACGCAGCCTTCAAATGCATTGTGTGTTGTGTCCTCCTGGTTAACAGAATGAGCATTGTGTATCTGCTGCTACAGCGTCTCCATCAGCATCGACAGCGGTGGCTGCTGTCAATAGAGCCAGCCGTCGTCAGTGAGTCACCGCCGAATAGTTCTCATGTCAGTGGGCAGGTGAAAACAATCAACCAGGCACGCAGACAAAGGGCTACAGGAGAAAGAGGACGGACAGAATGAACATCCTCTGAGAGGGAAAAGAGAAATGAAAAGGTTTGACAGAGTGTGGAGTGAGAGGGGGGAGGGATGAAGAGAAAAGGATGGAATTAAAGAAGCTTTTCATCAGTACATCGTTCTTAAAAAGGATGCTTGATATAAGAGATCCGGCCTTTTAGGGGAGTGGATAGGACTGACCATAATAAGATCATCAGGAGAGAAATGGCTTCAAATCATCAAATCCTGTGGCTTGTCTTCTCCAGCCTCCTTTACGTTCAGCACTAATTGTTCCTCATTTGACGTGCTTCTTTACTGCGCAGCGGTGCCTCTGCCGAAGAGCACGTAAGAGCACATAAAACCGGTCTTTTTGGCATGTTTTTCCCTCACGTTCTAATGCTGCAGGCAGAGATTGAGCTGAAAATAATGTGGAGCCTCCAGGTTCAGGCCTATTATCTGTCACTGTTCTGGAGAACTGGGACAAATCCTGTCCTACCAAAAAACATTCAAATTTATTTCTACTAACACTCTTAATTTCATTTTTTGGAGGTGGAAATGTATTCTTTAAGGATTTATATATATGAAATATATGTAATTTATAAAATGTTTCTTTTGTCCGTGAAATGTCAGCACTGACAGATTTTCCATCTTATGGAGTTGACATGCTAACTGAGGTGACATAACTCTCAGTTCTCTTTAATACTTAAATTATGCATTTTGAAATTGTTACTTTGTGCAGTTTTTGTCTCAGTATGATTTATATTACACAATGATATGAACTTGCAGCACGATAAGCAAAGTACGTGCTTAGATTAATTATATCAATAAATAAAAAGCATTAAAAAATAAATAAATATGTCAGGCAGTCGTCAGTATATCAGTTTTATTCTGTTATATTTATGAAATAATATATTCATAAGAATTTATAAAATGAGTCAAAATAAATTTCATGGTGCACCTAATGTCTCCTCTCCTAAAAATATGGTTTTGTCCCAATCACTCAAGAATGAGTGATTTCTAATTATAGCTGGTCTAAACATGGAAAGCAGTTTGTAGTTTGTGTGTTGTAGTTGTGTGTTTTTGTGCCTGATAAACCCATAGTGGACAAGGAAGGCTCACTCGCCGGCACATGCCAACCCAATATCCTGAGGCCGATAAGCCAATTTAAGCCCGCTATGCCCAGCTTTAGTCCCTGGTGTCACACCGAGGCAGGCATATGCTTCTCTCGCCACACCACGACAAGCCAAGTTGATACTCGCGCTGAGCAATTACCCGGGGATGTAGGCTGAACGCCGGGGCTTCAGTCACAGAGCTGTCCCCTGGCTCCGAGGGTCCCCGGCCCAGAGCTGGAAGCATCTTCAAAGGCGATGACTGCAGAGTTAAGCAGAGCTTAAACCCCACACAGCCACAGACACCCTCACAGCAGTGTCAGTAGCCGGATACCGGAGGCTGATGCTGAGCTTACTGCTGCTGTCAGGTGAAAACCTTGTACTTCCAAAATGTCACATTTTCAGGAGGCTACAGTAGGAAATTCAACCTTGTTTTGTGTCTCACAAGCATGTTTGTCTGAGTGAGAAAATCTGTCATATATGTACTGTAATAAACTGCTGAACTAGTGCAACAAAAAAAAGGAACACAAATACTTTTAACCCTAATTTACTAGCCCTATACACATTAGCTTCACTTGTGCTGAAATATTTAGTCAGTTAAAGGAGAAATTTGTAATATATTTATTGTAATAAATCATAAAAAACATAAGATTGAGGAAAAATGACAGCAGTGTTACATAATCATTGTCCTCCTTTGAAATTTCCATCTGAGTTAGTTTTTGTTTTCCCATTTCACGCTATTTAGAGTTCAAATTAATGCAGAAGGTTCGACGAATGAGTAAGTGTATGTTTATGAGTCATAAGAAATCATTAATTATCTTTTAGAAGGAGAAGGTGTTTGTAAAGGTTAAATTGAGCAGTTTGTTAATGGAGTCTGGCAGGCAGAATGCAGGCAGCCACTAAACTCAAACTCCCAAGTGTTTATTTCTGTATCAGTGGGCTTTTGTTTACAGGATAATGAGCCTAGGTTTATACTGACACACAACTGACAGTTGACAGTTATTGTGCAGTATTATAATGTTGCGCTTGTCTTGCACTCCTGCACTGTTTCTGCAGCCTGCCTGATCTTCCTCAGGTCTGGGAAGGTGGGGATGGAGCGAAACAACTCACTTTAACCATAGCAATATACCGTTTATGGCTGGAACTCCATTATTTGGACTGCAGTACTAATTTTTGGAAGTGCAACTGTCACATATTACTCCTTTAAAGTGATTGCATTAATTTTGAAAGGGCCTCCAAAGCTCAGGAGTTGAAGCTTTTCAATGAGCATGTAATTCTTACAATGCAACTGTAGTGCAAACATTCCTAAATCCCTAAATTTGGAGTTACATGGTTTTCACTTAAGTGCAGCTTTATGTAAGGATGATACAATGAGGCAGGGGGTTGGAGCGACAGCCCTGAGGGGCCTCAGCTGCATGCCAAACATAGCACTTTCCCCCTCGCCCACTCCCCTGCCCCCAGCACTAACACACGCGCCTCGATCCAAACCCCTCTCCATTCTCAAATGTGCATAACTGCGGCGTCTGTTCATTCATGCTTCCAGACATTTGTTGTAGCTGTTGTAGTTTTGATGACGATACTTGAGGCTGAAAAAAGAAAGGAAAATTTAATGTACAATAGCAGCTTTTCCGCTGATTTAATTTGGCTTTACAGCAGCCAGAGAAATAGATGCCCCAACACTGTTTACTAAAATCCAATTACTTTCTACTTATAAAAGGGTGATATAATGTAACCTACTGCCTCAGTCAAAATTGGGAAATTGCAATTCTAAACTTTAAATGAAATTTAACCTTGTTGGCTTCGGGAAATATGAAGTAACGTTAGCTCAGAATACACAACTGAGTGAGTCGAACAGCAGTATTTCATCACATTTTTTAACTATGTGTTAAATGCACAGTTGTTTCTTCTCAAAATTGTTGTAATATCACCTCCGTTGTTACTAATGTATAACAGCTCCATCTGCATTAACACATGCAAACACAAAGTGTAAAATATACTTTTGTGATTAATGCAAATATAAATCTTCTGGAATACCAATTAAGAGCATTTAAATACAGGTAAAACTCTAGATGGGGAAATTATGATTATATCCTAATTCTGTAAGTCAGCACTTTTAGATCTGCTAAAATAATCTCCCCCTACATTAAATAGACTAATTACTTTCCAATATTAATGCAGACACTTCTCTCCCACTCCTCCACGCAGCGTGCTCCCTGTCCTCTCCATCTGCGTCCTGACTCATCACGTCTCTGTTGTATATCTGCTGCGACTTTTACTCACATATATGAAGCATTCTTTCATAATGGTCCATTAATGCAGTTTTAACTGCATTTAATGTAATTGTGCGATGTTGCTGTTTCATATTATGCTCTGTTTATGTATATATTATATAACATTTATGTTTTGTGTCAAAATTCACACTCGTGGCAATATTTTTAGACATTTGGATCATCATTGGCGTTCTTCCACGCTGCTCGGCTGCATGAAGGCAACACAAACAGTAGAGTGAATGTGACGAGGAATGGGCCAACGTGAAAATGTTCAAACCGGTTTGATATTAAGCCAAAGACTGGACCCTGGACTGGACTCTCCTTTAGTCTCGAAGGCTGTATCCAATTGGACCTCTAACTGAGCTAACTTGCTAACGGCAGCTACAGCACAGTGAGCAGCAGTGCGCCAGGAAAAGGGCGCCCCATGGCTCGATTGGTAGAGCGTGCGCCAGTCCTCTGTCAGTCCTCTGCCAGAGCTCCTCTCGGTTCGACACCCGCCTGCGGCCCTTTGCAGCATGTCAGCCCCCACTATCTACCCTCTTTCCTGTCTGCTCTTCAGCTGTTTTGTCCAGTGAAGGCAAAAAGCCCAAAAAACAAACAAAAAAAGGTCTGTGTTGCAACAATCCCCAGTAGGAAAGCTTTCTTTTCTTCCTGCGACTAACGAATAAATGAAAATGTGTTCAACTAAGACTCTTGGCACCATCTAACAGTTTTGTCCATCATTAGGAGACAGCCCTAGAATTTACAGAAAATGTGCTATATAATGATTTGTACTGTATGTATCTCCCTCTGAATATGAAATATCTCTGTGTCTCCATATCAGGATTTGTGAATTTGATTATATCGCACAGCTCTAATTTTAACTAATATTGCATTAAACTTAGCCTAACAAGGAGAATAGGATTAATTGTGTCATTCTTAAAAATTTCTGTACTGTTCACTGTGAAATTACACTAAAATGTGGTTGACCTTAAGCTTGATAATATTAAATATGTGATAATTAGAACGGTAAATCAACTTCATTTATCACAGTCATACACAGTACAGTGGCTGTAGTGAAATGTGTGCTCTGAATTTGACCCCTCCTAAGTGTTAGAAGCAGCGGGCAGCCATTGTGCATCGCCCGGGGACCGACTCTCGTTCTAAGCCAGCACCTTGATCAAGGGCACTGGCAGGAGAAATTAACATAACATACAGCTCAGGGTTGAGCTACTTCAATCTAATTTTACAATCAGTCAGTGATCTAATGAAATGATGCACAGACTCACCTGTCTCGCACCACAATCCACTCTCCGCAAATGGGCTTTGTCCCTCTTTCTGTCTTCTTTGTCTTGTTCATTATAAGTGTTTCAAATCCTCTAGTGAGCAGAAAAACCCATGGAAGACACTGGGATGAAATCGCATCCCAACAGAATTCAGCGTCTTTCTGATGGCTGGGAAAGCAAGAATTTACCTCTTTTGATAGACTGACAAGCTCTGAATGCACCCTTCAGAAGCCATCTCATAAGCCATATGATTATGTGCAGGCTGGCGATGACAATAGCAACAGCCCGAACGCTGACAGTGAGTCAGAGAGTCGAGGCATACGAGGAGCGAGATGGTGGATTTGCATGGAATTGAAGGTTTTGTCTCTATGAACGATCAGGAAGCCAAAGCTATAATTTTGGTGTAATGGATGTGTGAGATGCAGAAAAAAGGTGCTATTAGAGGACAAGCTGTCAGCATTGTAGAGGGAATATGGGATGGGGTAGGATCTGTGTGTGTGTGTGTGTGTGTGCTGCATCTAAGCTTAATTTAAGGCCTTGGATTGGACCTGACACTTGTGCCCTGGCTAGTGAAAGTGTGCTCTCCTCATCAGCTAAATGCTGTTGTGACAGGAGCATAATCACAATGACGCACCGGCCGCGATCTGAAATGAGGGACCTGAACTCACCTCCTACCTCCTAACTTGCCTTTCGTTTTACATTGAAGTGACGTGGTGTGAGTGGCACGTTAGCAGATTCTTCGCTCACACAGTAGGGGATGAGAAACGGCGACGCAGGACAGTTTTGGCTTGCTATGGCTCTCACTTCCCAGCAGGCCCTCCTCCCTCTCCTCTTCCCTTCCTCTGTTCAGTTTATGCCCCGTCATTATTGCAGCTAATCAGTTTAATTTGGGCAGTGAAGCTGACGTGTTGATGAGGATGGAGAGGTGCTGGATGATCCCCCCTGGGCACTATTGATGGCTCACCATCACACACACCGCTAATGGGGGAACAGATAGACAGCTGGGATGCACACTCTGGCACCTCCAGATGCTACCACTGTGTATTTGTGTCTGTGTGTGTGTGTGTACTCTTAACACTGGCTTATGCGTCTGCACGCATATCTAATCTGTTTGTGTATGGAGAGCACAACTCCCACTCCTCCTAACTATCCCGTTCTCCACTAACAAGTAGGCCTGGATGTTTTTGAAAAAATATCTAATTACGATTATTTTTACTGATATTGCTGTTGCAAATCATTTTGTGAGGATGTGTGTCAAACAAAGATGTTTTCTTAAGTCTCTAGAATTTATTATTGGGCAGAGATATTGTGGTTAATCACACCTGCTCCATAATGCCCATAATATCAAATGTGAATCTTCAAAACCTTCTACAGAAAAAGTCACGGTGGGTTTGCACTTGGGTTAAGAATAAGAATCATGGGACCTGTATTTACTGAGTGCAACCAACAGAGGGGGAAAATAAAGTAAAGTATATTTACTCAGTTACCACAGTTCTACATTGAACCAGTGAGCTCTGCTAATTTCCCACATATCAGATTTGGACTGGCCAATCAGAATATTTTGGAGGCTGTGAATTCAGGAATTCAGGGGTGCATGCTGGGTGGTTTCTAACTAGCAAGTTCTAGAGCTTTGGTCTGGGTCCCCCTTTGTCTGCTCTGAGGTCCTCAAAATTAGATTTGCACATGTTAACTAAAATCACAATTTATACAAACGTGTGTATACAAAACTACTTGAAAAAATAAATTCCTTCAGCTTTCCTTAGATACAAGTAGGAGGGCCTCTAAGGAAAAAAAGGGGTGGGAACCACTGTTCTAGAGGACATGCGTGAATTGATCTTTTCATCTGTTGTATCACCGTCATTCTGTAAGCTTGACTTAGCTGCATTATGGATTTTTTGATTACATACTTGCATAGTAATCTTATGAGAAATTTGCACCAAACACCAAAACAAATTCCTTCCTCATGCTGTCATGAGAAAACACAGATGTAGTTCACACAGAGCGTGTTGCTGGACCTGACAGGAGACGTCCCAGAGACTGTGACTTTTCTACAGTTTAAACTTGAGAATAAAAACATACATTAAATAATGCATTTTAAGTATTTAAAATAAATAAATAAATAAATAAATACAAGCTCTTTGTTACAAAATACTCAACAATAATTAAATGCATATTTTAAATACTGCCATACTATAAATAAATACATGCCATCACAGTCCTGTGACAGGTACACTATGATCATGGACCACAGGCAAGCAGAGTCTTTAAAATACCCCAAAGTTTATAGAATAGTTCAAAACAGCTCCACCTCAACTGGCAACCTTAAAATTATGTTTTGGACGGATTTTCTGGAAGATTAAAATAAACTCCTCCGAGTTACAGATGCCTGTGGTACAGTGGCTACCCTGGAGAGGAGGCAGGGCTTCATTAATTTATTAATACGACATGCAGTCTCTGTGTACTCCACATCTAGGTTGTGATGCGTTCATGTGCCAGCTTTGAATATAGCCCTGCATCGTACCTACAATATTTTAGCAGGCCCTGGAACAGGTGCAGGCTTGCTGTGTGAGTTTAGGATCTGCTGCCTCACTGCAGGCCTGACTGTGTTTATTTATTGATGTCCTCTTCCATGCAAAGACTCTCTCTCTCTCTCTCTGACTGACCACTCTGACTGCGTTGGTGAGGTTTGAGGCCACTCTGTGTGGATTCCATTACCGCGGAAATCCAAGGGATAAAGACATCTCCCCGCCTTTGTCTTCCTTGGCTTTGTACAGTCATTATTTTCCCGGCTCATCAGTGGCTGGAAAATCCCATTCTCTCTTTGCAATGATGATATTCTGCCTGGGCTCTGCAGTGTGTGTGTGTGTGTGTGTGTGTGTGTGTGTGTGTGTGTGTGTGTGATACTCAAAATAAATTAATGAAACACTGATCTGACAGTATGTACTCCTTCTCACCCCCTTTCCCATCTTTGTTTTCGTCATTTCTTTTCATCAGGTCGTGTTTGGAGATTCTGTTTGATTTTATTATTTACTTACCTTTCTCTCTCTGGCTGCAGCCGTCTCTCTTTTTCTGTGCATGTGTATTTGGAGCACATGAGGAGGTGCTGCAGAACTCATTACAAAGGCAAAAAAAAAAAAAAAAAAATCCTCTCTGCTCTATGCAGAGACTGTAAGCCTTTTCTGAGTCGTGTGTGTTTGTGTCTGCATGTGTGCGTCTGCTCAGAAAAGACATGTTGTTGTCCCCCTCAGTCCTTCTGTCTGTCTTTCTGTTTCCACTAGAGAAGCAAAGCATAAGATCCTGTCTCATCGGAGTGTGCCATGGGGGCCACATTTTGTTTATTAGCTCAAATTTCACAGGATTTAAGTGACAGTGCGAAACAGCAACTGTGTGACTGTTGGGGGAAGGAAATGCTTAATAATTGGGAAATTAAATGCTTGAAGAGGCTGTATTGCGACACGACGCCTCCAGCTAATTTCATCTCTTATTCAGCTCTCTGCGAGCCTCGCTCCCCAAGTCCTGTGATCGCAAACTGCCTTGGCTCAGCTCTGCACCAGCAGCAGCCCATTAACTACACCAGATTACAAGATCAAATCAGCCCTAAACCCTGTTAACACAACGTTCAGGCTCAGAAACAGATATTCTGCAATGGCTGTACATCACCAGTTATATGGAAATTAAAGACAACAGGGGTCTTGGCTGTTTTTTTTTGTTTTGTTTTTTGCAAAGTTGAGTTTAATGTGCACGGACAGCCAGAGATTTAATTTTCTGTAGTTACTTACTGACCTCTTGATCTGTTTTAAGTGCGCTGAAGTTTATTTTGGAAAAATGTCAAGCATACAGTTATGCCAAGTTTCTAGAATGATGTTTGCTTACATTTGGTCTGAAAAACTGGACTACGTAGTTCAGATGATGTGGCTAAAGTGTCAGGGTGAAGGGGTCCGGGTTAGAGTTTAGTAAGGCTGGGATTTGTGGATGGATGAAGATTCCTGTGTGCTCAGGGCTGGGAAGATACACTTATCTCCACTTATCTGCATACTTGGTTGCTGATTCAGTATGTATTGTGATTTGATATTACAATTTATTATAATTTGTATTCGCTTTTTTAACACAAGGTCATGTGAAACAGTTGAATGTTAAACCTCTAGTGACTATATATTGTGAGTCATATTTCCAAAAACACTGCACAACACATATCAGTCATTCTTGCATATACGAGTGGTAAATAAAATACTTTTTGAAGTAAACTGTAAACGCTTTACCTGCTTATCAGGCTGGTACTAATAACTAATAACTTCACATGTGAATTTTGATTTTGACTTTTGACCCTTTGAGGCTGCTGTAGCTGGTCAGCGTGAGTAACAGATTGAGTTGGCGATGTGAAGTCAGCTGCTGTTAATTTGTTTCCACAGAGCAAATGAAATATGTGCCTGCAAATATTAGCACAGACGTCGTTTTCTGTTGAGCATGTGAAGTAAAATGGATCGATTTAAGTTAATGTTACTGCACTGATGCTGATTTCCTTAAGGGCGTCAAAGGGAATTGCTATTACACGTTAGCATCAAGCTAAGGTAATAAGCACTAGTTATTTAGCTATATTAAAAAACAATTTAGAAATCATAAAAACATGATTCTTAAGAGAATCATTTTTGTATATGCAGGAGGGGACTTATCATTCAGCAGATGTTGGCCGAGGGCCTCATAAAGCACCTCATAAAGTTATGGTTAAGACCTTTCTAACTTTTCACTGATTAATCATGCCTTTCTAATGTGCTAAAATGTCAGTGAGGTGTCTTAGGGCCTCCCCACTAACTTACTTACTATTCCATGCTGTTACTGCGAATGTGTAAAAAATGATTCAGGAACAGTAGCTCGTGCAAACAAATGGCTCAGCGTGGTGTACAGAACATTGAAAAATGAAGCGAAGCTGCCCCAGCAGTGCTGAAAAAAGAAATAAGTGGGTGGATGCTAAAAGGCAGCACCCTCCCAGCCACAGCCTGTTCACCCTGCTGCCACCTGGCAAGAGATACAGAAGTATCCGCTGCCGTGCCACCAGACTACAGGGCGGCTTCTTTCCTGAGGCTGTGAGACTCTCAATTCATCCTCCACACACCGTCATAAAAAAAAAAAAAAGTTTATTTTTTAGAAAGGAATGACATGGGATGTGGAGAGCCCCATGTTTTTGTTTGCCTCAGGCCCCAAAATGACTAAATCTGCCTCTGTGTGGATGTGTGCACATGTTTGTGGGCGTTTGTGTGTTTTTGCCCTAATGCATGATACTCTCAAAGAAAAACAGCGTGATATGATCTGACTAGAGAGCATGGCATACTTTTATTGTGCAAATTTTAAGTGGAACATTGAATATGAAACCCAAGAATTGTATGATTCATCATTTTATCCCTCTGTTACATACACGTTATCTCTACCCTTGAAATATGTAATCTAGGATGGAGACTAGAGTTATTTTTCAAAAAACAAGCAGGAGCCTGCCTTTGTGCTGAGGTATTTCTGCTGCTTTCCACCGAAAATCAATTTAATTAAAGACTTCTCTTGACAACGGTGGAGGTGCCGAATCTGTCGACTAGTTACTGAAAAGAGCTGAGGACTGAAGAATGAATGACTTGTGAAGACGGGCTTTTGGGAATTATAGCGTATTATGTTTCATCAATGTCTTCGCAGTGAATCAAAGCCGGAGTGGCATGAGGTCAGTTGGTCAGGGACGGACTGATGAACGGGCTGAGACGTACAGTTTGAGGAGGAGTTTGTTCTTAAAGCCCAGAGGATTAGGGATGGTGTGCCTGGGCTAAATGAAGCCAGACCTACTGATAGACCAATTAAAGGTTAGCTTGCATGGCACTACCTCAAATTTAGCCCCATTAGCAATGCAGCACATTGTATGGTGAACAGCTGCTGTGGTCATTAAGGTGCTTGCGAGGAGCCGGCTGGACGTCTTTTGTCCTGCAGACTCTGTGTTGCACTTTGTGTGTTGCAGTAAGTTATATTTTCAGTTCTGTCTGTTAGTTGGTTGCTAAATTTGTTTATGTCTTGCTCACTGTCTTTTTTTGCATCACAGTTGACCTCTGTCTCCTTTCTCCTTTCCCGTTTCCTGTGCTGAGATATGGAGCTGCAATGATTAATCATGTAATCGATCGATGAATTGATTATTAAATTAATTGCCAACTATTTTGATAATCAATTAATCTGTTTGACTAACTTTTTAAAGTCAAAATTTTCTAGCTGTAGAATCTAGTAGCTTACTCAGCTGTTATTGGAACACAGCACAAAAAGAGGCGGGACTTAGGATGGGTCAATTCTATTTTTGGCTTTATTGATATACTTTACACGTGTGTGTTCTGTTTAAAATTCACATGCTGCGTGTGTGTCTCTGTCCAGGTCTGGACTTCCACGAGGACCTGCATCGCATCGGCGCAAAGGAGGGTCTGAAAGGCCGCAAACTTCAGAAAGCGATGGAGAGCTACGCTTGGAACATCACCGTCCTGAAGGTGAGACAGACAGAACAAACGAGCGAACTGGCACGCGGCCTTCAGCATAACCAAAGATCCTGATATTACTTTGGGAGACTCCAACCAGCTGGATAAGCAATCCCAGGCCCTGTTGTTGAGATTAAACTACATGGTGTCTTAAGGATGCTCTCTGGGCTAATTGTATTTGCCTTCTCTCTCTAATCCCTAAATCTCTTAATTAATTACTCCAAGTTCTGTTTTATTTATCTGCTCATGTAACTATCTTGACAAGACATGATAGGATTGTTCACACTTGTTTGTAAACACAAACATTCTGCTGTGTTATTTCTCATAAGGCTACGCTGAGCCCTCAGGACATGCAGTGTAGATGATGCTCAGCAAAATGCATTTTTGACTCCGTCTGCCCCGCGACACGGGGAGATAAGGCTGCCCAATGCCTTCATCTCTCCGCCTCTGTGAGCACCAGTGGTAATAGCAGCACTGATAAAGTACCACATGCTGCTCAGTCTGTTGCTCTGCACAGTGGGGCCTGTTTTGCTAAATAAGGACGGAGCAGCCCGGATATTTTTATCTCATCTCATCTCATCAACCTGAAATCATTTAGTATTGAGTGAAGAAGCTTCCCTGGCTGAGCTTTTTGCTTGAGTGTCAGGTTAGATAGATGTTTGATGGCTTGATTCTTCTTTGCCTTTTCGGGTCTGTGTAAACATTAGAGCTGCAACTATCAGTTATTTTCATTTACTATAAATCTATCGATCATTTTTCATTTAAAGGCAGAATATGCAACTTTTTTCCTATAAAAGGATGCGTATATATAAACACAATCCCTCTCGATCATCACTTATGACCCACTAGACGTATGTAGTGGTGGCTGTATCTGCAGAAATCCAGCATGTATTTTCTCATTATTTTGCTCTGCTCTGGATGCTTTAACAACACAAAACGCTGGTATTTGTCATCCTGACAATGAGACTCAACAATCAGTTATCTTTCTGTTGCGTTTATGAACACCTCTGACAAATTTTGCAGATTCTGCCCTTAATTGGTTCACCGTTTTGTCTATAAAATGTCAGAAAATAGTGAAGAATGACTGCTACAAGTGCCTGGAAATCAATGTGACATCTTTAGATTGCTTGTTTTGTCTGATTAATTGTCTGATTTTTTAAAAATGTGGAGCACCACAATGACATATTTCCCAGATAAGCAGCAAAGAATTTAATAAACACAAAAGCAGATAATGCAGTTAAATACCATTCGGGGGAAGATGAATTCTAATAAATAATTAATCATTTGTTGAATAGATTATTTGTTGAACAAAAGCATCAAGTCTGAGAAGCTGGAAACAACTATAGGTTGATGAAAGTCCTCAGTGATTAATTTATTATTGAGGTTTCTGATAAATATTTCAGAAGTAGTGAAGCTAATGTATATAGGGCTTGTGAATCGGTGTTAAAAGTATTTGTGGTTTTCTTTTCTTTTTTTTCTTGCACTAATACAGCAGCCGTATGTGCAACAACCAGATTTATCTTAATTAAGCTTCATTGCACTCTGCAGAATTGGGGAATGCATGTGGTTAAGTAGCACAACAGATGGACACCCAAATCTAATCCCTGCCTCAACCCGCTCTCCATATACCCCTAAACTCATCCGACTCCTCCCAACCCTGCCTTTTCTCTACAAAACCGTTTCCCGTCTTTCATCCTTTCCTCCTTCGATGAGCCACGTTCTTAATATGAAGGCATCTTGGCCTGCACATAGCTCCTCCTCCTCTTCCTCCTCCCATTCTTCAGCGATAATCTGTCTCTCATGCTGAACATTTGGTGCGGGCCTGGTGGTGCCTGTGTGCCAAGGCTGGCAGCCATGCCTACTTATTTCACCTGTCAACCTCTCCAGATCCTCAGCAGGACTGGAAGCTCTCGCTGGTGGATGGTGGGGAGGCAGTGCGGAAGTAGAAGAGAGAGGAAGAGCCTTCTCTCTGTCTTGTGCTGTCTGTTTCACAAACTCCCGCTCCACCTTCACTTTGTCAGTTACAGTCAGATCAGAGCTGTCATGGTGAATGAGGGTATCCATCCATTTCTGGATACCACCCTGTCACTCATTGTACCTCAGTATGAAAGGAAAAGCAAAATCAGAGAGACAGAAAGAGAAGCTTTTAAGCAACTCTCAAGCACATTTCTTTTTTTAGAAGAATAGCAGGCTGCAAAAACATGGAATTAACTGTTGTTTGAGGCATGTTATCACATAACTAATGATTATTTTCATTATCGATTTATCTTTTGTTTATTTTCTTGATAAATCAATTAATTGTTTGGCTTATAAATTGTCTGAAAATCAGTTTCCCAAAGTCCAGTGTTATGTCCTCAAATGTCCTCTTTTGCCCACAACCCAAATCTATTCAGATTAATGTCATAAAACAGTAGTGCAGCCTAAAATATCTGATTTCACAGCAGCTTTTCTAAAGGACTGTGATGCATGCAAGACATTTTGTGCAATGAAATTGCATGAGCAAGTGATTTTTTTCTGTTGTACAATTCATTAAAAATCAAAGGCAAGTGCTTCCAGAGAGAATAAAACCACAGTCTGTTCTGACTGTGCTAAGTTATCTTACCAAAAAGGCTCATGATTACAAAAATTCTAACAGAGTATGCATTTGAAATCTTTTGTTAATGAAGAAGTGCACCTGGAGAGTGTTCCACAAAGAAAAAAAATATTGCTGAAGCTCAAACTCTGTTGTTAAAATCATAAAATATAAAAATAAATAATGATAAAACAAGAAATTATATGTTTTTTTAAAAAGTTAATAATAAAGCATTGAGTACGTGTATGACGTTTGCACAGGAGACTGCTGTAAGTGGTGGAACTGATTGGAAGTTACGATGAGTGGTCAAATTTGCGAAAAAGATTAGACAGAATTGCGAGTCTGTGCAGAATTCATGAGGATTGGTTGAATTTGCATTAATTGCTGTGACAACAACATTGCAATTTCCTGGAGGGGCTGATTAATAATCAATTAATCGTTGCAGCTCTACACATAACTATTTGACCCTTCACTATGCCCCGCCCTCCTTAGTTACTGTTGCTAAGCCTGTCAAACTTTCCATTCTCGCCCTCTCATTTCTAGCTGACGACGGTGGATTTTGTCAGCTAAAATAATGACTGACAAGCAGATTTTTTAAGTGTAGCTGGCTGTTGTGAGCTACCACTAACTCCTCGACTCGGCCGAAAAGCCCATGTTTCACAAGAAGAACCCTGTGAGACTGTAAATTTAAAGTTACCCAACAGCTGCGCACATAATAATGTTTATGCTAAACGAGGCTAAAGCTATCTTACATCTCGTCAAACATTGGTCGGATGGTGAAATACGGCAGTTGACATGGTAGATGACAGAAATACACTCATTAACGTGGGGAAAGGAAGCACAGGGACTAGGTTAGTGGAAGATAGCCTGGATAAGAGCTAAGCTAACCCGGCCCTGGTTACTGTTGCTAAGCTATGATTGGTGTTGGAGGTGGGGCTTAGCGAAGGGTCAGTTGAGCCCCTGCAACTCTGCACGGTTTTTGACTTGCCAGCACTCATGTTATTTCCCTCTTCAGCTCTTATACTTGTTTGGTTGAAAAACGAAGTGCCTACCTCAGCTTTAAAGGTAGAACCAGAAGATACAGCCAGAACCACACACTTCTAGTGGGTCATAAGTGATGATTGAAAGAGATTATGCTTATATCAATCTACACATTGTTGTTTTAGGAAAATGTCACGTATCATGCCTTTAAGCTGGAACTTACTGAGTCCATAAATGATGGTTCAAGTCAAGGTGCTCTTAGTTGTGCTTGTGCTTTGCTGTCACATACCACTCCCTACCTACAGCTAGAACCTTAAAATGATATACAGTAAAGGCAGGTTACTGAATGATGATATTTCTATAAAAGGAAGAATTAAAAGAAGACATAGTGGTGGGATTTGGGGGCTGCCCTTGCTTGGACTTAAGCCCCCGTGGATAGCTTTAGGACAACTGTAGGTGGTGAACGTACCCAAACGCCAATACCATCGTGATTTGGCTCCAGCAGCCCAGGACAGGCTTCTCGCTGTCTTATTTTATGCCCAGTGAGTCATGACTTACATAATTTCTGGGTTTTTTTTTTTTTTTCAAACATATGACTTATTCATGCTCGTGGTTTGCGTGCCGGAGTGGCTCAGGTAAAAAGGCCACTTGCAGCACATTGACATCACCTGGGAGCAGAGCGTCAGGCGCTGTGCGCAGGGCAGCACCTTTACTCAGTCTGCAATATGTCAGACCGCTGTGCCTGCCTTGTGGCACTGAGAACTTTATCCCTTTCACCATTTACGCCGGAGAGGGTCAGCCTCTGCCTCCTCACAGGGATGTTAACTTAACGAGCTGTCACAGCGGGTCAGACTGAGTCCAGAGTGAAGATCAGTAGGAGGGAGGGAAAATATGTAGATTCACAGATGAGAAGGCAACTGCTTTCAACTGGCTTGTGAACAGATGTTGGAGGGGCGGTGGCGTAAAGAAAGTGTCGGAGCGGACACCCGCTGAAACAGAAGGGGTTGTGGCGAGGCTGAGAGGCCCGAGGGGAAGAGTCAAAGACTGGAGAAGTGGAGAAGGGATTGTACAAGAAGCATGTGGTCAGATTTTTAAATTTTGGCCAGTTCTAATAATATAAGCACCTCTCACACACAGAAATAACAGCCTGTGGAGAAGACTCAACCACATTTCCACATGGCAGAGACAGCTAGCTGAAGGAGGCAGGCAGCCGTGGCAGTGGCCCAGATTGACTTGACAGTGCAGTAAAGCAGGATGCCTGCCCTGACCACTTCCTCCACATATGGCTGGGATTCATCTCTGGGGTGCTCCCAAATAAAGAGCAGAAATGTAGTATAACATTATCACCATATGACAGCACTATTCACCAGCTGAGAGGAGCAGTATGAAGAGCTGGCAGGCGACCAAATGCCTTCATTCAGTGACTTTACACTGCCCCCTTCTGTTTCTTATGAGTTAATGCATCAAGGAGGAAATATTCCCACACCACCAGATTTGTTCCCCCCTTGTTTCATCTTTATTTAACAGGGTAAATATTCTTTTGACAAGAGAACAGGCCAAAGCATAGAATTAGATGAGGTTATCTAACTGAGTTATCAAGGTGGATGGATACCAAAGATGTTTCCTGCTATGTGTGTTGCCTTAATGTTAGAGCTGCAACCAACAATTATATTCATTATTGACTAATCTGTCTGTTATTTTCATGATTAATCGTTTTGTCTTTTAAGTGTCAAAAAAGTGTGAAAAATGCTTGTTGCAAAGCCTAAACCCAAATAGAGCTGAGTGATGTTAAAATTTTCCAAACAACCTCCCGTCCTCTTGGGTCTCAGCTTGGAGATAGACGCATGTGCTGCCTATGTCCACTAAGTCCAATAAACAAAATAAACTTACAAAGTGTCAAGAAATTAAATATTCTCACAGTTTAAATGTAGAAATACAACTGTACACCTTCTAACAGAAAAACATGTACCAAACTCACCAAAACCATCTTTGTTAGTCTGCCCACTCTCCCAACAACCGCCAGTTCTGGTTTGGTCGAATTAAATCCTTAATTTAGCATGTGAAAAGAGTGCTAAGAGTCTAATTCTGCAGGCTGTTTACCTCTCACTCCACACCCAGCTCAGCGCACTCACAGTCGGCTGAGTGGATGTGTGCTGTGCTGCTGGATTAGATTGTGGCGTGGAGCAGCAGCTGTCACTCTGCAGACCATTACATTAGCGAAATAAAATGACAAATATCGTCCCAAAAACTGGCCCAAAAATAGGGACCGCCGATGGATTCAACCCATCGTCGACAGACGAGATATTCGTCCAGTCGCCCAACCCTAAACCCAAAGACTCTTCATTTTCATAAATGACAAAGAACAGCAGTAAATCTTGACTTTCGATCAACTATCAAAATAATTGTCATGTTATTATTATCTGTAAGTACTGAGAATGGACTGGACTGAGAATGATAATATTCTGTGTAGTATTATTTCTAGTTTAGATATGTTACGTGTTGTTAACAAAGTGCTCTTTTGTTCTGTCTCCATCTCAGGGCCAGGCTGACCTGCTGAAGCACGCTAAGAGCGAGGCGCTGGACACCCTGCGTCAGATCCACTGTGCGGCTCAGTCCTGCGGCATCAGCAAGAATGGAGCAGCCTCCCCCCAACTCCAACACCATCCTCACCACCAGCCGCAGCTGGTCCAGATACAGCAGCAGCCGCAGGCCAAGGTCCACCCGCAGCCCCCGCCGCCGCCTCTGCACCAGTCCCACAATCAGCCCCAGTCCCAGACCGCACCTCAGGCTTATCTCCACCCCCTTCCCCAGCAACACCCCCCACTACCAGCTCTTCCTCTGGTTCAAACTGTTTCAAAACCACCGGCCTATCCTCAGCCCCCGCCCATACCCCAGCTCCAGCTTCAGTTCCAGAGCCAGCAGCAGCAGAGGGCAGCAGGACCTCTGGACGCCATCCCAGAGAGAGAGACGGTCGGCGACGATCCGGCGGGATCCTGCTGACCCGTAGCCTGTGCCCACAGAGAATCCTGCCCAAAGAGAGACAGAGAGGGCCAGATACAGGTGGAGAGGCAGAAGGAGGGACGGGAGATGCAGGCCGAGAGAGTAAAAGAGATGATGACGTTGAGGAGGACCCGTCGTGTTAGAAGTGAGACACAAGTGTGAGGGGTGTTTTGGTTCAGTCAGAGGGCTGAAGGAGAAAAAGAGGCCCTGTTCAGACCTGGTGTTAACATACGTCCTCGGTGGACAGCGCTGAGTTCACACCTGGCATTACAAAGCGTCTCCAGATGCATCCTGAGTGATCACTTGTGATCGGATCTCACTGCCCTGCTCTTTATGCGAAAAAAACACTTCGGCTGCTCTGTCAGTTTAATGTCCATTACTGTCCATTAAGCCATTTATTAGTTCCTTTCTTTTTTTAGTTCAGCGTCACACTAAACTCATCTATCAGCCGGCAATGAGCTTCATGTTTTACCTGCGCAGGAGAGAAGCTTCATGGTGCACAGGGATTTTATAACTTAGATCAGGACAAGGCACACTTATACTTTTTCTGGGTGTGTGGAAATTTTCACATGACAGATGATTAAAAAAGACATTAATGACAGAGTCAGAGAAAGTAAAAGTGTGCATCCTGGCGCACCACGGAGCCTCTCTTCTCTTCTTTTTAGCAAATACTAAAAAGAATACTATCAAAATACTACAAAATTTTGAATGAAAATATATAAAATATGAGATCACTGAACTGTGATCTAGATTTCCTGTTTTTTTTTTTGTTTTAATATCAGCCTGCTACTGATACGCACGCTCATATGTCATCCATGATTACAAGTACTTACAAGTTTAACTCTAATGGCAAGATATTAAGCAGAAACTGAAAATTAATGCTTCAAAAATCCAGAAATATTGCAAAGAATGCGGTCTGAGAGATCGGATGTCAAACACGTTCAGACCTGTACTCAGAGCTGTCCACCTGTGTTCGGATCAGTCAGGACTGATGTTGACATCAGGTCTGAACAGGGTCAGAAGGGACTTCACGCTTCAATCACACATTTCTAAACAGGATGGAAAACTGGAATGTTTACTTTTCTTGTGGATCTGGAAGATAATCTTCCATCTGAGCCAAGAAGTTTAGGTCTGTTTTTCTCCTGTGCGAAAAGCCAAGCCAGGAATACGTTCAGCAGTTGGATTAGTGAGTTTGATATGTCTCTCTCTGGGCAGTGCTAGTTACATGCCCCCCCACTATGTACTCTAGCTCTGTGGGTACAGGCTTTACCTCACGTTGGCGTTTTCTGCCACATATTTGCCTTTTCATTTCCAGAGACTCCTTGGCATGTCTTTGAGCTTTGATTTCTTCACGCTCACACTCGTCCTCTTCCATCTTAGACATCAAGCTAAGTGCGAACCCTCACTCCTGTCAACAAAGAGGATGCCATTTTCATTTTAAGTGCACAAAGTAGAGCAGCTCGACTAGGCTGAGCTCTGTAGGAGTCACAGACGACCATTTCAGCACAAACCAGGGAGCCGTAGAGCTAACATAGAGAAACAAATTGCAGCCGTTCATGCGCTCAGTCCCTCGTTGGTGTCGACCTCCACGCATCGAGCTCTGCACATTTCCAGTGTCATTCCTTAGGGTTTAAGTTCTTCAGCATTCCTGGACTCCCCCCCCACACCTCGTAGGGTCTCCTCCCCCAGGGGCTGTGTGTGTGACGTTACGTGAGTTGGTGTTTTGGTCCCCAGGGTGGAGCTAGCCCGCGTCCGTAAGTGGCGGAGCTCACCAGCCGATCACAACTGGAATCTTTGACCCCGCCTGTTAGAGGTCAACAGGAACATGGTACTGCTGTCAATAAAATCACAAAATGAAGTGAATATAGATGTAACCTATATGTAAAATGTATGAAAGGAACATATATTGCTATAATAATTCCTGCAGACACGGACATTAATGATTATGATTATTATGATAATTGTTGTTAGTTCTATTGATTCTTTTTTAACATTACTTCCACATATACAGTGATTTGACACCTGTTGTTCTGTGGTGCAGATCAGAACAACCAGTGCATGTGGGACTGGAACAAGGGATTACGGGTTAGTACCACAACACGAGGGTCAAACAATAACCTGACATGTGTTTCACTGCAAAGTGAGTGTGGATTCTGTAAAAGCTCCTTTAAGTGGCCCATTAAAACTGGCTTCATTGTTTATCCTGTCTGCTCTCCTTCATTTCCCTGTAATGACTTTCAAACGGAGATACATGCAAATGTGTTTCACGAGTATGTTTAATCTGTCTGGTTCACAGTTTGACAGGAGTTTCGGCACTGTATCCATCTGTACCTGAGCTGACATTTTGCTGAAAATATTTTACAAACTAAATGCAAAAAAAGTGGGGTGTAAAATGTAAATAAAAGCAGAATGCAATGAGTTGCAAAATCTTGTTGAACTTCTGTAATGCAGTGCCGCATGAAGGATCAGAGGTCACAGGCATTCGATGGCGGTTTTCAGCCTTGCTCCTTACGTGCAGAGATTTCTCTGGATTCTCTAAATCTTTTAATGAAACCATGGATCATAGATGGTGATTCTTCTTCCTTCATCAGTTAACCTGTTTGCCTGTGGAAACAGGAGCATTTATCGTTCCCCTCTTGCTTTCATACTGCATTCATTTGAATACAAGTCAAAAAATATTTGAAATGATTGCATTCTGATTCTATTTACGTTTTACACAACGTCCTACCTTTTTTGGAACTGCAGTTCAGAGAATAACTGTGAGTGAAGTGACTGTTGATTGCATTCAAACAGACACCGCTGGCTCTTTAGAGCATTTTGAAAGCAGCTTTCACAGTGAATCCCAGACGATCAATAAAGCCTTCCAAAAGCTTTATTGATTGCTTTTGATGCACTGTGATGCACTGTTACTTTTGTGATCTAAAATTTCTTAACAACAGACCAGACTTAGGCCAATTAATATATCATGTATTCACTTGTCTATTCAAAGCAGTGCACCCTGTTGTCCATAAGATGGCAACAGACAGTACACAAATTGCTGCGAGGATGAAAAACAACCATCAGAAAGTCAATAATTGCTTTTAGGTGGTTTTTGTTATCCTGTTACATTGATCTATGAGAGTGCCAGTATTCTATGATTTATGAAACAGATCATGTAAGAGTATAAGAGTGTAGAGTTATGACCTTCCAAAAGAATATTGCTAAAGCTTTCTGTCTTTTTTTTCCAATTAGGATAATTTTGTTTAAAGTTTTGGGGACCTTTTGAGAACATTTCACATCATGAGTGAAAATTCTGTGTAGGAGGAAGAAAAGTGGGCAAAACTGTGTCAGTATGGCGCCTTTTGTATGAGAGAATGAAGCCCATAGAACATCATTAGCATGACTTTTGAATGTGTTTGTCATTAGAACTGAAAAAGGGCATCTGGGCTTTTTCTATATTTATAGTTTAGGACTCACACATTAGCTAATTAACTCCTGTCCCTTACTACTCATTATAATGGTATGTCTTTGTAAACCTTTGCCACAAAGAAATACCTCCAGTTCATCAAAGGTCCAGAGAGGAGCCTAGGAGATGATCTGCCACGGGGGACTAATTAAGCTTGACATCAACTCTAGAAATGAGCAAGAAGCAAGAGAATTAGCAGTTTTGTGTCATGTTTGTGGTCAGCCTGAATGACGTCCATCGGTGTGGACATCGCAGAACAATATAAAAGACACTTGGGGAGATGAGAAGATCAGATGAATCCCCTTCACACAAGCCAGAAGATGACGTGGTTCCCCACCAACTTCCAGAGAGCGACCGGGATGGACACGTCTAACCGGGTAAGACAGCTTGAGTTTGATTTTGTCTGACGTTGGCGGTTACTCTTTCATGGGTTTGTTTGTGGCTATGTCTGATTTATTTCCTTCACATTTTCACATTCTTTTGGTCTCATCAAGACGGAGAGAAAGAGTCTGAAAGACTTTTGATAAATTTGTTGTGTTGGATTCATGCATTTGTTATGAATATAGAGTCAGTAGGATTTGTCCAAGCTGTTCGTAAACATATCACTAAAATTTGAAGGGTTGCATTTATGGGGAACTGTTTGGCGGTCACTCCTACGAAAAGTCTTGGACAGATTTTCTCTGTTCAGGTGATCGATAAGGATCATAAATGGGACATTTTAAAAAAGGTTAAACACTTTCTGT
Source organism: Lutjanus erythropterus (assembly GCF_056507025.1). Lineage (NCBI taxonomy): Eukaryota > Metazoa > Chordata > Actinopteri > Lutjaniformes > Lutjanidae > Lutjanus > Lutjanus erythropterus. The sequence continues at coordinate 7,157,328 of NC_139335.1, forward strand.
GGGGTGATCAGGCATGTCATTGGTAATCAGTGTCTTTATATGGTATTTTTTTAAGGACAAAGGTTGAAAATTATCTTATTATTCTTATGCAGTATTGAAAAGTAATTAGTAATTTCCAGGTTACAGTAAACTAAGAGGGCTGCAAAGATGCAGTGGAAATTAAACTATTTCAACTAATTTTCAGTTTCCTACATACAATAGAGACTAAAGTTTTATTTAATATTTAAGAGAAAATAACAGTAGTTTACTTCCTTGTGCAAGTTTTCCAAGGGCTGGCCAAATATAATACCTGGCTGCTGAAGGATTCAAAATGGAAAACTAGAGCTCAGTGTCGAAAAATCTACCAAGAAGTCTTGGGAAGAAATTTGAGTCTGGAATGGTTTGGAATTTTGAAGTGAAAACTGTAGAAACCCTGCAAACTGCACTGTAAGCGCCTTTTAGTTCTTATGTGTCTGTTTCTATAAAAATATAATCATTTGTATGGGATTTAGACATATTCATATAATCATTTTGAATGATGATCATGGCCTTTACAAAATAAAATACATCCTGTTCGGTCGGGATGATTTGTTTATGAAATTTCACTTTGACTAGAGATTAAGGTTTTAGCAGCTTTATGTGGAGTAACTCAGTATGATATTATTGCAGATTCAGCGATTCATATCCTTTATGCATGGATAAATAACTGTGTGCTTTTCCATTATCCCAACAGCTGGTCATGATGATACTCTGTGACTGGAGGTTAGGGTTATATAAAGAATATATGTCAGGATCATCTTATTGGAAAATCAACATTAAACATATTAAGATCCAACTAGAAACAAGTTAAAGACATAATATGCAGCTTCCAGTCATGGTGGCAGTGTCTGTATCTGCACAAAGACTCTGTCCTCTGCCTGTATTTTCTTATTTTCTCATTATTTTGTTGTGCTCAGCACGGTTTACCAACCTAAAATGTTGGTATTTGACGTCCTGGGAACGAGACTCAACAATGCTCTATCTTTTTGGTGCATTTAAGAACAGCTTGGATAAATTCTGACTCTACTTTGGAGCATTTTGTAAAAGCACTACAGTATAAAACACACATGCTGAATAATATTTACTCTTCAAAGACGTGCAGATACAGAATTCTGTTTTTAAAAAGTGCTTTTAATAGATCTTTATAGCCCTACAGATCATATTCTTGTATTTTTCTCTTTTGCCCTGCAGAAAGTCCTGGTGCTGGTTTTGATGCTGCTGCTGTCTCAACTGTCCTGCGATGCTCACAGCGTGTCTGAGTGCTGCAGACAACCCTCTCGCTCCTGTCGCCTCTACGTGTTGCTGTGCCGCTCTGGGGGCAAGACCTTGGGGGGAGCTCTCACGGGAGACGCCGCCGCCGGCATCCTCACTCTGGGCAAACGGAAAGAGGACGACGATCGCCTGCAGAGCCGACTCCACCAGCTCCTCCACGGCTCCAGGAACCAGGCGGCGGGGATCCTGACGATGGGGAGGAGGACTGCAGAGAGGGCTGGAGAGCAGTACATGGACTGGATGGCTCAGTCAGGAGCTACCTTCACAACACCCCTGCCTGTTTTAAGCTAAATACCTCATGGTATAAGCTTCCTGAGACTCTGTTCAGATCTATATAAAAAAAAATCATACTTGTTTGGCAAGTGTTTTCCAAGTAGACGCAACTTTGTGGTTTTCTTTGAACTGTGCCTTTTTAATGTGACATGATTTGTATTTGTAGATATCATTATAAAGATGTGCAATATTGTACAGATATAGAAAAAGGCCTTGTGGTGTAATTAAAAATATAAAGCTGACAATGTGTCTGTAATCATTCTTGTTGGGTTCCATCATCCAACATCAGTGAAAAGTCAACAAAATGACAAAAATCAAATGCAGTAATGATTTTACATAAACATATGCATTTTTGGTCTTTTGCACTCGCACAATATATTCTAGTAGGACCTTAAACTAACTAATAGCAATGTTTTAATTTGTCACATGACTCTCTGGAGGTTATGTTGAATCCCTTTTTTCACAGCCTTCCTAACACGGTTCAGCTCCAGCATATTTCTCCACACAAAGTGGTCTGAAAACAGATTTTTTCTATCATTTTCACTGTGGAAAAATTGATTTATAGAGGTAAGTAAAATTTATTTGCAACTGTATTTAAACAATAGCCATTTTTTCCATTACTTAATATTATGGTGTGGTGTTGCTTTAAGGTAATACACCCTTAAGTTTACCCTAAAAAATTATTTATTGAAAGCATGCCATTTGTTTTTTTTTGTTTTTTTACTTGTTTCAAAATATACAGAGCAGCTGAACACACTGATGGTAAACCGCGAGCACCATTTGTTGTGTTTTCCATAATTTTAGCCGTAGACCTTTTTCACAGCAGCCATACTGATATAAATCAGTAGGGTTAACACAGGTTAAGAGTGATGCACAACCCTGACTCTGTTTGAACTGAATGGAGCAGATCTTAATCAGTATCACTGGTAACACCTGTGTTGACCTGACTGATGTGAAAAAGGCCCAGCTGTTGCTGAATCTTCTGCTACTGATGTGCAAAGTGTTAGAATGTAAGTAAGGAGTGTTGTTCCATTGGCATCACTAGATGTCAGCAAACAACTACTTTCCATGTAAAGTTATAGTGGAGTAACAAGGTCCTCTGTGTGTGTTGTAATCTCAGCTTCTCTGTTTGTTGTGGCAGGAGACCCCGAGTCCCTCTCTGTCCTCCCTGTGTCCATTTTCAACATGACAGCCAGGTAAGAAACTTTCTCATATTTACAGCTAAAACATTTGAGGTGAGAAGTTAGCAATGCTGTAACAGAATGTTGATCCATATTTGATCGGCACTGCCTAGTTTGACTGGTTTTTCAACAGTCCAATATGATCGATGCAAAGATTTGCAAGCTTTTATTTTGAAATTCTCGTGACACACACCTATATCACCATTTCCTCCAAAGTACACCCAAACATTCAAACAGTTCACAGTATGCAAATGTTTCCTATCGGCCACTGTGTTTGTTTCAGTTCTTTAATGAGTGGAAAAAAAAACGCTTTGCCGGTTTAACTGAGTTGAATGTCTTTGCGGAAACAACTTTGCTGCTGAAGCGAGTCTGTTTTTCTTCCCATTGTCTTGACCTGCATTACTGACTTAAAGTCACACAAACAAACTAAACTAACAGATCTAAGCAGTGCTCAACAAGTAACTCTCGTGTTGTGCAAGGTAAAATTACTGATTTTGCCAATGAAGTTTGGTTGATTTGGAGAGAGCAATATTTGGCTTATATAAAGGCCAGAAACTGTTGCGTGTCTGTAAATAATATTCATGCCGTCTAAACCTGCTCTATATGAAAAGTGCCCTGATATAATTTCTGTTAAATAAAATTGAATTGAATGTTGCATACAGCACCTTTAAATAGCTGATGGAGTACTTTTGTTCTCAGTAAAGGGGAGGGTCCAGAGCAAATTCAAAATTCCGCACCCATCCCCACCCCACAAACTTTTTGTGCAGCCCCTCACACATCAAATCAAAGCCCAGCATCCCACCACAAGTGCGGGAATAAAGAGGACCACAAGATGGTGCTGATACGACATAAAGTCACATTGGTGATGCAGACAATAACCTGTCCAACAGTGTGTCTTGAGATTGTTTTGTAAAAAATATGAAAGGAAAAAAAAGGAAAAAAAAGTTTTACAGTCACCTCTGCTGGTCCTGACCTCTGTAGCACAACTGTGTGTATGCATTTACATTTGCCAACCAAAGTTTTTAACAAAAAATGATTTTTATTTTAAGCTAAACGTGAATAATCTTGAGGTTCAAACCTGCACTTTGTCACGCAAGAAACTATTGATATGTTAACTTTCACTCAATTAAAGATAAGAAATACCTTTATTGATCCCACACTGGGAAAATTCACAAAGAAAAGAAATCAAAGTTTGTATCACTGTTTAGTGAATAATAAAAATAACACCTCTGTACTTTAAATCTGCTTGTTATGTTTGAAAATGTTAGACACAGTCAGATTTCTTTTTCACCATTTAGAGACTACTTATGTAACACTGGCCTCAGCTCTTGCAGTGTGTTTTTGCCCAGGAGGCACTGTATGATACTTTGGCTTTCTGTCCACAGTCTGAAGTAAACTGATAAAATAATCATCAACTCTGGATATTAAAAAAAGAAGAAGAAGAAAGATTGAGAAGCTGGGACTGCAGTTGCTGTGGAAACGTTTTGAACCGAGCTGCTCAGTGTGCAGAGATGATGCTACTGTCACAGACACACAGTACAATGAGTGCACAGAGCCACCCTGACATCATCCGCTGATTTGTGGACTCCTGTTTTGAAGCCTTGTGTTTCAAATTATGTGGTTTACCATCATGGTTTTTTGAATCCAGAGCATGCAGTGCTGACAAGAGCATGGAGCTGGTGGGTGTGCTGCACCGTACCACAACTTGGCTCTGGTTCTTTCATTCAGCAGGAAATAATAATGGTGGTCTGCCCAGTCATGATCTTTCTCGCGCTGTAACTACTCTAAAACATGTTTCTGAAAACACAAAATTGGCAAAGTAGTGACAGAATGTGAATCCATATTTGAACTACATATCCCAGTTTGACAGTTTGAGTGTCATGAACCCTGTGTGCTGCACTGGACGGACTCATTGAGACTGACGCTGCTTCATCGTCTGTTTTACTCTAAAGGGGACCATAATTTAGTAGAAAAGGACTCGAAACTACACCCTGAAAAGTGAAGAAGTTGAGAAAAACAAAATTTCAAGGCAACTTACCTCAGTAGAGTTTTGAATTTTGAGCCCAACTCAAATTCACAAGTTTTGAAAAAGTTTTACCAACTAAGTTTTGCTCAAATAATTTACCTTTCTTCTTTAGATAAACTAGTATCTTTGAGTTTTAACTCCAACTGTTTTAATGATTTATTAGTCGCTAAAGTAATTCTTCACACAAAACTGGCAGGAAATGCTGTTTATTTCCTGTCAAATATGGAGACAATCACATTAAACTGAATATCTTGGTTATGCACTGCATCAGCTTTGATTCAGGAAAAACTGGGATGCACTAACATTGATTTTAATAGGCTGGTTTTTTTTTTCTGTTTTTCCTTGGCATGGATAACGTTTTAATAACCGACGCATTAATGAAATGTCAGGTCACAGCGGATGTGTGATTGCGCACACCAGGTTCACACTCCCATATGGCACCTGGTGGAAAGTGGTAATTGACAAGGAGGCTATACAAAGAACTCGCGCGTACTGTTATTTCAAAATGCCATCGGTGGGTTTGTGTAAGCTTGTACCGCAACATAATGTGTTTTTGTGGGTGTTTGTTTATGTGCAGTATAGCTATCAAAGAAAATATGATATATGATGGTGATACAGACAGCAGGCTGATAAGATCCCCCAAGCTGCTGACGACACCAAGCTTAGGGGCAGATGCACCGTTTTGTCATTGAGCCAGACAGTGAATCATCGTCCAGGGCTGCTCCTTTTTCTCGCTGACCTCTGACCTCCACATGTCCACAGAGGAGCAGAAGAAATCTCTGCACAGACACCGAAGAACATCCATAGCAACCAACACGTGATGGGGCTCTCTTTTCCTGTTTAGCAGTTTTATATATCAAGTGTACTGCCGCTACACAACAGATTAACCGACAGACATTTCTAAATGGTTTCAGATGAGCAGATGTCACAAAATTAAAAAGAATTCATTTGAAAAGGCCAAAATTTTCATAGAGATTACTGAAATAATTCAGGTTCCTAGGAGTCACAGAGGCTGAAAAATTAACATGGAAATACCACATTGAATTTGCCTGTAAAAATACTATGAAATAATTTGATTTTCTTATTCATTCACTGACAAATTAGACCTGTATAAAAAGAAATTATTATGTATTGAAACGCTGTGTGGGACGTCACATGTCCCACTTTTCTCAATAAGATGTTGCTAATCCAAAAGAAAGTGGTTTGGTTTGGTGAGTTGATCTGATTGGTTGAATAGATGGTTCATCCGATCGCCTACCAAGTGCCCGTTTGAAAGTGCTCACCCTTTTCCAAACAGTTTCTGTGGATGGCTTCGCAGACGGTTCTGTGCAACAAGCTGTCAGCTTAACTATGACCTCATGTCCGTCCCACTCTTGGGATGGAATTTCTTCAAATTTGGCACAGATGTTCGTTTGGCCTCGAGGATGAATTGATCATATTTTTAGGGTCAAAGGTCAATGTCAATGTAACTTCACAAAACATGGGTTTTTTAATACATAACTCAACTTATAACTCAAGAATTCACACACTTATTGTGACAAAATTTCACACACGTCTAATATGGTAAAATGATGAAACAACAACATTTTGCACGTCATCTTCATTGTGACATCATAATGTTCTGCTCTGTAAAAACAGTCTAAGTAAAGACAGCATGTTTCTCAATGAAAACAATAATGTCAGTACAGTGTAATACCTTTTTATTAAATTAAAGTCCTCATACATATATTTCACAGATATGTAGACGTGTGTGTGTGTGTGTGTGTGTGTGTGTGTGTGTGTGTGTGTGTGTGTGTGTGTGTGTGTGTGTTTGTGTGTGTAATGTGTAAATAAACTAAACTAAAGCAAGCAGCCTGAGCAACAGAACAACATCTTGTACCTCCCAAGAAGGAGTGTCGAGAAAGATGCAGAGATGGAGAGCAGACAGAGAGAAAAAGTGATTTAGAATAACTTTACTTGGAAGTGAGAAGTAGGAGGATGCAGGTTTTGTATGAGAAAGAGAGACAAGGTGAGAGAGATAAGTAGTAAGTACACAGTGTGCGGAAAGGGGGATGGTTCAGTGTGAGAGACAGAGGGAGGGAGAGGGAGAGAGAGATGGCAGGAACCATGGTGAGTGGAGTTAGACTGACTGAAGAGAAGCTGAAGCTTCGCTGTGATACTGGAGCAGAGCTGAGCGCAGAGGGATGCACCACTGAACCTGAAAGCTCCTGACTCAACGCCGAGAGAGACGCTTCAGAGACGTGCAAAACCTCCGACCTCTCTCCCCGAAGAAGAGATGAGATTTCTGCTTGATGCAAGTTGGTGGTTTCCTCTTGCCGACAAAGATTAGGAACAACTTTCGCTCACAAACATTGTGGAGGAATTAAAAGTGATTCCAAGGAGAGGCATCGTGGTTCTCTTTCAGGTCTTCTCTGGGGAATAGTGACCAACTGATGGAAACTGTTGTCTGAGAGTCTGCTGCCTTCTTTTAATCTAGTTCAAGATGCCTGTGATGAAGGGCCTCCTTGCGCCACAAAACACCTTCCTGGACACCATTGCAAACCACTTTGATGGCACTCGTAAGTAAATTTTAGGGCTTTTCATTGTTCTATATTCCCTGCAGATACTCTCTAATAATGCTTTTATATCTTGTCAAGCTCAGTGGTAAATAATTACTACTAATAAGTAATAATGTGAATAATAATAACTAATAATAATAATTACATTGGTTTAACTTAAAAAAATCAAAGCACACTGATTATTTGATGCTGTCCTAAAACAAAATAAAAAAAATGTTTTCTTTATTGACTCAATGTAAAGAATCAATTTGGGTTAACTTGAATATTTTAACTCCATGCAAACCATTTTCTCAAGGTTACAGCAAACTGATTATTTTAGGTCGTCTCAAATAAAAAAATATTCTGTATTTGAAATATAAATGGGTGGTAATTGATCACACAAAATATTTGAAGTTGAATGTAAATAATTTGTTCAGTTTAACCTGAAATGTTTAATTCCATGCAAACCATTTTTTGAAGCTTGAAGCAACCTGATTGTTTTAAGTTGTCCAAAATTAAAAAAATTAAAATAAATAAATAAATAGTTAATAAAATAGTTGTCTTTATTGACATAATTTAAAGATTTTGTTCAGTCTAACCAAGAATGTCTAACTCCATGCAAACCATTCTCTCAGGGTTGCAGCAAAATGATTATTTTAGTTTGTCTCAAAATAAAAAAATTATTTATTTGTTCAGTTTGACCTGAATTTTTTTTTATTCTATGCAAACCAGTTTTGAAGGTTGGAACAAACTGATTGTTTTAAGTTCTCCAAATTAAAAAAAAGAGAGAAAAGTTGTTTTTCTTGACTTATTGTAAAGAATCCACCAGAAATGTTTAACTGTAACTCTAATACATGTCAGTGAGCGGTAATCGATCACACAAAATATTTGACAAAGTTGGAGCAAACAGATTATTGTAAGTTGCCCTAAATTTTAAAAGAATTCCATGCAAATAATTTTTTGATTTTTACAGCAAACTGATTTTCAAGTTATCTCTATTACTTATTATTTGAAATATATGTCAATGATTTGTATTTTAGACTTGCAGATAAGGCTAAATGTTACTTGTGGGACAGATTTTTAAAAAATCATCCTCTCTGGCTGCACACGTTCAGGTTTTTAGGCCGTACTTTATGATCACAATAGTGCAGCCAGTGTGTTTTAAACGTTATGTGCAGACATGCATCATCAAATTAAAATCATGATGCCGGCAAATAAATTGGTGTCAGTTTTGGAGCACGACTCCACCGGCTCAGCCGACTGTAGCTTTTAGGATTTTAGCCTTTGGCATTTTGGTAACCCACTTTAGGAATGTGACTGCCCCTGAAAAACACTGCTGTCAACAAATGTGCCCAACAGTAGTGAGATCCAATTATAAGAATACAAGTTATGACGGTAAACCAGAACTAGAAATGGAGACCAGCAGTGCAGTTTAAGATGATATATTGGAACTGAAAGGCCACTTGTTGAGCCTCAGTGCTGCTTATTAAGATGTTTCACTGTTCAGATTCATGATTTCTTTTAGTCAAGGTCTTCCTGTAAAACAAACAGAGAAACGCTGGTGTCCTTCCACAACAATATTAAATTATTGTCAGTTAAATGCCTGAATGTTAAGTATTAAGCTTTGTGGCAAGACAGACAACTGCAAGATACTTGAATAACACTCTCACACCCTTAAACTAAGCTTGTCTTTTCTGTTGCCTTATTGACCTAGAGCCAAACAGTTGTGGTTGTTTATCTTTATGCTGCTTTTCTGTTGGGTTATGCTTTGTTACTGCCCTACCAGCCCATCACACTGCCCAAATTCAGTGTGATGACACTCTTTGAAACACACACACACACACACACACACACACACACACACACACACACACACACACACACACACACACACAAACAACTCTTGCCCTTGCTTTCTGTATGAGACACACACCCACATACATAGCTGACATACACTGACAAGTACACACATCAGCACAGCAGACATTTTCTCAATGTTAGCTGCCACAGAACTGTACAGAACGTGCAAGAGTGCAGATTGACCAAGTATCTGAGTGGGAGGTGAAGGGGCCAGCTGACAAAGACATGGCCTCAGAGCTGAACACCATTAAATCGGAGAACTGCCTTGAATCTCTCAGCTGAATTGAAAACCTTGAGGACGTCTCTTTGAATGCAAGACGATAACTGCAAGCCTCTATTTTAACTCCTATCTCTGTGCAGAAAAATACAATATAATCAAAATAAAATGAATGTGGATTTAAGTGTGGCTCAGAGGAATGGAGGTGGCGTTCACATGACCCTGATGTGTGAGCAGGGAAATTAATTAAAACGAATTATGCAGAGCAGGAGCCAATCAAATACCATCAGAGTTCTGTCTCAGTCATGACATTTTTCATTTAGAGACTTTAGAGTAACATTTTTGATATTTAATATAATGTTTATTCTTTGTGAATGCAAGGTCGAGAGTACCATATATCTAGAATTTTAATTGTTGCAATGATATAAGTCCAGAACGTAGAAAGCTTTAGCTTTTTTTAGCCCTCCTTGTCGACAGTCTCTTCTGCTAATTGCCTGGGTAGGTGTTAGAATTGCATTTTTCTCCTCCTCCTAACTGCAGTCATGGATAATTAGTGATGAGAAGCATTATGTTTGAGTGACTATAATTTAAGTGAAAGGAAGCAAACGCATTAGGAGAACGCCCAGATAGAACTAACAGAAGACTAGGAAATTAAAATTCTTTTATTATATAATGATTCACAACATGCGTCGAGTTTCAGCTCACTTATGAGCATTTACTGACAAGAAATCCTTGTGGGCCTTTGGGCAGTCAGGCTTCGACGGCTGTCAGCGTGAGCCGTACTGTTCTCTTGAATAATGTGAATCCATGAGGAAAGTCATAGAGGAAAGTTTAATTTTGAGACAGGACTGCTAAGAGATCCGGCCAAGATGTGCCTCTGCTCCTGAAGCTCACAGATGAGGCAGGAATCTGACTGACTGATGTGTGCAAGTGAAGAAAATCTGCACAATGGGGTCAAAGTGCTTCAGTTTTACCAGAGGAGTCGTTTCATCTTTACTAAATCATCATTCAGAGCATTCATGGTGCAAGCCCTATAGCAGTAAGAGTCATTCAGTTCTGTTGCATTGACTATGAATCAGAACGAGGCTGATATTGCAGATACTTTGTTGGCTACATCTGTTTCAGAGGGCACAGTGTCTTGGTAACCTCATAGATGCAAATTACAGCATAGCCGTATGTTTTATTTTTTGCTGCACAAATCGCTATGGCAACACAAGCGTGGAAAGATCTTAATTTAGTTTCTTGTGAGATTAACAGTACACTTATCAGGTAGAACATATTCACACATCGCTAATTGCACGTCTTTTCCTCTGGAACAAAACACCCACTCGGTGTTGCCTCCTTAGTGATTACTTTCTTGTGTAAAAACCGAATAAAATGGATCAGGTGAATCTATAATTGCATGCCTCCGAATAAACTTTGCTATTATGAGTCTGTGTTTACTTTAGACTCACGGAGAAAAGGCATCACTGTCATTACAGCTGGCCGCAGTGCAGGTGTTCAGTGTTGTCTCTGCAGCTCCGCCATCATCATAGTGTTTTTGCAGCAAACAGAGATGCTTGTCTGAAATCGAATCCACTTGCATTCAGAGAGCAACTGACTGAATAAATGAAAGAAGACACCGTTTAAATACTGGAGGGATATTTAGGTTTGTGTGGAAACAAGTGAAAGCGGGCATGCATTAATCAGTGAATGATGGCGAGATGCTTCTTTCTCTCCTCACAATAAACCCTGCAGGGCATGATCTCATAGCATTTATGCTTACAAATCATTCTGCAGTTTATAAAGAATAAAAAAAAGAAAGAAAGAAAAAAAAAATCATTTAGTTTCTTTACAAAAGAGAGACGCAGCATCTTGTAGTTTAACCTCAGTGCTCCATCGAAGTTTCAAGATGATTTTCTTGCGCTTCACCACCTACACTTTATGCCCTAAAATGACTTTTCGATGTTCTAGCAGTTTTTTTCTTTTTCTTTCAAATGAGGCTTTCATTTTGAAGTATCTGCCTGAATTGATTTCACAAAGTTCTTCATGTACACCATTATTTCTCAGGCATAAAAGCGTCCTTCAGGGGCAGAGGTATTCTCTCAGTTGTCTTATGGGAGAATTGACTGTTACGTAATAACTGAATGTTAAAGTTTTTCTTAAAACACGTTTCTAAGTTGTGTTTGAAAGAAAAAGAATTCAAGCATGCATGTGATTCTTTTTTCATCACGGGTGTTGCAGTAATAACAAATCAATCTTTGATGTAAATAACATAAAAATGATTTTTTCTTATGTTTATTGCTTTTGCTATCTTTCACATTATGTTGGTGAAAACGTCTGGACTTGAATACAGAGGGACAAAATCACTCCCCTTCCAGTACACCCCACTGGACCAACTTTACTTTGGCAAAAAGAGCAGCCGTTTTTTTAAGTGGAGCTGGATCTGACAAGTAACAGAATCCAAAGCTGATCGCTTTCATCGAATATTAAAAAGTCCACAGTACACAGAGTGAGACTTAAGCATAAGCTGCGCCACTGCCAGTTACAAGCTAATAAACAACATAAAAGATGCTAATTACACTTCCCGTGTTCATCCATCTGCTACTCAGCTCGACAGGCTTTTCATCTGAGCCTGGATCTGACTGAGGCTCAAACATGTGGCTGAATCTCTCTGATGTTTCCTCTGCTAGTCATGTTGATGCACGCTGCTCCTTCACCAATCAACCAGGGGTGTTTGGCAGATAGCAAGGCCTGAGCCAGAATTTCTCTTATTAAGTACACATTGTTAAAACAAATGCAGTCTGATAGAACAGTCCTGCAATAAATCTGCCATGAAGTTTTTAATGACGGTTCTACTCACAAGTTCACACCTGTGAGTATAATGCAATACAAAATTATTTATTGCAGGACTGTTGTAATAGAATATATTAGCTAGGAGTACACTGGCCACTGAGTGTAAGCAGTGTAAATAGTAGAAAGAAAAACTTAAAAACATATTTCTTGTATAAAACAAAAGAGGTTTTAGGCACAGTTTTGTCAGATGGGTCAAAATGGGTTTCCTCTGTAGGCCTGCTGAGCTCACGTTTATGGTAAGGAGCTCAGAATGCAATATATATGCTGATAATTAATTAAATTCAAGTTGAAATAGGGTGGAAACCGGTGTAACCGCCTGATCCAAGAAACTCTGCCGCAGAATGATGGTATCTGTTCTCCAATCTAAATGTCTGTATTTCAGTAAAGGTGCTACCATGTAGTGACTCAGGTTGGGCTGAACTCTCGATGCAGCCTCCCTCATCCTCATCATCCCTCATTGTTGCATATTGCCCCAACTTTGTGGGAAATATGTCTCCATCTATTACCTGGTCCTTTTCTTTGTTGTTGTCCTCGTCCTCCTCTCAGTCTTCCTCTTCTTCTCGCTCTGACTGCCTCCAAGTTCTCACAGAAGAGGTGAGCTTACCTGAGATCTATTTGTCTATTTGGCGCATCAGTGCATGGAGGTTTTCATGTGTGAGTTGCCGGCTTCAGGTGTGTTTTGCATTTTGAATATAAGTGTTTCAAGACATTTCATTCTTGAACCAAGTGTCTGATGTCAGGAACAGTGTGTAGTGCTTTGCAAACAAAAAGTGCAAAACAGAAAATGTGTTATTACTTGTTGTGTCTTTGTCTGGGGCATGATTACAAAAGTTCTAGGTTGTGATGCTTTAGTCTAGAAAAAGGAAGCAAAGTTTGAATCAGCTATAGGCTGCTGCCTCTACATGTTCAGCTGTATGGCCATATTGATCCGATGCCTGTACTGCTCGGACATCTGATGGTTTTCCAAGCACATCCAACCCGTAGAATTCCCTGGACTAGACCCAGCACACACCGGAGAGGCGATATATCTCATCTGGCTAGAAAACATTCCTACGGAGAAGGATGTCTAGTCAACCTTGATTAGCCTGCTGCCACTGTGACCTGGCCCCGAATAAGCAGCAGAAAATAGATGGATGGATTGATCTTTTAAAAACATCCTTCACTCTCATTTAATGCTACATTTGTGTGTGTGTGTGTGTGTGTGTGTGTGTGTATGTGTATGTGTGTACTATGTCTGTGTAAATACTAAACCCATTGCACAACTGGTGGCAGGATGAAAACATGCTCCACATGCTAATTAAGGGCCAAAGCCTCACTGAGCCACTGGTCCCCCATGGAGCCAGCTGGGATCCCGCATATATCCTTAGACTTCATACACACCAGCAGCTAACTTCAAAGCCTGCTCTGATGTACACAAGACTATTTCAGGGCTCTGAGCTGAAAGCAATCAAATAGAATGACTCAGATAAAAACAAGTTGGTTTTTGTTGGCGCATCAACCGTTGAAACAAATCTGGAGAGAAGTGTGCACAGGAAGTGGGGAAAGAGAAGAATCAACCAAAGAACCTGGTCACCTTGTTATACTTTCAGAGCTGCATCACAACTGTGCAGCTAGAAAAGCACAAAACGTTGCTTGTTGTTCATTCATTCCTTGAGGTCACGCAGTAGTTTTACCTCCGGCCTCTTTTATTTCACTTGCAGACAGTAACTTCCTGCTGGGAAACGCTCAGGGTCGTTATGGCTACCCCATCGTGTACTGCTCTGACGGGTTTTGTGAGCTGACTGGCTTCGTTCGGACCGAGGTGATGCAGAAAACGTGCACCTGCAGCTTTCTCCATGGAGCCGAGACCAATGAGAGTGTAATCCAGCAGGTGGATAAAGCTCTGGAGGGCCAGCAGGAGTACCAAGGAGAAGTCTGCTTCTATAGAAAAAATGGTGAGGAATACATTCACATGATCACCCAGATCATGCTGTGCATTTTAAAACACAGACTTTTCAATTTTGCAATATTATGCAAGAGGGTGTGATTCAATGTCATTATCAGCACCCACAACAGTGATGCAGTCAGGTCCATAAGTGCCACTGATGATGTTAAAGCTCACCCTCAAGTATAATATTGCAATTATACAACAGTCAGTCAGTAAAAAAAATACCGTAATTAAACCTAGTTTGCTACTCCAGTAAGTAGGCTGATCCTTAGTAACGACCAGCAACAGAGATGATTTCTTTTCCCTGTTGAGGTGATTTGAACTAACGTTCATGCTTTCTGGAGATCATGGGATTTCCCAAACTGAATAAATACCACACATATAATGAAAAAAACTGCTTTGCTAGCTCAATCATGTACCTACAATTTCTGCTGAAAAACAATCCCTGGACAGATGAAGCTACACTGGCATCATTACTGCATTTATTTATTTATAATGTGCATTTAAACCAACCCATACTCATCCTAACATACTCATCCCCTATCTTCAGCATTATTGTTGTTATACGCTTTTCTATATTGTTGTTTCTATCATTGTGAAATCAACACATGTGGAACAGAGAGAGGACAGAAAAGAAAACTGTTTGTAGAAATCTAATCACCATTTTATGGGGTAAAAATTGTCCAGCTGAATTGTCAGGTAATCTCAGAGTAATAACTTCTTTAATATCCTCAGGAAATCCATTTTGGTGCCTCCTGGATATTGTGCCAATTAAAAATGAGAAAGGTGAGGTGGTGCTGTTCCTCTTATCCTTCAAAGACGTCAGTGAATCATACGGGAAAAGCCACCACTACAGCCAAGGAGACGGTGAGGCCTTGACTACGTAGCTGTTACAAATCCCATTTTAATTTAGATCTTCGAAATGTCACGCTTCCATGTTCATTTAAGACAACTGGAAGACAGCATTTACACTTTTTCAGTTAAGTGTGGTGATTTTTGCTCGCAGGTACGACAGAGGCTGCTCACCAGACCAGGAAAAGCAATCAATCACATTTTTCCCACGCTCGAGAGAGGGGGAGGACTATTCTGCACCAAATGACCAACCTGTTCACCAAGAGGGGCAAGAGGAAACTGACTAACGTGAGTGTCAAACCCGAGCTTAAAGGTCTGGTGTGTAAGATTTAAGGGGCTCTATTGACTCTTCCTAAGTCCAACCCCTTTTTGCTCTGTGCTACAGTTGAGCAACCCCAGTAACCAATGGAGCCATGGTTAACTTTCTCCTTTCGTGTTTCCTGTTTCCTGTTTAATCATTCATTATTGCTGAGTGATGTTCGGCTTCTTCCCTCAGAGTAAAAAGCATTTGCTCTCTTAACTGATAAACTTTTGTGTGATTTAGCATGTAAATACAGGTGACACTTTAATCAAAGTTTGTAAAGTCTTTGTAAATTAAATTTTAATTAGTGGTGAGTCTAAATCTCACATTATTTGTTTTTCTACCTAATATTTTACAGTCACTGTCATCAGATACGGAAAAAAGAAAGTAGTGTTGCAAACTGCCTGGTCTGCTCATAAACCAAGTTTATTCAAAATGTCAGTGATGATGACGATGATGAAAATGGATGATCATAAGCAGGTGTACTGCTTACCTTCAGTGTTTCATGCTGAGATAATTACTGTTTGCGAGCACTGCCTCAGTAGGCACTGTAGAAAATGCAAATGTCCTTTTTCATTTTCAAAGAATCTGTTATATGTCAGGGTTCAAGGTGGCCGTAAATATAATCCACTTCAGATTGAAGTAAGTTTATGAAATGAGCTTCCTCTCTCCATCTGTTGAGTCAGCACCGGGATGTAAACAACAGCACTGCACATTTGGATCTTATAGTTTGTGATGCATTCAGGATTTTTGTGTGTCTTTCAGAGTGTGTTTCAGAAGCCGTCTCTACCTGAGTACAAGGTGGCAGCTGTGAAGAAGTCTCGTTTCATCCTGCTACACTACAGCATCTCTAAGGCCTTGTGGGACTGGCTGATTCTACTGGCGACCTTCTACGTCGCTGTCGCTGTGCCTTATGACATCTGCTTTGTCAGTCATGATGAGGGCGGTGACCATCACTCACTTGTCAGTCGCAGCACCATGGGAACTGACATCGCAGTGGAGATGCTTTTCATACTCGGTATGATTTGTTGATGTTTGATTAAAACGTTTTTGTTATCATTGCATGTTTGCAGTCATGCCATTTTGCAATTTTGAACCTTACAAAATTCTGTTTACATTTATTACAAAAAAAGAATATATAAATAAATAAAATGCAAACAATTAGATAAAAATAGAAGAAACAAAAACAAAGAAAAATGGAAGCAACAAAAAACTGAAAGAATCCCTTCGATATAGAATCATATGGACAACAGGAAAAAAGCATCTGGTCTTCATCTTCATCATTACAGAATCTACATAGTGATGATTGTTCAATGTTAAGCGGATTAAGTTATTTTTTTATGGCAGTAATTTTCAACTGAAAGATTCTGAAGTAGGAATAAATTGTTGTTTCATAAATTCTTCTGAAAAATTTGTTTCCAGGGTATAAATATATTAAATTCATCGTCTAAAAAGGAACAAACGTCATGCAGTACTGCTCTGTAAAAATAACTTTTACATGATTTTATTCATCTTTGTTTTAGATAGCCATTTTTGACAGACTTGCTAGCTGTATCCATTCTTATTTTTAGTTTTTGTTTCCAGTTAATTACCAAAAATTATACACAATAATAAAAAAAAGAAATTTGAACGACAACTTTTAAACAGCTTCATCTATCAAGTCTTTCCGCAGATAGTAGGCGATTGTATTGTGCTTTCTGTAAGATAATTACTAGTTTATACCACTATAATTTTAGAGACACCTACACTGATTGCATGCTGCACACCAGCTGACCTTTATGTTTAAGCATATTGAGCAGCGTTATGAAAAGACAACAATGTTCATTTTAAATGTATTTTCTGCTGCAGCTGCAATGGTTTCCCTGACGATGGCTAACACATAACTAAACCTCCTACCTTTCTCACCCACTCAGGGTGTCTCTGTTGCCCCAGGTTACGAATCATAATTAGATTTCTCTCACTTCGACCCACTTTTCCTCCTAAGGAAGTGTGATAGCACATCTGTCATGAGGCTGACTTCCTCAACAAGTTTGTCTGGGGACAGGCAGTGATATTCATGCGAGTTTAACTCACCTGCTGTCACATGCCGTCACTTCTATCTTTCCTTTGTGTGAAAATACATCACTTTTATGGCAAGTTTCAATGAGTACATTTAGAGTGGAGCGCTGCTAAATGTTGAATTAATTTCACTTGCACTTGCAATTCAATCTTATTGCAATAAACAAGAGAAGAACTTGTAGTTGCAAGTGAAAAATTAAATGCACAACCATGGACGTGTTTCTTTTAATTAAAAAAACATTCAAGGTGGGACGCACCTTGAATGTCCTATAATCCATAAAAAAGTTTTTAAAGTTTGTTTTTTTTCATTTTCCTATGTTCAGTAGCTGCTACAACTATTATTTTAAGATCTGCTAAATTATATTCTGTGTATTACAATCTATACTAATTTTCGTTTCACTCTTTTTTCTAATAAGCTACAAATTAATGACATCTTTTATAATTTTGACAGGTTTATTACTAATTAATTTACTTGTAAATTGTGTTTGTTTGTCCATCTCATCTTCTGCTGAGATGTATCATGTTTTTCTTTCTAATATTTCTGTTTTGCTTCTGTTGTCTCTGGTCCTTTTCAGATATTATTCTGAATTTCCGCACCACCTATGTGAGTCAGTCGGGTCAGGTTGTGTATGACGCCCGGTCCATCTACCTCCATTACTGCACCACTTGGTTCTTTGTGGATCTAATTGCAGCTTTGCCCTTCGACCTCCTCTACGCTTTCAACATCACAGTGGTAAGATTACTATTTAAAATATCTTGAAGTACATTATGACCCCCAGGTTTTACTCTCTCCTGTCTCTTTAAGTGTACCAACTTTTTAGAATAGCCACTGTAGTTTTAGTAGTGTTATTCCCCCAGAGCATTGGACAGGAAATAATTATCCCTTTACATCCAGCCACTTCACTGAGCATCCTTGTTTGCCTGCGCGCTTCAGCTCTATCCTCCAGATAAACACTGGTGCTTCTTGTGGATTAGTCTTACTTTGCCACAGGCCTCAGCTGACACACAGAGACAGCTCTCTCTGACTGCAGTCTTGGTTTTGCTGAAATTGACTGGTTAAAAACTGTCCTGCTAATAGTACAGTAACATTAAATTTAGAGCAAGTGCTCCTCAAAAAAGACTATTAAAAGAGACTGAATCAAGGTTAGAAGAGAGAAGAGAATGGGCCGCAGCTTATACTAATGAATCTATATAATGTAATTAACAAAACTTAACAAATAAAATATCAATAGTTTATGTTATATTTAGAATAATATACCACTTTATCTTGCCTTTTCTGGTGTCAATATATAATATTACTCTCTCTGTACCAATCAAACTCCACAGGCAAAATCAGTAATTTTACCTCGCAGGACACAGCAGTTGCTGATTTATTACTGCCTCTGAGATGTTAGGCAGTTTAAGCAAGTGATAGAAAATGACCCGGCCTGTGTGCTCTGATCTCTTTGTCCAGACCTCGCTGGTGCACTTGTTGAAGACAGTTCGCCTGCTACGTCTGCTGCGCCTGTTACAGAAACTGGACCGCTACTCCCAGTACAGCGCCGTGGTCCTGACCCTGCTCATGTCTGTCTTTGCTCTGCTGGCTCACTGGATGGCCTGCGTCTGGTACGTCATCGGACGCAAGGAGATAGAAAGCAGTGACCCTGTTACCTGGGACATAGGTGAGCCCTTTGTTTTTTGTGAGTTTCGAGTATAATGTTCGTCCTCACTCATTAAGCTTTGCAGAGATGTTTTTTTTAGTGTCTCTCATGGTAACCCCAGTGGGCCGGCACTGCACATCTCCAGTCACGCCTGACTGCCTGCATTATTTCAACCTCTAGCTTGTCTCAGTTCAGAGGAAGTGGAGGTCACAGAGTAATTACATTATATTGCCAGTAATGCGTTATATCATTCTACATGATATCACCCAACAACCATTATAAATCAGCAAGAATAATCCACCTCTGAGGCTGGGTTGCACCAACAAGGATTCATTTTTAAGACTAAATTAGAGATTAAATTGTGGTTTAACTTTCAATTGTGTTGCACCAGACTTTATACTAAAGATTAGAAAGAGTAGATTTAAACTTCTCTTTAAATCCCTGTTTAGTTTTTAAATTCTTTTGGCCCAAATTTTAAACGCCAATTGAAAATGTGATCCAGTATTTTTTTTTTTTTTAATTCATGTGAACTGAGCACAATTTAGGGGAGGAAGACACCCCAATTGAGTTTTATGATGTGCCTCTTCTTCCTTTCACTCCAGTTTATACCTCAGCCAACAAGTTTTTCTCAAAGGTGGAGATTTTAGAAGTTCTCTGCTGAGTAGGCTAAGAGGCTAGGTTAGCTAGAAAACAATGCAATGCTTTAACTTTTTATTTTTAGGACCACAGAGCAGTCAAAAGTTCCATATTCGCTCCATATTGATTAAACTCCTAATTCATTTACGTTTACATCTCTAAACTTAGATTTACTAAACTGAAATTGGTTTCTAAATGTGCTACAGAGCTCTGCTTAATGTTGGATTTCTGGATTAGCTCATTTTAAACCCAGTTTTGCTAAACTCTTTGTTGGTGCAACAGAGTCTAGACTCCCACGTTAGTCTTAACACAACCTCGTCCCCCAGGCTGGCTGCAGGAGCTGGGAAAGCGCCTGGAGACACCGTACATCAACAGCACCGTGGGGGGTCCCTCCATGCCGAGCGCCTATATCGCCTCTCTCTACTTCACCCTCAGTAGCCTCACCAGTGTCGGTTTTGGCAACGTGTGTGCCAACACAGATGCAGAGAAAATCTTCTCCATCTGCATTATGCTCATGGGTGGTGAGTCTTCTGGTGATGACAGAAAATTCACAGAATTATTATAAATGCTCCGAGGATCTTGTATCATGTGACCCCCTCCTCTCTCACCTCCAGCCCTGATGCACGCAGTGGTCTTTGGCAACGTGACAGCCATCATCCAGCGCATGTACTCCCGGCGCTCTCTCTATCACACCCGGATGAAGGATCTCAAGGACTTCATCCGTGTGCATCGGCTGCCTCAGCAGCTCAAGCAGAGGATGCTGGAGTACTTTCAGGCCACCTGGTCAGTCAACAATGGCATAAACGCCAATGAGGTGGGTGAAGTGTTCTTGTGGTTCAGTTAGCCGAAGTAACCATGATATCTCTTAATATTTTAGTCCCGGTAAGAAGTTTTTCTGTTAAAGTGAATCTCTTCTTCATAAGTAATTCCACTGTTGAATGTGTGGGCTGCAGAAATGTCTTTTTCATGAAGAAAAAAAATACATTTTGTGTGGGTGCTAGGCTCTAGATTCAGAAATGTCATCCATAAAATGTGGGTCACCTCAAATTCTCTGGAGTCTTATTCCATTTCCTTAAGTAGACGGCACTTTGTTGCAAATAGAACTTCAGTGACAATGCCAGAACTGATCTAGGAGAAGTTCCCTGTAATTACATGAGTAGGAGTTGAAATAAAGAGAGAATACTCATTAACACCCTCTCCACCACCATCTAGATAATATATTCACTGCTGAAGGTAACAGACACAGATGCTGGTTTCTGAGATCATGCTGGCTTCAACACTTTGTGTGTGTTTTTACTGAGCAGCTCTGCTTGTCATGTGAGCGCATCGACCTTTATAACCACAATCTGTGATTCTTATCCATTCTTGCATTTAGCAGTGGTGGTGGAAGTATTTGAATCAGTTAGACTCGACATAGTAGGATCTCAAGGTAAAAATATCTAATCCCAAATGGATGTATTTTAAAGCAGGGCCAAGGGATTTTTTTTTGCAATAAATAGAACAAGACTGTAGTTTTGTTTACATTAACCTGATTATTCTCATGGCTTTCTTCTCTGGTTTGGCCCCAGACCACCTCTAAAACCACCTCTGACAGCCACGAGATTCAATCACATCACATCAGTTGATTTGTGGACTGAATAACCCGAACTGTTGGCTGAAAGTAGTGTTGGGTGTTCTCAGCAGTACCGTTTTACATGATGTTTTGTATGGTTCTTCAGTTGTCTGTCTCACTCTGACAGAACAGACACACAGAGTTTTAACTAATGCAGATGTTACCTGTCTACAACTTGAAGTGTCTTTTTAGACTTTGACTGTATTTTCAGCCGATTTAAACAGGTGATTACACTTTATAGTTAAAACCCTTGGAACAGAAAAGGGTTCTCAGTGGAACTCACTCGTTGGGTTCTAGATAAAAACCCTTGGAACAGAAAAGGGTTCTCGATAGACTCCCCTGTGTGGGTTCTAGATAAAACCCTTGTATGGCTCTTAGGAGAACCCCTTAGGTAGCTTCTTTGTAACACCCTTGGATTCACAAACTCACAAACTGACAGCAGGAGCTCTGCTGACACAGTCACCAAGAACGACATGGAGGCTTTACTCAGTAAACAGTGTGATAGTTTCGAAATCGACAATCAAAAGAGTAAAAAAGTTAAGTATTAGTGGGTGAAAACTTGGTGAAAAACCCACCAAGATGGAAGCTGTTGTGAAGTTTCTAAAGTCTGAAACCACTGAACTCCTG
Source organism: Lutjanus erythropterus (assembly GCF_056507025.1). Taxonomy (NCBI): domain Eukaryota; kingdom Metazoa; phylum Chordata; class Actinopteri; order Lutjaniformes; family Lutjanidae; genus Lutjanus; species Lutjanus erythropterus. The sequence continues at coordinate 7,179,200 of NC_139335.1, forward strand.
GAATGGTTGGATGACCTCAAAAGATCATCCACCCATAAGGTCTGGAGGATAATTAATATGCTGGAAGGAAGCAAGAAGGGTCAGGATCTGACAAAGTTTGTGACTGACATGCTAATGGAGATAATGGGCCCCGGTGTTTGAGATGCCGGTGCAGTGAAACCAACAGCCTTCTTTGTCAAATTCCTCCACTTCCACGAAAAGCACAAATTATGCATTTTAATTGATTTCACTTGTTTGTCATTCTCAACCACTGGGCCTCGGGTGAATGGGTATATTAAGCTACACGTGCTGCTACCATAACATTTTTAGTGGAACTGACCTAGATCCAATGTGACACTGACAGATGACTCAAACTATTGTTGTCCTGCTGACGTGCTGCTTTCGCTTTGCGGCCGGTGTAGACAAGAAGTTAGTGTGTTTGACTCAACTGGTGTGACCCTTTCACATTTCATGGAGTCATTTGATGTTCTCTTTAAAGTATAAATATGTCCTAGTAGAGCTTGGAAATAGATACAAAGTGACAACCAAATCATGACAGCAGCCTTCAGTCATTTGTAATATTAATAATCATTTCATTTCTATAGCACCTTTTAAAAACAGAGTTTACAAAGTGCTTTTACAGGCCAAGCAAGAGCTCAATGCTCATGAGGCTATATAACAACAGAAAGCCAAAACACTACAGCCAGACAAAAGCAAGACAAAATTCAGGTAAAATTAAAGTAAAATTAAAACACAAAGCAAAGGACGCAAGACACAGCAAAAGAATATAGAACAATAATGACATAAGAACAATAAAAAGAAGAAAAAATATGTTGATATAAATAAATAGAAATAAAATGAATAAAAAATAACAAAAAACATTGCATAATGCTGTCTTGTCCATATAAATAAATAGAATACATAAATAATACAGATAATAAAAAGATAAAAGGATAAGTCACAGTTAAGCAAGACTATAAAACGGGTTTTAAGAAGTGATTTAAAAAGATGTCTTTGATTCTGTGAGCCTTATCTCCTCAGGCAGGTCGTTCCAAAGTCATGGGGCCCTGGCGACAAAACCAAAGTCACCTTTAGATGTCAGCCTCGACTTTGGCCTGAAAGGTCCCAACTAAGGATCTCAGGCTGTGAGCTGACTCATACAGGGTCAACATTTCCACTGTGCAGTTTGGGGCCGAAGTGTAGCACGCAGGACTTGGAGCCAATCGCTTGAGCAAGTTGTATAATGTCTATTGGACCAGTTCAATAAGTAGGTGATATATGGTGCTAAGTCTAATGCCCGTCACATCCAACTGTTTGAGATGCCCGTCCCTTTTCATACAGGACGCAATGATGAGTAGAACAAATGTCACCAGTAATTAATCTTAGGGTGAGGTGATAAACTGAATCAAAGGGCTTTGGAGTGGTTTTTCCGTCGATAATGTCACCATAATCCAGGACAGACAGGAAGGCGGCCTAAATTATCTGCTTCTTAGTGAACAGAGAGCCCATTTTTGAGATGGACAGTATGCAGTCTGTTGCTGTTTGATTCTTCTGAAAGTGCTCCTTGTCATGTTTTTATCGATATTTGTGTGTAATAGTTTCGTGTAAAAGTGACAGTGGTGTTATAATGGGGTCACTGTTGCAGATGCATTTCTCTATCAAATGGATTGCAGTGGCGGTTGAAGGCAGTGGTGGAGGCAAACTGTCTGAGGGGCAAAGACAAATATAAATAAATAAATAAAAAAGGCACTAACTGTATGTGGTGGGGCAGACGCACGCCAAAAGTTGTGATGTGTTTGTGGTGAAACAGTTCCAATCTCTGGTTTAAATTTAGATTATGTGATCAATTTGATCACAGGAAACAATTAAATATCTAACTATTTGGAGGCATGTGGAGGCCAACTAATTTTCTAGCATGTAGGACAGCCTGTGGCACTTGTTTTTTCATCCACTGCAAGGCCACTTGGGAGGGCACATTATCATGTTTTGTCCACTGGAAGGTAGCTCTAGAAGACACTTTACCCTGTTTTGTCCTCTAGAAGGGCACTCTAGAGGACACTTTATCATGTTTTGTCCACTGGAAGGCCACTCTAGAGGGTCCTTTATCATGTTTTGTCCACAGGAAGGCCACTTCAGTGGGCACTTCATCACGGTTTGTCCACTGGAAGGTCACTCTAGAGGGCACTTTATCAAGTTTAGTCCAGTGGTGGGCCACTCTAGAGGGCACTTCATCATGTTTTGTTCACTGGAAGGGCAGCCCATTAGGCATTTTGTCATTTTACCCACCAGTGGTTAAAGACTAATTTCTCCTATCCTCTTTTTTTAGCTGCTGCATGACTTCCCAGATGAACTGCGAGCTGACATTGCCATGCATCTGAACAAAGACATCCTGCAGCTGCCCGTATTTGAGCGAGCCAGCAGAGGGTGTCTGCGCTCCCTCTCCCTGCACATCAAGACCTCCTTCTGTGCACCAGGGGAATACCTTATACGCCACGGAGATGCCCTACAAGCCAACTATTTTGTCTGCTCAGGTTCCCTGGAGGTTCTGAAAGATGGCATGGTCCAGGCCATCCTGGGTGAGTGTGCACCACCTGCAAAACATTTCTCCCTTACTCATTCTGTATATTTCAGCTGTTGTGCATTTTGTTGTTACCACTCTTTGTTGATTCATAATGCCTGCAGGCAAAGGTGACCTCATCGGGGCTGACCTCCCGCAGCATGACCAGGTGATCAAGACCAATGCAGATGTAAAGGCGCTGACTTACTGTGACTTGCAGTACATCAGTGTTCGGGCTTTGAGGGAGGTCCTTGGACTGTACCCAGAGTACGGCAGCAGATTCAGCTCTGACATCCACCACAACCTCACCTACAACTTGAGAGAGGGCAGTGAAGCTGATGTAAGACATTTGCTATTACTTTTAAAGCTGCTACAGCGAGTTTATAACAGGTTGTAAAACAGTCTCATTTTATTACTGATGCCTCTAAATGACCTATGTAAGATAACAAGACAATCCTCGAGACTCTGTGTAGTTCTTCATAGCTGGGTTCAGTGAAATCAGATGAAACAACCCTGTGTTAATATTTTCCAGGCAGAGCTACAGTGAGTCATATGCTAGCCAATAAAAAGGAAGCAGGAGAAAATTTTGATTTGGATAATTTGATTTTTGATGCTACAATTTATTTACTACTGTGGAAACACTACCGCTTTTGTCCACAGGGGCCTCCAAAATTAACAAAATATGAAAGTTCCTTGTAGTAGCTTTAAGCAATGGAAAATACTGCGGAGAAACACACAGAAATTTTAGTTACCCAGTTTCTTTGCTCCTGCTCATTAGCAACAGCATACCTATACTTTGCCACCAAATTTAGTATACAATGTGTGTGTAAACTTGTTAATTGTGGCTTCAATATCTCTAGGGAGGAACAAAGTTTCCATGGTCTTCCAGGCTGTCTCAGGTATGTGTGCCTCACTAAGGTAATTACTTCAGCCCTGATCTGCTTGTTACATCTGAGGGGTGTACTACACTGAAAAAAGTGACTCTCCCCCCTAGTAAATGTTACATGTTTTAATCTGGCTCATTTAATTGATTTTAATGTGCAGACATTCTGCACATGCTCACAACAAAGTGCGGCATTTTTTGAAGGATTTCAGTTAGAAGCTCCTTGAATGCTGTTCATCCAAGGCTCCGCATTTTTGGTAAGTAAGTGATTTATAACCATGGTGTGTTATATTTATACATTTTAATTTTATATAGCTAACTCTATCAGCTGTGTGTTTTGATAGTTTAACATTAGATAACATAACTTAACTTGGTCATTTAGTGTTGTGTAGTGACTGAGCTGGGTTATATGTTTAGTGATTTATGTTAACATTACAAGCTAACGTGATTTTGCCGGTTAATGAATGCAGTGTTTGTCTTGTCAGCCTGTTTTATTAATCTGTGGACACTGAATACAAGCTCACCAGTGTTATCTTATTAATGTTATTAAACTCTCTTATTAATGCTCACATGCTTTTGTCCTTGGCTGACATTTTAGTGGGCTCAGTTTTAAATCTTAAGTGAAGATACTGGTATCACATGAAACTAGAAGACCTAAGGCATTCATTGGTACCCATGTCAGCTAAATTGTTGTCAAGGAGTCTGAAAATATGCTGTAAGGTTTGGCCCTTTTCAAATGGGTTCTCTGACCTAATCTCTTAATCTGATACTTTTTAATTTCTGCTCATTCTGTTTTTATTATAGTTTTGTTTTTTAATGTTGGTGTGACATGGAAACATGGAGATTCCAGTTCTTTTGGGAGCTTATATTGTTATGGTAAATGCACTTAATAAGGTTTTTATGATTTAGTGAGATTATTGATATATTTAGTAATATTTTAACAATTGTATTTTTTTTCACACAGGCTACAAGTGATGTCAGCCTTGAAAGGACAGCAGGCATCCTTGCTGAGAATATAAGGGACATCTGATTTGGGAGTCTGGTAAGTCACTCACATGAAACAGAAACATAAAACATAAGGTAAATTTGTCTTCAGGTTAAAACCTTTAAAACCTTCCATTTGAGCCAGGTTCAGTGGTTCCCACTGAATAAATGAATGAATGAATTAATGGCTGAATGCATAAAAAGATAAATGAATAAATAACTAAATGATTAAATAAATACCCTACAAACATCATTTCATTCAGTAAACATAAAAGAATTATCTTATTGGGATTAATATGCATGAAAGCAATACTTATTTACTCATGCAGTAAAGTACATGTTATTATAATTAAACATTAACATTTATTGCATAAAGACATGACTTTTTCCTCTTCATTTCTTCAGGACATCAAAGGAGACGACATCCTAAGAGACCTGCAGAAATCCACCACTGGCATATATGTCATCAACAAGGAGGGTAGTAGGTGCTTGTTTTGAGAAAAAAAATGGATATTATATTCACTCAGTGTGTCTTTTCAGTGTGTTTGTAGATGTAATCTCAACAGCAGTTCCTCAGTGTTTTATGTCTCCCAGCTATGGATAGTTTTGCTAATTTGTGTGTTTGTACATTTTGTTTTAAAATGTGAATCGCTGACACTCTTGTTTGTAAAAATGATGTTGTATCTTGTCTTGAACCATGAAAATAAAGTAAATAAATAAAGTAAAAGTAAAAATATTTGGTTTGTTTTATTTGTCTGAATAATGAATTTATTGAAAGTTAATATATTAAAATGATTAGTAAATTCTACTCAAAACACTAAAGCTAAAAGTATAAATAATATAAACTGAAATTACTTAAAAATGAGAGGTACACTCAATTTAAAAAATCTGTGGATTTAGATAAATTTATTTTGTGCCTATAACTTTTTTTTTCAGTTTGACTTTTTGTGTGCCTGAAGGCGTTGACAAAATTCAAATCCTCAGTAAATGTCTCTTTTCTAACTTTTTTTTTTTTTTTTGAACAACCCAGCAGAATAAACTTATACAGACTCATAATGATTCATTATCACAGAGCTGGAGAGCTCATACAGGTTTGGTCAGCTAAGTAGCCTATAATTTTAATTTGAGGACAAAAAATTATCTTATAAATAGTTTTGCATACAGACATTTGTATAAATTGTGATGAAATTAACATGTGCAAATCTAATTTTGACAACCTCAGATCAGCCACATCTGCTGCCTGTTCATATTTGTTATGGCTCGGTTAAATTTACTTTGGATTATGTGCTTACTTGTCTTCTCTTTGTTGTGCATTTTGGAGAAGACTGCTAACACAGGTTAGCTAAGTGTGTTGGCTAAGTTAAAACTGAAAATAAGGGGATGAAAAGACAACCTACAAACCCTTATGTAACACTCCTAAGTAAACCCCTTAGCTTAGGGAAATATTGAGTTTAGGGGACAAAGTTTGAAGCATTGATATGATGGGAATATTGATAAAAAAAAAAAAAAGGAACCAAAACAAATCTTGCAGCTTTAAGACTCTTGCAGCTTCTGTTCATTTCCGCAAATCAAAGAAAACATCTTATTTTCCCTCCATTGTCTCCTCAGGGACACACCTCTGTGGACCATAAACTACCCTTTATTATTGAGGCAGATGAAGCGGGACCTGGAGAAGACACGAGACGCTCTCAGCAGAGGAAAGTGCCCTTGTTACATGGAGTTGGCAGCCCCGTTCATCAGCCCTGCCTCAGCACCCTGTTAGGAGAGGAGCTCCGCCACATCAACGCACTCCGCCTCTGTCGCTCACCCGTTCAGGACGGTAGAGGCCGCAGTCCCTCTCCTCAACCATTCGCCACTGACGAGCTGTCTCCGTCTCCCGTGCCCAGGCTTCCTGTTGACCCAGGCTTGAACCACCGGCCTGCCAAGCTACTCATGCCGTCTTTACCTTGTGTTAGTCCACTGAACCTTAGTCCAAGGTGACCTGCTCACCCTGCTTCACCTAAATATGGTTCAGTCATCAGTTTGCATGCATTTAAAATGATCCAACACTGATTTGTGTCTCTGCCAGGGTCGTGGATGGAATTGAGGACAATGGTCACACATTTCATTTTAATGTGGAGCAGAGCGAGACAAAGACTAACGTAGCAGGTAAAGTCTCTGCAAGCTGGACAATGAATGAAATGTTGGACTGGAGACAGCAAAAGTCTTTATTAAAACACTTTTCAATAACAAATGCTGAACTCAAGCGAGGTTGAACAATCTCAGGAAAAAATCAGATTTGTGACACTTTGTCTCTTTGTCTGTATTCAACCAGTACCTGTAATCTTACTCATATGGGATCAGATGTCATATTATATGCTCAATATTTTTTTATCCTTTTTCAGACCGATTCCAGGTGAGTGCTAACCTGCTTCTGGAGACAGAGGAAGTGAGACAGAACATCAGCAAACTGAACAAAGAGGTATGGTCAATCTTTGAGTTTTAGAAAGCTCAAAAAAATTGTATTTCAATGATTGTTCACAGTTTGCTGTGAACCTCATTGGTTGTTTACTGGGTGCTTGAAAATTAAATGGTTTCATTTGAAAATATTAAATTATTAGTCATCATTCCTTTCAATTCAGTGAGATTACACAACAATGAAACCCTGGAGAACGTACTCCAATTTTACCTGCACACTTTGACAAAACTAGGCCTTTATCATTTCCCTACAGGTGTGTCATTGATTCTTGTCATTATGAGTTGTGTAAAATTATTTCAGAAATGCCCTACAGCCACATTTTCTTTTTCCTCTCAGGTGAACAACTTGAACCAAGAGGTATCCAACCTGGCCAAGGAGCTACACGACATAATGCATTTCCTTCCGTCTCATATGGCCATGCGCCATTATACCCCTCCAGTCTCCTCATATTCCTACGGCATACCGATGGCTCCCAGTCCTGGTGTGACTGCGTCCAGCAACTTCCAGCCCCATGTCCCCTTGAATATTTCCACAGGGCTGCACCTCCATCATGAAGCCATCAGCCATCCTGCCAGGAATGTGTGGGGCTGCAGCGGGATGTCGTCTCAGGGCAGAAGTCCCACCTTGCTGCGCTCTTCAAGCCCGATGTCATCCTGTTTGCACCTGTGCTGCTCTGACAGAGAGGGGGGCACAGCCCACAGGTTACAGAGCCAGTGTGGCACCTTCCAAACCTCCAGAACAACTCCAAACTCTCCTTACATGACCCACCGGCATGCGCAGGGGAGTCCATCCCTCCTGGCACTCAGTCCGGCCTTCAGTAGCTTCCCGGTGATGTGTCAGGCCCCGCAGGTGGCCTACAACGCCTCCGTTCCCACCATGAGCAACTCTCGCCCACTTTGTTCTCCGGGAAATTCTGGCTGCTCCCATCCATCTCTGAGTGTTCAAACCAATTCTGATCCCACCCAGACACCCATCCATTCCTCCATCACCCCCACAGGCCAGCTGCAGTATCACACTACCTTCAGCTCCCTCACCTCTCCAGGAGTCCACAGCTCAGTCTGCACGGGGCACAACCAGAGCCAGCAGGGCTCCATCAGTGGCCCCAGGCAAAATGACCCGGTCGGATCCAGCCCCGTCCGCCACACACAGCACCTCCTCTTGGGGCAGGTAACAGACAGAGACTGTAGAGCTCCACTGTATCCAGAGAGGACAGACAGTGTTGAATTTCAGGGTGTGAGCAGCAGTTCTCCAACTGCAGAGGTTCAACCGACTCTCTTGGACATGGTTGACATGGAGGGAATACAAACACCTCACTGATGACCTCAGTATCTTTTTGTGTCACTGTATGAAAGTAATGACTTTATAGTACCTTTAAAAACTTTTGGTGTAGATTTTTCATCAAATAAAATGTTCTCTGGCCAAATGCACAAACAGCTGCTGAAACCCTACTGCCACAACCAAATAAAATTTAATTTGATATGTACACACTCTCTCTTTAGCATTTAATAGAGGATCATTTGGATTTTTATTTAAAAAACAAACAAAAAAACAGTTGTTATCTGATACACTGCAAGACATCAAAACAAGGGAGATTTACTGTGTAACGGAAATTGTACCGATTCTCTGTGACCAGGATTGAAATGCCAGTTATGAACTGTGGGTCGGCAGCGCCATCCAGTGGTGAGGTTTGGTTTCAGCAACGAAGGACTGACATTTCATCACACACAGTAAAGAGGAAGAAACATGAACATAATACTCATCTGATTATTCACAGTGAAACTTAACTGTAGTCTACAGTTGATAAAGAAAATTTAAACTGGCATTGCATCAGCATCTGTACTGTTCATTTTTGCAGTACACCGTAAAAACACAGATATTTTTAGGTTTGAGCCCAACACAAACTCTTCAAGGTATAATATGCAACATCTACAAAGACTGCCCTCTGCCTGTATTTTCTTATTTTCACATTATTTTGCTGTGCTCAAGATATTTCACCGACCCAAAATGTCAACTATCTTTCTGGTGCATTTATGGACAGCTTGGACAAATCCTATTGATTCTACCTTTAAGTTCTGAAAAAGGTTTACCAACTAATAATGTTTTGATAAAGAAGAAACTCAGAAATCTCATGAAGGCAGTTGCCATGAACTTCTGCAGCAGTTTGTTTTTTATTTATTTGTTGTTGTTGTTGTTGTTGTTGCTGTTGTTTAAACCTTTATAAAAACCCATGTGAGCACTGACCAGACCAGGGTACCACTTTGGGCATTGCTATTTTGTGCACTGAAAACATTTTGAGTTTTACAGTGTTTTTTTTTTTTTTTTTTTCATTTAATTTGTGGAGGAAGCCCTTACAAAATAGTCCTGCAGTAATTCACAGTCCTGCACAATGCCTGCATACTTCTTACAACATCCTTCTTTTTCATTCCTTCCTTCCTTCCTTCCTTCACAGCTGAAACATTTTCCTGAAGAACTTTTGTGTGCGGGAATGAAAAGTTCATGTTAATGCCCTTCCAGAATTAAGAATTATCATTTTGCAGGGGGGCAATATGTTAAGATGCCCTTACAAAATAGTCAAGCAGTAATTCATCCATTCATATTTCTGACTGAACTAAACTTTTGGATATAATGAGACACAGACACTCTGAAAGCCTTCAGCAGTGTGTCATACACTTATGTTTGTCTTCACTTACAACAAGTTTTTATTTGAATTTTGGAGGATAGCAAAAGTTCAAGAGACTACTATTATAGTCTTAACCAACACAAGTTCTCAACCGGGTAATACGCTGCTTCCAGGCCTCTTGTACGTCACCGTGTAGCACCTAACGTGAAATCCTGACCTGCATGTTACCTGTAATTCTCATGTACACAGTAGCATTAGCTTGTCATCTGTAAAAATAAACAAAAAGAGTCATTCTTCTGTCCATGTTGAGTTATTTAATTTAAAGCGTCATGTAGAGGTTTTATATTTCTTGGTTGAATTTGTCTGAAAGAAGCAACATTTTTGTTCAAGAGACAAATTATTGCTTTGAAGATCAGGAACAGGATTTGAATATCAGGCGAAACCATCCTCTGGATCATAACGCTCATGATGATAGTCTGATGCTACATTATCGCAGTATTATCTACGTGTTCAGGCTGCATGCTTCGTTGTGTCATTTTGCTGGTATGACTGTTTCTCAGGCCCAAAACATGGTTCCATTAGCTGTTGTTATTTTTTGGAAATGTTTTTCCTGTAATCGATTTATTAAAATGAGTTACAGATTCCTCCTTCAGTCTGATCTCTTTTCTCTGGATGTTCATCATCTCCAGTGGTGGAGGAAGTATTCACATCCTCTGCTGTAAAAATACTCCATTATTGTAAAATCCCTGCACTGAAAATGTAACTTAAATAAAAACATCAGGGAAATAAAAGTACTCACTGCAGAAAAATTGCCCCTGTAACTCTATTATATCTGTAGATTATTATTCCTCATGCATTAATGTAAGAGCAAGATTTTACTGTTTTGTTATTTTGTATAGGACCACCACCGCAGATTATTCTGCTGATTATTTTCTCCATTAACTGACTGATCGTTTTGTTTGTTAAAAAAAAATGTTTAAAATAGTTTCAGTGTCACAGTTTGTTTTGTCCAACCAACAGTCAACACCTCAAAATTATTACAAATAAATTAAAAATTACTGAGCTGGAACCATGATGAAATGTTCTTACATGAAAAATTACTTAAATGAGTGTCAAAATAGTTAATTAATTTTATGTGTAATCATTTCAATAAGACATTTCCATATGTTTTTTGAGCAAAAATCATGTTTTGTAAAGTAACAAGTAACTAAAGCTGTCAAAAAATGTAGTGGAGTAAAAAGTCCATTATTTCCCTCTGAAATGTTGTATGTATAACCTAAAGTAGCCTTAAAGAAATATACTGAGCCGATATACAAGTACCTCCAGTGTATACTTAAGTACAGTATTTGAGTAAATGTACTTAGTTACATGCTGCCACTGATCAACACTGTCTAGCTGCAAAGAACAACCAGCAAGTACATATAAATGTGTAAATGAATCTTTATCAGTAACAAACACAACAAGACTGCAGGCGCCCAGGAATGACAAATATAACTTAACTGAAGAAACTGGTGGGTGAGAAACAACTGAAAATGGATCTGAGTTTTGAAGAAGAGGACTCTGCCATACTTTATTTAAGATACTGTATGTCTGCTTAAAACTGTTAAACATCAGTTTGAAACCTGAACCCACCAACATAATATGTGGACTGAGACAAGGTGTGGGAAGTTTACCAGATGGAACAAATAATGTACTCCTTCAGACTCCAAAAATATATGTTTATTAACAAGTGGAGCCCTGCCATCACTATGCAGTGAAGTGATCTGAATCCTCCTACACATTCTGAATCATACATTCAAATCAACTTACCTCTGTGCATTTACATAAATTCCCCTTTTCTTTTACTTTCGTATTTTTGTAATCATCTTTTTATAACGTGTACCTTTGTTCGAAATACTGCTGTAGTTTCACAGGAACACAGTTTTGCAGAATTTCCCAACCAATGGAAGGGAATGGTGACCAGTTTTCAAATGTAAAAAAACAACAGAGTTAAGATATAAAATGCCTCCATACTGCTCGTCAGGTGTAACCCAAGTCTCCTAAAGCCCCAATATGCCATGTCGACTTAAAAAAAAATGTACACCATTTTTTCAGCCTGAATCTTCACTGTAGATCCTTAGCTTGGAGCCACGTTCACTTGTACAGTACATGCACACTGAACTGGGGGTGCATGGTGTGACAGTGTACAAACGGCATGTCGGGACTTTAGGAGATTCAGATTATGACAGACAAGCAGTATGGAGGCAGAGATTCTGCAACACTGTTTTTTTTGAGGGCGTGAACTATCCCTTTAAAGACATAAGTAAAAATGTAATCAAGTATTTCATGAAACTAAAATGTAATTACATTTTTCTCAAATATAATTATATAAAGGCTGTTGCCAATTTTTGTAATCTGATTACTTAATCTCGATTACATGGATTACATGTAATTCATTACTACTCAATTCTGTCTATAAACAATATAGATGCAGCTGTAAAAATAAAAATACAGCAGGAAAATTGTAAGTATGAATGTATAAGTTGTTCAAACAGAAATAAAATCTAAGTTTAAAAAGTGTTCAGAAGTTTTTTTTTATGTGTTATGCATATTTTATTTTTAATTTTAGATCAGTGGGTATATTTAAATTAAGCCTGTGGTCCTGCACACCTCCTCTGTTCTGCAGACAGTGGTTTCTTCTTGTGCAGCCGGCTGCTGTCATTGGTCAGTCAGCCTCTGACAAAAAGTGGGACGTTCCCGGAAAAATTGCTAACCGGAAGGGAAGGCCAGAGCCCAAGAAGAAGAAGAAGAAGAAGAAGAAGAAGAAGAAGAAGAAGAAGGAGAAGAAGAAGAAGACAGCCGCCGCCGCCGCTGCTGCCGATGAGACCAGCGAAAGAAGAAAAAGTATTGTAAGTCAAACAACTTGACATTATAGAAGATGGTGGGGAACAGGAATGCTGAACGCATGCTGGTCCGGTGTCGGCCAGCTAATAACCGTATTTGGATACCCTCTGTCAAATTTTGTCAACCGATCAGACAAGTCTGAGTTCAGTCGAAATGTCCATCAGACTGGCTCGAGACAGGCTACGAGCTTCTAGCCCCGTGAGACTACATAAAATGTCCCAAATGCCCTGGCACGAACATTGCTGAGAGGCATATGACATTGTGTTTTTGTCCGCAGCAGACACAATAACAAGTCCGAGTCGGCGAGTTTGTCAAATGTCAAACAGCTGACGACGTGGGGCCGAGGAAAAGGAAAGTTCTCTATTGACGTTTTCGACACTTGGCTGTGGTTGCTAACCTTGCTAACGCTATCAGAATTCAAGTTTCCCTTTCATGGACTTAGGTTACCAGTAACTGTAGTTTTTGTCGACGATTCACGCTAGCAAGCTAGTGCTAATGCTAGCTAGGTAAATGATAATGTCAATAGCTGACGTTAGCTAAGTTAGCAAGTTGGCAAACTGCTCGCCTCAACTAGCCTGAACGTTTCTGGTCAGTGTTGTGTTATCTGAGTTATTGATGGCGGTCGCCCTTTTTTAAACTGACGTTCAAGGCCTGGGCGATATATCTGAAAAACCTATCACCCTAGTGAAGTCTTATATTGGTCTATATCGATAATTATTGATCATGTAGGTTGTGACAGACGACATGTTGGGCACTTCAAGGGGTGGACGCAGCTAAGGTGATAAAATGAGCAGGGGTGGAAGAAACTAATTACAAATACTCAAATGACAGTCATTAGGTAGTTTATTGGGTCCTTGTTCTTATATGAATCGATTTTCAAGTCAGTACTTTCACTCATACTTAAGTATGCACTGCAAAATGTAATCTACTTAGTCTGCTTTTAAAATTATTGTAGAGTGCTAAGTACAGTGTGAATTAAAATCTAAAGCTTTCATCTGCATTTTAAAAAGCCAATAAGGTTATCTGATCACATACTGACCAATGAAAACAATGACATACAACCAAAAAGCAAAATAAAATGCTGCAGCTGCACACATTTGGAGTAAGGATGTGAAGTTAGTTAGTTAGTCCAGAAAATATCAGAAAATGTTGATTGGTGTATTCTAAAGTCCAAGATCACGTCCGCTAATGTCTTGTTTTGCCCAAAACCCAAAGGTACTCAGTGTACTGTCAGACAGGAGTAAAGAAAGTAGAAAATATTCATATTTAAGCTGTTCTTTATTTAAAAAAAAAAAAAAAAAAAAAATTAATAATGAGTAGTTGATTAATCATTGTTGATATTGTGATATTATTGTAGGCATGACTGTTGGAGCTTTTATAAAATATTAACCCAATATTTGGATAAATAATAATGAGTAATGTTGATATAGTGACTAAGTAGGTAAAGACAAATAATAGAACAGCTTCAGCATCTGTTAAGTTCAGAAAAAGACATTGCTTTACTGTAATGGAACGTTTAAAACCAGGAGAAGACAACATTGGGTATTCTAGATATTGGGTTCTCACGGTACAGTGATGGTACAAACTAATGTGTTGCTGTAGATTAAACTGCCCAACACTATATATAAAACACTGATTGGGGTCAGTATTTTCATCGTGTGGTATTAGTACTTCACTAAAGTAAAGGGTCCGAATACTTCTTCTACCACCGTTGATGACACTGGTAGCATGTATTTGTTGGGTAGAACATTGCTATCTTTCCTGGACTTGTGCCAGCTAGAAGCCAATAAATGTTTAACTGTTAAGCCACCTCTTTTCATCAAGTGTAAAGTGTAAATGGTCATTTGCGTTTTTTTAATCTCTCTAATGTATTGTTCTTGTGGTTGCAATGTGAAATTCATACTTCAGTTCACAAGTTTGCCTTGAAGCTTTAATTTAGGAACTCATCTCAGATAGTAAGTAGGGTTTTTCACTCCCTGGCCAGGAACTATCAGCTAACATTAAGTGTCATAAACCTGTCATTTCTGCTGACAGCGTTTGTGTTGTAATTCAGACAGTTTACATTGTTGAGATGATTTGTAACAGACTCTTGAGTTTGTCCTACACATCTTATTCTCCAGATGTAAGAAAACATGTTTGTTTGCTGCAGACTCCAACAAATGTCACATCAGTTAGATTTTAACATTCTCCTTTTCCACTGAAAATGAAGATTGTGATGCAAAAATTAGTAATCATTAATCTTATCACACATACAATATCTGTCAAAATAATCGCAGTATGATTTTTTTTTCCCCCTTTCACACAGTGGTAATTTTTAGTGTTTGCTTCAAACTTTACATTGTTTACGTTATTATGTGTATGCATGTGACATGCGTCTCCTGAAGTTGCATTTAAAAGAAAATATATTCACATGTGCATCTTTGTAGCTCATTTTTATGACTTAATAGGGGAAATGGAATTTGTACTGTTGGGACAGAGAAGGGACAATTACTTGCTCAGACTCTTGTTATGTTTATGGCGCATGGACCTTGTCCTTTGAAAGCGGTTATACATCTTTACCAACCAGCCCTGATAGAAGGACTGTTAGTTTGTCCTCTGTCAGTGTATGTAACACCTATGTTTGGGGTTTTTGAGCATAACCCTCACTTTTCTTGCTCAGGTTGTGTCTCAGCACTGTTTAAAGCTGCAGGTAGCTGAGGTGTATCATGAATTGAGTGCTCAACTTTCCAACACCTGTGCCCCAACTTAAATTATTTTATATCTGCAGAAAGGAGCAGATTGTGAAGCTTTTGTTTTGATCACTTACAGAAAACTTCTAGCAAAAGAGACAGAGTGTTTTATGTGGCTTGATGAGCTGAGAGGTGCAGAAAGGATTTTATTTTCATTGCAGCTAGTATGGAAACCGGTATTTGCTTTGAGATTTTCATGCATAAAGGAAGAATTCGCAAGAGAAAGTCTTCCTCTTGTCTTTTCACGTGCCATCTTTAGACAGGAAAAACTGCGCAAGACTCAGCCTATATTGTAGTAATCTCATCTGGTGACTGAGCAATTATGTAACTTGATAGTTAAAGAACTGCTGTTGTACATTTATATCTCAGTTGGTAACTGACTTTTTAGTTCTGAATTTTTGACTGTGATTTGACAGGGTGGTGCAGATTTTTTGTTGGACTTGTGGATAACTACATTATATTCCTCTTTTGGGGCACTGAGCTTTTCACACAGAAGTCACGAGAAAAGGAAGTGCGTGTGGTTTCCTATTGGCCACGCTGACTGCTGGTGATGAGTATCCTGTTTGCTTTTCCTGAGTTATGTCACCAGTTTCCCTGTCACTATTCCCAAAGCCATTCTTAATTAGAAACCTGAACTCTAGCAGGACATACCTTGGATCAAGAGCTTTTCCTGTTTCATTAGAAATCTCTAGGATTCTTCTGCTCTGGTGTCTTTGTTGTGTTGCATATGCCTTTTTTTCCAAATATATGTGTAGTTCTTGAACACGTGGTTTCACTCTTCATGGAAATTTGCCACTTCCAAGAAGAGACCTTTTGGCATTATAGACAAAAGGAGAATGATGATGCACCCCCCCATATCAGACACCACCTGTTCTTCCAGGACTCCACCCTTCAACACTTCAGCATCACAAGTCCCTGCTTGTTTTCCTGAAACTAGTATGGTGGCACCAACCACAGAGATCGTTGGACTATTACTTAAATGGAAAATGGAACTGACTCAAGATTTTTGCAGTCATTATATGTTGGCAGACTGTTAAGTGTACTGCTAACTACATGGTTTTCTGTAATCAGTAGCCAACTTCCTTGTGAAGAACTTATCCTGTAATAAAACTTAAATCGTGTGGACTGCAGTGGTGAAAATTACCGCTAGGGATGCATAATATCGGCACGCCATCGGTATTGGCTGACAAAGGCTTTAAAAAGAAAGATCATATCAGTCCCACATGAACGTTTCTGCTGATATGACAGGCCGACAAGATGATGCTTTAACTTTGCAAACACAGCTCAAGTATGTCTGCGGTGTGGAGGTTTTTTTGAAGAGCTTGAATTGGATGGGTTATTGCCCGGTTTTATTTTAATGTATTTGATGTCTGCATCATTCTTCCGTAATAAGAGTACAGCTGCAACAGTTAATTGATTATTTATATTAATTGCCAGCTATTTTCATAATCGATTAATTGGTTTGGTAATTTTGTATAAAAGAGTCACAATTCTCTGATTCTAGCTTCTCAAATATTTAATTAGTTTAATGATTAATCAGCAATTAAAATAAATAATCTTTCATAACAGGCGTAGATAAGAGTAGGCATAATGATATGTTAATTCCACTACAGGAGAAAGTTAATGTTCAATGAAAATAAGTGCATATATCGGTATCAACATCGGCCACAATATGTTAGAAAATATCTGCATATTAGATAGCAGCAAAAATCCCATATACTGATATCCATATTTATCATGCATCTTTTCTTTTTTATTTAATTATTTCCAAAATGAGTCTTCCATGTTTTGTTCATGCTGAGGATGAAGAGAAGAATCCAAACAATGTCAGACTGACACTGCACAAGGTATCATATAAAGCACTAACAAAATATAATATGATTTTTTTTTTCCTCTGAAACCTGAAGTCTTAAAAACATTCTTGAAAACTGTTCACAGGAGCTCAGATCTAATCATTTTGCTGAAGTTTGCAGCACAAGGAATGTTTGAACATGAATGTTAATGTTTCTGAGAAGCATTTTATGACTTTATTGCTGTCATTAATGAGCATTACCACAGCTCATATAAAATTGTATTTTGGCAGCTTACATGTGACAACACAACACAGAAAGAAGGGAATCATTTGACTGTTTCAGGGTGAGCAGCAATTATTTGTAGGAATGTTAACTAATTTTTTCAGGTTTTGAATTTGAAGAACGCTGCCTTAAATGAGTTCTTTGTATCAACACAGGTATTTAATTTTATTTAGGTGATCAGTGCACTGCAATCCCTGTTAAGTGCATGGATATCATGCTGGCAGCAGAGCATACAGGAGGCCACGATGAATATTTCACAGGCTCTCCCTCCGGTTTGCTCCCTCTTCCTGCCTTTTCTCCTCCCCCTTTCTCTGACCCATGTCCCACTGTCTCTCTCTCTGACCCACTTCCCTGTGGAGGTCTTCGGAGCCCATTAGGGATGCCATCAAAGCATTCGTCGCAGGCTGCTTGAGATGTGTGCAGGTCTGTCTCAGTGCAACAGAGAACCTCTGATTGCAACAGTCACTTCTACCTTTTACATGATAGTCTGTGCACTGGCATAGATGTTACTCTTTTGGCACTTAGCAGTTAAAACTACATCATCAATCAGTACAATTTAATACAATAACTGTTCCTATCAGTTGTTGTATTCTGCAGAACCTGTTGCTTTCAAAAAACTTCAACCCACAGCACTTAATCTGTGTTGCCTCCTGTGGGCTGCTCTGTATGTCTTTAAAACCTTCCTTCACTGTGAGTGGCTTAGTATTTTGCTGCTGGCCAAAATGGAGAAAAGTAGACACAATGAAAAGTAACTGTGCTTAACAAACCCCTTTCCTAAGGCCTGTTGTTGGTAGAGGAATGTTACCTAACTGTCCAAAACTTCCAAATCAGTAGCACCGAGCCAGCAAAATTTTGTCTTGTAAAATTGTCAATGTGTGATGAAAGCTTTGCAAAAGAAAACATACATGCGTGACTTTATAGGCCTGTATTTTGTCTAATTAAACTAAAGCTAATCATTCCTAGAATTGAATTCTATTGCACATCTTCTGTTCAAGAAAAGAAATTTTTGTTTTTGTGAGTCGAGGTGTTTTGTATGTCAGTTTCTACAAACCTGGTCCATCATCCCCGCCTTCTCTTTGCTCTTTCTAGCGACGAATATGAACAGGTGAGAGCTCAGCTCTGCTGCTTGCAATCAAATGAGCGCAGATCAACTTCAACCCAGTGAACAAACAGGGTGCCTTTATTCCTCGTCCAACTTCGCTCCCGCTGTGAAGGATTCCTTCTGCTCTTTCACGCCTTGTGATTATGTCTGTCCACAAGTCAAAGGATCCAATGAGACCTTTAGTGCACTGCTGCTGTTGGACGCAGGTGTGCTTCCATGCACCCCTCATAAAATTAGGGCTGTAGTACCTAATAGTTTGACTCTTCGTTCATGATGTTGACATTCAAATTTTAAATTAACATTTGAATGCGGTGCAGCTATTTTTTGCATGTCATTTCAGTCTGATTAAACGGTGGTATTTCTGCACAGTTATAGATAAAATTTAAGCTGCACAAATATAAGCATGTTATTATTATACTATTTGGATTCCAGTAGTGGCATAGGATTGTTTCTGATTTGTGTGATTCAAACATTTCCAGTAAGTCTAGGGTGTTGTGAAATCCAAAAGTCAAAATCTTTTGAATAAACATAGATGTAATCAATTCCAAAATTCTTAACATGTTTTTATTGGGGCCCAACAACACTTGATTTTTATAAATAATAAATGTAATATAATAAATATATAATAATTAGAAATTAGAAAAACATGAATAGAGCAAAATATATGTATATATTAAACCTGAATTTAAAAAAAAAGGGGGCAATTATACAGACGATGCTGCTTACAAAGATAACAAAAACCATCTGCTATATGTTCTGTAAAAAAAAAAAACAACAGCTTAGTTTAGGCGCATATGCTGTGAAATGTATTCTGATACCATTACAGACCAGTACAGCTGTGATAAGCCTATATTGGGCTGATAATATCAATCAACTGATACAATGGTCAGGCTTCAGTTTATATCTGACAAAATACTCTGTGCCAATCCATATTTGTTTGTATTTAGTTGTTCAAAACATTTCCTCTACACTCACACACAGGGGTGTTTTAATAGGACGGTCTAGCAGCAAGCTAACAGAACCACAAATTACATGATGTTGACACAACTGACGAGTTATATTCATTAAAAAAAAGTTGATTTAATAAAAAGAAAGACTAGGTGAAATGATGTCATGAAATAAGAAGACAGCCATTTGAAGCCCTACCTAAAATCTATAGGCCTGTCAAAAGTAAATAGATTTGGTAGCCTGCTGAAGTTAGACTATTTCTTAAATCATAGCACATGCAATAAAGTCACTGTTATGTAAGCCAACTTATTTTTACACTTGAGAAAACAGTAAAGGTACTGGTATGTTTTTATATGCAATGATGCTCTCTGATGTCTAAAATTAAACTAATGCTGCACAGCATAATGGCAGCCGAGACGTAGACCTGCACAGCAGAATTTAGTTCATATAACGAACATATGCAGGGTGGCTGGTGCACTGTCAAATGAAACATGCCAGTTCTGAATATTTTATGGACAGAGCCATGATCTCTTGTCACATGCTGAAGCTTAAGTCTGGCTCAGTAACGAGCAGAGAAAAAGGCAAGCACAGCCAAACTCTGCAGACCATCAGCAGTGACGCCTTCACTTCAGTTTTCCTCATTCTTGACATTTCTCCTCTCGCCCAGGAACAGTCAAACCTCCTGCTTTTCTTCAGTGGTACATTGTATTTCTGCACGAAGTGGCGACACAGCTGAGGCTATCCCAAGTTTTAATGTGCTCAGCAGTAAACCGTGTTCTGCAATCTTCACTTCCTGCTTTGAGCTGAGTTGTGTTTCCTGTCCTTTGACCAAGCAGAAGCTGGCTGACCTCACATGTATCAGCCAACTGAAAAAAGATTAGGCAAGGTTTCAGATACGCAAAGCAGGCTAGAGGAAAGACAGTAAATCATTGGCTTATTTTGACGTCTTGTTACGCTGTTGTTAAGCTTATTTGAGCCAAATAAGGCTGAATGAAATTTTTAATTTTCTAAGTCAATCTGTTGATTGTCTGAATTGTTGATTAATACTATTTTAACATATTGAGTTTATTATCTGGTTTTGGTGTCACCACAAAGATCTTAACTCTGTTTAGTAATTGCTTGAAATTGTAGCTTGACAACGGTTTAGAGATGACTCAGAACGTGTTGAACTTCCTTGGGGAGGGTGTTAGGGCAAAGCTTTATGCTAATTTCTGTGGTTTACATATGTTTTCATTTCTGCATTGTTGGTTTTATATTTGTTTAACCTGCCTCTGTGCCACTTCTGCAAAAATTTCCAATAATTAATTATTTGTAAGCTGTCAAATTAATCATGAACTATTTTGATAATACGTTAATTCTTTTGAGTCCTTTTTTAAAGAAAAAATTATGCAAATTCTCTGATTTTAAGCATCTCAAATGTACAGTATGTAATAATAATGTAAATAATATCTGGTTTCTGAAGATTATCTTTGGGTTGTGGACAAAACAGGACATTTGAGGACATCACCTTAGGCTTTGCGAAACACTGATCAACATTTTTCACCATGTTTGGACATTTTATGGACCAGCTAGTCAATTATTTGAGAAAATAATTAATACATTAATTGACAGTGGAGGTAAAAATGTTAGTTGCACCGCTGCTCTGTACACTCGCATCATCGATTCTCCTGATCCATATCATTTTATTTGTATAGCTATGTATTTTTATACCATGTTTATTTTGATATATATTTATTTATTCTGTACGTTCCTTTAAGCAATTATGCTGAGGTAAAGCAAAAGTAAGAGTTTCATTCTGCGGTGTATAGTGATGTCAAAAAACGCACTGTGGGGACAACCTGTGGGAGCGTGACAGAGGACATAGTTTCAAATAAGACGGAGTTTGTTTATACTAAACATGGTTAAATAATATACTCTCTATCTGAAGGCCCAGCGCCAGTGTGATGCAGGTTTATGTGTCAACAATGTAAAAACAAAAGCTTTAGTGCTTATATATTTTACAGTTAAACTATATTTTACTTGATTCATAAACAGTTCGTCAGGTTTTCACTGACTGTGACATTAAGTAGGTAACGTGGTTGTTTTAAAATAAACCCTGTAGTAAAGCTTAACACGCTGAATGTGTTTTGTTCTCCAGCTCCCACTGGTGAGGTCTCCTCTTCCTCTGGCTCATCTGCCTGCCTGAACTGAACGTGCCCCCCCGTCTAGCTCAGCCTCACCCAGCCCTCACCGGCCCCTGCACCGAGCCCAGGCCCGGAGTCGACCAGACGTCCTCCCTCTTCTTCCACCCTTCAGCCTTCTTTCTCCCGATCTTCAACACTGCGCCATGGCAGGGCGAGGCGGACCAGCGCGGACCAACGGCACAGCGGCGAGCAACAAGATCTGCCAGTTTAAGCTGGTGCTGCTGGGGGAGTCGGCGGTGGGAAAGTCCAGCTTGGTGCTGCGCTTTGTCAAAGGCCAGTTTCACGAGTACCAGGAGAGCACCATCGGAGGTGAGGAGTTTGTGTTTGATTCCCGGAGTCATTTCTGCTCATGCATGATATTTAAAAGGATATGATCAATGAAATTATTCAAAACTTCTTTTATAGAGTAATAACTGAATTATTACACAACTGCTACAGTTTTCATCCCATGCATCATGTCTAGAATCTATATTTTCCTCATGTGCTCTCACTCAAAATTTTTTAAACATGTTAGTGGATATACCATGAATGCTGGAGCAGAAGAAAACAAGTCCTTGCCAGTACAGAGGAGCTGCTTGCTCGTCTGTCTTAATCTTTTCTGTTGTCAGAGCCTGTGCAGAAGGAGTGGCAGAACCAGTTCTTTGCAGCCGATCACCTGACTCTCCCATGAGCCACTAGTCTCCTCACACATGGTGGGCAGAGTGTATTGATTTTGCAGAAACAAATTACATTTCTTAATACTTTTGGAGGTGAAAACGGACAGAAAATGATTTTAGATAGTCCTGTGTAAATGCCAGCTCTTCAGCAGCAGAGGAGCGAGGTTACTGGAAACGGGAAGGAATTGAGACAACAATGCAGGTTTCCTGGACCTCCTGTAGATCAGTGAAGCTGATCAAAGAGTATTGTTACACTTCATAGCAAGAATATGATCATGTGTCTGTGACTTTGACATTTTGCAAAGTGGGAAGCTTAAACGTGTTGTTTTTCCTACATGGTGGCCACTACAGCCTGAGGGCTGCACGAGTAAACTTTTAACTGGGATGTGAAATGCAAATCCTCCCTCAATCCAGCTGGAAAAACAACAGTGACAGGTTTCCACTGGAGCTGCTGATGTCTGAGAGTCCGCTTGTTGCTCATTATTTCATTAACTTCACTCGCATATTTCCCACAGGCCTCCCACAGCCTCTGCACTCAGTGTCAATCTGTGGGTTTGTAGGTAAATTTAAAAAGTAATGCTGAATAACTAATGAGGACATTAATGCAGGCCTCGGCTATAAGTATTCCCTGCTTGATCGGGGGAAAGTTAAACACCATGCTGGGCTAGTACATCTAGCAACTCACTTGCCAAGAGGGAAAAAAATTTATTAATCCATGAAACTATTTTGAAAAAAAAAAATGCTGAAAATGCTGTTTCATTTAGATATGGAAATTCCCTACTTTTCTCTCTTTGTTTTTTTGTCATATTTATCTGAATATCTTTGAGTTTCAGTCTGACAAAACAAGACATTTAAGGACATCACCTTAAACTTTGAGAAAGTTTTTTAAATATTTTTTCTGACATTTTATAGACATTGCAGCCCCAGATTAAACACCACCTAAACTACTAATAAATAAAATAATTTGGAAGTAAAATTTCATCACATTATGGTCTTAGATTTTTTTAAAAAAAGAGATCTATTCAAGATGTAAATCCACTGATAAAATGTTTACTCAGATTCAAAGAGGCTTTATTGGTGTGACCATAACAAAATAAAGTATTGCCACGGCACAATCAAGATGCAAAATACTTAAACAGAGATAAAACAAAATGTTACAGCAACATTAACGTGCGAGCAGGAACAGGAAACTGAACATAACTGATGGATATCAGCAGTAATAAAATAATAACAATCATGCGTATTTGTGTGTGTGTGTGTGGGAACATTTTCAAAAATTTACATGAAACAACTAACTCAAAACTATCGGAAAGAATATTTATGGAGGTTTTAATAACGCCACAAATCCAAAGGAAATATAAAGAAATTTCAACTCTGAGATGTTGGAGAGAGCGTGGCGAGCAGACAGCAAACCACAGTCACATATTTTGGTTATGTAAAGTGATAAATTCAATTTTAAACTTCAGTGCAATACCAGTATAAAATATGATACTCAACACTTCTTATGATGCAGTGGGGAAAAGGGAAGAAAAAGGCCTGCAAAAACTAATAAAATAGAATACTTACTTTTTTTTTTTTGTAAATTAATAACCTGCATACTGGTTTTGCTATACTGTGAGCCAATTTTCAGAACAATAATGTCTGACCTGAAGTTTTTTAATAGCTTTGGTACTTTTGATGCTGTGAAATGTTTGTTGAAATGTTTCTAAACACGTGGTATTGAAAAGGTTTGATGCTTTTGAGAGCCTTACATTGATGTAAAACAGAAAAAACAGCAAATAATCACAGGGGAGGGGAGCATGAACTAGTGAATGTGTGGCAGGTTAACTACCTGATTAAATGCCATGAAGACAATAACTAGTGACAGTTTCCTTTTGTGTCATTTCTTTTTTGTTTTAACGTTTCCATTTCCACATTTCCTAATACCTCATGAGTAATACGACTTTAGGATGAACAGACAGGATGCTCGGTGCTTACACCCAGCAAAGACTCAAAACGAGTCAGCATGTTTTTTTATTCTACTGAACTTGTGGTCAGCTGGACGCCTGGTCAAAGATTACAGGGCTTTAAAGTGTTCAGTGTTCAGTTTCCTCTGTCATGTGACAGTCGGCTGAGTAAGCGGGTTGTATGCACTTGTACCTGCTCTTTGTGTGCTGCAGTATGTTCTTACTGTAAACCTGATCATTTTTCTCCTTTGTGTATTTTCAGCTGCACTAATGCTGGATAATGTTGCAGTCTGGTCGGTGTAGCACCGCACCCTCCCAAATTCAATGTTTAAATCTTCCGTTTTGTCTTTTTATAGTATTAATACCTACATTTGAAGATTAAATACTCAGCTCCAGCCCTGCTGATAACAAGTCTGTGATTTTCTTTCAGTTTCAGTCTAACATGTATTCATATCTTTCCAGCTGCCTTCCTCACACAGACAGTATGTTTGGATGATACAACAGTCAAGTTTGAGATCTGGGACACTGCAGGACAGGAACGGTATCACAGCTTGGCGCCCATGTACTACAGGGGAGCCCAGGCCGCCATCGTGGTCTACGACATCACCAACACAGTAAGTTCGATGGACTGTGACAAGACGCTGGCCGAGACAGTCTTGTGTCATTTGTTTGATGACTCAAGACTTGGGTTGATGATTTCTCACTTTAAGAGACCTTTGCTCTTTTAACATGCAACACCTGTATCAGGGATTTAAACTTTAAAACTCCTGCGTCTTATGATTCTGCTTTTTTTTTTTTCTTTTAAGGATACATTCACACGTGCAAAGAACTGGGTGAAGGAGCTGCAGCGACAAGCCAGCCCCAATATTGTCATTGCACTGGCAGGAAACAAAGCAGATCTGGCCAACAAGAGAGCTGTAGACTTCCAGGTAACGAGGAATTTTAACAGTCCGACGCTGAAGTTTACAGTAAAATTCTTCAGTGAATTCATACAAGCTGTTCCCGTGTTGTTTCCTTCTTCAGGAAGCACAAGCATATGCAGATGACAACAGTTTGCTCTTCATGGAGACTTCAGCTAAGACTGCTATGAATGTCAATGAGATTTTTATGGCTATAGGTAAGTTCTCCTCACAGCTACAACATTTAGTCTGTTAATCGATTAGTCGATTACCAGAAAATACATCTACATTTTTACTGATAATCGGTTCATTTAACTCTCGCAACTAACCATTAAGCTGCACATCATTGATTATTCAGTTAATAATTTTCTCTATAAATGTTGAGAAATAATTAAAAATATAATTTTATAAAATAGTATCATTTCCCAGAACTCAAGGTGGCATCTTCAGATTCTTAACAAAATAAAATATTTAACCCAAAGAAATTCACTTTAACAACAGCAAACCCTCACATTTTATAAGCACAAACCAGAGAATGTTTTTTATTTAAAAGTTACAAAATTAAAGGGACAGTTCACCTCAAAATCAAAAATACATATGAACTATTTATCCATCTGGATTGTTTTGGTCTGAGTTGCCGAGTTTTGGAGATATCGAGAGACATCTGCCTTCTGTCGAATGTAATGGGACCAGATGGCACTCGGCTTGTGGTGCTCAAATCACCAAAAAATACATTTGAAATCTTGAATCTTTCCTGAAATCATGACCTGGTTACTCAAGATAATCCACAGAACTTTTTGAGAGCAGTTTCATGTAGGAACTGTTTTCTTTCTATGGTAGAACTACCTGGGAACTACTTCCTTTCTCCAATAGAATCAACCAGTACTACTTTCTTTCTACTAGAAAGAAAGCTGCAGTAGGCGGTTTGAACGTGCACAAGGCAAAACCTTCAGCCTCTCTCTCTGCTGCCTCGTATCACTCCACTAAGCCTCTCTCACCAAACTCAAAATTTCAAACAGCAGCTGGAGTTTGTTGCCCACTCTCCACGGTGTGAGCGTCACCAAGACCCCGGTCCCACTTGATATGACTCGTCTTCTCAAAGACGACCCTCGAGCATTTCGTGGCCCCAGGGCAAATTGCTGCAGACTTCAGAGGCAGCTTCAAGGCTGTCAGACATCAGTTCGACTGCTTCAGCAACTCAATGACGGACAAGAAACAGCAGAGACTCTGATTTCTCCTGGAGCCCAGCGCTATACTATTGAACTGTCACACTGTCCTCTAATGACATGGAAAATGCAATTGGACAAGCTCAGTCTACACTCAGGGGAACGAAGGCCTTAGATACCCAGGGCTGTGAGTTGTGTTCAATGATCAATGTGTAATGCAGTTCACATTAATTCTGTCTCTGCCGTTCATTAATACAAGTGCCACAGCATCGAACATTCAGAACCCAAAACTCCATGTGGGGTCAGGACGTGTTCACACGTGTTTTGTACTAAACACTTTTGTAGGCAAAGGAGATTTTGGAAATGTATGAGAAGTTGCAGGATTTTATGCCACTGAATCAGGCTTTTACCATCTGAAGGGACATGCTTGTGTATAACTGCCAGTAGGAACGCCCTCGCTCCGAAATGACCTGTGACAGGACAGAACGTCTCGACTGGACAAAGATTTTTTAAAGCCTGAAAGCAGAGCCAAGAGGAGGTGCAGAAATCTAGTTTCCTCTCGCACTATTTGAATTACAATATGCAGAAAGATTATTATTGTAGTTTTGCCCAGTAAGCACAAAAAAAGCCTCCACCTGAGCTTTAAATGAAAATAGCTGCGGATTAATCTTGTGACAATTAACTATGCTGAAATCAATGAATTGATTAGTTAAAGTCAAAAATGGCAATCGTTTAATGGTTCTTGGTGGGAACTATTGGTAATAATATTTTAAAGAGTGTTCTAGACCTCTTCTGTATGAAAAGTGCCCTGAGATAACTCTTTTATGATTAAACTTGACTTGTATCACATTAAAATAAATAATTTGAGGTGTTGGAGAGTTGGTCAAATGAAACAAAACATTTAATGATGTCACCTTGAGCTTGAGAAAACGGTTTTCACTATTTTCTAATGTCCTACAGATAAAACAATTTAGAAAACTGTCAGAATAATCAGTAATTAAAAACGTCATTTCTTGCAGCCTTAATGTTGTGGTGCAGAAATTAATACATTGTCCTCCTGATTTAAAACAGCCAAGAAGCTTCCTAAGAACGAGCCTCAGGGTGGAGCGGGCGCCGGAGGACGAGCCAGAGGCGGCGTGGACCTGCAGGAAGCTGCGCCACAGGGCAGAAGCAGCCAGTGCTGTGGGGGCGGGAACTAAGTAACACAACAACGAGTCAGCTGATCCAACCAATCTACAGCTTCGATCAACCAGACCAGATATTAGCCAGCTGTCAAACAATGTCCCATTGGTCAAACCAAACCACGGTCGGACCAACCTACCCTCAGAGCAACACGGCACCAATAAACTGTTTGGCAAATGAGTCCACTGGCCAGTAAACTGCCAGACCAAGAGACCAAGAAATCAACCACAAGCTTATTTACAGAATCATGTTTTAACCCCAGGACTTTGCCAATCCATGACCTCTCTATTGATGATGGACACTTGACGTCACCTTAGGGGAAGAAAAAAAAAAAAAACGTCCCATTCATGGAAGAAGGAAAAAAAAAAAAGATCAGTCATTACCAATGGCGCTTAATAGGGCCATCTTGCTCACCTTTGTTTCTGTATTTGTGTAGAGGAAAAAAAAAATAATGCAGCAGGAACAGGCTCATCAGCCCTGTCCTTTCTCTTCTGCCCCCCCCTCCCCCCCGCTTTCCCATGCACCTTAAATTTCTAAAGCATTTCCACCGTGGTCTTCTGACACTGTCAAAACTCCAGCCCGGGTGCATGCAGCAGTCCTTCACTTTTCTGTCTTCTTCCTGGTCAGCCTCCTGGAAAAGATGAAGAGTGAAGGTTCGTAACAGGAGAACGGGAATGGACAGATATTTCCTTCTTGATAGAGCTGTGTAGATTGAATTATTACATTGGTATTGTTATCACTATTATTATTATTACTTCTTTTGACACAGGCTGTTCAGTATGATTTTAAAGCCTAAAACTTTGAGGTTTTACAATCATCCGTCTATGTTATCAAACCATATACAGTAAATAGTACTTTATTAACATTGTCACCCATGAGTAATTTTAGCATTAATGTAATGTTTTGAATCATCAGTGTACAATGACAAATACATAAAGCAAGATTTGTTTTGTTGACCAAAATCACAACTGTGTATTGACAACATTGCTGTATTTGTATCAGACTTTTCAAGTTTATAATCAATCAGTAGTTATTGTCAAAACAATATCTTCCCAATCTCTACATGATGTTTCGTTAACCTTAATTATTTTGTGATGGATTTTTTTTTTAATGTCTTAATTTTTTTTCTGAAGATCTATGGTATTAAATGCACTGGTTCTGTCTCATCATCTTTGTGAATTGAGATGTTATCGTCAGCTTCCTTTCTTTTTTTTGTTTTCCTTTCTCTTTGTTTTTACTCTTCATATCAGGGAGGGGTTGCTTTCAACAGCGGTGTCATCCTGTTTTGGCATCAACAACTTAGCACAACAGTACCTGCACAGCAGCCACTGCTGCTCAGTGGGGGATCATGGGGAGGGGTGGGGTCATGGGTAGAGAAACAAGAAGCAAAAAAAAGTGTAATTTTACCAATAAACAAGGGGAAGGTATCTTTTCCTGTATGACTGGTTAATCATTTCACCTTATCCAACTATTTTCAGTTCCTTTAAGAAAGGCTTTATTTGGATTGGAAACAGAAATCTACATTGCCAAAGCAAGTGTGAAAGTAACAATAACAGGAAAGTACTTTGCCAAACCAAATGTGAAATAAATACAACAAAAATGTACATAAACAGAAGAAATGTAGTTTTGTTCTTAGAAATATAATATCTGTTCATACAAATTTGTACAAAAAAGTGGCTTAAAGAAGGTGCTACTTAGTGCATTTAGCTGTCATAGATGTTTGGTGGGTCACAAATATTTTAATTCCAATATTAACACCATTTTATCGCTAGTGACAGCTAAGGGTGGAACGTTTGCTTTTGATGATGGTTTATTTAAACCATCCTCGCTCAGAGTTCAGAAAATATAAAATCTAAATATTAAAATTTAAAAAATAATTTTTAATTATACTTAGGCTTCACCAGAGTGAAAACAGTCATCAGTGAATATGTTTTTAATACTACAAACTACATTACCCATAATCGTCACTACAGACGAGACGTGTTGCGTTCAGGTGCACTTGCTATGCTGGTTCCCATGGAGATCATATGAAAACGTAGAGACAGCAAGTGGTTACAATATTCTGTCTACTGGTAAGTAAGGTGATGTTCATTGCAAGGTTTTTTATTGGAATCCATTACACGGTTTGGGACTTCATATTGTTTGACAACAAAATGAACATTATTAATGCATTCATTGTGTAAAACGTCTAAAAAATATTAATAATCAAAAGGAACATTTTATTCCTCTTTTAGAACGTAGAGCTGGAGTTGGAGTCTAACGGCAACCACTAAAAATTAATAAGCACGGTAATTTTATGATATTTGATAGTTTTCAGGGTGCGTCAAAGTATCGCATTATTTTGAAAAAATCACAACCGGAAGTGAGTTTGGTGTTACATATGCACTAACGTCTCATGTGTTGCAATTCATGAGTGTGGCCACTAGAGGACACATGAACTGCAGCAGCCAAATGCATTAATTAATTGAATCTAACTTACTTTTAGTTTTGAATCTAGTTTTGATTATAATAACCTTGATACAGACATAAAATCAGCGAGAAAATATAAATTATTCTAATTTCTATATTTATATTTACCTGTATTTACATTTATTTATGAACGTATTGCCTCATTTACTTCAGGATTTATTTCATTGTCGTATTTATTTATTTAATTATTTAATAGAGATTAAAATGGCATTCAGTCGAGTCTAAAATTCTGAATGAATTCATATTCGTAACATTTTTCCACTTCCAAACACTGCTGCGGTGGTCCTGATTCCAGTTTCGCCGACAGTCCTTGAAGGCAGCACATGAGCTGAACGGGAGCAGAGGAAGAGAGCAGCAGCGTGGAGATGTCGGACCCGGCGGCGCAGGCCTTGCAACCCCGGCTTCTCCAAGCCCAGTCTGCTGGGTCAGCTGGGTCCAGTACTGCCGCGACAGGCTCCGGGTCAGGGAACAGCGACCCGGCCAGACCGGGACTTAGCCAGCAACAGCGTGCAAGCCAGAAGAAAGCCCAAGTCCGAGCTTTCCCACGGGCGAAAAAGCTTGAGAAACTTGGCGTATTCTCCGCATGCAAGGTAGCTAGCTTAGCCTAGCTAGCCAAAGTTCACCACAACAAAGCACTCCTCGGTAGTGTTAGCATTAGTGTTTGTAGAGGAGCAAATAGCAGCAGGGTCAGGGCTCCACAAACAAAAACATTAACAAATAACGTAATAACCTAGCGTAGATGTTAACTTTTGTTGCCAGCTAGCTAGCTAGCTAGACAGTCTGCCGGACACTTGTATTATTCACACTAAATATCTGAAGATGCATGTTATTATCAGCTAGCTTAACTTAATCGTCTAGTCATTCACTGACGAACAAAAACAGCAGCTGAGTCACTGTTTGAGTCGCTTTATTTGGTGTTGAGCATCTTTTTTCTGATTCCCAGGCTATTGACACATGCAAGTGCAATGGATGGAAAAACCCAAATCCACCATCAGCCACACGTATGGACCTGCAACAGCAAGCAGCCAGCCTGAGCGAGCCGTGCCGCAGCTGTGGACATGCTCTGGGTACTAACTAACCAACCTACACATATACAGCACACCCCAACCCTCCACCTCCCAATACCACTTAAAGCTATATTAAAGGGATTTACTGTTTGACACCATGCATGTTTGCATTTCGGTATAGCCTTATGTATGTGTTATAACGTCCTCTTACAGCTGATCATGTGTCCCACTTGGAGAATGTGTCTGAGGATGAGATTAACAGGCTGCTGGGGATGGTGGTGGATGTGGAGAACCTTTTTATGTCTGTGCATAAAGAGGAGGATACTGACACTAAACAGGTCTACTTCTACCTTTTTAAGGTAAGCAGACATGTTTTTCATATCTAGATAAAACAGACCTGCTAGGCTTGTGCATTATCTCTTCTTTCATATCTTCCTGACATTTCAACAGGGTGTATGATGCATGTTGGTTGATAAAGGAGAAATCTGTAACATTTTTACTGTAAAATGTTCATGATACGTCATATGAGATTAAAGCAACATGCCAAGTTGAAATACCTTTCAAAATTTCTATTCCGGGATGTAAATTGTGTTATTTTTTGCTCGTTTCATGCTCTTACAACTATTTTTGTCTCCTTTTAATACTTTGTTGACTTAGCAAAAGCACCCACTCTGTTCAGTTGATGTAGTCTCGTTGTTGGTTTGATGTTTGTGGCTGAAGAGCCTGTGGCTTGGGTACTCTTGGATGATGGCTTCACTTCTGCTGCAGCTAATGGATGGACCTTCAACCCAGCTGTCTGTTCCATCAATAAAGATTGACTTCTGGTGGCTTGAGCTGTGTGCTGCAATACTTCACCTCAATGCAGCATCTTCAAATCAGTGCAGTTGAAAGAGGCGTGTTCATATTTTTGATGATGTTGAAAATCATACCTCTGGGATTCCTAAATACTCTGGTATACAGTAATATCTTGACGCTGCCAGGCCTTAGACCTATCAGTAACCATCAGACCAGATGGAGTCCAGAGTTTATTGTCCAGTTTAACATATGGCATCGTTCATCAATCAGCATTGATCTTCTCCTTTTTTCATTAGCTGCTGAGGAAATGCATCCTGCAGATGAGCCAGCCAGTCGTAGAGGGATCTCTTGGAAGTCCACCCTTTGAAAAGCCCAACATCGAGCAGGTGAGCATGAAGCAAGAGCTATTTTTTCTTTTTTACCTTTAGTGCATGCTGCTGCTGCTGCGGCTGCTGCTACTCCTACAAAGTATGTACTCTTGCATGCAGTGTGCTTACAATTGGGACATATTATTTCTCATGATATTGCAACTTGAACTTTGACCCTCTTGCTTATGGATGACAGCAGCCACGTCCCACGCCCCCCTTTGGGTCAAAACAAGCACTGTAAAAGTGGAAAGTCAGTGTGTGTGTCTGTGTCAAACACAGGTTAGTTAATGATGTTGCTGAGTAAATGACATCTGCAGATAGAATTGAATCAAAAAAGAGTCTCATTGATGGTGGAAGTAAAGTTTTTACTGTGAAAAAGTCTGACTTTATCATAGAGCACCTGTATTTAGAATGGAGTTTGGTTCACCAGTACCAAAGTAGCAAAATAAAAGTGTCTTAATGATTTAAAAAGTGACAGATATCTGAAAAACCTCACCTAAAGATTCAGTAAGGTCCACTTTGAAGGAGTTGGACTTAAAGGACCCCTGTTTCTTTAATTTTTTCTAGTTAACAACACCTGTTGTTGATTGGCAAAGATGGCATCATTGCTTACCTGACTGGCCAGAGGATTTTGGCTCTTAATAGCGATGAAGTGATATAGTTTTCTTATTTTATGTGTTTGAACTGACAAAGATCTCAGAATTTGTATTGACCACCAGTCAAATCAGAGTTGCCATTTTCACCCAAAAAGAGGCAGCGGCATGAGGCTGGTGTAAAGAACATAGATGGGTTGTTGTCAGTTGGACATCTGTGACAGAGGATTGTGGGTCAGAATAGCCAGAAAAGCATGCTGGCTTGCATACTGCAGAATGTGACTGGGAACAATAGGACATCCTGGTATTTTTGGCATGCTGCATTTGGAACATTGTGTATTGGGATTTATTAAATCTTTTGCTGGCATACTATTTAGCATGCTAGCAAAAGATTTACCATACTAAATAGCATGGTAGTATGGGTATTGGAACGCAGCATAAAAGTATCTACAGGTCAGCACCTGATGTTTAGCAGCAACTGAAAAAGAGCGTCAAAGAAACTTCAGGATGCTGCATGACACATTTATATTACTCTGTTTCTTTACTGTTTCTGCTGCCTCTTTTTCCACAACGGTTTGTTTCCTTTTCCTCCAACAGGGGGTCTTGAATTTTGTTCAGTATAAGTTTAGCCACCTGGCACCAAAGGAAAGGCAGACAATGTTTGAGCTGTCAAAGATGTTCCTCTTGTGCCTCAATTACTGGAAGCTGGAGACACCGACGCAGTACCGCCAGCGCACCCAGAAAGACGATGGGACAGCCTACAAAGTGGACTACACCAGGTGTGTGGATGTGTTTTTATTGAAGAAAGCAGGTATGTGCTTTTACTTTTTGTGTTGGTAGCTGGTATCGGTGTGTACACTAGCAGTGTTTTTCCATATGATTTCCAGGTGGTTGTGCTACTGCCACGTCCCCCAGAGTAACGACAGCCTGCCGCGCTATGAAACCACTCATGTGTTCGGCCGCAGTTTGCTCAAGTCCATCTTCACTGTGACGCGGCGGCAGCTGCTGGAGAAGTTCAGAGTGGAGAAGGACAAACTGCTGCCAGAGAAACGCACACTCATTCTCACACACTTCCCCAAGTAAGAGCCGATTCTGACTGAAAATGTTTACATTCAGCAGAGCATCCATTATCTTCCATCCCATTCCTTGGTGTTGGTAAATTCTCAATATCATTGTTTTTGCTGGTTTTGCACGTGCATTTGTATTAATGCTGAACTTTACATCCAGCCCTTTGAAAAATGCCGAATTCTGATATTACTTATGTATTTTTATACTTTATTATGTCAACACAGATCATTGGTACATTTCCATTTATTTAAATATTTTGCCACACATTTGTCTTGTCGTTATTCACACAGACACAAAATACAGTACTTAGATAAATAATGTATAAGGCAAAAAAATGGATAGATCAATAAAATAAAGTATGACCAATGAGGATGTCCATACATGAAACCAGTCACCACACTAACTTGGGACTTGTTTAAGACTTGCACATGTTACTTACATGAGACCTCTGGTATCACTTGCTGTTAATATTACACACTGAATGTTGTCAGGTTCTTGTCCATGCTGGAGGAGGAAATCTATGGGGAGAATTCTCCGATCTGGGAGGCCGACTTCACCATGCCAGCCTCAGACGGCACACAGCTGGGACATCAGACAGGTGAGGCATCTTCACTGCGATTCCCGTTGCTCCAAAATTTAGTGGGTTCTTCCTTGGCCCGTGCTACACCCTTCCACCAAGTCTCATGAAAGTTGCACCAGTAGTTTTTCAATTCAGAGCTGGATGTTGCTGTCACAGTCCCTGTTGTATGGTTTGCAATGAATGTCCTGTACGTTGGTGTCTCTCATTTGCAGTCATCAGTCCTGCTGCAGTATCGGGCTCCCCGGCTCTGCCCAAAGGTCTGAGCAGCATCTCGTCTCTGGGCAGCATGGACACTGGAGGTGCAGAGCCCATCACAGGTCTGTGAGCACGACTACTCTGCTTCTTTGATTCCCCACCAATTTTCCCCCACACCCTCAGTAGCTACTGAAGGTATTTTTTAATTGTTGATTCTTAACTGAAATTGATAGTGGTAGAAATGAGAAAAATCCTTATTTTGTTGTCTTGTTTTTGTGGACAGAAACAAAAACATTCGTTTTTACCATTAGGTGGAGCTGCAGCTCCAGCTTGTGGTGGCCAGCTGCATAACATCTTACACAGCGTCCTAACTAGAAGTGAACAGGCTAAGCAACACATTTCTTATTTGAGGAAAAAAAAGCTCATCCTGGCTCTGTCTTAGCAAAGTTTTGCACCCCTCCTTCACCTCCACTGATGACTCTAAGATCTCTGTTAGTCATCAGTTCTTGTTACTTTGATCTGAATAATGTATCATTTAAAAAATGACAACACTACTTGGCACTAGATTATTTTCATCGATACCTTAAAGGTATTGAGTACCAACCCCAGTAATGTTACTGTCCTGTGCAGGAGAAAAGCGTAAACTTCCAGAGGCGTTGACTCTGGAGGATGCCAAGCGGATCCGTGTGATGGGAGACATTCCCATGGAGCTGGTCAATGAAGTCATGATGACGATCACTGACCCTGCTGCTATGCTCGGACCAGAAGTAAGCTGTGTATTCTCTGGTGGTTCGTGAAGGGAAAAGGGGCATTTCTTATTTTGTTACAGACTTAGACTGCAGTTTATATGTTTATATTGCTAGACTAATCTGCTGACGCCAAACGCCGCCCGAGATGAGACTGCCAGGCTGGAGGAGAGGCGGGGAATCATAGAGTTCCATGTCATTGGAAACTCACTTTCCCAGAAGTCCAACAAGAAGATTCTCATGTGGCTGGTCGGCCTGCAGAACGTCTTCTCTCATCAATTACCTCGCATGCCCAAAGAGTACATCACACGGCTGGTGTTTGACCCGTAAGTAGATGTTCTCATACCACGTGTCATCGGATGCCTGCGCGTTGTTCTGATGTCTCCATCCTCCACAGGAAGCACAAGACCCTCGCCCTTATCAAAGATGGCCGCGTCATCGGTGGCATCTGTTTTAGGATGTTTCCCACTCAGGGCTTCACGGAGATCGTCTTCTGTGCCGTCACATCCAATGAGCAAGTCAAGGTACATAAAAAAAACAGTCACTCTCTTGAGAGTTGTGGTGGTCCAAACTAGGGATGTCACGATACCAGAAATTTAGTAAAAAATAAAATTCAGCCATTGATTTCTTTGCCAGGTGAAATAAAATATTCTAGGACAAAAGACTGAGGGGGACATTTACTGAGTCATACATATATCACTATCAAGGGAAGCAGGTTGGCCATGTCTGGGAAATAGAGCGAGTGATTTCTGGTCCAACAAAAAAATGTGTGTTAATCAGTGACCTGCACTCAACCCAAATCACACCAGCTTCAGACATTATAGCCCAACTGCCAGGGTCACACCACACAGCAGCATCCTGCAGCTGAAAACAGGAAGCTGTCACGAGCGCTCTGTTTCTCCCCCATGCACAGTAAGTGGGAGGATCTAGGCTGTTAAATAAACAGGCAAATTGTTCCTGACTGTGTTCTTCTCGAGTCCGCAGTTTCAGGATTTTAACTTTACTGAATGGAGAAGAGAGATCCCTGAAATACACAATCGCTGAGGGGAGGAGAAATGGATCTGCAGGAAATGATAAGCCACAAATATGACTCAGGGTTATAACACCATTATGTCCATAAGAGGACAAAGAAATATTAGAGACTTGTATTTATTTAGGTGCACACGGCATATTTGTTTCAACATAAACACGTCTTTTAAAAGATCTACATACCACACCTACCAAAGTCCTGTACCGTAAAACTTCATTTAAAGATCGTAGACCTTTCTCTTTCTGCATTGTGGCTGTTGCTAAAGTGAGAACTAAGACTCTTGGAGTGAGACCAAATGGCTGGTTAGTAACTGATGTTATTCGTTAACTCACCTAGCTTGCATATAACTTTATCTCGAGGCGCCACAACTCTGCCGTTTGACCAAAATCCAAAGTATTACCAAGCAAGGCTTTCTAGATTCTCAGAGTGCAAATCTCTCTCTGTGTGGGAGAGTTCTCTGCCATCATTACCCCACGGTTGTTGTTGAATTATTTGCCCGTTCAGCTTGACCTACATTTCATTTTCAGTCAATGAAAGTGAAAGTGAGATTATATAATCAAATTTAGAATATTTGCTGACAACCCTATTAAAACAGACACAGTTAGATGCAGCAGGTAATTTGTGTGTTTTGGGAAGCAGTATAGCTCACAAACAAATCAAAACAATCCATTTTTCGCTTTTAATGTTTTCCTGAATAAACAGGTCGTTGCTTCTTTGTCTTAGTATCTCTGTGTCAGTGCTGGAGAAAGTACAAATATGTGGAATTCACTACTGAATTAAAAAAAAACACACAAGCACAAACAGCACTGAACATGTAACTCAACTATGCCTGCAACTAACAGTTATTTTCTCGATTATTAGATTAGTTGTTTGGACCATAAAATGTCAGAAAATGGTTGAAAAATGTTTCCTAAAGCTCACTGTGACGTCCTCAAATGTCTTATTTTGTCCCGAACAGAAAAATACTCAGTTTAATGTCATAGAGGACTAAAGCAACCAGAAAATCTTAAATCTGAGAATTTGGACATTTTTCATTAAAAAATAACTGAATTATTTGATTAGGAAAATTGTGTCCTGACCTGCCGGCTCACCCTTTTACACAGACGTTGATTTGACTCTGTTGCTACCTCTGCTGGCAGATCAGAGGTGCAACAAAAATGCCCTCCCCTCTGCCCCCATTTATACAGACAGCAAGGTTGAATAATGATGCAACAGCCCCTCCTTGAAC
This sequence comes from Lutjanus erythropterus, assembly GCF_056507025.1. Taxonomy (NCBI): domain Eukaryota; kingdom Metazoa; phylum Chordata; class Actinopteri; order Lutjaniformes; family Lutjanidae; genus Lutjanus; species Lutjanus erythropterus. Next base: position 7,216,529 of record NC_139335.1, read on the forward strand.
AGGCTGTGTAAAAGGGGCTAAAGGCCACACAGTACTTTTTCCAGATCAGCCTCTTTTCATCCACCTCACCTTTTCATGACTTGGTCTTCTCATTGTTTTTTTTGTTTTAATGTCAGGGCTACGGCACCCACCTGATGAACCACCTGAAGGAGTATCACATCAAACACAACATCCTCTATTTCCTCACGTACGCTGACGAGTACGCCATCGGCTACTTCAAGAAGCAGGTACTGCAAGCGTGACCTGTACATTAGCTCCGTCCCTGTCCTCTGCCTCCCATCCTGTCCCGTCAGTAATCTCTTCTTCCCTCGCAGGGCTTTTCCAAAGACATCAAAGTGCCGAAGAGTCGCTACCTGGGATACATCAAAGACTATGAGGGAGCGACTCTCATGGAGTGCGAGCTGAACCCCAGAATCCCCTACACCGAGCTCTCTCATATCATTAAACGACAGAAGGAGGTATGTGGCGCCATGAGGTGTTCTAATTTAAGACGACATGTGGCTTCTGCTCTGAATCTTTGTTTTTTTTAATACCACGTAAATATCAAATGTCACCACAGATTATTAAGAAACTGATTGAGAGGAAACAGAGCCAGATCAGGAAGGTTTACCCAGGTCTCACCTGCTTCAAAGAGGGTGTACGACAGATCCCAGTGGAGAGCATCCCCGGCATAAGTGAGTGTCCCATTTGTGTACGATGAAAAAATATTTTAAAAATCTGTATTATCATACTACTTACAATTCTATCTTTTCCAGGAGAGACGGGCTGGAAACCCAGTAACAAGGACAAAGGGTAAACATTTAGTTTACATTATATATTAAATCTCGTGGCGAGATGCTTGTGTTCATGTCAGAGCAGCTCGGAGCAAGGAAGGGACAGAAACTTACCTTTGCAAGGAGGTGTGTACGCGTTCTTTTAAAAGGTGTGATTGGTTGATCCAAAAAGAATGGGCATGGACGCCTAGTGAGATCGATGGGCCTCATCATAGAATTTAGTCATAGTTATTTATTTTTGCTTATATTTATTTACCATGCTAGTAATTTTAGTACTTACTCTATTTGATATTAATGGGGGACGTCCTGTTGTGGATATTCAGTGGAAATGAAACAAACCGAGCCACAATGAGACTGAAAGGGCTGCAATAGTTTATAGAAAACTAGGGACAGACCCAAGTCATCACTGGTGTACTGTTGCATTTTGTGATCACTTTCATTTCTGGGGTCGTATTCATAAAGCTTCCTCTTACAGAATTGTTCCTATTGATGAAATTCTAAGAATTACCTCATTTCCCCTTAAAGTTCCTGGTAAAGACAGAAGTTATTGACAAAGTGTCTTGGCCCTTAAAAGAGCTCCCTAAGGTGAAAAACCGTTCGGAGTAGGGAGGACGAGGCTAAAGAGATTCTTAAGAAGAGGAGAAAATGGCTGCAGGACAAAGAGATGGAGAAGTATTCTTCAAATGCTGAATGACACTGAAACTTTGCAAATTAGATTACGCGGGGATAACATCGCTGCTTGATCGCATTAGCGATGCGCTCACATAATAATAGTAATAAACTTGATATTTTAACAATATTACAAAGTGCTTTACAGAAGAAAATAAAACCAGACACAGCAGATAAACACACGACAGTGAATATGTCCTATCTATCAGTGGGGTCAGCAACACGTCGACCTTTCAAAGGTAAAAAGATTCTGTCCCTTCCTGAGAGTTTTCCTTAGTCCTCCTCCCTACTCCTAACAGTTTTTCACCCTAGGAGATCTCTTAAGGGGTAACATGCTTTGTGAATAACTTATCTTTTTCAAGATTTGGTCTTAACTTTAAGAGGAAGTTTTTACAAAATGTCACAAGACTAAGAAGTTTGAGCAACTCTTTGGGCTTTATGAATATGACCCCAGCTGAGTAGAAGTAGCGATTCATAATAAATGGAAAGCAGCTGGAGAAAAGAAACTGAAAACTCTTAACATCCCAGTGAATTATTACTTTACACACTGGTGGTTTGTGGTTTAGGTTGGGGCTAATTGGGCAGCCACTTAGGAGCTCAATTGTCAAAGAGCCGAAGCGAAAAGGGCAACTCAGCACTAACTGGAATAATCATCTATATTTAATCAGCATTAAAAACTACTAATACAATTCAGTACAAAACCTTCTATTAAATAACTAAAGAAAAGACTCTTCGGTGCTAAAATCTTTATTAATTTCACCTGAACTTTTAGATTTTGAATCCAGAAAGCCTCCTGTTTGAGTCGCAGATTGACCTTATCAATACCTTTAAAAAAACAACAAATCTATCATTAAATGTTTGGCCTCAAAGATCTCACGCTGAAGTATGTTAGTGAAATAAAGAGGATTCATTAATGTTGCAGTATTTCACATTCTACTGTCAGTATGATTACAATAATGATGTGTTTATTTCTACAGTCAAGTATAGATAATATTTTACTCATTTGTGATTTAATTCCACGTTTTGCAGCAAAGAGGTGAAGGATCCTGACGTGTTGTACAACATGCTGAAGAACCTCCTGGCCCAGATAAAGGTAAGGGACACCTGCTGACACCAGACGAGAGAACACACACACACACACACACACACACACACACACACACACACACAAACAACAGAGATTATGAGAATCAGAGATTTATGTTTGTTAAGATCTTTGTATATGAAAGTCTACTTGGCAATAAAACTGATTCTAATTAACCAGGACATTGTTTTCTCAACAGACTCATCCTGATGCCTGGCCCTTCATGGAACCAGTGAAAAAATCAGAGGCTCCAGATTATTATGAGATCATCCGCTTTCCCATTGGTCAGTGAACATCTCTTTGATCATTCATGAGCAGCACATCTGGGCACTTTGCCCCATTTCTTTTTGGATGAAAGCAGTCCCTCTGGTTTGATTAGTGGTAAATGCAAATTCTGAGGTCTTTTCTGATTTAATAGCATAAAATAATATGTTTTTTTGTTTTTAGCAATTAGGAGCCCAAATTCCATGGTCAAGTTTGTTTTATAAGAATGATTTTAGACCCCTCCACTTCCTGTTGCATCACCCTGTCAGAGTTTATTTCACAATAATGACCAGCTCACTGTGCATTATCCCGCTTTTTATACGGTCACTAACAGCAACAAAAAAACTATCAATGATTTGACACCAAATATTTTAAAATGATTTTATGCTCCTGCAAAGTCTATGATCAAAACTGGCTTGCTTTACAGAAATAAGACCTTAGAAACTGACCAATCAGAATCAAGTATTTAACAAAGCCATGTAATAATCTCTGTGAATGGACAAACTGATGAGATTTCAAAGGTCAAAGGTCACTGTAATCTCTCGTCTATTCAGTTCTTGTGAATGTGGATGGAATTTCTCCAAATTTGGAATAAATGTCCTCCTGGTCTGAAGAATGAACTGATTAGAACTTGGACGTCAAACGTCAAGGTCACTTGGACGTTATAAAACAGAACTCCAGAATTCATACGCTAATTAGGACAAAATGTCACACAAAAAACAATGACATTTCATAATATAAAATGCCATTTTGGATGTCCAAAAGGTCAACTCACTAATATGTAATGTTTTGCAAAAACACGCCAGCACTTTTTCAGCACTTGTTTTCACTCGCGCCTGCTCTCATGGATGATTTACATTTATTTATTTAGTTATTAAATTATCCATTCACATCTCTTCTTCTTGTCCCCACAGACCTTAAGACCATGACAGAGAGACTGAAGAATAGATATTATGTGACCAAGAAGCTTTTCATTGCCGACCTGCAGCGAATCATCACCAACTGTCGTGAGTACAACCCTCCGGACAGCGAGTACTGCAAGTGTGCCAACACCTTGGAGAAGTTCTTCTACTTCAAATTAAAAGATGGAGGCCTGATCGAGAAGTGAACTCGGCCACAGAATCATTTACGGATTACTTAACTGACGAGGAGCGACTTTCGCAGCGGCCACACACACCAACACGGAGCAGAAGCACGAGGACAACGTCGCTAGCTAGTGTCATATCTGAGTTAATAAAAGGGTATGTACATGACTGACATATTTCACAAGGGAATCGTTGGACTTGAACAAACATAAGAGGGTTGTTTGGAAATATCAGAGCCAGTTGAGCATTACAAAGTGTCCAAATGGCATTACCTTTCCCCTTAAAGTTCTCTTCTGTCATCTTCTCTTTTCCAGTACTCGCAGTGGGTTAATAATCTGCAAATACATTTTTTTCAATAAGTGTACCAAAGTTATAGGTCCAAGTTATAACAATGACACACTTTCCACCATTATTTATAGTATTATTGACCTGGTTTTGTCGCATTTTATGACATTTGTTCATTCCAGTTTGCTTAAAACTTGTCATTTGAGCAGATATAGATGTTGTGTAGAGTTCTTTTCACAGAAAACTGGACCTCGGGACCTAAAGCCACGTTGCCTTCCGTTACTGACAGACACTTGAACATCCCAGCAATCTTCATGGGTTTTAAGAGAAACGTTCTTTGAGGGGTGAAGTCCTTAAAACACTTGGCACTGAAAGACGGGCAGTACTTTGACTCATGAGTAGTCACCAAACAGTTTAATCAGTCGATTGGTGAGAAATTTATCAAATACAGTTATTAGTCGTTAATCAATTGCAAACATTTGCTGGTTTTAGCTCCTCAAAAGTGAGGATGTGCTTTTTTTCTTCTCAGTCCAGTGTATAATGAATATCTATGGATATTTTTTGATTGGTCAGAAAAAAAGACAGTTGACTCTTCCTAAGTCTTTCCCCTTTTTGCTTTGTGCTCGGCAGAACCTCTGTCAACTTTTCTCCTCTTCTGTGTTTAGATATGTTGTCTGCTAGGCTTATCTACATTGAAAATAATAACAATTTTGAGGATGTTGCTGGGGGACGTGTAAAAGCGTTTTGCTAACATTAACTTAACGTACCAGTGTGAAGAATTTAGTGGCATCTAGTTGTGAGCTTGCAAAATACAAATGCATTGTCTCACTCTTCCCTCCTAAGCATGCAAATGGAAATTCATGCAAAATGTTAAAGGTCATATCTACAGGCTGCATTTGGTTTGCCCGCTCTTGGCTACATGACAGTGCAACATGTCGCAGCCATTTTTGTTAGACTGGCCTGTGAATAAATGCATGTGCAACGGGGTATCTGCAGTCTATGTGCATAAAAAAAGTTTATTTCTCAACCAATGTCAGTGAAATGGTGTTATATTCAAGAGTTTGTTATAGTAAAGTAGGGAAGAAATTCATTTTTTCAGTTGAGAAATAAATGTTAGTACTTTTTATCCAGAAAAAAGTGCAGCTCCCCAGTTTACATATATTTTTTCACAGGTCAGTCTTGACATAATGTAAATGGCATTGATGTTACGCAGCAACAAGCCAAAGCAATCAATGCAGCATCTATGTGTATGTATGTCCATGGACGAGCCCAGAACATGGCAGATCTAAATGCAGGAAAGGAGAAGGGGGAAAAAAAAAAAGAGGTTACCCACCTTGCTCAACTGTTATTGGAGCACAGAGTGAAAAGGGGTGGGACTTAGGAGGGGGAAATTATTTACCATTTGGGCTTCAGCAACATTATTTTCAGCATTCCTCTTTATTCTAAGGAAATAAACGAGTAGGAAACATCGCTGAGTCACCAATAATGAAAATCGTTAGTTGCAGCCCTACTCTTCAGTAGTTTGAGACACTGCTGGACTCGTAGTGATGGACTGGGCATCAAATATTTCCAGCACTGGCGTGCTAAACAAAATAATTTCCCCCATCGTTGCCTTCAAGAAAACACTGTTGTTTTCATGTTGACAACAACATAATACTTATTTGTACAGTAAATGATACACACTGTTTATACACCATTTTCCACTGGCAGGGTTTTACTCCATACCATATAGGATGAGGTCACACTTTAGTATAGCTTTTACTGTGCTTGCAGTTGATACTGTAGTTGTTGGCTTTGATTTCCTCTGTTGCTAGACTCTGTAGTACAGTCACTTCCACACACACACACGTGCTAAGTTGTCTATTTAGTGTGCAGCCACATGTTTGTGGTGGTCACAGGTTTACTGGATAGTTTTTATGTTGATAGGACCTGAACATGATGGGGGGGAGAAGCTGAACCAGCAGTCCTCACTGTGGTTCAGAAAGACGTTAACTCTGGTTTATTTATCGCACAATACACGAGCTGTAGTGGGTGTTAATGCATGGCGGACAGTTTACAAATTCAAGAAAAACTCCAACTTTTAGCCACTGTTGTTGCAGGTTATTTTCTACAGTGTTACAGCCATTGTAATGAACTGTTATAAACATGTCTTTGTTCAGCGGTCAGTGTCAAACGGATTGCTTCCTGAGACGCATCCACTTCTTTTTTTTTTTTACTGTCCAATGCTGGTTGAGCCTGCTTGTTGAATGTTCCATTGACTTGTGTATGTGTGTGTGAGTGTGTGTTTATTTTGTACTTGAATCATGACTAGCTTTGAATTACTCAAGTGATGTCAGTGTTGCATTATTCAGGGTTTGTCAATTGCGTACTTCTCCCTCAATCTACCTATGCTGCATTTCAGATTTTCTTATTAAACAAAGGTCAGTCTGCGTGAACTTTCCACCTGTTCGAGGATGGCTACTGTCTCTAGTTATGGTATAAATGCCATTTACTCTAACTGTAATACTGTTCATGACAATAAAGTTTTTTTTTTTTTTATAAACGATTCTTCAATGTTTAGGTGCTTTCTAAGCTGTTAGGAAAATTACTGGTTCAACTACAACCAGTGGGAACACAACCAGACAGGCGTGAACTTCGCTCGACTTGGACTCCAGTCAGAACTGAATCAAGTAAACAAGTAAGTGTTCAAATATTTACAGTAAAAGGTAATCAGACCTAATTCAGATTATACGTTATTCTTCATTTATCTGAGTTATTTTAAGAGATGTGACATCGTATTTGGTGACCCCACACATTAAGAGAATAGAAAAATATGCCAATTTATACACTGTGATGGGTATGTGGATGGATTATCAATATGCACATATGCTGTATACCTCCGTTCACACAGAATTGTTCCCCTTCATGAAATAAATATACAGGGAAATGCAGGGTCTTGTGACTTGGTCAGATTTGTGATTAAACGTTTTGGTGAACAGAATCAGATCATCAGATTTTAAATTGGGCTGCAACATATAATATGTATGTTAATTCTTTTTTAATTTGCAAAGCATTTGAAGCAGCTGCACTGTATTTTAAAAGTCAGGAAAATTCATAGTTAATCTGTCCATTTATATATTCAAGAGAAAGCTAAATATTTGGTTATAATAATCCACTTGCAGTGATCTGTTTGACTTGGACAGATGTGATCACTAGAAGAGTTTTCTGCTGTAGTCCAAAATCAAGTTCAGTTCCTAAAAACAAATGTGCCAAATTGTCCAGCGTCCAGGCTGCAAACCACTAACTGAGCCGCAAATGTGCACCCTAGTTTTTAAGCAACTGAGTATTCAGGATTTAGTCACTACCTTAAATTAAAACCCAACTGGTAAAACCATAAGATAAAAACTGAACCAAGGAAATGTTGTATGTTATAAATGTCTAATATCTTTCTAATGCATTTCTCTTATGCCATTTTAATGCATAACTATGTAAATGTATTATTATTATTATTATTATTATTATTATTATTATTATTATTATTATTATTATTATTATTATCATCATTATTATTATTGATTTGATCTATTTAGTGTCCAGCACCATATGATGCCCAGCCTGTATGGCCTTTAGAAGACACTAAACATCAACAATAAGCAGGATGGGCCAGCATGACAAATATACTATACTATTTGAGTGACCTCTTCTGCTATAATGGTATGGTATAAATTGTAGTACTTCTCCTGTGCCTCTGTTGAATGTAACAAGTAGGCAGTTAAGTTTTGCTTTCCAAATGTAAGGAGGAGCAGGCAGGGCCCAGTTAGGGTTAACTGTATTAAAAATCTGGCAAAGGTTTGTGGTGGCTTTGCCCTTTTCAGTTTCGATAAAACACCTCAGATGTAAGACACGTGGAGTATATAGTTGAAGATTAATCTAAGATGACCTGTGACAACATTATAAAGCGGTTGATTACTTATTGTCAGTGAAGTTTAGGCTTACCCGATCACTGCATGGTGAAGAAAAGCATCTGTTGTTCCTCCAGAGCCTCCCTCAGTAGGGCCCGTCTGCTGGCAGAGACAACAGTTAGTTTTGTTTCTCTGCACAGTACTGCTCAGCTGATCATAACCGGTTTTAAAACCACCTAAAACTCCACATGTTGAAAGCTGTCTGCACCAAAACAACTCGTGTGACTAACTGGCATCTGTCAGTAAACAGACACAGACACGCACATAGCAACAACTTTCCCATTGTCAAGTCCTGAACTTGAGTTTCGAGTTCTAAACAAGTTATAATGTGGTGAGTATCCAGCCTCATTGATTTTTTTATAGTATTATATATTATTTATCTGCTACACTGACATTATCAATATCAAATCAAGTTGAAAGTTGTCGTGTCTCCATCTGGAATTCTGCACACTTTGCATACTGCAATCCCTTTTTTGTTGACCACCTTGTAGGTTTTTGTACATAAACAAAAGTATATCTGGGGACATTAATTGATTAAGGAAATGAATTTTGAGGCGTGGTAGAAGGTATCAACAGGCTGCATGCAACCAGATTATGCGACTTTATTCCATTACAGTCACAGGAAAAAAAAAGAATCAGATTACTGATGCATTTGGTGCAAATATGGATTACTAGCAGGATTACAATTTTAAAATGCAGTTTAAAAAAAAAGAATGAGTGAAACCACAGCCAACTTTACACTTGCCAATTCATTATCATGGCCTCTGGTGAAAAAATACTTTCGCTGGGTGGAAATTTCAATATTATTTGGTCTTTAAATCAGAAAAGAGGAACAGCATCACAGCACAGTGACAGATTTTTCAAGTCCAATCACACTAAATTCCTACACCAGCCTAAAACTATATTTATCAATCCCGCTTAAATGCTCTTTGAAATGTTCTCCCTGTGCATTTTAGTAAGCTTTGACCTGTTTTATTCTGTAACTGAAATGCACACTGACTGACAAAGTCCCGCCTCTTGCTCAATATCAGCTCCAGACCCCTGCAACCCTTCAAAACATAAGCAGTTATAAATAATGGATTGAAAATATTTATGTCCCATATTGCACAGCATTATCAGACAGATAAGAGTCACTGTACCCAAGTCCTGTGAAACAACGACTTGCAACTGAAGTCAGCTGCTGAATAACCAGAGGGCAGAAAATAACTTATACAGGCCAATATTAAAACAGCCAGCGGCCTCCCTGTATCAACACAGGCAACAGCTGTAGGTTTCGCTTTCCTGACGCATCCAGGAACAAATGATAGGGCCCAGTTAGGGTGCATTCAAACACCCAGGCAGTTTTCAACGCTCTCTACAAAAACAAGTCAGCTGTAGGCCAACTAACAGAATATATACATAGATATGATATAAATGCAGGCTTAGACATGTCTTTGTTAAAAGAGGGTTGTGAAAGACTTACTTTATGTCAGTGTAGTTCAGGCTTCCTCTGTCACTGCATAACAACGACTATCCGTTGCTCCACCGGAGCCTCCCTCAGTGGGGCCATTTTTCTGGGTTCATGAGGCTTTTACTTTCGATTCTGTGTCTCCGCGTCACACAGCCGATCACACCAGAGTTTAAAACCCATCCACCGGCACTGTGTGTCAGCAGAAGACGAGGAGACGCTGCAAAGACACACAGCTGACTGGTGAGTTCATAAAGGCTGACTTAAAGATAAATACAATGATTCAGCATGCATGTCTCACAAAATGCTTGTTTGCTCTCTCTCACCAACTTCACCTTGATCTAGCTTGAATTAAAGGAGAAATCTGTAGTATATTTACTGTAATAAACCATAAAATGACCACAATATGTCATCAGAGATCAAGGAAACATGTTAAGTTTGAAATACAGTGTCCCCCTTAGAAATCTGTATTCTGGCCCATAACTTGTGTTTTTGTTTGCCTACTTCATGTTAACTGGAGCTCATTTTCATGCCAAATGTTTCCCAAATGACTAAGCGTTTGTTTATGAGTCGGAAGAAATCAATAAGCTTTTAGAAGGAGCAGATGTTAAACTGAGCAATATGTCAGAGCAGTGGGTTTTGTTTTCAGGACAATGGGCTTAGCTTTACATCGACAGACAACGGACAGTTATGAACAGCTGATCAGCTTACAGTGTGGGCCTTGTTATTGTCAAATTGCAATGTTGCACACATCTTGCACTCCTGCAGTGTTCCTGCAGCCTGCCTGAGCTTCCTTGTGTCTGGGGAGGAGGATTTCAACCCATTTGTTTTCAGCTGTTACATACTGCTCCTTTAACTTCGTGGTGTTGATGAGTTTTGTTGAACTGGTCTGAGCTACTGCACATTTTCTATAATATGGGGATTCTGTGATTCTCATCTGTTTTCAAACAGGAAGAAAGTGCAGGATGGCAGAGTTTGAACTGTACGCATACCAGGAGGAGGTGGTCCAACGGTCTCTTCGAGGAGAGAACATAATTATTTGGCTGCCGACGGGAGGTGGGAAAACTCGTGCTGCGGTGTACGTGGCCAAAAGACACCTGGAAACGACACCGAGGGCTAAGGTGATGGTCCTGGTGAACAAGGTACGCAGCATGCACACAACGGACAGAACCGGCAGAGTCCAGAATAATTTTCATAATGATAACTAACAACCCGTGTTAGCAGAGGACAGTGAAACACAATGTACCTTTGATGCTTCCTGCACTGTAGGTTCACCTTGTAGACCAACATTACAAGAAAGAGTTTGAGCCTCACTTGGGACGAGACTACAAACTGGCACCAGTCAGCGGAGAGACCGAGGAGAAGGACTTCTTCGGGAAAGTGGTAGAGGAAATGGACGTGGTCATCTGCACAGCACAGATCTTGTATAATGCTCTGATAAACAAGGAGGAAAACAAACATGTTGAGCTCTCAGGTCAGTAAAAGTGCTTTGTTTTTGCAATACAAATGTAATAACTAAAAATTGTACAGAGTTAACAAGTATAGGCTACATGCATTGCACTTCTCGTTCTGGCTGCACTTTGGATATTATTAATTTAATTTCTGACATTGTGATAGCCATTACATCAATGCAGTTGTCTAATTACGCATTTTGAATAAGTGCACTTCTTGCTATTGTCACATTTTACATGTACTCTCTCATTAAATGTGGCTACTGTGGCTCTGTCCAGTGCTGAGGTCTTTCACCTCTGCATTTTACAGAGATTTTTGTCATAATCTTGTGGTCAGTTGCATGAGGCTTAGATGTATTTTTTGTTACGTTGAGCACCACAAGCTGAGTGCCATTTCGTTGCATTATATCTGAAAGAAGGCAGACATCTGCACACCAAAACTAGATGGATAAATAGTACTACAGGTAAGAGGACAAATAGGCATCCTGCTTAAAAATCCTTGATTACGATGATGTTTTAGGTTTTAGAGATTGTACCACTGATGCATTCTTTGTTCCTTATAGATATCACTCTGCTGATAATTGATGAGTGTCACCACACCAACAAGGAGTCAGTCTACAACAAGGTGATGGCATACTGTGTGGAGAAAAAGCTGAAGGGAGAAAGACGACTGCCACAGATCCTGGGTCTCACTGCTTCACCTGGAACAGGAGGCGCAGTAACCCTGGACAAGGCTGTGGAGCACGTTCTGCAGGTCAGGGTTCACCCAGACACCTTCGAGCGTCAGAGAATTTGTCACTAACATGAGCTGGTTTGTCTGGTCTCCCACAATTCTGTCTCTTCTTCCTCATCATCATCATCATCTTTCTGACCTTCTCAGATTTGTGCCAACCTGGACTCGGCCATAGTTTCGACAAAAAACTTTGCCCCTGAGCTGAAGGAGAAAGTACCCAGACCCATCAAGACGTTTGACATTGTGGAGAAAAGGACTGAGGTAAGCTGTTTTTTCTGTCTTTCCTCTTTCAAAACATTAACCCACTATTTGTGGAAACTTTTCAATTAAAATCAGATGCTGTGTTACAGATAGTAGGGTTGGGTTAGATGATGCAGTGCAGTCATCATAACATCCTGACTTAAAAGTACCTTAGAACTGATGAATTTGTATTTTAAGGAACGCACAAAAATGAAGGATAGGTTTATTATAATACTACTTAGCATCAGACCAAGTAAATCTGGCAACTTACTTGCTTGCTTGACCGGGCATGTGGTAAGAAAGAATTAAACTATTTTGATAACTAATTTATTGTTAAATTTTTCATGCAAAAATTACAGAAAATGCTCATATGGAGATTTTTTCTCTGCTTATTATCATATTAAACTCAAAATATCTTTTGATTCTAGACTGACACGCCAATACCTTTAGACATCACCTTCAACTGTGAAAAACTGGGATGGATATTTTTTCATTATTTTCTGACATTTTAAAGACGCTGCAGCCCTAGATTAAACACAACATTTAACATCAGTCTTTTTTTAAAGACCTGCAGTGGTCAAAACATGTTGGCATTTTAAACGATTTAAGCACTATAATAATTTTAAATCTTTTTTTTTTCTCGTTACTACCATTTATTCTTTGGAGTGCCTAGATGTCCTTCATTTGATTAACTTTTATCTTTGTTGCTATGTGATACCTGCTAATAAATAAAACTATTTTTACAGGAGGAAGTAAAACTAAACTTCATGCAAGCAGATTTGTGACCCATCTGAAAAAAAAACATTAACACTGAACCCTGTTTACTAAAGAAAAAACAGCAAAAAGTGCTGTCCAACATAACTAGAGTATAAAAGAAAGAATATAAAAACTATATCAACGACATCACCGTCCATTGTGATGTTTCACTATGGACATCGCCACATGCCAATTCAGTAGACATCACCCAACCATTCTCAATAAGTTCTCCACATCCCAACTGATCTGACCTGGAGACAAAAAGATAAGCCTGCACTCATTTCCACCTGGATGGTCTCATTACAACTACAAAAAACAAACAAGCAAACAAAAACTTAAACCATCAAAAGATGTGGAAAGATACTATAATCATATTTATATTTTTTTTTTCTCTCAGGATCCATTTGGGGATCAGCTGAAGTGGATGATGCAGCAGATCCATGAGTTCATGAACATACCTCCAGACTTCAGGCTGAGAGAGTGCGGCACACAAGAGTACGAGGCAGATGTGGTGACTCTTGAGCAGAGAGGTGAGTATTGTTAAGGTAAGGAGAGCAAATGCTTCTGTTGATGCTCGTACTTAATGTGTGTGTGTGTGTTTGGTTCAGGAGTGAGAGAGGACAACAGGCTGCTAGCACAATGTGCACTCCACCTCAGACAGTACAACGACGCCCTGCTCATCAATGACACCCTGAGAACAATGGACGCTTATCGCTCCCTAAATGATTTCTACGACACCAAGCTGTCCACAGCATTTGATGGAACAGACTTCTTTCTGGTGGGACTTTTCCAAGGCAAGAATCCAATAAGTCCATTTGTATGCTTGGTTGCATGACTGAAAAAAAAGTATATTAAGCTCACAGTGCAATTTTCCCACCATGCAGGATAATTAATATCACTGTTTCTTTTATACAGAGAATCAGGTGGAGCTGAGGAAACTGGCAGGGGACCCTCGCTATGAGAACCCGAAGATGTTCAAACTTGAGGACGTTCTGCTCAAACAGTTTGGTCCAAATGTGACATCAAGGGGGATCCTCTTCAGCAAAACCCGGAAAAGCACCCACTGCCTAAATGACTGGGTCCGAACCAACAAAGCCTTACAGAATGCGGGAATCAAGGCGTCCATCCTCACTGGGGCTGGCAATGGCATCACGTACATGACACAGGTGACGCAAGTGTTTAAACTGAAACTAATCTTGACCTTAAATCGAAAGTCATATCAAATCACGGACTTGGATATTTGAGACTTTAATCCTAATCTATAAATTTTAAGTCATTCCAGTTCAGTTTCATAGTTGTGTCTCTGTTTTGCATGACTCAGCTCTTACATGTTTACTTTAATAACTGCAGAACGAGCAGGCGGACACGATCCGCAATTTCCGTCGGGGCACTCTCAACCTCCTGATCTCCACCAGCGTGGCCGAGGAAGGCCTCGACATCCCAGAGTGCAACCTGGTGGTGCGCTACGGGCTGCTTACTAATGAGATTGCCCAGCAGCAGGCCAGCGGACGTGCCCGAGCGAGAAACAGCCAGTACTCGGTGGTGGCCCAGAAAGGGGGGCGGGAAGAGCGCAGGGAGCTCAAAAATGAATATCTGGAAGAGCTGACTGGAAAAGCCATCGCTAAGGTCCAAGAGATGAGCACCGCACAGTTTCGCAGAAAGGTGAGGGTGCAGTTCACAATATTCTCTCTCATATATACTGATCCTATTTTCTATATTTCCTCTTTTTTATGTTGATATTTTTAATTCCTACTGTTTATATTACTTGTTGACTTATCATTTATTTTTTTATGCTTCTTTCTACTTTGCTATCCACTCTACAGCGATAACACTGCAAAGATCCCCCTTGTGGGACTAATAAAGGATTATCTCATCTTCCTTGTCCCCAGATAACTGAGCTACAAACAGAGGCAGCTCTGGCCAGAAAAGTTGCAGAGAGCCACAAAACCGCGAGGAGGAGTCGCAACACTGCAGCCAGTGTCCAGCTCTTGTGCCGAAACTGTTTCGAGCCTGTGGCTTCTGGCAGTGACATTAAACTTGTTGACAACGCGCACTATGTCAACATCAATCCAGACTTTAAGTGAGTTTGTGGTATAAGAGTTCATCCAAAAGGCGTTTCAGAAAATGTCTTTATCCCTCTAAACATGTCTTATCTTTGCTCTCAGGAGACACTACAAAGTCGGTGGACAGGTGCATCTGCACAAGACTTTTGAGGACTGGGAGCCTGGACGTACAATCAGCTGCAACAACGGCAACTGTAACAAGGTAGAGAAGGCCCTCTGACAAAGATTAAAGGAGAAATCTGTAATATATTTACTGTTATTTATCATAAAATTATCATGATATGTCATCAGAGATTAAGGAAACATGCTGAAGATGAACAGAGAAACAACTTATAACTTGCTTCAACCACAGACTGTGTATTAAATAGGATTTCAACTTATTTAATACACCGTCTATGGAAGCAGTTGTAGGACTTTCTCCATATTGTTCCTTTAATTAAAACTCAAGACTCTGTCCTGTTCACCAGCAGTGCTGATGCTGGTGTTCACGTTGGGATGTGAGTTTAATCTTTATTTACATTCACAGGACTGGGGATTTGAGATAAAATACAAGAAGGTTGCCCTGCTGCCAAATCTAGCCATTAAGAACTTCGCCCTGGAGACCCCTGATGGCAGAGTGACCGTGAAGAAGTGGAAGGACATCTCATTCACTGTCGAGGACTTCAACTTTACAGAATACTGTGAAGACAACTTCCCAGATCTCCTCTATGACTGAAACACCACCAAGAGAATCTGTGGGGGTTTTTTCCCGTCTTAATGTGTCAGTTTTTATCTTTTTTCAGCTCGTTTAGCAAAATCACCACTGTACTTTTTGAGGTGTTTAATTATGAACAAATGCTTTTCAAAGACTCCCTCCACACGTGCAAACATTAATTTGTGCTGCTGGGCCAGTGAGGCAGCAGCGTGCTAAAACCCATTACGCATCGATCATGCTTGAAATTAGCATGACAGCTTTGTTTATGCCCAAGGTCCTCACTCCCCTTGCCTGTTTTTGTGTGGATTTCCTCTGCTTCATCTTCAGTCATGCACAGAAACGAAGCACAAAATGAACTCCAATGTAACACGAGCCTTAACTATCATGAACACTTGACATATTATCACGAAGAGGTTTCCTCTCATACTCTCTTTTAGCTATTTTAAAATGCTTTTAATTGCCAAACTTATTTTTTTACAGTGTAGGCAGATATTTTGTTTGTACTGATCATCTCAGGTTATTTATAAGGTTATTCAAATGTTTTGCAGGGGTTTAGTTTTAAAAATATTATTAACAAACATTTAAATAGCCATATTAGTTTAGTTTTTTGTTTTTGTATACTTTAAAGGTAGTAGGTGGACAGAAAGGTAGTTCATAAACACACCAGAAAGATGCCAGGACATGAAATACCAGTGATTCTGGGTTGGTCCAAAGCACGGCAAAATAATGAGAAAATAAGAAAATACAGACAGAGGGTACAGCCAGATACAGACAGGAAATGTTGCATCGAATGTCTTAACTAATTCCCAATGTAAATAAACTAAACCTATGAAATCAGATGAAATTTAAATAAACATTCCTCTTGAGATGCCGACCACATCTTTTGTCATCTTTTTACCTTCATTAACCACTAGGTGTCAGTGTTGATTAGCCAATAAAGTTTGACACAGTCTCTCTGCCTCTGTGACCTCTGACAAACAGGATGATTGAAGCCGGAGCGGAAATTTTTCCCTGGCATTTCTCAAAACTGATGCCCAGTGGCTCTGAGATTAGAGAAGTGAGTTTTAATCCTCAGACTTGTTCCTACACATTTTCCCCAAGTGAAATTCAAGCACTTGTTAAGATGCAGTTTCAAGCTTTTCCAGCACCTTACAGCTGTGGTAAGGCCAACATATTTATATACATACTGTATATCACTCACTATATATCACTTCTTCATCACATGACAGATGTTATTCTGTCATGTTCAAAATTATGTTGAATTCTACAGAAGAATGACAAATCTTTATCTACAAAGCAAACTATTTAGTCAGATTTATTCATGCACTTTATCCAAAATCTAAGCACTTTTCAAACATTATATTAAAATTCAAGCATTTTTAAGGATTTCCAGAACCACTAAGAACAAATGATGCTGAGAAAGATCTCACACTCACCAAACTTGGCTGATGCACCCTTGAGCAAGACACGCTGTCTGTCCCCAAGCTGCTTCAATAGAGCCGCTCATTTGCCACCAGTACTTGATGGTTGATTAAACCTTCCAGATGTGTGCACATGGCATCTGGAAAAGGGAAAATTTGTGTGAAGTGAGTTGACAGGAAGCTGGAACAAAGCATGTTTTAGTTCTGATACGAACAATTGTTTAAAAGGTGTGAAAAGGTGTGTCTTTCCTTTTTAAAATGTTGCTTCTGCATCACTGGATCAACACACGGTCATGCATGTCAGATTGGATCATTTAACACCATCTGAACAGTCTACACTGAGGAACAGATTTATTAGACTTGCAAATGTGCATTTAACAAACTGGCTTCAAAGACGCATTTTACTCAGCGACTTCGCTGTTTCTCACAAGCCTTACAGCTCGATTTTAGCAATCCCCAAAAGACAGATTCAGACAGCTAATCACAGAAAGCTGTCTTTGGCGAAACTCTTCACAGTTTCATTCTGGTCTCGTGTTTACACACATGAATCAAACTCGCTACACAGCAGCACAGCTTCAGCTGTAATGAGCAGCTTCCAAAACAAACCCAGATTATGAAACTGATGCAGAAACCATTAATTACAGGCTGGCAGCTGTATTGGTATATATTCACTTTTGACCTACAACACATCTTTGTGTGTATCTCTGGACCAGACATGATTAGGTCAGCCTCACTGTGTCACATGTGCTGTAATCCTTTCAAATCTGGCAGAGAGCTGGAGTCAGTGGTGCTGCCGTGGACGTAATCGCACTAAAAACAGGCTCTGTTCCGGTGTCATGCCTGACTCAGATTCAGGCAGGCGGAGAGGAGCCGTGCAGTGTATGATTTACTCTGATCAGGCTCGGGCTCTATAATCAACACTGATTACTTCCTTTTACTTCCCAGCTCAGCGCCCCATGCATCTTAATTGCAATTAGCTCTCTTCTGAAATTAAAGCAGCTTGGAGTAGTTGAGCAAAGGATAACACAGTATGATGTGCGAGTGAATTTAGGGGCTACACACATTTATAGTAGGCTTCTTGTCAGCGGTATCCAGGGCACACACATCTGTCTGTCTACTGTATATGTCCCATCTTATACAACCTGGGGGTCTGGACATCCAAGGAGGTTGTGAGATCATTTCCAGGGGTCGTACGCCACCTAATGGTTAAAACTAGGGCAATATCCAAATAGCAGAACCAGAACCAAATCACAATTTTTAAAAAAGGAGGAGAAAACAGCATTATAATGAAGTACCATAGTGCTGCAGAGACGCCCTGGTCTGTAAATCTTGTTCTCCAGATGGAAGAAAACATGTTTGTTCGGTGCAGACACCAACAGACGTCACATCATCACTTTTTTTCCCAGTAAAAATGAAAACTACAATGCAATTTCAGTCAAAATAATCATGTCACCTTATTGTGCAGCCCTTGTGAAAACTATAAACCAGCACAAAAAGACAGTTTCCATCATAAATAAACCACTGTGTTCTGAACAGACACAAACACTAACAAAAAGTAACAACATAAAATGTAGGATCATATTAATTCACTCCTCTTCTTAGTGTCAGAAATTTCAATAACATTATATAATTTAACCAGTTTGCTGAGTCATAACGTGGCTTTATCCAAATCATATTTCATTTACAGTAGGAAAACAAGATGGAGCTTTTCTGCATGGTTTTACAGGAGCAGTATGGACGCCTTTTCTTTTGGGGTAAGTGATGAAATTAACGCCATGGAAACTGCCTGAGGATGTACAGACAGCGGGATTTTTAAACAAAAACTTAAAACCTAAAATGGTCTATAGGCATTAATCTTAATCTTATTAATTTTATATAATCTTACTTCATTTTATTCAGTGTTATCTGCAGTTTTATTGTCATTATTGTTTTGCATTTTTTAATCTGTTGTATCTAGTTCTTATCCTAGGTTTTGTTTATCCTAAATCTATTTTATTTATATTGCTTTAAAGTCTATTTTATTGTATGTCATTGTCATTTTATTTCTTATTTTTGCTCTTCATTTCATACATTAGATTTTATTTCATTATTCTGGCTTCATTTGTTCTGTCTTATTGTTTCTTTTTTGTCAAGAACTTTGTATGAAAGCTGCTACAAATACAGTTTGTCTGACATTTTATTTTTTATTTTTGACAAACATGTTACAATAATAATAATAAAAACAAACTTTTGAACTTCGTATTTTCTTGGTAAAGTTCGGTTTTGAACGGTTATGAATTGTTTCATTACAGACAGAGAGGCTCCAGATATGAGCTGCTGCCTGTGTGTCACATTAACACATGACTGACAGGTCATTAGCCTAATTAGCCACTTTTAACAGAGGATAAGTGACCTGGCGACCTGCGTGTTGAACTGTGCAAGGAAGGGCTAAATTACAGCAGAGACCTGTCCGGTTGGCCGAATTTTGCACAATAAAAAAAATCCAGAAAATACATATATTCAACGGACATTTCAGCTAGTCAACACAAAACAAACCGAGGCTCAGTTACTGAGCTAATAAAGAAGATTTGGTGCAGGATGCAGCTGCAGTCTGGCCTCACTGCTGCCGTTTACAGGAGCTGATCGGCACCAGGTCAGTGCTCGCAGATTAATTATGAACTAGCCGCGTATTTACCTGCACATATTTTATTTTTAGAGCTGTAATTATGGGCGAACTTGTAACGCTAAATTAACATGCTCCTGTTTTTCAGATACAAACGCATAAAAGAGAGACTGACCTTTTTTTTTCTTCCGTTCATGGCGCTGTTGTGTTGAACAGCTCTGGCGCAGGTGATCTCTGTGCGTCCACAGGTGCGTTAATCACTTCCGGCTGCAGCCGCACACGTTTTCTTTCAAGATGGCGACGCTGGTGAGTCCGCAATATCTCCATGAAACGTAAAAGTCACGGCTGTTGTTTTCTGTGCACCACGGTTCACGTTTTTACTATTGGCTTGGCCACTAGTTGGAGCCTTGAGTTAATTTTATGTTGTTGATTTAGCATGTTTGAGGCCATTTCAGGTTTGCCCACAGTACAGGAAAACATTAGTGAGCAATTCAACAAAAGTGTGTTTTTTTCCTTCTCAGATTGTTTCATTTGAAAGACTTTCAGATGCCAGAAGCGGTGAAAATAACCAGTTTTTCAGAAATAAAAACAGAAGTTAGAGAAAAGTCAGAAAAAGACTGCAGCTGTGCTCGAGCCTGTGTGGAGCTTAGGCAGATGTTTGGGGTTGGCAATGTTGTGTTGAGGCATTAAAGTAGATTAATTTAGAGCTGCATCATTTGTTATTAATACACAACAACAGGACATACTTAATTTTGAGTCCTGATTTGATCCACTTGGTCCAGAACTTAAAGGGATAGTTCACCCAAAAATGAAAAACTAAACTTTCTAAACTAAACTAGTTTTTTAGTCCACAAGTTTCATAGGAAAAGAGCTTTGCAGAATCTCCTGAACAATGAAAGTGAATGGTGACCAATTTCAAATGAAAATGAATAAATAACTAAATAAATAAAATGCCTCCATGCTGCTCGTCTGGTGTAATGCAAGACTCTTGCAGCCCTGACATGCAAAGTTGTCTTGAAAGACGTTATTTACGCCATGTTTTTAGCTTAAGGGTGAGATATACTTGCCTTTAACTACGTGTTTGCATACGCAGGATGTCTTCATTTGAAGCGTCGTTTGCGCACATCCTCAGAAATTAACGCTACGTGTCTGCAAGATGCAATACACACATGACCGATCGGGTCAGTGTAGGGGCAGAATGCAGTGACAGGGTCAGGGGTCAGGAGGTACATCACCAGCAACTGTTGTTGCACTGCAGAAAGTTTTGAGGAAAGCCTCATCGAACAAGTCCGCAACTACCCTTATCTTTACGACATATTGTTGCCGCTTCACTATGCAGCAGGGTGAGTGATTAATGAACACATTTTTTTTTCTGAAGATGGAGAGAAAGAATTATCTTTTATCTATCCACAAGTAACCAGCACCTTGCGGATTAAAATTAATGTGGTAAGACAGCATTATTTGAATGAACTACAAAACCCATCACTGTCAGCTTCCTGACTGCAGACCAATGTCACACCTGCTGCTCCTGGCCCGTGTCAGTCCAACGCACAGTGCTTTCTGCCTCTGACGTCTCCACACATACTCTACCTCCAGGAGTCGCAGTCTCGCAGGAGGACAGAGACAATGACAGACACGACGAGCCGGTCACCAGGACGGCATCTCCTCTGGGATCGGTCTGCTTGTCAGCCAGCTGCTGGTCTCAGAGAGCTCGCCGCGTTGCTTGTCGGCCTTCTTGTCAGCACGATAGGACTTCAAAGTCTCTATTCTCCTGGCGACAGCCGCGGATCAGGTGACTTTCTGTTACAAGACAGGTGATGACATCTGTATTGTCCCACTGTATGTTCATATGTACATCACCTGTGCTGCTTTTTATGTTCAGGTTGCTGCTCAGCCTGTGTGCATGTACAGCTACGCTCTTAGAAATAAGGGTTCCACTCAGAACCATTTGTTTCTGAAGAACCCCTTTTAAAGAAAGGGTTTGTTAAGATTTCTTTGTAGGACAAGGGGTTCCATTAAGAACCCTTTTCGCTTCCTTGAACTCTTTCATCAAGGGTTTGTCTGGGGTTTCTGTACCATAATTTAAAAGATCTTAGAACCTTTTATATTTCAGAACCTTTTATCTAGAACCCCCTGAGTAAGTTCTGGATAAAACTCTTGGAATATAAAAAGATTCTTGGAAGAATCCCTTTAGTGGGTTTGTGATAAAACCCTCAGAAAAGAAAAAGGTCTCGTAATATAAGAAAGGTTCTCAGTAGAACCCCCTGTTTGTATTCTTGATAAAAGTCATGGAATATAAAAAGATTCTTAGTAGACACCGTCCATGTGTTCCAGATAGAACACTTGGAGTATACAAAGGATCTCAGTAGAACCCCCCGCGTAGAACCTAATGGCTGTGTTCTTGATAAAACAATATAAAAGGGTTCTCGGTAGAACTCCCTGAATGTGTGTGGATGAAAACCCAAGGAATATAAAGGTTCTCCTTCAATACTAGTGTGTTTTAGATAAAAGGCTTAGAATATAAAAATGTTCTCAGTAGAACGTCCTGGGTAGAAGCTAATGGCTGTGTTCTTGATAAAACAATATACAAGGGTTCTTGGTAGAACTCCCTGAATGTGTTCTTGATAAAAACGCATGGAACATAAAGGTTCCCCATGGATACTCTAGTGTGTTCTAAATAAAAGTCATGGAATATAACAAGTTTCTCAGTAGAACCCTCTGAATGTGTGAGGGTTCTGGTTGGAACCACTACACTATAGAGGGTTCTCTATAGAACCTCTCATAGGGGGTTGTGGGTGGAACCTTTCAAAGATGGTTCAAAAGGATTCTCCTATGGGGACAAGCCAGAGAACCCTTTGAGGTTCTAGGTAGTACTTAAATTTCTGAGTGTTCTGTGACTCAGTTCTGTTTGTGGTCCTGTGGTTTGGAAGGACGGTGGACATGTTTGACGTCTCTGTCCTGTTTGGCCATTTGACCTCCTTCGAGTCAGTTGTGTGTTGGCAGCCATTAAAAAGCTAAGTGAGAGTATTTTAAATTTTATACAGAACATTCCTCCTCCCTGCAGCGCGTTCCTTTTTTTTTTTTTAAAACACCCAGACACTTGAAAACATGTTTGTGTGTATTTCTGGGGCAACATGAAAACAATTATGGTACGAGAAGGGTGTATCTTTGTTGTCGTACGCCTCCTTTGATGGAGGACGTCGCTCTGTGAAGTGGACTCTGGTGTCGGTGCCAGAGTCGACAGTTAGCCGGCCTATTTCATGCTTTATTACAGAGCAGATAAAAGAGATGCTTGTCTTTGCTGTCTGGGCTTTTGTCTGATCCGTATTGTCCTTTTCCTCTGTCTTCCTTTTTCACAGAACTGCCCGCCAGATTATTTGAGTCTCAAGAATGGAAGTTCTTCTTTGACATTCCTTTCACAGATTGTTCAGCTGGCAAAGAAAATTGTAAAAAAAATAAAACGAGCGCAGCCGTCCATGTTTTAATCCATAAAACAGCGTAAATATTAGCGCTGACATCAAAATGTCAATGGGAGAATTAGAGACAGTCATGTTCTTAAGTAATTGTCGTTCTCCAGATATTTATTGTAAGTGTGCACATAGTTGTGTGTGTTTGGTACAGTGGTTATGGTTTGGACTAAAATAAATGTCTCTCTGTCCTCCTTCCTCTGTCTCTGCCATTGACTGCAGTTTATGTCACTCTAATCCCTGTTATTAATCCACGTTGAGTCGCTTTGAGTCATTCAGGCTGGTGGGGATTATTGTGGACTCAAATGACAGCACACAGTTTTTTATTTACTTCTTTACGCCGATCACTGGAGGCTGATCGAGTGCAGTCTTGTTTACATGTACGTGTGTGTGTGTGTGTGTGTGTGTGTGTGTGTGTGTGTGTGTGTGTGAGAAAGAGATGTGTGTGGGAGGTTAACTGATTTAACCGATTTATTTTGTTTTTGACCAAGACAGTAGTTGTGAAACGCTAAGTTTCAGTCCAACGACACAAAAAATAAACAACTTTAATATAGAGATTAAACAGTTCTCATAATAATGACTTAAATTCTTAGTTTTGTTTTTTAAAATTTGAATATTTGCTTCTGTTCTGATTGAACACAAAAATCATTTTTAAGTTATTATGGGTTCTTGGATATTGTGTAATTTTTTTTCACTATTTTCTGACATGTAATAGACTAAACAAAGATAGCTGCAATGATTAAGTGATTATTATTAATCAGCTATTATTTTGATTATCAGTGAATTGGTTTGACCTTTTTGAAACTCCTCATACACTCATACAGCATTACCAACATGCATCTTGGTCAAACAGTTAATCTCACCTCCAAAACTCTCCCAAACCACCGAAACACTTCATACATGTTTCAGAATAAACTCGTTCAACCTTAACATGGCAACAAAGAGAAAGAGAAAGCACACAACTTCACTCATAACGCAGTGACGTAAAACACACTAACAACAGAGAGCATAACATAAATAATTAACTTTTATCTTTGAAGTTTGATTTTTCAGTGAAATCATTTTTTCTGATTCTGTTTTCTCAGTATTATTATAGACTAATAATGATGTTCATGTTATTGACTGTATTAAAGTATATGTGATGAGAATGAATCAGAAATGCAGCGTTTTGCTTCAGTATCCTTTTATGTTTTGCATTTTGTCTATATTTCTGCATACTAGTGGAAAAAAATCAACACAGTAGTAAGTAACCAACCCTCGTCAACAGCATGTAATCTAGCCTTCAGACTGGACAAGCTTTCAGCTGAAATTGCTGTGTTTGGAATGATTATTATTTCATTTTATTGTAAATATTTATATTTCAATGTGGTTACTGCAGAATTGCACATATTTTGCCACCACTCAGTTTTGAATTAGCTTTTAAGACATAAAGTGTTTTTTGCAGGAGGTGGAATTTAAATGAGAAAAGACTTCATTTAATGTGTTTGTGTAAAAGCAATGAAAAATGATTCACAGTTTGGTCCGCACAGATTTCTGTTTTGCTGACTGTGTGAAGAGTTTTGAAAATGTGACTTCAGTTTTTTTTTTACCTCGGCATTTTAGCAATTGAAAAAAAATGTAAGCTTTTATGTAATTGATCAAGTAAAAAAGCCAGGTTTCCTGCTTTTCAAGTATATATATTTTCTGCTTTTCTCTGTTTTTTTATCGGGCATATATTTATGAATTGAATATCTTTGGGTTGATTGAACTGGTTGGTTCTGGATGGACCAGAAAAATAGGAATATCAGAAAAATTTTCTTAAAGTGAAATAAATAATTTAAAAAATATAGATTATTATCAAAGTGCTGCAAATTTCCAAATGAAAACACACAAAATATGAGATAACTGATGAAATCTAAGTTTAAAATAAGTTCTGACTTTCTTTTATTTTTGTCTCAAGATCCTGCATGTTGCATGCTCACACTTCAGCCATGATTTCCAGTAGTTACGAGATAAACTGTGGCAAGAGGCAAGATACCAAGCAGAGGTGAAATGAAGAGACTGAAAATAAATGCTTCAAAAACTCCACGATCGTGGCTCCACACAGGAATTATTACGGAGAGAAGAGCAGATCAGAAGGAGAATATTTGGAGCAGCTGTACTGAAAATGAAGCAGACGACAGTGAACTTGTGTTTGTGTTCGTGAAGAAGCAGTGAAGTCTTCACAGCAACGAACGGCACAAAACAGGAAGGTGGTACTTGGAGAGTTCAATATTTTCTGTGGTGGTAAACTGGACTAAGTAACTGACTGGAAATGTAGTTGTCAGATTGATCGATTATGGAAATAATTGTTAGTTGCTGACAAGACACTGTATCTCTACCTGGACACTTAACTGTGGACAAGTGCAGCGTGACAATGGGGACCTCGGGGACACACTGTTTAGGGTTGGACAACTATGGACTAAATGATTCTGGTGTTTTACAAACAGTTTCTCATTACAAAACATAATTTAGAGGTGTCACACGAAAGGACAACAAAACTTACACTGTTTTTAGTGGTTTGAAAAAGTTAAATATTTGAACAATGCTTGGACTAAAACACCGTGTGCACACTGGATCCTTCAGTAACATGATCTTGATTTTTGTAATTTAAAAATCTAAAATTTTGCAATGTACATGAAAGAAACAATTGTTTGAAATGATGAACTTTTAATCATTGCAATAAAGTTAAATAAATCAATAAATAAATAAATACAAAAAATCAGGATATGGTGTCACAGTGGAGGACATTGCTTCTACGCTTTTAGAAAAAAAAAAGAAGACCTTTTACAAAAACAGACACTTGTAAAGTTATGTCTGGTTTACTTAGCAACATTTAATGCTTTTTCTTTAATTTATAAAAAGTGTTATTTATTGAACCATGCAGTGATACCTTAGAAGTTTTTATAACAGTGTATCCACTTAAAACAGGAAAATGTTCAAACATTTACTTTGTTTCAAATGAGGATGATACTAATTATATTCATTTTTAATCCCGACAGCGAAAATGCTGTGTCACACCAACCACCCGTAAACTGTAAATGTGTGTTTAGTTGTTTGTTTGAGAAGGACAGAGTGTGTATGTGTGTGTGTGTGTGTGTGTGTGTGTGTGAGAGAGAGAGAGAGAGAGAGAGAGAGAGAGAGAGAGAGAGAGAGAGAGAGAGACTGCTGGGAGAGTCCTTATTTCTCAAGGCGAGGCCAGGGGCGCTTTTCATTGGCTGAAACAATTGCACACACAAGAGAAGCCCAGAAGCATTTGAGTGTAACAGGCTATCCCCGAGGTCGGTGCTGAGGGTATCGATTATGCCATGAAAACCTCGCTAGTGTAAAGCAGTCAAGGCTTAGACATGCAAGGTCTGTTGTTTCCAATACCGACTTTAAAAAGGATGAGAAGAGTACGGCAGCCTGAAAAGCGTTTCATAAAAATGATGCATCTGACAGACGGAGAAAAACGAAAATAGGACGAGGGGGCACAGAGAAGAGGGCAGAAAAAGGAAAAAAAAAAAGTTGATTATAGAAGGGAGAATAAGGAGAGCTATGAATACCTTCATGGAGTGCAGAAAAGTGGGAGGTTGAATTAGAGAGGAGGAACAGAAGCATATGTCCTGGAGGAGGAATACTGGCGAATGAAAGTGAAGTCGTTCATCATCTGTAACCTTGCCAGGACACAGGACAGACTCCCAGAAATCTGATGTAAACAGAACGAGACAACAACAACACGATAGTCTCACGGGGTCGGTTGATAAACACCGTTACGATCCCCAAGCAGCCCAGTCGAACCCAGAAAAAGCCTCGTTTCTGTGTACCAGTTGGAGCCAGAGATAAGTAGAGGGCTCATATAGCATAAAAAGATTTCTACAGATTTATGAGGCTCTGGCACAGCGAGGTATTGATCCCTTTCCCCCATCTGAGCCAGTCAAAGGAGAGCGGAGGCTACAGCAAACCTGCAGAAGAGTCGGTTTACTTAGGTTTTATATTTTGGGTTTATGAGTTGTGCTCATTTCCAGAGTGACTTACTGTAACTGGAAAATAAGAGATTACCAGAATTATTGTTAGGAAAGGCGGCAGCAGAGGCTTGAGCCAGCAGTGTCGAGGGGAGAGCTGCAGAAGGAAGGAAATTGGAGGAAATGCTGGTAGTGTTCGCAACGATGTCTGCGGATTATCTCGAATAGCAAAACACTGTGTCTTTAAGATTTATTGCTGTTTTTGAAAGTGGTTGTTTTCAGCCAAAACAAACAAAATAGCATTCACCTTTTTGTGTCTGGGTGGCAACGGACGCAGCAACAGATATCACAGTGGGTGAGAGAAAAATGATCGTTGTAAATTCCGAACTGACCCTTTAAAAGGAGAGTTCAGCCAAAATATAACAGCCTTCATATCTATATCTAGTTAGTTTTAGTGTGAATTGCAGAATTTCATATCAGCTGTAGAGATGAACATCTTCTCTTGAATATAATGAACCTAGATGAAACTCAGCTTGTGGTAAACTCAAGAGCAAAGTCTCTTTCCAGTAACTTTACATAATCCTCAGACCTCGTTGCGAGCAGTTTCATGTCGAAACTATTTTCTTTCTACCGAGCTACACCTGCTGACCTGCTCAGCGCTGCTAACATTAGCATCAGCCACAAAGGATGCTAGTAAATCTCCCACGCTGTCAAAAGCAGGAGCCTCTCATCCATGAGTAGATGCACACACTGCCTTCTGCACAGGGATGTTTTTGGTGGGTGTAGTTCGGCAGAAAGAAAATAGTTCCTACGTGAAACTGCTCACAACAAGGTCTGTGGATTATCTTTAGTAACCAGGTCACAGACAGTACAGACTGAATTTAATTACTGATTATGTTACAAAACAAAACAAGACATGAGATATTTTGTTTGTATCATTTGATAAGTCGGGCATTTACGAAAATCCATTGATCACAATCTCATCTCATTGATCACATTTTTTTTTTCAAACAGAACCATTTTATTTCACATTTTGGTGGGCAAAAACAGCTTTCAATCTTTAATTAATTTATTGATCAGTGTGTTTGTGATTGTGGTAGGAATAATTTAGATTGGCACCTGCTGTATCAAATTTGATACACACATTTTCAACAAGATTTTACTATAAAATAAGATACAAATATTATGTAATCATAGATTGTTTTCATACAGTAAAGATTCATATTGAAATATCAGTGCACTGATAATCCAGCAGAGGGCAGATGGCATGTTTCACATTGCGAGAATTGTGAGAATATGAGCACTTTATCTGGATCATTAAAATTAAAAAGTCAGCCAGAGACAGCCTAAGTAGCTTAATTAACTAATGAGCTAGCTTAGAAATGACAAAATCTGCTAGCCACAGTTTGTCATTCCAGTCAGTCAGATATCAGAAGCCTGTTTTTGTGAACCACTGACCAAAGATTTGAACCAGTTGTTTCAAAAATTTCTATTGCCACTGTCATCATCATCACCGGCAAGAAAAACAACAGCAGCGAAATGACAAATAGAGCCATCGATCACTATGCAGGTCATGGGCTGCAGCTTTGCCTAATAGAGGCACTACATTAACTGGTGGCGAGTTTTGACAGATCCAATTAGAATGAGCTCCATACCTCTGCCACCGCTCTGCCCTCCAAGCAACCCTCACACAAGCAACTGTATTGTCACATGGCATCCACTCCGCTCCGGCTCATCCGTAGTCTCCTCGGTCTCCCTTTGATGCATCTTATAGGAGCATTTTGCAAGCCTTCATCTTCGTTCGTTCCTCTTGTTTTTCATGGGTTTGGATATTCTCATAAAACTAATCATACACCGAACGTATAGAAAATGCATGTTTCCGCGCTGAATACTTTTCATGCTGCCACCACACCCCCTTTTTCCGCATCCCTCAAAATGTCTATTCCTGTCTCTGGTAAAGCTGCTTTTCTCTCGTCTATCCACAAATGTCCAAATGATAGGTTTTGTGTCTAAGGAGAAAAGGGAGTCATGCTTCACAAGACGGAGCACAGCAAAACATCTGACTCCTGCCAAGGAGAGGAAACAAAGCGTGCTCATTTTTTGCAAAATCTATTCTTTTGTCCTCATCTGAGGCCTGCTTTCTTTGTGTACCCTTCACTCTCCCTCCAGCCGCAGTTCTCCCTCTCAATTATTCCTGAGAAACAACGTACTTGTCAATCTTTTCCCTTTCAATAGCTAATGGTCTATCTATCCCCTCTCTGCCCGACAGTCAAGCCAATTAATTCGATCAAGCTGTTGAAAGTCATTTTCAGTCGCAGCGGGAGGGCAGTGCCAGACTGACAGCGTTGACTCACTATATCCATTGTTAAGAGAGGAACAACACTGAGTAAACCAAGGTAAATTAGCCTGAATGGATCCAGAAGTAATTTTATATCTGGACCATTCAATTATGTTTTTGTGTGCATCATTTGCCTGTTATTTCTGCTCTATCACACAATGTGTCGGTGCACATTTATGTGTGCTTTTGCAGACACATTCAGTGCAAAAAACCGTGGTTAGGCTGAGGCATCACCATGTCTTGTCAGTGCGAATGCTAGAGGAAAACATACAAGACTGTGAGAAATTATATTTTCAGTCTATAGCGCGGCCTTGACACTTGTGATGTGATATGTGTCAAGGACAATTTGTCTATTTTCAGGTGTCACTGTAGCTGTATTCCTTACATTTTGTTGCCAGTAGAAATGGATCAAGCCCTCTGGAAATGCTTTCCGCCGACTGAGCAGCTTTTCTTTGACTTTCTCAAAAGGAAACCTCGGAGAAAATATAACCTCTGTCGCAAGTGCATTGAAAGATGATGAGCTGTCCAAATACTGTAGAACGAGAAGTGTGTATGAATGATTTCTTTTTTTGCTGATGTGAGCTATCAAACCCCCTCATGCAGGCCTTTGATGTAGCACTCCATTGTCTTGCGGAGCTGCAGGAAATTGAAAGGGAAGATCAGGGGAGTGTTAGCGAAGGGAAGAAGAGGTGGAGGACGGGAGCGACGCGCAGCACGTCGGGGTTTTCTGGGACATGGCACACGGAAATGAACTAGCCTTGCATGACCTGCGGGGAGCTCACTCTCTCAAAGTGTGAGGATGTACAGGGCAGAGAGGCAAAAGCGGTTGTTTTAGAAAACACCAGAGATTAAATAAGTGATTTTTTTTTTGTTTGTTTGATTCGTGGGCACAAATCCAGGTTTAATATTTCTGCAGCATCCTTCCAAGCCCATGCCGCCTCTCACCACTGCACCCAAAAGCTCTATTCTCATTCAGAGAAAACACTAAACCTTTGGAGAATTACACAAAACTCACTCACTCAGCCTTAAAAGAGCATTTGTCCCTTGAGTGTTAAAAGAGTAAAGTTTTAATGGAAGCAAAAATTTTATTTGAAGCTCTCTTTCACTTAAAGAATGGTAGGAACCTTCTTTTCTCCATCTGTCATTCTCCTCAACACTGTAAGTGCTTTCTACGTGTCTCTAAATGAACACACTTTCCCATATTTCTCCCTGTGCTGATAAATTATAATGACGGTACAAACAGGCTGTTTCAGGCTGGGGAGTACAAAGTGGTTTTAGGCAAGGTTAATAAGTCCATTTCTACTCTTTTGTGAATCCGGAAAAGTTGAATTAGCATTTTATTTCAACATGGCTGTTGCATATTTCTGTGAATATATTTGAATATTTAAACCATAATTCAAGACATAATTAATGTAGTTTGCTTTTCCATTAGAGTCTGTAAATACTGAAAGTTACATGTCACACAGTGTTCCTCTTGGTGTTATTTCATTACACTATTTTCAGCTCAATGAGTCATAATAAATACAGCCTGTCCTCAGCAGAAAAATGTGTGTGTCCGTCAAAAGCGCAAGCACCCTTTTCCAACTGATATGTCCTTTTTTTTTGTTAGGCTGTGGCCCCTAGTTGGCATGGTAAGTATGACAGAAGAAATGTAGATGGGTTTTGTAATTCTGTAATTTTGTTTTGTAATTTTCTGAACTTACCAGTCTGTTCCAGCTGTTCTATTATTTGCCTTTGCCCACTTAGTCATTATATCCACATTACTCATGATTATTTATCCAAAAATCTCATTGGGTTAATATTTTTTGAAAGCACCATATTATTTTGTAAAAAGTCATTCCTGCAATATTGTCACAATATCAGGGTAGTTGGTCCAAAATATTGTGATACTGTGATTTTCACTCATTTGTTCAACCAGTCAGTCACAACCTGCATGATCATGATCTTCTCTGGTTTCTCCTCTTCATTTGACTACATCATACTACCAAACTTTCATAATGCGCATGTGTGGAATAAGTTTGTGTTTTGCAAGAAAGATGAGAAACACTGGGAGGATAACACATAGCATCACAGTTCCTCCACACCCCACTTCCTCTACACGGTCAAATTCAATTGAAACCACAGCACTCTTCATATAAAACAAAGTAGTACATCATCTTAGTGCAAAAAATCATTTTCAACAGTTTTAAAGTGTGTTCACAGATTCTCATTTCTAAAATTTTGTTATGGACACGATGTCAACCAAGTAATTTTTGTGCCGAAACCAAACTGTGACCATTTTACAACATTGTAAAGATCCAGTAAGCCTGTCGCTGTGAGTTCTCTCTCTGTAGTTTTGGGAATCACTGAAAATCAACCTATTGTGTTGTTAAGGTTTTGTTGGATAAATAGTACTGCTTCTCTTGAAAACAAGTTTTTAATCACAATATAAATGGACATTTATAGTCAGCAGGCTAATTCCTACAGGGATGGGAGCAATTTCATTTGAATTTATGTAGCTGAGCTTTTCCATCATGAGTCTGGGTTGTTTAAATGGAGAACAAGAGGGAGATGAATATGGAGGACAATGGCAGCAGTCCATTATATCAAAATGACAGATAAGCAATGAAGGAGCGCTGTTCATTTTCCCCCAACTATTGTGCTCAGGTAGTGTAGAGAAAGAGGTGGGAAGTGTGATGTGCAACGTGGCAGGTCAGACCCGGGAAAGTGGGTTTGCTCTGGCGGGAAATGGCTATTTACGTAGCTGAAAATGGAGTGGGCCTTTCTGACATTTTCATAGCCCTGCAGGCAAGAGTAACCTTCAGCAGAAAACAGAACGATTAAAGAAGCGGGCGGGGGGGGGGGAGATGGAAAGGGAGAGGCAGCGCGAGAGGTGGGGCAGAAAGCAGGGGAAGCGATTGCATGAGAGAGTTAAAAATGATTGGAGTTTGGGAGAAGGGACGGGGAGGGGGAAATAAAGATGGGCAGAAATAGACAAAAAATGATTTGGAGGTCATTCAGGAGGTGTCTCTGCCTTACACAGATTGACAGGTAGAAAATAAATGGAATAATGGAGGGTAATGCTGGAGAACAACAACAGACTTCCACCTAATCTAGAAGAATAAAGTTCAATAAACAACATATTTCAGCCTTTTCCTAACAGCTTTACACCTTGTTGCGCCTCTTAAGCACTGCTATCAAACCGTGCAAATCACTCAGCCTTGAAGCGTCTCCAATGATGTGACATGACAGAGAAATTATGCATGTATAAATCATATTGGCCACGCACAACAGCTCAACTTAATGTTTCGGTCTTCAATAAACCTGACATGATAATGTGCACCATAAAGTGTCAGCTTCCCTATTATTGCATTGTGTGAGCGAACGACTGAAGACAACCAGGTATCTCCATCAATTACTTGTGTCACACTGCGTTACCTTGATTTTCAATCACAGGTGCAGTCAAGGTTTGCACATTTCTGTGGTGCAAACAACAACAACAACAACAAAACAGGTCAGGGAGGACTTTCCGTTGTGGCAACTTAAAAGGATAGGTAATATTGAATGGTTCATTGTTGAAAAGTATTTTAAGTTCCCTGAACCAGATGCCTTTGCCACACCTGCTTATTCTTATTCAGGGACATAAAGGTGTGTTTATCCGAGCACAACACTGGGTAGCAAGCCTAAGGCCCTGTGTCCACCTGGGCAATTTTTCCCCATTGAAAATGCCAGGCGCCCTTATGAAAACGTCCAGCTGGGAGCGTTTGAGCACTTTGTAGGCACATCGTTTCATCAGCTGAGACTCTTCGGTTGCTATGAAATTAGTACTGAATGTAAAAACGTTGGCACAAAGTAGAGTACTTTCTCTGGTCCTTGCTCTGGACAAGAGGAGGTCTGCTAGTGGGAGATAGCATGGGGTGCGTTTCCTGGAAGACTGGTTTGCTGTGAAAAGTATCCCTAACCATAAACCGGGTGCTTTTAATGGCACGGGTGCTTATTACGGGAGATTATGAGATTAAGAGATTTTGTGGGTGAGGAAACATCTCTGCGAGTACCATCATAGATAGACAGAATCCTCAGGTAGCAGGATATGAGCAGGATGCAGTTTGTGGTATTTGTCCCGGCCTGTCTTCCACAGTGATTGGACAGCTGGGTATAAAAGTGACACTAAATGCTAATGCAGTGAATGGATGGGAGAAAACCAGCTGGGTACTTGGTGCGTCATGCGTCCACACCTTTTTGGCATTGGCCTCTGGCCAGTCAGGTGAACAATTAAGATACATGGAAAAAAGTCTTCTTTTGGTACTATTTAACCAAACTCCTTTCCGAAAGTATTTTAGGGTAGGGCCATATTTTTTCACAGTGAAGTTACACCATCACCATCAGCAACATCATTAATTAACCTGTGATGAAGTCTTTGCCACTGACACGCACTGATTGGCCACTTTTACAGTGCTTACAGTGCTAATGGGGGGTAATTTATCGCCGCTCTCACACTGTGGGCGTTGGTAAGTACATACGTCTCGCAGCTTCCACTGTAGCCAGCAGATAACGCTGGTCTCTTCTGTGGACTGGCCATTTTATACAGCCTGATTAGCAACTTGAGATGAGAGAATTGAGCTGGAGGCTATAAATGCAGATAAATACATAAAAAAGGTAATAAAAAGCTAAACCATTGTCAGATGATAGCCGATGGGTTTCGAGATTACATTTCTGCCAGGCTGTCCATCTCTTTTGCTCTCTACACAGATTAATCCACAGATTAAATCCTAACATGCTCAGAATGACAATGGTGACGTGTTGATGTTAAGCAGGCATTATGTTTACCATGTTCTCCATGTTAGTGTAGCATGCTACCATGCTAACATTTGTTAATTAGCACAAAACACAAAGCACAGCTGAAACCAAATATCATTAGTTTTGCAGATGTTTGCTCAGAAAAGTACTATTTGAAATATAGATGGTGATGATGAGGGAAAACACAAGGCGGGTCCATCCTCTGGGGACCATGACGGTTTACACAGTTTCCTGTCAATCTATCCAGTATCTGTTGAAATATTTCAGTCTGGACCAAAGTGGTGGACCGACCAGCCGTCATCTGTTTTAGAGCCATGCTGCCAAAAAAGCAGGATAACACCCTGTGCAGGCTGCTTGTCCATCACAGGACCCAGAACACTGACAAACAAATTCACACTCACACCTACAGGCAGTTTTGACTCTGTTGGACCTGCATGTCTTCAGACTGTGGGACAAAATCCAAGCAGAAACCCAAGCAAGCATGGCAAGAAAGCAACATAGAAAAATGGAAAATATTATAATTGTGTAAAGTGCTTTGAATTGCAATTATAGAGCGCCTGTGTGTGTGTGTGTGTGTGTGTGTGTGTGTGTGTGTGTGTGTGTGTGTGTGTGTGTGTGTGTGTGTGTGTGTGTGTGTGCAGTGAGGGAGGGGCTGTATCTCCCACAACCTTCCTCTCCTGATATAATTGTGCAAATCACGTAGTTTCCTGATGAAAATATTACTACTTTGCAGGGAGAACTTATCAGGTGATCATCAGGCACCCAGAACTCAGTAGAAACTGTGGGGAGAAAATAAATGATTTCCATGTGGCCAAGTAGAAAAAGAGGACTGATTATATCAGTATAGATGCAGCTAATAGACCCTGATTATGAGCAGCCTCATTTCCTACAAATGACTCCTTTGCTGAGGAGTGCTAGAATATATTATTTTTCTTGTATGCACTGTCTTTCTTTGGTAGCATAACAATGTCGCCATAATGAGAAACTTGGCTGCAAATGTACTCGACTTATCTTTGCATTTTCTTCCCCATAAATTTGCCCCTCTGTCTCTGTTGTGTAATTAAGTGAGTCTGCGGGTTCATGAGCTATGACTGTTTCATTACTTTTGAATAGGCAAAGATGTGCTGATATGGGTGAGAATGAGATATCAATACCTCCTCTATTACTCCAGTCTTTATTAATTTCATTCGACCGTTCGCTGCACACTTCTCATTCAGTATTCTCCCAAGGCTATCCAGGGACAGAAAATATTTTTACATGATGATCATTTGGTGATTCACTCACTTCTGTTGAGGCCAAGCTTTGGTTTATTTAAAGCCCCATTACAGGGAGCTCAGACTGCCAAAATATGAAATAACAAGAATGACTATTTCCTGTCTTTCTGAAATAAATAAACATGTATCATCTTGTTAAAACAAAAATACAGGTATCTAATCATAGACATAAAGATGGCACGCAAAAACAAACATTTGATGGTAAATTTGTCTTCCCTGCAGTGCGACAGAAAGCAGCAGAGAAGACAGACATATGAAGATGTCTCTTGCATGTCCTTTTGAGGATTAATCTTGTTGACCCCAGTAGTAGAGATGGACAATCTGACAATTTCAGACAGAGATTGTGATCTAAGTCTCCCACAATCGACTTTTCATGTGAATCATAGATATTTAAAGGAGAAATCTGTACTATATTTACAGTAATAAATCATAAAATGACCATGATTTGTTGTCAGAGATTCAGGAAACATGCTAACTTACTTCTCTGACAACATTACAGCTGTGGTGTCCTCTTTGAAAACTCTATTCCAGCCCATAACTTGTGTTTTTGTTTGCCTGTTTCAAGTTAATTAGGGTTCAAATTAATGCTGAATGTTCGCTTAATGAGTAAATTTCTGTTTCTGAGTTGTAAGAGGTCATTAATAATCTTTTAGAAGGACTAGAGTGTGTATTTTCAGACCAGTGGGCTTTTGTTTTCAGGATGACTTTACATTTACGGACAATTGACAGTTGATCAGCATACAGTGACGGCTGGGGAGGATGAAGCAGGGGGAAACAACTCACAACAACTCAAGTACAGATCGTACAGTAAATTAGATTTCACGCTATTCAGTAAAAATTGTCAAAAAAGAGAAAAATATTCGTCACAGTTTCCCAGAGCTCAATGTGACATCTTCAAATTCCTTCTTTTGTACAACAGTCCAAAACCCAAAGACACTTAATTTAGTATCAGAA
The DNA here is from genome assembly GCF_056507025.1 of Lutjanus erythropterus. Classification (NCBI taxonomy): domain Eukaryota; kingdom Metazoa; phylum Chordata; class Actinopteri; order Lutjaniformes; family Lutjanidae; genus Lutjanus; species Lutjanus erythropterus. The sequence continues at coordinate 7,252,808 of NC_139335.1, forward strand.
ATGACAAAAAAAGAAGCAGCAAATCTTTACATGTAGGAAACTGGAACCAGCAAATGTTTGAAATATTTAGCAACTCATTGTCTTTCAATCAACTAATCAATTAATCAGCTACTTGTTTCAGCTCTACAATATTGTGATTTAATGGTGCAAACAGAGAAATTCATGCACTATTTCACGTCTGGCTATAGTCTGCAGGGCATTTTAAATTTGAGAAAAAAGATTGCAATTTAGATCGTAGATCATCATTGCAATTACACAGATTGTGCTTTTAAACTCCACACCCCTACCCGGTGGGCAGTCATCTATAATGTAGGTTCAAGAGTTAAAAGAGTCTCTACACAGTGAACAGCTTTTCTAGACTGTCATGCAGGTTCATTGCCCAGAAGATGCATTTAAACTGTTTAATTCTCTGCAGACTATTTAGAGGTTTCACCTAGAAATATGTCACATAAGCTCCACATGCCAAAATGTGATCTTCCTGCTAAACTGACAGTTGTTCAGCAGACTCCTCTGTGTAAAAGGTGTGGGAATAGGCATCTCAACTTATTAATATGTATTGCCTTTGCTTCCTCATCCTCCCCGTGGAATAAAATATCTGATAGTGTGCAGTGGTAGTGTGAGAGTTGGGAGGCTTTGTTCCTGTGCTGGTGCTGTGTCTCCCTCACTGGGGAAAATGCTGTGAAAGTCACCAGCAGCGCTGGGAGGTTAATTGCTGAGTTATAAATCACACAAGACAGTTAGGCTACGGGTGCTGTTAACATATGGCTGCAGTTACTCAGGTTATGGCAAAAGACTCTCCTGCAGTACCCTGAGTTTGTCATTTAGTGCCATGATATTAATATCCCTATCCCGAGGTTTGTAGTTTGCATACTAATCCAATCAGCTCACATTCTGATTAGTCGTTAAAGATTTAATCAAGTGACTTCGTCTGAGTTTAAGAGGGGTGTTAATCACAAGTTCATAATGTGACATTTCAGACATATAATCTTTCTTTCTTAACGAAATACCTTGAAATTAAGACAGTAGCATTTTTATCTTTACATCCTATAAAGAAAATCTGAAGTGTTCTGTATTGAAACCACTAACTAAGAGTAATAGATGCATTGATCTGTAATTATTTATATCAGGTGGCATTTTGTCCATTGTGTTGTTGATCTATAATGATCTATTTTAAGGTGCAGTATGTCAGTATGTCAGACTCTGGGGTATCTACTGACAGAATATAGCAGGGATGGAATATAATCTAAGTGTGATTCCAGTAGACCTTTTTATGCTGGTCAACATAATGATGATTTCTTGTGGGCAGAGTTTATCTGCAGGCAAAGCAATTCCCTGAACACGTTAGCTAACACTAGTTAGCAAGTTGTGTAGGTTTGTTTCTGAGTCATTACTTCTTTGATTCTGGTACCAACAACACAGCAAGATGACATTTTCTCTTGGTTATGAGGTGAATCCTGATTGCCTCCAGTTTTTTCGTTTGACATATATGAATAAAAGATATGCAACATGGTAAAACAGGAAGAGCAGCAGAGATAACATAAAAATACCATCCCAAACACAAATAGATAAATAGAGGAACAGATAAACTATATTAACCACAAACAAAAAGTTAAATGAGGAGGGATCGTATAGCGATCTCTTCATTTCAACTTCATGAATCAGCCATTTTGCAGCACTTTCAGCGTGAGTGTCATGAACGAATAGAAACAAGTCATCAGGCCGCCATATTGAACCGCCATGTTTCTACAGTAACCCAGAGCAGACAAAGCAAAGACTGGCTCTACGTACGCCCTTTTGCATTTGTCATTAATTTCACAGTCTCCGTAGTTTTGTCCTACATGCTTGGAAGGGGAGGGTGAGGTGAGCGATACTCAGCTGGTTGCAGTCTATGATGCCACTGCTAGATGACGGTGAATCCTACAGACTGGACCCCACTGCTAAAAAAAAAAACAAAAAAAAACAGAAAAGTTGATAAATCTCTTTCTATTTCAAGGCAACAGCCCCAATGGTTCTTTATTCTTTATTTTTTATTTACATCTACATTAGCTTTCCTGGGTCCACATCTTTTTCAAAACTGCCTTTAAATTAGGTGTTTCTTCAACTTTTTTGTTTATACATCATAGGAATGGTATAAAAACATCAATCAAACATTCAACTCTGAACATAAAATAAATAGAATATGAAAATGTAAATAAAATTGACACTGAGGGGACCAACCTTTAATATTTAAAGAAATAAAATACATCTTGTACCATTATAACCAATAATATGTAAATATATCAGTTTTTTTATGCTGCACTTCTCTCATATCAAAGCTACAGCCCCCCCCTCCCTCCCCGTACCCTCGTCCATCTTTAGCAGCGATTCTTCATTTGGTAACTGTCAGTCACATATGAATCTGTCCCGCTGCAGGCTTCTAGAAAATTGATTGAGCCTAGATGGGCGAGCGAAGGCTGACTGACAGTGTCTGTGGCGCAGATTATCAAGCAATTTCTCTTCCAGGAAGTCAATAAATGTCTGAGGGAAAAGTAACGCAGTGTTTTCTGTACTGAAAGTTGTTTGTTTTGATGTGTCTTTGCCTTTTATCCCCTTACCTAAGTTTGTCTCATTTGTACCGGCATTTTTTTTGCCATCAGTGCCTCAATGGCCGGCCGACATAATTAGCTCTGTGGTAATCTCACTAGACCCTTCTAATTAGAACCAGCGCCAAGGGCGAGTGACCATGAGCAGAACAGGGCAGCCGTGTGCCTTCTACTCTGGAGAAAGAGCGCAAGTAAACCATAACTCATGTTGCAGTGGGTTATGGGATTTTAAGTAGGCTCCCATTTCTTTTTATACAGGGGCACATTAAATCCATGATTTATTTCCCAGAGAACTCAGTGTCATTACAGTGCAGCAGGCAGGTATACAACAGACACACTGAAGTGGCACTTCATACAAAACCATTAAATATCACTATTGAGAAATTCCTTTATTCAGAAGATACAGGAGTTTATGTGTGGAAAAAGAATCTGTGAGAACTGTGGAAGCAATGACATGTCATTATGAAGAAGGATCCTGTCTAAAGAAAGCGCGTAACACACAAACAAGCCTGAAACGCTCTCAGAGTGGACCTCAGCTTTAAGATGTATGCATGAATAAAATGAGCTCTACAACTGGAGGTTGTTTGTATTCCCTTTATACCAAACAAGGGCATTTATTCCATTTCACAGAAATAAACAGAAACATTTTTCAAGAGCAATTTCTGAAGGGGACACCAAAAATACCACCAAAAGTACTGTTATATTAATATATGTAGAAGAAAAAAACACTTATTACCATCTACTGGATAATTGCTAAGGGTCGTACCAGCATGTTCAAATGTTTTAAATAATTATATTAATAGTAATGATAAAAAAAAATAGGGGTATCAATCACAAGTTTCATCACAATCCGATATTATATTGATGCTTTGGACAACAACATGACTGCCAGTATCACGAAGTCTGCCGTGGTACAACTTTGACTCAGTGCAGTTCAATTCAGAGGTCTACGATTGATAATGTTAACTTACAAAAATCAGCTAAATTATGATTTTCTACAAGATTATTAATTTTTTATGATCCATAAGCAGACGCTTACTCATTCTGTGAACAGTCAGCATTAATTTGAACTCTAATTAAAGTGAAACGGGCAAACAAAAACAGTTATTCCAGCCCAGAATAGGCAATTTCAAAGGGAAACAATGCGGCTGTAGCGTTGTTGTCAGAGTAGCGAGTGTTTCAACTTGGCATGTTTCCTTGATCTCTGATGACTTATTACGGTCATTTTATGATTTATTACAGCACAGTCTTTCTTTAACTAAAAACAAGTGCTTCCGTATTATGTTTACAGTGATATGTTGCGGGGGACAGATGCGTGTTTTTCCCAGAAAAGACAGTCCAGACCTGTAATTTCCACCCTTGACATTCTTTCACAGGTGATGCAGTGTACAGTTTATCTTCACATTCTGTGTTTATATAATCACACATAAATCTGCAGCATTTATAGTGCGACATGTCTTCATCCCCCCCTTTTTTTAAATGTAGCATTTACATTCCCGCTCTTCTCCATACGTGCCACGTCGGCCGCGCTCATGCTGAAGTTAATCACCTGCCTGAAGTGCCCGTCGTTCCTTCACCCGCTCCCTCCTTTTGTTTTGCTCATTTCCGACTCCGCTCACTCCGGTCCATCAGAGGCTCCATTTAAAGATGGGTTTTAAAGTTCACGTTGGATGGACACAGCTTGCCACTTTGGTTGCCGTGGAAACCAGGTTGACGCATGGACAGGTTGTTGAGAACAGAGTGAGTGGGAGTTTGAGAGGCTATAGAGGCCTGTCAAGATTTATGGATTTTACTGTACAGCTCGACAGACTATAGTGGCGATTCATCCGGCAGGACGGGAAAGAATATTTACATGCAGATACAGAAGAAGCACAAGTCCAGACCAAAGGTATTTAATAAGAGGGAATCAGTTTACCTTTTAGTTCACAGGATGGAGTTGTTCACCTCTTTCTTCTGATTTGACAGGACTTTACTTTACTTCATGAAACAGTCTCAATTTATTACTGAAGCCTCTATGTGACCAGTATAAGCAAATGAGACCATCAGTGAGAAGATGTAGTTTTTCTTAAAGCCCGTCGCCAGTTAAAAGGAAGGGGGAGACTTTTATTTAAATTATTATTTTTTGTGATTTATGTTTTTACTTTATTGCAAGGATTAAAAATTCATCGTTCCAGACAATTATTTCTTTTCTTTTTGTATAAATTATATTGATAAAATAAATAAATAAATAAAAATAAAATAAAAAGATGAATATTAAATGACACAAACTCAACCTGACAACCACAAAATTATAAAAATAAAAATACTTGAAAAAGAAGAAGAAGAAGAAATTTTATATTTTATAAATATTTTTTGCAATATATTTTGTATTTTGTGACTGTGGAAACACTAATGGTTTTGTCCACATGGGCCTCCCAAATCAATAAAATACACTGAATGTGTGTAGTAGCTTTAAGTCGTATTTTAATATTGAACTTCAAATCAGTAGTTTCACATTTCAGGAAATACGCTTATTTACTTTGTTTTCTGAGACTTAGATGAGAAGATTTATATCACTGTTAGCAGTCGGCTAATGTAACGGTGGGAGAAACCCGGAGCTAACCTGACTCAATCTTCAGCACCTCCACTTTCCCAGAGCCAGAAACTAATAAACACCTTTGAACAGAAGTGTTTTAAGTATTTGGTGCAGTTTGAAGTTATGTAAACAGCAATATCAGGTCCCGTAGGCTGTGACTCCTGACATTTTCAGTCGGGTAACACAGAAACTGGGCACGCCTGTCGTCATGGGAATAGATCATAAGATTGTGACGTTTATTGTAACTTGAGTAATATCTGCTTCCTTTTGACACACAGCTCAGCTCGCTCACCGGAGCAGCTCTCTGTCTGTCTGTGACACAACCTCACTGTTGATTGGCTATTATTCATGACGTCTAACTAATCAGATAGTGTTGTGGGTGTGAGATTGAGAGAGACTACAGAGTGTAGTATTATTCTACTGTCTAATGTATAATTATCTAATTATCTAATTAGTCGTATACTATATAATACAAAAATGTTGATTGAAATTAATTAGTCATTTATTTTAATGGACTTTTCTTATTTTCCCATTGTTCTTTAATAAAGTAAAAGTATACAGAATCATCAGTAAAACTTGATTACTAAAATGATTAATAGTTGCAGCCCTACTTGGATTGGTTTGGCAATGCAGGTTTCTTTTTTAAAAACTCTAATTGTTTCCAGCCAGCTTTGGCAACAAAATCTGGGAAACCGTCCTCAGCCTGAGCGAAACATCGAGAGACTGATTTCGAGCGAGTCGAGTTGCCAGACAACCAGCCAAGATTCTGATAAGTTCTGGTCCCAGCCAAGAAATAGTACATACATAACGTGGTGAGTTATTGTTTTCACACTTTGGTTTTCTAGGAATTAAACAAACAAGATATATGCGCCAGTTGGCCGTCTGCTGATTATGCTGTAGTTTCATATTTAACCTACAAATCTAAGAATGGTATCAATCTTCTCATCTAACTCTCAATAAGAAAGTGAATAAAGCTGTTTCCCAACAAAAACAGGCATAACATAATGCATGTCTTCTTAGGACTTGTCTTTAAATTAAAGGTTGTGGTCTTCTGAAGATTGTTGGACAGAGGTCACAGTCTACTCACCTCTTTATTAGGCAGTCTATAATCAGCACTGTCAGCACTGAAAGGGCAAGGTGCAGCAACTGATCTGGAAGCTCATGTGAGGCAGGTGCATGCTGGTTTGACGGGGTGTGGGGTTTGGACAGTGACCAGTCAGATACCTCTTAGGGCTCTGAATCTGGCTTGCATCCTGCCCTTTAGCCGTTACCAGGGGAGCTCAGAAACTAGAACCTCAAAACCAGACAAATAGTGAAATGATAGAAAGCAGCCATGCTTCTGGCACGTTTCATCCTTCAAAGGCTCGACGCCACACAAATGACAGAAATCCGCATCGAAGGATTGGAGACTTTTGAGGCATCTTAGTCAGAGGTGCTAATGGCTGGTGTTACAGGGGAGAGATGGTGGTGTTGTGTTTCATTCACTGTGGTCCCCCATGTTCTTGACTGTGGGTTATTTTTATGAACACCGCTTGTTTGAGTGCCAACACATTTGCATGAAGAAGGACATATCTAGTGCTCATAAATAGGGGAGCCAAGAGGATCCATCACTTCACTGGTGACAACCTGTTCTTTGCATTTCCAACAGTTAGTCACACTACTGTAAAGAGGCCCAGCGCACTATAATCAGGGAAATTGGCCTTTCTGTTAATCGTGTCAGATTAAAATCAGTTTGCAAGCCAATACAAGAATATAATTTAATGGAAGAAACGACCTATAAAAAGCCCCGAAACTGGCGAGTATTTAAATCACATCATCAGCAAACTCTGCATAATAAACAGTGTTTTTCTTGGATGACGAGGACAAGGCTGGCACTGTGGGATGTTTATTGTTCCTGCAGTAACTATTTTGGAGCCTGGGAAACTGTTCAAATCTGCAAGACTAAACACCTCACTGAGTAGACTATATACTGTCTGTCACTACCAATAATATTCACTTTCGAGGGAGATAAGCATGCCATTAGAGTACAGGGTCAAATGTCACGCTGCCAATAATTATAGATAATAACAGTGTGTGAGGTGCAGCCACATGAATGTCCATTAAGACACGCAATTAATTAGTATTCTTTTATGGAAATTAATTAACACTCACCAAATCCCCATGGCTCAGTCTATTGAGCCTCTTATTTATAGTGGTGAATATTAGTGATGCCATATTACATTAAAGTGAGTGTTATGACACATGCAAAAAACATCAATCCACATAGAAGTTTGGGGAAAGAAAGGGAGACTTGTGGAATAAAATGAATCGTTTTTTTCCCGTTGTGTATTCTTTTATGTAAATAAGGATATAATATCCATATTGTAATTTTTAAAGGGACAGTTCAACCCAAAACCAGAAATGCATGTTTGTTCTCTGGCCTGTAGCACTATTTCTCGATTCTGTTTGTTTTGGTGTGAGTCACAGAGTTTTGGAGGTCGCTGTTGATCTTTTCAGATGTATTTTTTTTTTTAGCTTTGAGCACCACAAACCGAGTGGCATTTAGTTCCATTATATTTGAGAAAAGGCAGACATCTCTACAGCTGAGAGCTCCAAAAGACGATAAACTCACCAAAACATCTAGATGGACAAATGGCACTATAGATAAGAGGTAAGGTAGAGGTATATTTTTTTTTATTGGGGGGAGGGGGGGGGGGGACTGGTCCTCTACAGTAAGTCACAAATATTAAGAACAATTTAGATCAGGGATGTGTTGATGTGCTGCCTGAGTTACACCAGGGGCATATTCAGTATGAAAATGGTGTGCATTGTTTTCCTACGGTTTCCAGGCTGAACGACGTGTTTCCTCAAACCATGAGCAACAATTTGAATAATAAATACCAATCAAAGGTGACAGGTCAAAGTGCACAGAGTCCATGTGCTGCATGAAGATGACTATAGGTCAGTGGGTGTTGTGATTATTAAATACTCTCTCAGCCAGTCGCACCCCTGGTATCTTTGCTCTGAAACAGCTGAGCGAATCACAGTTAAACGTGACAACCACTGATCAGCGAATGGAAAGCTTTACTTCAGGAAACGTCTGGATGGTTCACAGCGTCACAACATTGACACACAAATCTGCGCCCAAAATGGAGTCTGATTTTCCATCAGGTAGTTTAAATAAAAAACAGTGGCTTAACTTTTGAGTGTCACCTGCTGTTAAGAAACTATATGTGCTGGTGGAACACAGCATACGCTGCTTAACCACTAGTTGTAAACCATCAGCCAGTTCTTGATTTGCAGTAGGTGCTGCGTCCTGCTGGTCAGTCTGAACTGACAGCAGTCATCAAATTCATAGAAAAAGAGAAGACATCTGGCTATGTGTTTCAAAATAAAAGTCTGTTTGCGTTAAGGCTCTGCTATCAAGTACAGTAGAAATCAAAATAAACATCTACTAACTTTCTTCAACATGTTTTCCTCCAACACTTGTAACATAGGCCAAGCTGAGGAGGATTTCTTTCCTAATGCTATGCATGTATTTTAATGCACAAGAGGAAATCAAACCGCTTTGAGGGCATTTTTCAGCTAAAAAAGGTCCATTGACATTCACAGCTGTGTGTTATGTCAGCTGCCTGTCCACCGGTGCGAACACATGCCCGCTTTTATTGTTAAAGGACACTTCCTGCTCCAGTTGGCAGAGCTGTGTGGGACTTGACTGAAACCGCTGCACTGGACAGCTCTGCCTTTTCGCGTTGGCAGCCAGTCTGACTCTGTACCAATCTGTTTCCACTGTTGCTGGGCACGGACGAGCACCGGGAAAGTCGGAAACGGAACGGGACCGGTAAGACAAAGCGCTTTTTTGAATCCTGTTGTTTTGTCACACGTGAGGAGGAGCGCTGTCTCCGCTAAAGTTTGGATTTGGCTTTAATTGATCCGGATGCGATAGTTTCAGGTGCAGGTTTGCAGGTTTCTGACAGACTGGAGCGGATTAAACATGCGGTGTTGTAAAGTTTAATTTCGCTCGTCGCTTTTGGTGGAATAACGACACCTTTGCTCTCGATTCATAATCAATTTGAGGGGTTGCGCGTAATTACGCATTAGCAGCAGCAGACGTCTTAATTTATCCTCGTTCTCCACACTTGTCATCCCGTCAGAAAAATACTTTAAACTGTTTCATGAGTGATGAAGAGAGATGCTATTAAACAAATAATAAAATAAGTGACAGGAGGAAATATAAAGACCATTATAAATTGATTTCAGGATTTTTCTCTTTGGATTTTCTTTATATATCAGAACCAAAACTGATGCAGAAGAACCTGAAACAACTATGTGAGTTATTCATAGTCATATTCACGGTCAACTGTGGGTCGATACAGACAACATTTGCTTTACTCATGTGCTCTGTCCTCCTCTGTACCCAACATTATGCTCCCATCCCGACTTAATAATCTTACTTAATAGTATTTTCCACTGAAAATGGTCAATAATTCCCCTCCTGGTGCACTTTCTGCTCTGCTCTGCTCTGCAGCCCATTGATATTACATTTAGTGTAATTATAGCAAATCAAATATTCACTTTGCTCTAAAGGGAATCACTTTAATACATAGTTTTCTTATTCAAACTTATATTAAACTTATTAATAAAATTATGCTGACTTTAACTGTCACCTTTCAGGAAATAGTTTTCAGGAGATAATATCAAGATAACCTTTGTAAAACGGTTATATAACCTGTGTCCTTTTCCATCTTGCTATTACGATAGGATGGACATTAAGGGTAGAGATGCACAATATGGATTTTCTTCCCCAGTTGATACTGATAACAGACAATTACCTGCTTCTCATGGGCAACACCTATAAAATAACCAATATTTTCTCTTTTTTTCTGTCTTAATGTGCAGTTTATGCACAGCTGAGGGTATGAAATGCTAAGATGTAGTGAGCAAAGACGGATGATTTAATATTCTAAAAGTCTGACCGAAACTAAATCTGACATCACTATTACAACAAAAACAAAGAACAGCTGACTCTTCAAATTTTCATTTATTTTTTTTCTACTAAAGTGCATTAAAAAAGAACCCACACATATAAATAAAGTAATATACAAAGTATGCTTTGCCTAAAAATCCAAATTAAATGCTTTGATATAATCTGTCAAATCAGATGTTAGTGTAGTCGATATTTTTCAGCCAATATCGGCTGATAATTAATCAGCCCTGATTCTTATTGTGCATCCCTGATGAAGGCTTTATTTCCTGTTGAATTGAGAAAGAATTTGACTTTGCGTGCAGGATCCTGGGACATGTAGGATGTGTTTTCATGATGAGCATTAATTTTCCACACACACACACACACACACACACACACACACACTTACAGTGAATCAGATGTGGTCTACTGGGACCAATAATGACAGATTTAACAGCCTTCTGCTCAGAGAGGAATTCCTGAAGTTTGCATTGTCTGTTTCATCAGCGCCGGCTGTGTTCTCATTAAAAAAACAACAACCAGTAAAGTACATTTCACACTCACAACTGTACAGAGAGAGGGGAGCGTATGTTGGTGTACAGATGTTGGAATCAGTCAAAGCGAGCAGCAGGGCCATCATGGAGCGTGTGAAACTGCCACTTGATTATATTGGATTTTCTGCTGAACACCTCCTTTGCGGCAATCTTGGTGCTCAGTAGTTGTTGTAACAAGTAAGAGGTCTGATAAATCAAGTGAAATATCACAGGGTGGATTTAGAGAAATTGACACACTGTAGTGCGGCCGCTCGGTCCAGACTTTATTTATGGACTGCACCTTTTTAAAGCTGGCCACGGCTGATAAATGCTGCAATCTGTCTTGCTGTTATGATAAAGTGCGCAATATGTTTCTCATAGTCATTTGTGTTTTATTGTTATTTTTATTTTCTGGCAGAGGGAGTTTGGCATTTGAGAGGGTATTTTTTTTTGTGCTTGTCATGAGCTGTTTTCTACAGGATGTTTGGTTGCAGAAGTACAGTACAGTAATTACAGCCTGTGTGGACATGCGTAACATAAATTTGAAAGTGCAAATTCCACTTGGGAAAACTTTGGCATTGTGACCTCAGATTTTGGCTGTTACCGAAAACCATACAAGTTAGGTTAAGCCAGCTACATCGTTATGGTGAGCGCAAATGAGAAGGCAAAGATGGACAAACTTCCCATTTTATTTAGAGCCCTTGTTTGGGAGCATTATGGTTTCTCAGTGACAAAGCAGTAGTAGTTCAGTTGAAAACAGCGTTGTTACATTATCCTGGTGAGCCTGAAGCGCAGTCTCACTCTACATCACATGTGCACAGTGTTAAGTTATTGATACTGACACACTTAACATACTTCCTTTTGTTTCTGACCATATGCTGATGTTTAAGTGGCCAGATTTTATGTGTGAAACACTTTGAACAAGCTTGAAGGGACATTTACTTCCTGATACCGTTTCTAATACCTGAACTTTGCATGTTGGCTGATACTGTGCACCAATCCAGAACCAGTGCATTAAAAAGCATATACTATATATTTTTAACAGCGGTATACTTCTAATCCTGTATGGATGTGAGACGATCGCTATCATTGTTTTATGTCATGGCTCAGGTAAATCCTTTGTAAAAAATAAACAAATGCACAGAGAAAATGAATACCATAGAGCATGACTTCACCATCATAGGAAAAAATGATGTGCAGGATGCTGCTGGAAAGTAGCATGGTTTCTGTTTCAGGGTTAAAGTAGATGTTATCTCTGCTTCTGGTCAGACTGAATAGTTTAAATGCGTTTTCTATGCCTGCCAATAGGTGGTGCAAGTTGATAAACCATACTAGCCATTTCAACAAGACAGACAGGACAGAGGCGCGAGTGGATCCAGCTGTTAAAGTTGCGATAATGACTGCACCTCATGCTTGGAATGACACAATAAATCAGTGCCACCGTAAAGTTAATGGTTGCTAATACTTGTATGAAATGACAAAAACATTTTCTGTGCTGAAGAATGCAAAGGAAAAGTCACAATATGCCTATACTGTATATTTCTTTTTACAATTCGTACACCAGCGATACCAGTATTTTAGGCAGTAGTGGAGGCATTTCTCGAAAATGGTATCAGTATCTCAACAACCCCAGGACAATTCACTCAGAAATAAAAAAATTACATATTTTTCCTCTTACCTGTCATGCTATTTTTCTGTCTAGCTCAGGCATGTCCCAACAGTTCCATGAAGGGCCGTGTGGCTGCAGGTTTTTTGCTTCTACCAAGCTGGAGCACAACGGGCTCGACTCATTTAATCAACTGATTTCAGTCCTCAAACAGCTGATTAGTCAAGTTGGGTGTGCTGTCGGCTGGTTGGAGCGAAAACTTGCAGCCACTTGGCCCTTTGTGGAATGGTTTGGACATGCCTGATCTAGATCACCATGGCAGCTAGCTCTGTGGTGCTAACATCACAGCTCAGCCGTGGTGGACGTTATCAGTGTTTACATCACGCACTTTCACAAGCAGAGATGAAACGATATGAGAACCTCATATCAGCATTATAACTACCAAAACTATTGTGGCTATCTGTGCTGTTGTGGTATTGAATGTGGTGAAATGTTCAAAAGCTGCTGACACACGCGTTGAAATATTTTCACCAAGTTTTATATTTAAAAGTCTGGGAGACTGTTGCTAACTTTGGCTCATGTTAGACAGTATGTACAATGAGTTCTTCAAAGCACAGTAACCAAACATGGTTTTGAAACAATGAGACTACTCGCCTGGAATTTTATTGTGAAACCAGTTATTGTTTCATCCGTAGTCGCAGTCATGAGCCTTTTGGTGCTTCTTGGCAACTCACATCAGAACAATATATATGGATAAATAAATGTGTTTTTTATTTGGGGGTGAAATATCCCTTTAACTGGCTCACAGGCTCATGTTTAGCAGATCCTTAACAGGGAGGGGGGACTCAGTAGCTGTCAGGTATTTTATCTTTGCATTCATCATTAGCAAGAACATAAATAGGAACCAGCTGCACAGTTGTAATGTTTGCAGTCACTAATTGGATTTACTGTACACAAAAGGGGTAACTTCACATGTGTTCTGTCACAATGGGGGAAAATAAATCTTCACAAAACTGTCTCCCAAAAATAGACTAACTGTAGTGTCAGAATCGGGTTTATTGCAAAGTAGGTTTTGCTATACAAGGAATTTGCTTGGATGTTTTGGTGAATAACAACATAATAAGTAGAAGAAAATAAGGAAAGCAATGAAGCAAGTACTGCAAGTCAAGATGCATAAATTAATTTGACAACAAAATATGGAAAAATATTAAAATATAGCATAAAAATTTGTTATCTCATCAGAGAGCTGTACAGGAACGTGCAGAAAAAAAACCCTTCATGGTTCAAAGTGTGACTTGGTTGATCTGGATTCAAACTTTGGCAGCAGAGATTAAATAGTTTCACTGAGTCCTTCCTCTGCTATACATATTCATTTAAGTTATTATGTAAAGTGTCATTTCTCAATGATAACATACATATTATGTATAATATTAATGAGTTTGAGTTGACTGCTGGAGTGTTGGCACTCATGATAATATAATGAAAAGTAGGTGAAAGGGATTATTATTTAAACAGAAATATTCAACAAATATAAAGCTGCCAACATAGCTGGCAGCCAAAATCAGTAAAACACTGACAGAATATTATGAATCATTTTCATCACCTCGTCTACAACTCTTCACTGGAACCACCTCAAAACTCCACAGTATCACACCCACGCCTACTGTTCATCCTCCTGCTCGTTTGTGGAGATGATGCCATGCGCACACAGTACAAACTATCAGACAGGAATCAAGAGGAATCAACTAAATTTTTTTGTCATGAACTAAATGCAAATGTATGACTGTTATGGATTTCACATTGATACCACTCGATTTTCATTTTCAGATCCATTTCAGAAATGATAAACGTAAATGGTTGGACTTGGAAATAATAGGCTGAATTAATGTACTGCTGAGGATCCGCTAAACTCATTAAGTTTTTAAGAAACATGATCAGCATGCGTTCCCAGCATGCATTGTGTAAGAGCAAAAACAGAGTTCTCTCCACAAACCCTTCTTTAGTAGTTTGAGGTAAACAATGGAAATGTTAATAGGCTACATGTTAAACACTCTATGTAAATTATGCAGATAGGGGGACTCATTCACATCAAAACAATAACAAAAGACATAGTCAGAGACATAGTCAGAGACGTTTTTCACTCACTCATTCTATCATTTTAATCCGTGCAGCTGTCTGCGCCAGCTCTGTGTCTCGCATCCCAGCTGCGTCTCATGAGCAAAAAAGAGTTTATTTACACTTAAAGTCTAGTTTTTTTTTAAGAAAAAAATGTACTGATGACCCACAAAAAGATATTCAAAATGTATTTTATCCACATTTTTTGACCTAGAGATGGTGCAGAGTTTGCTACACAGCTGGACAGCAGCTTACTCTGCTTTGGTTTGTAATCCTGCAGACTCTCCAATCACTTCGCCAGACTCAGGAACTTCTTCAGCTACTTTTGTGGTGTTCTGGTGGGCAAACTGTACATTTACTGCCACTGTACAACTTCACTGCTAATCTGCTTGCCAACACCTGTCTGCTCCGAGGCTGAGTGCAGCTGCGGGACCTTTTTTCCTTTCTCTCTTTTACTTGTCCACATGCACTGTGCGCACACACACACCCTGCCGTGCTTATGCATCGTGTTCATGGAAAAATTGATCAGGAATATTTATACATATTGTAAAAGAAAACTGCATACTGCACATAAAGTTTGGCTGCTCATTTGCTCATGGGTACTTTGAAATAATGCATGGACAAGAATAAATGTAAAAATTTGGAATAATGTATGTACATAACTCAACAAAATATACAACATAGGTCTTGCGCTTTTACACATCGTAATCTCATAATAATAAAATGATGTGAACCACAATCATGGTTCTCATCCCATCTCCAGCCCTGTGCACTTTTACTTTAGCAAAGTTAGCCTTGTGAGTTGTCTTTGAACTAGTTCTGGTACAACATGGCTCCAACAACAGCTCCGTTGTCTCAGTGTCAAACACCACTACGACCTGAAAACAACCTCACATATGGACGCTCCATCGAGCAGCTTTATCAGACATCAAACATGCTTGAGCTACCAGAGCCTGAGGACAGAAACAGGATGGTGTTTTTTTTTTTTCTTCTGTGTCAGGATGCTGGAACTGAAGCGAGCTGAAGTGAACTGCTGGGCTGAAGGATGGAGGGAGCAGTGTTATTTTCCTGTCAGTTTGTGGGGTTTATATAGTGTTGGGGGACCACGGCTCCGGCACATCACAGAGCCATATCTCCACCCAAAAAATCCTGAACACTCAAGTCGTGAATAACAGTTTAACAGTCAAACAGCTGTTTTCCTTTATACAGACTATAAAATGATTTTACTCTGCAGTGTTTGCTCTTCAGTGAAGTGATAAGTTTTTCATTTCCTCACCGCAGAGAAACACATGAAACTAGAGAAACCTGTAAGCACGGAGTGAACTGTGAATGCCTTCCCACCCTGAGGAGATGCAGGTGGTGTGTGTGTGTGTGTGTTTTGGGAGTATTTCTTGGTTTTTAATTGCTTCATGTTGGCAGTGCTGATACAGAGAGGCAAGAGACAAACAGCCTGTCTATCACTATGTGTTGTTCGAGGTGAATACTCATGTTAACTTCCACTTCAGGAAGCCAGTGGAGAAACACGCCGCAGCAAAATGCATTAAAGTGGCTTCGTGCTCAATGCTGAAGACACTTGTTCATCTCACAGGGTCGTTTGACGGAAAGCATAAATATTAGATGTAAAAAAGGGTCACTCTGGGTCTGCACTCCACATTCTGTCCACTCGGGGATGGAAGTATTAGTTCTTTTTTAGAGATGGTTATCTGAGATTGTTAGTGTAACTTTGTGGAGGAGACTGGAGGATTTCTGGGAGAAATGTAAACATTAACTCCATCCTTTACTTAGGTTAATAGCGACAACTGACAAGCCTTAAAAGGTAAAAATGAGTGAAAAGATTACAAAGCTTCTCAAAGGGATATGTTCAAATGGTAGCGCTGGTGTTAGCTTGACATTAGCCTTTCCTGCTCAGCCTGCTCAGTGTCGGGGCTAATGGCCTGCACTTGTCCAGCAGTTGGGAAACAACAGACGAAACTTTTCTTTGTCTTGAGAAGCTGCTGACACACTGTAACCTGAACTGTACATTTACTGCCAGACTGACAACTTACTGCTAAGTTTAAGTTTCTGCTCTGTTATTGAGCAGCACAGTCACTCTCAGTATGCTGCTCACTCTCCCTTATTTGCACCTGGACAAACTTACAGTTCCTTAAAGGAGCTATGCTTATGACTGTATACTTCAATAATGTCCAGTAAAACGTAATTATTAAAGCAGTCGTGATAAACTGCCATCCCATGGGAATATGTTGCTGTCACCATGGCAAGAAAAAATCCAGGGGATGCACGCTGAGATGTTATATCTGAACTATGAGCAGGAGAACGCACGCTTTTACTTCCTCTGCCTGTGTGGAAATCCGATGTTTTCACATCACAGATGACGCAGACAGGTATTAAAACATGGGTATATACAGGAGTTTAGTGTGATGCATCCACATCTCAGCCCACATATCTTGATTGAGGTCAGTATCATAAGCGGTTTCTGACAGTAGTGTGAGTCTTCATAGATGTAACGCACATACTTACCAACCTTGAGACCTCAAAAATAGGGAGAGTCTGGGCGTCCTCCTACGGGAAATTGTTTCATAGGCTTTGTTTCTTCTGTTGACTTTAAAAGAATGAAAATAACAAAATAATACACATTTTTTTGCAAACAGATGCCTGCAGATGACCTATAACTGACAGTTATTAAGTGGAAAACACAATGGGACCACAGAATTTAGCCTTACCCTGTCTAACTTCAGATTTGATTACAAAAACACAAAAATAGATATTTTACAAATTATTTCCTGAGGGTGTGCTAGTTAGGCTGCTCTTAGAAAACATGTGCCCATCTCCTTTAAAGTCATAAGTATAAAACTGGAATTCTTCTTTCAAGGATGTCTGAAATTTGCTTGAGTATTTCTTTTTCTTATTACCCTCTCCATCTCTCACTCACTTGAGGATGAGCGCACATGTCCAGTTGTAATGTTGTCTGGATGGAAACAGTAGAGTTTGAGTGTTGTGGGCCTTATACAAGCAGTGATAACGAAAAGGGGGAAAAAAGAGAGGAAAATTTGTCACAAACGAGATAAATGCAGGAGAATTGTGACCCTGTGAGAAAACTGGGAAAGTGCAATAAAGAAGGGAGCCTCCTGAGAAAACTGCAAGGGTTTGCAAGTATGGCAACACCAAGTAGTTTACAGTGACATCCTCATTATGACCACAGTGCAGGGTGAAGCCTCCCTCTTGGTGTCTTGACAAGAACTGTACTTGTTGACCTCAGTCTTTTCCTCGTCTCCCTCTCGTTTGTTGGCCACCAGGCTTGGCCTGTGGCTCACACACACAACATCATGTATGCACACAAATGAATATGTATCTGTATCCTAAGCATGTTGCAGTGCGTACTGCCATTGTTGGTCTAGACTTTCTCGCCAAAAATACGCATGCATGCTTATTTAAATACATTTAAAGCAATTGCATGTCCAGAAATAGTGAATTGGAGCCACAGACTGCATTTTAAATAGGTTGAAGTGAGATGTTTCCCCCTGCCTCCTCCTCCCCAAACTTGAGGAAGCTCAGGCAGGCAGCAGGAACACTGCAGGAGTGCAAGACAAGCGTAATGCTTTAAATTAACAATAACAAGTGATGACAAGTGTTTATAACTGTCAGTTGTCTGTCAGTGTCTGCCAGCTTAGCATGCTCTTAAATCTCTGATGACACATCATAGACATTTTATGATTTATTACAGTAAATATATGAAAGATTTCTCCTGCTATGTGTTGCTTTTTTTCCCCTTTTTTTTCATTTTGCAGTTGTTGTTTTTTTGTCAGCCACTTGCTCTTATATTGCTGCCGCTCACCTTATAATTTTCTCCGTGATTTTGCTCATCTGCTGCTCAAGTGGCCTCTTGCTATTTTGCTTTGACCTTCTTTTGATCCTCCTCCTTTCTGCTGTTATCTGTGGTATCATCGCCTGCTGAGCCAAGGTGACCAGCCTGCTCACACTGAGCAACACACACACAGCTGGAGACCGCAAGGGCCAAGACTGAATTTATACACTTATGGATGTTTGCTGACCTCTCTTGTTCTGTCTGTCTCTTACTCTGTGTGACTGCTGCCCTTGATTTCATCCTCCGCTGAGAACGATCGGAGTAGCACAGTGACCTTCAGCTGGATTCTGTGAAAAGTTTTGTGCTAAAACTGTGACGTACTTGCTGGTTGCCATTGCCAGTACAAACACACAGTTAATTCCCAATTAGCTGGGGGAAGCTTGGCACTGGAGGACATCACTGTCCTGTCATGGCCGTGCAGGGCAGCACTGTCCTATTCTGAGCTGTCATAGCTGAAGGTTTTGTGCAATATACTTCATCAAAAGCTACACATGATTTTTAAAGTCACTGCTTAAAGCTGTATTGTGTAACATGCCTGGATTAAAATGTCTAAAAATGACTACACTTTTGTTATATATTTTGTTGAGTTGTGTACTTGCAGTATCCCAAATGTTTCCACTAAAGTCAAACCCAGTAAATCTGGCAACTCACTTTCTCGACCAGGCAAGCGGTCAAAAAGAATTAAACTATTTTGATAATCAGTTAGGCCTAGTAGATAAAGTAATTGCTCATTCAAAATGGCAAAAACTGCTGTCTTCAATCTCTCAAATATGGAGATTTCAGACTGGTCAAGTGCAACAGTGCATTTCCTAATAGCCCCTAGTTGCTGTAACTTCAGGAAAACACAGGATACGTCAGAGAGAGAGAGAGAGAGAGAGTATGGGAGTCTGAGAAAATGACTAAACATAATGTGAATAAAACTTTAATATGACCTCTTCCATGAACATGATTTCTGACTGCGTCATGTCTTTATTTTAAACCGACCATCATTGCTAATGCAAATCTATCTGACAACAACTCCCATGATCCCATGCTATTTCATGACGTCATCAAACTACGTCTTTTGTTATTGTTCTGATGTGAAAGACCGCTAGCAGCAGAAATTACATACTGTGTGTTTAATCATTGAATTATCTACGCAGCATTTTATTTTGTTAAACATGTCCTCGGCAGATGTAATTCCCACATTTCATATTTATTCAGATGTATCACAAGCTAGCTTGATAAATTATAAATTCTCTTGCCACACTCCAGGGGCTTTGTGAGGAGTGACAGGCTGTGTGGGTCTTTGCATGACAGGTAAAAGGAAAAGGGAGAATCTCTGTGAAAAGAGATGAACACTGGCCCTTCTAGCCATGCTGTCTCTCTCCCCCTGCAGGAGTGACAGGATGGTGGTACCCTTCCACCCCTGAGCCTGGGTTGGTGCCTTGTGTGAGGCCGGAGGTGACAGAGGCAGGGTGGGGTGGGCTGGGTGGGGGTCAGGGATTCTGACAGCTGCACGGAGCCTGCCTCAGGGCATGCAGACTGCCCTTTTCCCGGTGCGAACACCCCCCCCCCTCCCAGCCCCCTGCCTGGCAGAGTGGCATGCCGGACTGGAGGCGCTCAGCCCCGGGACAGACACAGCGGAGGCTGCCTGCTTCTCAGTGGAGAGCTGTGGAAGTGACACTGCTGACCCCGGGGGAGGCCGGGTTTAGGTTTCACTTTCCCCCTCTCTGTGTTCCTGTGCAATCCCCCCCTCCCATCCACTCATTACGCCTTTTACACCTCGATTCAGAGGTGGGGAGCCTGGAACATGGAATCAAGTTGCACAACTACAAGTAGCTTTAAGTAGCGAGTTTTTAACAGCTTATGAAAAAGTCTCATTTAAATATTGATATCTCTATATGATCTACATAAGCAAACACAACCATCTGCAAGAAGATTGGCTATATACTCCTTAAATCATATTAAATGAGCCTGTTTTTACATTTCTCCAGACAAAGTTACAGTGAGGCGTAAGTTGGGTCAGTCTAGTACCTGAACTCTTTTACTACAAAGCCACAACATTGTGACACATGCAGAATGTGTCTTGGGATTGTCTTGTTGAAATAAGCAGGAACGTCTCTGAAGAAGACATCATCTGGGTGGTATCAGATGTTGCCCCAAAACCTGTCTGTACCTTTCAGCATAAACGTTGCCTTTACA
This sequence comes from Lutjanus erythropterus, assembly GCF_056507025.1. NCBI lineage: Eukaryota > Metazoa > Chordata > Actinopteri > Lutjaniformes > Lutjanidae > Lutjanus > Lutjanus erythropterus. The sequence continues at coordinate 7,273,210 of NC_139335.1, forward strand.
GACATGACAGTTACCCATGATGCCATGGGCACTAACAAACCCCCATACCATCACAGTTAGCTTAATGCTGGCAACAATCTGGATAGTCCTTTCACAATATCCATGATCTCTGAAAACAATTTTAAATGTGGACTTGCTTGAGCACCTCTGCCTCAGCCTCCCCTTCACCCCCAAGCAGCAGGAGGTTGGAGCAGAGGGGAAAAGGGAACAGCAGCTGGGAGGAGGAGTCAGGTTTTTCACCTACAAAGCACAGCCGCTTCAGCAGTACATACAGCATCATCTCATTTTGATTTGTTGTTATGAAATCATTATCCAGATTAACAGAAAAACACCAGAAGTCTGCCTCACTGCTACGAGCCACATACATACACACATGTGTAATGACTCACACTGACACTAGCCTCAGTGTTAGAGCTGCATATTCATTTGCAAAAACACATGCATGCACACAGTGGTGCGTTTATGGAGCTGAGCTGCTGGTGAATGACGGTGCTCTGGGGTTAAACACTGGCTCAGTGTGTTCGGACAGGTAAACCCCCCCAACCACTCCGCACAACAACAACAAATACTAAATAGACCACTTGTTTGGGTCCAACTGCAGGAAGGGTGGAGGCTGAAATCATTTGATCAGAAACATGCGGTTGTAGATTGCTCTCATGAATATGCAGATATTGTGTGCAGTGCTGTATGTGTGCGTTTTTTTTAACATTTGTTTATATATGTATGGTTTGATGCGTGTATTTTTTCAACAACGCCCTCCTTCACAGTCATTCATTCAGTTACACACACCTTCACACCTGGTGGCTGCACAGCACAACCGTGGTCTTTGAGCAGAGCTCTGCCAGAGCTGTCGTGGGTTAATTGCCTTGCTCAAGGGCAACACGGTCATCAATATTGACAGAAGGGAGACTGTTACTCATTTGCTTTCTCTGTGTCAAGATTATTTATAGCTGAGGAAAGTTTCTCAGTCTCGATGGCGTGTGTTGAGCTCTTGTCCTCATCACTTTCCAGGCGTTCTGCTGCCAGGATTATGATAGCAATATTCCTGTAGGCAATTCAAGTTCTGAAAGAAGGTTTAAGGACGTGTTTCGGAGCCTTTACTGTGAAATCTCAGGCTGTGCTATTTTTTGCGGGTTTGCTAAATCTGAATGAATGAGATGCATTAGTTTAAGTAAAATCTATTTAGCTGCCAGGGATTATTCTGAGGCTAAATTTCAGAATCACCCTGCACTCTAAAAGCTTTTTCGATGATATTGTGTGTTTTAGCACAATTTGTTGTATGTCTCTTGAGCTCTGGCCTGCATATTGTCCAGTATTTTTGCAGTAGTGAAGAGGTACAGCAGTTTTCTCCTCAAGTCAATTATATATATATAAAAAAAAAAAAACTACTGAGGTTTTTGTTTTCGAGGATTCAGAATTTGAATAAGCTTCTGGGTGATATGCCTTATAAATAACATGTAAAAACAAAAAACAGTACTGATTCAACTTCTTCATTCAAATAAAAGTGAGAAAGCACAGGCTCTGAAATATACTCAAAGTACGAAAGAAAAAGTTGCCCTCTGAAGGACATTTCTACCACCTGTTTGTGTGCAAAGTGAACTGAACCTCACCTCTTCTCCACAGTCGATTAATCCTCTCTGTCTGTTACATTTTATTGCGTCTTTTATGTTGTTTTTGTCTTTATGTGTGTTGTGTGTGTACTGATGGACGTGTTATTGTGCTGTCCATTTAGACTAAAGCCAGTCAAAGCAGTTAGCTGGCTTAGCTGGCTACTTTTTCCCACTGGTGGGCTACTCCGAATCCTCGTGGAAAGGCCTGTTCCACTGATCTCACTGGATCCAAAAACTCAGAATACACATATAAATCGTGGTCTGCTGAAGCATACGTTTGAGCAGTGAAGACGGATTCGGAGGAATGCCAAGATCTGTAACGACATTTTTTTTTTGACTGCAGGCCGAAGACATTTTGCTGTCACTGCCGTCACCCAAATGTGAAATAGCAGCAAACGATGAATATGTAACAGTGGCAGCCATCAGGTAAGACAGGAACCCTGCAGTTATTTGGATCAGCTATATGTCATCTATTTTACATTCAGCTCTGTCGCTCTCAACTTGTAACTGTCTGTCCCTGTGAGTCTCGTCGTCCCATCACAGTCCCAATTTTGGTTCCGCTGTGTATTATTTCTAAAAAATTGTTGAGATCTTTCCGTCTTTCTCTGAGTGTGAACCGTTAACAGCGCCTGTTCTGAAGTTTTTGTGCTTTAAAAGTACATAATTAACAAGTCAGAGGAGCTCGTTGTGCTGTCGTGGCGTGTCAGTAAAGCGGATGTGTGATTTTCTCAACAGTCACACTTGTCTCGCACTTGACCTGAATCTTCTTGAAGTGAGCGCAGGAGAACAAATCTCTTACACCACTTCTCCAACAGCTGTACCTGCCAAAGTGAATTCAGACATAACTCGAGCGTGATAACTTCATTTTTTTTTCTTAGTACTTCTACTAATATAAGTCTATACACTGGTGGTGTGTGTGTGAATGAGAGACAGTGCTTCCACGTCTGTGCTTTTCAGCTTACATTCACACGCCCGTCCTTTGGGAGCAGCATCTGTTTTATCTCCTGCACAGCAAACGGCTCGTCTCCTGCCTCCCACAGCTTCACATATCAGCTATCAGAGTCATTACAGCCCGCAGGAGGTGGCACCAAAGCTTCCTCCACCCCAACAAGCCACCACAACCCCCCGCCTCCAACTCTCATTGATCAGGCCCGGGAAGACATCTAATCCATGCTGATCACAGTAACCTCCACCGTCTGGAGGGCTGGATCTGAGGCGCACACTCTTGTTTTACTGTCTCTTATTGAACCGTGTGGGCTGCGAGGAGGGGAGGCTGGATATCGATGGGTGGGGCTCAGGTCGCCCCAGATAGCCTCATAGCGCTGGTGATGCTGAGGATGGGTCTGTGATGCCACTATTGACGTAGCGGCTGACTCAGAATTGCTGATATCATTCAGCTGCCTTCTTTCATTTATGGCTGCTTTCTTCTCAAAATGAACTGAGGCTTAGCAGAGCAGATCAGTGGTGTCCTGGCCTTTGATTAAAAGTCAGATTATCACCCTCGTAGCATATGTGGCTTCAGCAGCTCCACGAAACTCGGCTCGTTCTTCCTCCCTCTTTATGTGTACATTTTCCCTGCCGTACACTGTTGGAAATACAAGTGCCCACTAGAACCATAGAGGGTTCTTCGGCTTGTCCCCACAGGAGGACCCTTTCTGGTTCCTGGTAGAACCTTTCATAAAGCTTTCATTTAACATCTGTGAAAGGTTTCAGCAAAAAGTCACTATGAGAGGTTCTACAGAGAACCCTTCTGTGGTGTATTGATTCTACTTAAAACCATCTCTGGGGGTTCCATCCAGAACCTCTCCATCTTCAGTACGCAAACAAGAACCCAGTTCTACTGAGAACCCTTTTATGTTCCAGGAGATTTATTCAGAACCCATGAGACTTCTCCAGAGAACATAACACAGATTTTGTCTAGAACCCACATTTATGTTCCAAGGGTTTCATCTTCTACCAAAAACCCTTTTATATTCCAGTGATTTTATCTCGAACCAGCCCAGGAGCTTCTACTGAGAACCCACATATATTCCACAGGTTTTTATCTAGAACCAACCCAGGGGGGTTCCACTGACAGCCCTGTTATATTCCAGTATTACAAGGGTGTTATCTAGAACCCTCCCAACAGGGAGTTCTTCAAGGGTGTCAGCAATCCCTGAAGAACTCTTTCTTCTAAAAAAGTTTTTTTTAAGAAGCAAATGATTCTGGGTAGAACCTCAGCCTTCAAGAAGAACCCGTTTGAATCCTGTATTTCTTGCGTGTATGAGTGTATTTTCCTCCTCTCTGTTACAGCCGTGCTGTTTTTCATTCCTGTGTTGAACGAGTGTGTGTGGGTGATGTTCCTTTGCACTCTGCTTGGGGCCTCTCATCATCTGTGTCAAACCGGTGGGCCGAGAACGGGTGAAGAACGCTGGGCCGGCTCTCGACTCTTCAAGATCTCACATTAACTCCACTTCCTCCAGTTTTAAAATCCCTCTTAGCCCTGCAGCAGCAGCCCAGACATCAGCTCTTAACTCACACAGCTGACGCACACATCGACTCACTGATCCACTAAATCACTTCTGTTAACTGCATTGATTCACCGTGTCTGTCTCCATTTCTTACCTGTTTGGTGAGTCAGTGCTTCTACAGTACGTCCGGCATATCCTGAGTTGAATAAGACCATTTCTAAAAATTTAAATAAAATTAACTGGTGAATGGATAATTTTAGAGAGACACAGAGTTTTGGATTGCACAGAATACAAACAGCAAAAACTCACAGGATTATTCGCTGTATGAAGATATTACTGAAATTATTGCACAGAAGATGAAACAATGAAAAAATAAATACATAGTATACTGCACACAATATTTAAAAATTAGGGTATGCATTAACTACATGATTAAATGCCACCATCCTCGGTAGTCACCACCCGAAATACTAGTCATTTATACTCTTTATCATGCACAATGTGAGTTAATTGTTGCTTCTACGATGTTAAGCGACTGGAGCAACATGTGACCACGTTCAGCACAGACATGGACATTAACCTGCAAGCAGAGCAGCTGCTGCTGCTAGCACTGCTAACGTTAGCCACACTGTTTGTCAGGCTGGCAGCTAACGTCAGCTCAGGGTCATTCACTCGCCAACACTGTGATCCTCTTCGGTCTGAAAAGTTGAAGCGTTTAGTGAGTTGTTGTCATGTTTGTAGGATAATGTGTAATGTTTGTATTGCACAGCGCAGAGTGGCACACAATTCAACGCCATTTAAAGTACAATTTGACGATTGTAGACTGTGATTAACGGCTTCAAAGCCAGGTATCATGATAGCATTGAATGTAGTGTCCCAGACCTAGTTTCCACTTTAATTCCTCTTTTTGTTTGCCAGTGTGAGTTTTAAACAAAGCTGCACTCGGTGAATGAAGCAGCAAAAGCAGAACCTACAAAGAGCTCCACTTGTAGTGCATTAGTTAGCGGCTTGACTTCATCTCCCCCCAAGCTCGGTTCAGGCCATCACAAACTCATACCGGCCTGACAGACTCTATAATTGAACCATATATTTTTTTTTCCTCTCAGTAAAGAGAAGAAGGGGCATCTTTCAGTGCTTTCTCCAGGGAGCGTTTTTGCTGACAAAACAGGGGCTGCTGGGGTCGGGTTAACAATCGTAACGACACCGCTGTCAGAGACGGGGCACGGCAAAAGATAAAGAGAGCAGAGGAACAGATGCACCTGCTCTGTGGAAGAGACGCACATGGACAATACACAGTTTGTTCAGACAAACCTCGGAGAGAAACAGAGAGACGATGGAGAGGAAAGTACAGATAGTGACTTTAAAAGGCTCCCTGAAAGAACAATATTATATTAGAAAAGGCTTTCAGATAGACCACCTCTGCTTTGCACTAATAACTGTCTGCTGCACTGTTGGACAAAGCTTAATACAGCCACTCTATTTAAAAGGATGTACTTTTTTCTCATAATGGACATGATTTGGAAACACTGAACCAGGGCTTTGAACAGAATATCTCATACAATCCTTTTTATTGTTAATGTATTGCAGATGTTTCACTTGAACATAGAGGTGGAAGGTATAAATGATACAGAAACTACACCAGTGTACATTTATCCTTTGGTATGAATTTTAGTGATACTGTGGTAGAGCCCTCACTTTGCTTGACCAAACAGCAACATGATAATAAGTGGAACAAAATGTTAAAAGAACCAGTAACATCTGAGCTTTGCACAATTTTGATATAAATGGCAAACTAAGCTAAACAGACTGCTTTGATTTTAGTTTGTTTGTAACATTTCACTACACAATGAAGAGGACAAGAGGCTGGAAAAAAGACCAGTGCAACTGCCGTTACATGGACATGGTTCAGGTTTAAAAAGTCACACAACAAGCAGAAAACAATAATGTGCAAATCACATTAGACGACAGTGATTGTAAGAGGTGGTAATACTTGGTGTACTTGAGAAAACGTTTTGTATTATTTATTTATTTATCATTCTAGTTTTGCACATTAAATGTTCTTACAAGCACATTAACAGTTGCAATGCTGTTGGCATACCACAAACTTTACTCCCGCAGATAAATCTAGATTGAAATTTAAAGGAAAACAAATATACTGAGATATAAAAGTTACTGTCCATGCTTTAAATTATACTGCGATATAAATTTTAGACCATACTGCCCAGATCTACTTGAAGTTTTTGTGGTTTATGTAACATCTATGTAATTTCTTTCCACCAACAATATGTAGTTTTTTTTACCAGTGGCACAAGTTTTTATGCCTCAGGCATAAGGTTGTCTGTTTATCCATACATACGACCGCACATACATCCCTCCGTCCCATTCTTGTGAATCTCAAGAACACCTTGACAGAATTTCTTTCTTCTTGTCCACTTTGACCCAAGAATGAACCGATTAGATTTTGGTGGTTTAAAGTCACTGTGATCTCATGTCTGTCCCATTCTTGTGAATGCAATACCTCAGGAGAACCTGGAAAGATTTATTTTTCAGATGCGGTACAATTGTCCACTTGGACTCAAGGATGAACTGATTAGAAATTCGAGGTCAAAGGTCCAGGTCACTGTGACCTAACAGAACGTGTTAGGTCAGGAATTTGTATGTTTGTATGTTACTTATGACAAAATTTAACACAAATCTAGTAGAATAAAATGATGATGAGATGACATTTTATGTCCAAAAGGTCAAGGGTCAACTCCACTGTGACATCTTAATTATCAGTGAGAAGTCCTTTGAATTCCTCTGTAAAAAATAATCTCAAAGTGAAGACAGCATTTTTCTAACTGGACATTATTTGCTTGAATCATGCATATAAATATAGTGATAACTTCTATTTTGCCACATTGCCCTCACTACATATATTATATGAGTCTGGACAGATGTGGATGTAAACTGTACAACTGTGAGGTGGTAATTTCCTTTTAGTTGTCACAGTTGACAGTTTGACATAGAGAATACTAAAAAGTCCATAGGAACCTGAGGGGAGTTTATTGTGTTTTAATTCCCTCAGTGGTACGATCAGAGTGGTACAGGATCTGCAGCCCGGTGACGCCTCAGTGACTCTGTTCTAAGAAACAAGACGAGAATCAACACAAGGCACTCCTCTTCTTCAAAGCCAAATTGAACCACAAAAGTCTGTAGGAAATCAATAGCTAGATCGCTGTAGTGAAAGAAAACACACTGGCTCTGGGCTCTGCTAATGTTTTTTGATGGCAAACTTAGAGAGAAAACACGGGAGGGAACATCAGAACAAGAGCACCTCTTGTGCTCTCTTACTTTCTCTTTTACCCTCATATGTATGTACAGTGAATACGTATATATCTGTGTGGGGCATGAACACAGACAGGTTTCCATCCATGTAGCACACGTGATATCAGGCATTAAAATAGATCCCAGGTGGTAAAAAGATGGTAAAAATGTCCATGTCGACCTCGCACACACAGGCCTACTCGTTTCCTGTGCGTCACTGGCAAACTGCAGTGTTTTATTTAAACGTTCCTCCCGGTTATGTGAGTGAACACAGGCCTTTTAAAGGTCTGATCCTTGACAAGTAATCAGGGCTGATTACTCACGGGTTTGAGAAATCCATAAAACCTCAGTCAAATATAGCGCATTCAGTATTTTAAGTAGCTTGATCCATAAACGCAAACTGACAATAGAAGAAAATGCGTGTGTGTAAATGCCATCCTAGGTGGGAAGCAGCAGTGAAATGCCACGCTGCAGCAGAGTTACAGGTGCTTGTCTAATTATGTAATCTTGTTACATCCTGTTGAGAATATTTGCATAACTCCAGCTGATGTGAGCACACAGTAATTCACATTTTACTTTGGCAACCCTTTAGAGATACATTAGTGCTGAAGGCTTGAATGTGGCATAATTTGACCATTAACTGTAATGCTGCAGTGTGTTGCCCAGCAAGTCAGTGCCATTAAAGGACAGTGTCACCTTGTCTTATGCCAATCAATTCTCCTCAGACGCACAAGTGTACAACATGATGACACAACATGATTGGAGCAATTCTCCGGCACCACCATGTATTGTGTTGCACAAAATGTAACACAGTGACATCATCATGAGCTTTCGGTGCAATGACGCAAAAGACAGAAGCCTTAGCTTGCCCCTACAAAACGCTTGAGTAATTCTGCTTTTTATTGTAGATTTATTTAAACAGGATCGTGCAAACACCGACATCCTGCAGCCACTACGGGTCTGCCTGTGGGAGGTCAGTTTTCATATCTTTCGTCTCACTGAATTTTAGCAGCGTAGCCATTTGGTGCACATAGGACAGTTATTTTTTCACAGCATTTCATTAGTTTGAATAAAATCCTCTTGACAGCAGGATGGAAACATGTAATGTCTGCAAAGAATGTGTCTAATATTCTTAACACTGTGCTCAGTCATTGCCTCCGCTGGATCTTGACAGCCTGCCCACTTCACAGCCTGTATCAAGGTACTCCTCCCTCACTGTAAACTTTTCTGTGGCACACGAACACACAGGTCCCCTCTGGCCTGGGCTCACATCTAACCCCAAAAACACACAGTGAAAGCTGCCTGCGGGGAGACTGACCCCTCATAAGGTTTGGAGAGCACAGAGAGCAGCCCTGTTCCCCCTCTGGCCTGTGACTCAGGGGCACACTGGAGCCTTCAGAGGGATGAAGGTAGAGGGACAGGATTGGTGGGAAGGACACACATTGGGCCTCTGTATTTCACTTCCTCCTCCACCTACCTCTGGCACAGCCCAGTCTCTCCATCCCATTCCCCTCCTGTCCACACATACGTCTTTTGAGACACCCAGCCCCTGGGTTGCATCTGATTTTTGGCGCGTGTTACACCTCCTGCTTTTCTTGCGTGTTTTTCTTTTATGCTCTGTGATCTCCCAAGCCCAAAAGGTCTAGCCAAGTTGATCCAGCTTCCTCAATACCTGTGAGCCCAGGACTTCCCAGCAGTGTGGACATACAGAGCTTTATACCAGAGAGTGTGCGAGAAGTGAGAGGAAGCCTGTCTTTCATAGAGAGGAGTAATGGACCCTGAGGGCACTTCTCAGCTCCCATGTAAGCCTGGTAGCTCTTGCATTTCTACATGCCTAGAGAGGTGTTACATAAATGACAGAATATCCTCGATGGCCACTTTTTGTTATGCTAAAAGCCTTCTCCCATGTTGGTGTTTATGTTAATGACTGTAGTCAGGGTTGTGAAGTGCCTGGATGATGAGCAGCTAGCCTAGAAACGAAGGAGTGGCTCTGACCTTGGCCCACTTCAGGGAAACGCTCTGGTTTCTGACTAATAGAGTATGCCCTATTCTTTCTCCCACAACATGCACTCAAAATAGCTCTGGCATGCCCCATTAAGCAGCATTTTAATTGTTAACACGGAATGCTCTGTCCTTGGCACACATTAACTACTTCATTTAAATGTCAATCCCAATTAAAGAAGGGCAGAGGAGATGATCGTTTTAACCGGGAACAAGTGTGTCGCTGCAACCACAATCGTCATTATCAGCTTTTAAGGGAGTTGGAGTGCAGCCTCACACATTAAGTTGTTTGGTTCTCACCTGGTGACTGACGGATTTCTCAGAGGAGCCAATAATGATATAGAGTCATAAAGGGGAACTCAACTGTTTTTACACTTCAAGACCTGTTTACCAGTCATGATGAGTGAGTACTCAGCCTGTAAAACAGTCGTATACTGTTTGGGGCTCTGAAGGAACTTTTACAGTTCACTGTGACCTTGACCTTTAACCTCTGGCCACAAAAATATTGAGTCAAAGTAGTCATTTCTGCTGAGTTTGAAGAAATTCTGTCAAGGTGTTCTTGAGATATTGCGTTCACAAGAATGGGCTGACTTGAAAACATGATTCCTGTGCCCACGGCTGCGTTTTTCAAGGTTTTTCAAAAAATTGTGAATCAGACAGATGTGCAAGTAGTTGCATGGTAATAAATTGCCACCAGAGTTAGGAAGGGATTGAAAACATTTTTATGGAAAGCCTGTGTTACAAACTGGGAGTGGGGAGTTTGAAAGTTGTGGGCATTTACAGGGTACAGAGGGTCTAAGGGCCAGATTATGTTTGCAAAGTAGTGGTAGAATGGGTTGGAAGGCATTCAAAGTTGAAAAGTCAGTAATTGCTCAAATGTGGGGCAAATGGTGCACATTTTTAGACATTAGCTGCATTAAGGCATTCATAGTGTTGCACTAGATTGTTCACCTGAAAAGTGATGTCATGTATAAGTTGCTTTAGGCAATAAGAAGCCATACTAGAGTCTGAATGTTTTGGCACAACTTTGCATTAGTTTTGACCATGAAAATTTGTTTCTCGTGATAACTCCAGCTTTATGGAAGTGCAATTCTAAATTGCTGGTGTAGAAACAGCAGTCTGTGGGCTGGTGCAGACCTTAAGTTTTTAGTCTAGGCTGCTGCGGTGCTTGACTTTTGGAAAGGAGGTCCTCATATTTGTCATAATGCAGTAACAACGCAGAAGCCTGTGATGGATGTTTGTTTCCTAGTGTGTACAGTTCCTCCCTTCCTTCCTCTAACTGTCGCCCTAGGCCTTACGCTCAGTGAAAACTTCCATAGTTGGCAACCCCCATGTTTCACCCTCCAGTGCCCCCAGCCCCCAGCCCCCAGCCCCCAGCCCCCAGCCTGCTCAGCTGTGCTGGGACACAAACCCCATTTCCCCTGGAGAGCAATAATGCTAGCATTAGGTTGTGCACAGAGTGGTGCCAGCCCAGGGGCCTGGCATGCAGTCGTCCACTGCTGCAAACAGAGGCACACATACACTGAATCCTTTCCCAGCACTGCAGTACCAGATGGATGGCAAACAGGGATGCTCCCAGGTCCAAATCACCTCCTGCAGCTGGGTGATAGAGTCCCACAGCGGTGAGAGGGGGGAGGCAGGGATTGGAACCTATTGCGTCCGTTTGGTTGTAGCGCTCCAATTAGCTTCGGTGTGGGTCTAAATTTTGAACCGTCACCACACTCATCTGTTCGTCTCAGAGTGTGCTTGTATTGCTTTGTTGTTTTTGGCCTGTATTTTTTTTTGTTATGCACCATCTGATGATAATGGGTAATGCATCGGTGGCTGCCTGCCTAATGACGTAGATAGGTAGAGGTGCTCACACTGGCAGGCAAGCAGGCATAGTGTTGTCATGGGAATGATGTGTGGGCCTCTCCTCCTCTACTGGAGTGAGCCAGTGAGCGGTGCTTGACTGCCCACCACCAAAAAACATTAGAACTCCACCACACACATGCTTCACTCCTAGACATAAAGATGCTAACTAGAACCATGAAGGGTTCTTTGGCTTGTCCCAGCTGGAGAACCCTTTCTGTTTCCTGGTAGAACCTTTTATAAAGGTCCCACTTGTATAACCTTTCAAGGAATCTATGGGGGTTCTATCCAGAAACTTCCCACCTTCTAAGGGTGCTAACCCCCACCCAGGGGATTCTACTGAGAACCCTTTAACAGTGTTTTATCTAGAACACACTTGGGGGCTTTATTGAGAAACCTTTTACATTCCAAGGGTTTTATCTAGAGCATGTTCTCAGGGTTCTACAGAGAACTGTTTTATAGTGCAAGGATTTTACCAGTACCCCTTCATACTGTGATTTAAAGAACCCTTGACAAACCCCTCATGAAAGAGTTCAACAATCTGTACAGAACTCTGTCTTCTAAAACGGGGATTTTGGATGAAAAATGTTTTAATGGAACTCGTAGAATTACAAAGAATGCTTGACAAACCTTTTCTTCAAAGAAGGGTTCTTTAGAAGCAAATGATTCTGTGTAGAACTTCAGCCCTTCAGGAAGAACCCTTTTGGAACCCTTATTTCTTAGAGTGTTGCACACACAAGCACACATGTAGAAGTACCAACATTGCAGCACAAGCAGAGTGGATGAATCAGTGAGCTCTCCAGCGTCTCAAAGAGGAGGAGGAGGAGGAGGAGGAGGAGGAGGAGGAGGAGGAGGAGGAGGAGGTGGAGAGGTGGTTGTCTAGGTTGATCTAGTCACATAGCTCAAGCAACAATGAATCACAGTGTTACCTCGGTTTTAATCAACACGCATAGGCTACAAATGACTCACTCGTGGAAACGCGCATCATTTGCATTACTGGTTGTTTGCTATTTTAATGCTAATGTGTTCTCTGGTGCCCACCAAGCAACTTGAACACACTTCATCATGCAGTCTTTCTTTTTATAGCATTCCTCTTTCTCTGTCTGTCCATCTCTTGCTCTGTCAACCCCTCCACCCACCCACCTTATTCCTCCCGTGTCCCACAGCTCCCATTTCTGTCTGCTGCCATGCTGCCATGTCTCCCATTAGGAAAGGAAATGAGGCGAGGTACAGATGCAAATATCTTGGACCCCTTGCTGCTCCCTGACTCATCACCCAGAGACAGAAACAAGGATGGAGTGAGGAAACGCGGAGGGAGGAAGAGCGGAGGGAGGGGGAGGAGGTGGAGGGGCGCAGCGATTAGACAGAAAAACAGACCTACACAAAGCATACAGTTGATTGGTACACAATGACTGGTGGGTGCAGCTATGTGAGTTTATTATCATGCAGAAAGCTTTCTCCAGCAAAGTAGAACAACAGTGAGCATAAACCACTGAACACTCTGAATTATTTTTCTCTTTTACCCTCCATCCTTCTTTTTTGTGGTGTGGCTGTCCTATCATTCAGCCTGCAGTGCTATTTCAGCACTTCTGAGGGGTCATTCCTTTTCTCCTGCCTCCTGCCTTATCTCCAGCTCACTTGATTGTTTTGTAGATTATATTGTAAAGTGCTCGGCAATGCACGCTCGCCTGTTGAAAGCACAGTTTGCTATTCATTAGTATCTTGCTCTGTTGGATTGCTGTGTGCTTTCATGGCCAGAGAGGGTCTGAAAAGAATTGAGACTATTGACATTTTAGCGCTGTGAACGTGTGTGTGCGCTTGAAAAGTTTTCTCTGCAAGCCCCGGTGGAGACAGACGGGGTGATAGGGAGGGAAAAAAGTGTAATGAATTAGGCAAAAGAGTGTGAAACACAAGAGTGTATTTAATGTCACAACTGCCACAAAGCTGGCAGCCTACTCGTCGTCAGTAAAGTGCTGTCAGCCGCAGCCCCACCACCAAGCTGTAGGTGGAATACCATTCAGCACATTCATTGTGTGATTATCAGAAGCTGCTATTGCTACAGTCAGGATGTGAAAACTTTAATGTTCTTCTCTGTGGGATTATGGAAATGAAGGTATTGCTGTGTCATACTCACATTCAAAGGAAAATTCAAATATATGTCTGCATTTTCATGACAATGGCCTAAAACACAGTGGCAGCTACATCTATATTTTTTTGTTTGAGCTCAGGGATTTGTCTGGATGCGGAGGCAACTATAAAAAAAACATTTCCAGCCAATCAAATGAAAGTTGTGGTTGAGCAACGTGAGCAGACAGGCTGGCAGGTTGTAAACAAATCTTCAGATCTTTGAGTCTTTGGCGAGACTGGGTTTAACCCATGCAATGAGCCCTGCACAAGCAGAATAAGCAATGTTCATTAAATTTTGCTTCATGGTTTTTTCCGTCATAGTTAGTGTTGTGTGTGCAGACAGGTTTTCATCAATGGACAATTAGGTCAACTTTTGTGTTTTCTGATTAATTGATGATTGATTGCTACAGTGTCCATCTATTGGTTAAGGAAAATGCACAAAATTTGCAACCACACAAAACACAAACTACAGCGGCAGGCTGATGAGAGTGTAGTTTTTAAGGTATTTGCTTAAAAACTAAAGATTTAAATTAAAATCTTGTCTTGTTAACAGTATTAATAGACCTTTTTCACAACAGCCATTTTGATAAGAGATTGTGGGGGAAACACAGGTTTTATTAGTGATACTAATTAAAGTTCCCATGAAGTCAAAATGAATGTTTGTTTTTATCAAATGCATTGTCCTATATGTCAGCTATACACCAGCATCTGACCCAAAAAAGTTGATTGGTGCATATGCTGTGGTACTTTTAATGATATTTCAGAGACTGTTTTTTGCTTTTCCTGGAAAATGGTCACAAATGGTTGATGACTCATCCTGCAGTTGGGGGCGTGAACGAAATTTGCATCCAATAAAGCAATTTTTTGCATATGATGCAGCGAAGCATAAAAGGAGAATATATCCATTCACTGGAGCGGCCTGGAGCGTTTCTGGGCTTCCCAGTGAACAGGACCGGTCACCGGGACGACCACAGCCTCGGAGACTGGATACAGTATAGAGGTCGTTTATGGAGTTTGCTGATGGAAAGATAGTTTTACTTGGTGCTAAAGTAAGTTAGTGAACCGTTAGGCTTGGTAAGCTGTGACTCATCACCAACAAGAAAACCACAGTGGTACTGTAGCCTATTCTCGTCGTTAAACTGGCCTCCACTGGTCTCTGAGGCTGTTTTGGTTGTGGTTTGGCTGTGTTTACAGGAAGCTCTCAGTTTGGGAAGAGTCACCTAATAGTACAGCTCTCCCTCCATGGACTACTTTAGGAACATGACAGGTGGGCGTAATGCACAGTGCTACTGGCTACTGGAAACACCAATCAATGTCTGGGACAAGTCCCTCCCTAGCTGCCTGTTTTTACTGGAAACACGTAAGCAACAAGTGCTCTCATAGTCGTTTCATGGGAACTTACTGGCTCACGGAAAAGGCTCTTCCACATTAAATGGACCAGGACCTTAATTAGTATAATCGAAACCTGTGCTTACCCTACTATCTAATGTCAGTATGGCTGCTGTGAAAAAGGTCTATTTTGATTTGGAAGTGTGTACCAACATATAATCCAATAACTGTTGAGAAATTTCACCTAAAACTGCGCTTGTTAATGATAAAGTCTGGAGTTTAAGTCAAAGAATCACCAAAGTCAGTAGGATTCATCATCTGGGATTCTTCACAATCTTTGTGGAAACTTTGACCTGCTGATGGCACTAGATGACCTGTCAGATGCCATTACCAGTGTCTGTTAACTTCATCCAGATCTGAAGCTTCATCTGCACAAAAAGTCTTCCGAACTTCAATCTATCCAACAGTCCCTGGGATATTTTAGTCCGGACCGCAGCGGTGGGCCGACTGACTGACCAGCAGAGCGACGTTGCCAATCCCTACAGCCATGCCACTTGCATGACTAAAAATAAGATAGACTAGAGATTGTAAAAAAACTTGAATTCCTTCAAGTTATGTTGTTCTGTCAATAAAAAGACAACAAACGGGCAGTTGTCCCAGCGGGGTGTTTGGCCCACAAAGCTTGACCATGCCTCCAGCATGACAGTTTTGCTGTAATGGCATGGGGTGTCCGATGATTTGAAGGGAGCACAGTGGAATCCTAATGAGAGTAATGATTATCTCAGTGGCCAGCTGAGCCATTTGCGCGGCTGGACTCTGGCTTCGCTGGATCGGCTGCACCATTCATGCTGTTTGACAAGCTGTATATGAAGAGAGTCGAACATTTTTCTTTGTCCTTAAAGGGGAAATATGTATCATCCAGACACGAGCTGAGGCATCTTTTCACTGCAGTGCCTCCTGGGAGCCCAACCTGTGTGTGTGTGTCTGTACATTTGTGTGTCTGCCTGTGCTGTGTGGACTGCAACACACTTTATCTCAAGTGTCAGCTCCAGCCATGTTGCTGCCTAGTCATACATTTCCTGTTAATTCTCCCCCACTCTGTCTAGGTCTCTCTGTTTAGCTCATCTAATATTAGTCAAGTCTAATTGCTGCGTTGAGTGCTAACTAGAAAGCTAATTAGGACAGTGATTTCTGGTTAAAGAGGCGGAGGAAGTGAATGGAGAGTTTCTGTTACAGTAACAGGGTCCCCACCCTCTGTATGCACACCCACGCCCTGACAGCACTGCCTTTTGACCTCTTATTTATTCCTGCTTCCAAAATATCACAGGACAAAGTATTTTCTCCTCAACAATCTGGTTGGATTAGTTGTCTGATCTGTTTTTGCACCTGCTCATAGAAATGTTGGCTCAGGAACAACCAGATTGTGTCCACTGAAATTGCACTTCAGCAATTTGGTAGTAATTCACAGGATGAAATGGTGACTATATCCTATTGAGATTTGCGGAGGATTATGTTCCACCATAACTATAAATGCCATCAAATTGAAATGTGTCTCCTCCACTCCTTTGAGTGATCCCTGCCTCCATTTCAAACATTTGCCCAGAATTTGTAGGATTAGGGTGCACATACAGCAGTGTGTGTTCAGGTAATTAACACCGAGGTGCCAACATGTGTAACAGAGTACACACATTTGTACTCAAGTAGAATTACAGATACTATGTTAATATTAGTATATTAAAGAACAAATACTGAACCAACCTCTCCTCTTAAGTAAAAGTGGAAAAAGTACAGGCAAGTAAAAAGTGGCCCTCTGAAGGACATTTACACCAACTACACCATTAATGCTGATCGGACGGGTTTTGGAGCAACAAATGCTGCCATCCAAACGTGTTTTTCAGGGATGTCCCTGCTTATTTCAGCAAGACAATGCCAAGACACATTCTGCACCAAAGCTTGATTGGTAGTTAAAGAGTTCAGGGACTAGACTGACCTGCCTGCAGTCCAGGCTTGTCTCCCGTTGACAATCTGTGGTGCATTAAGGAGTGCAAAATACAACAACAGAGACACCGGACCGTTGAGCACCTGAAGTCATGTATAAAGCAAGAGTGTCCTCAGTTCCCAAACACTGACTGAGTGTTGTTAAAAGAAAAGGTGATGTATCAGAGTGGTAAAGACGCTCCTGTCCCAACTTTTATGGAACATGTTAAACGATGCAAAATAAACAAATAATAATTCCCCCAAAATGCATTAAAGCTAATGTAACAAACTTGTTTTGAAAATGTAAGGAGAAGAAAGTAAAGATATTTGTGTTAAAAAATAAAAGTAAAATGTAAAGATACCTGGAAACTCTACTTAAATACAGTAACAAAGTATTTGTACTTTGTTACTTCTGTGTATCACATGTATATATTAATGTATAAAATGATGTGTGGAATCTTAACTCACTCAAACCCTCAGAATGAAAATGCAGTACAGGATTTTCACACTAATCTACTGACTTTGTGGAGGAATCTTGTTAAATCTGTTCTGCCTTGAGGTTTTACACTCCTTTTTTTTAGTTGCTGAATGTTCTTCCTCTGCCTTTTTGGGCAACGTGAACAAATTAAGACCTTGCTTATTAAACAAGTGAGCCTTTAAATTACAACAGACTGGCCTTGCATGCATGGGTGACTGTCAGAGCCCTCTCCCCTCCACCTCCAGCAAAAAAAACAAACACAACAGGGAGGGACTGCGCTTCGCTGTCCCTTATGTTCCGTCCATTCTCAGAGAGTGACCTAATCTTGTGTTTCAGGGTGCTCTAAGGGTGATTTGATGTAATGCGGATGTACTGAGTAGCGTGTGTGTTTGTGCGTGCCTCCTGTCTTTTTGTCTGGTTGTATAGCGTGTTTCATTAGACGGTGGGTAATGAGCCTTCCGTCACGCAGGGAAAAGTAGTTTTTGTTTGGCTTGATTTGGTTCGAATCCAGACAGAAGCCTAGTTTTTTATCTTTTCTAAGATGCTGATTGCTGTTGATGTTCCACACTTATTGCGTCTGGGTCTTTGTGTGCGCAAAGAAGATTGTGTTGCCTGATAGAAATCGTTTTATCTTGAACAGCAGGCTCAGAGGATGTTGCTGTATTTGCAGAGTTGTGTTTGCACTGAGTACTGAATGGTTAGTAGCTGCTATGTTTCTTATCCTCCTTGTCTTGGGTAGACTTAAACATTTTCCACTGTTTGTGTGTATTTGTGTAGAAGTGTTAATGCAGCAGTCCACTTTAAAGTGGATCCAAACAACCTGACTGTGTTTTACAATAAAACAGAAAATCGGTTCAGTGACAGTGAGATATTTTCATGGTGTTTGAAGAAAAAAACAATTAAGCTACAGCTGAAGACAGATATGGGAGAGCAGGTTACAGTATGTCAGAAGCAATGTTAATATTCTATATATTATAGCATATAACACTATCTAGTAATGATTTTAGATTTGATTATTACATAGCTTTCATCTGATTGGTTAATTATAGCTTACTAAACTTGTTTTTTTCCCAAGTAAATAGCCATGTAATAAGCAGTTATTACTGTGAAATAAACCCCTTAAGCAGCACCCTGTCAGGGTTTATTTTGCAGCAATGACCTGCAATACATAGCTGTCATTTAGGATGACGGACATGTGGAGAACATGGGGAACATGCAGGGTGCATGAGGGTACAGGGCTCAAAACAAACTTTTTCACCACCTTCCCAAAACTCAAAAGGGCTTTTTTTTGGCGTCATGAGTGCATCAATTGCTGCAGATTATCTCGAAATGCCACATCATTAATCGAGGTATTTGGTCAATAATATCATGATATTCGAATTTGTCCATAACGCCCAGCTATAGAGTCCATCCAGGAGAGAAAACAATCTGCATCGATCGCAACAACATAAAAGTATGGACATGTGAATATAACTAAATCCGTAAGAGCTTTGACATCTCAGAAATGAGTGAAATGGGTTTTCTTTTCACAAAGGAGTGTGATCCCATTAGTATTACACTTCTATTAATTGGTGAATGACACATCTGTGTAGAAAATGTTCTTTCAGCAGCATCTCAATAGCATGTGTTGTAAAAGTGAAAGTTAAGTACTCGGCTCCATCACGACTTCTCTCTCCCTGTCTTCAAGTTATTATTGTTGATACGTCTTTACAGCAGAATAATGTGCAGGATCTTGCGCACACTAAAATGTCTCTGGTTTAATCAGTTTGGATCTGTATTTGCTCTTCCAAAGCACATGCATTATTTTTGAAAACTGCAGGATTTATGCTGAGCAGTAAAGCTTTTACAAAACCCACCTGGGAAAACGTTCAAGATTTGTGAAAGTGTTCTGACTCCCCTGAGGTGGGTAACAACTCTGGGTACTGTAGGTGGGTTTTAGAGCACTTTCTTTCGTCAGTCGAGCGTGGGATGATTCGGTGGAGTGTTTCTGTCTAATCTGAAAAGGAGCAGGGGGCTCAGGAGGAGAATTGCCGTGGGAGGAGTACAACAAGCTCTCAGGTCTGCCCTGAGACCTCCCGGGGGTCACGACCCGCATTGTGAGGGTGTGTGGGCATCTTCCAGCTCTGATACTGTCTCTTCAACTGACACTGCATGTTCTGCCTCGGGTTGCAGAAATACTCAAGGTGGATACTTTCCATGGGAATGAATAGGAATTAATGGTAAATGATGGTGAAAAAAAGTTGAAATATAGGCGATATTTGCTCAGGCTGTATTCATTGTCATGTGCATGTAGAGTAATACTAAGTGTTAACAATTTAGATGAGCTGAACTTATATGAAAGTTTCAATGAAAAACATAAAAAAACTTCCCTATGACCCCCCAATAGACCAATAGAATATTTAATCATCCATCTGTACTCTTTACATCCTTTCCTTTCTTCTCTACAGGTTACACACTTATTTTCTTTTAAAAAAAGAAGTTATTTTATTGGTATCTTCCATGAGACGCACGTAATCATCAGTTATCGTACTGGCTGAGATAGAAGATGTAGTGCAAAATCATAATTCAATTAAATGGATGCAATGTTTAGCCAAATCAAATACAGTAGTAGTAAAGTTTACCAACACTTTGCAACCTCAGTTCAACCCTTCACAAAAGACTGGAACACCTGCTATCAGCAAAGTTTTTATTTACACCTACCTAAATTATGTACTACAGTAAATTTTAATAGTTCCTGTTTCACAGGGCTTGTAATCTTCCATTATTGTCAGTTCGCCCCCATAACAGTTGTCATTGTGTGTCTGCCTACAGCATCCATATGGAACTACTTTGGGTATGAAAAAGCACTGAAGTTAAAGTTTGGTCAAATTTTTCTGAACAGCCACAGTTGAGTTTTCTTCAGCAGTTTGGGAACCCTGTAAGCACGTGTTCGCTAACTTGCAGGGGAAAGGACGTTGAGTTTTTAAAATTGTGCTAAATGTGGTTGAAAAGTGACCTAAAAAAAGATGATAATAATAATAATTTCATTGCATTTCAGTTCTAGCAGTGTCCAAAGAAGTTCACATTTACACCACAGTTTGAACCTACACATTGTCTTGAAATTACCAATCTATGCCTGTGGTCAATGTCTTTTTTTTTTTTTTTTTTTGTGTAGTTTAAACACCTTTCCTCAGGTTAGATGGATCCATGTTGCATTGAACACACTGCTGCCTTTCATACCGGCCCCCTTTTCACCTTCTTTCAGCTGAAACTTTATAACAGTGTGACCCTTCACCCTTCAGCACTTCATGCAATTAGACTGACTCAATCGTATGTGACATCACTATTATTTGTTTACTTAAGGACAAGAAATGTCAAGCACCCCGCCCACCGCCACACTTCACGTCTTTCTTTCTCCGCTCTCTGCCTCTTGTGCTCAAGGCCAATCCTCAGTCACATCAGCTCTATAGCCTGTGGTGTGGTGTGTGTGTGTGTGTGTGTGTGTGTGTGTGTGTGTGTGTGTGTGTGTGTGTGTGTGTGTGTGTGTGAGACACGGTGAGCTGCTCTCATCACTGTGAAGGAAGAAAAATAAAACTGAACGTGCCAGTAAACTGTCCACAATAAGTCTGTGTGTCTAACACGTGCGTGACGCAGACATTTTGTCAGTGGCAGATATGTTGCCAGCCCACATTTAAAAAGCTTGTTTTGATTTGAGTCAAATATTTAAATGTTTTAGTCCTTATTCACCAAATAAATTTTGTTTTGTGACTTTTGGAAATATTTGATATTGGTCAGTGATGTTGTTGGCTGTTTGATATGATAACTTCTGTTTCCGTTTTTCTCGCTGCAAAGGTTTACTACAGTAATCAGCTGCACTGCGTCAGACTCTGGTTTGTTTACATCTGTTTCCACACGAGGTCATGTGAAATCGCGTCCTGTGAGATTGTGTATTCTAGTATATTATATTAATAGAATAATATAATAATTCCTGGCTGTAATCTGGAGCACTTTTGGAGAAAATGTACAAATTATTTAATAGTCAGAGTTTTATTATGAACATACAATTTAATTTTACAATTTTACTTCTTAGACAGACTGAAAATCAGAATTGGCATGTCAGACCCTTAAAAAATCAGAAATCGGAATTGGCCAAGAAAATTGGGATTGAATTTTTTTTCTTGATTATAATGATGATTGTGATTTTGTGACTTCAGTTTAGTGGTGTGTCAGTTGTTGATGCATGTTCAGTCAGAGTTGACACCATCTGGAAAGCTTGTTTAGTTTGTGTAATGTAACTTGTGTAATTGCGAGGGCTTAGAGACAGCCCTGATTTGCATCATTCCCCATGATGCATTGCTGAGAGTTTAAGTTTGCTGCTGTTTCTAATGTGTTTGTTCCGAACATGGTGGTTTCCGTTGGTCATTGTCATTTTTGTGCAGGTTTATTATTATGCAATGATCAATACCGATAGTGAATTGGATTGATTCCATCTCCTTCTAAAGCACTTTGAGTGGTCAGTCGATTAGAAAAGCACTACATAAATGCCGTCCCTTTACTGTTCACCATTTAATATGCTAAAGCAGCATAAATCTGTAAAACTGAGCATTAGAATAAGTATAAGAATAAAAAAAATAGCTGTTAGGTTTTAAAAACACCCAGACTGATGTTGGATGAAAACCCACAGCAGATGAACCTTTAAGCTTAATAATCCAAACATTTGTTGTTATTGAAATAAACTTATTTGTTGGCAAGTATTCACTATGTCTATTTCTACACCCCATTATCTTTCAGACACATTCATGTGTAATTGCTAATGTCTGCTGCGCTTGCCATGTTGTTACAACTAGTGCCACTCCAGATTCCAGTCATAATACAAGCAGTTGCCTTTTGACCTCTTTTATTGTTGCCATCTTCCATTATGTGAAAGGCCCATTAGCAGACTGGGGTCATGCAGCCCCAGCTGACGCCCTAAGCCTCCATACTGAAGATGAAAAGCAAGCAGAACCCACAGAGACATATTGGAATGGACTCTGGCTGGGAAGCTGTAACCAATTTCCCAGAAAGTCTTTCCCATCTTGTATGAAAGATAATCACTGGCTCGAGTATGTATACATATATATATATAGAGAGAGACCATTCATATAATAAAACCAGCAAAACAGCTTCCTAAAATACAGCCACGCTCATCCAGGAATGTCAGCAGGCTCTCAGAGGCTGACGTTGTACTTCGATTTCAGATTCTGCCACATTCTCAGACAGTAATATGAAAATGATTGGAGTGACGCACTCCTTATTTAATCCCTTGTGTGTGTGTGTGTGTGTGTGTGTGTGTGTGTGTGTGTGTGTGTGTGTGTGTGTGTGTGTGTGTGTGTGAGCGTAAACTAAAACCAGAATAATCCAGCAGAAAATGCTTAGCTGCAGGGCTGTGGTGTGGAGGAGTTGAGCATCCATGAGGCACAGATGTCACTGGGATGTAGGTGGGACACAGAAAAGTGTCTTAAATAAAGGCTCAGTGTTTTATCTCTTACAAGTGTATGATTTAGTCTGCTGGTGTGTCAAAGACATATAAATACAGGAATGGATATCATTAGGATTTTATGGATACTGATACTATTTATCAATACCAATACTTATCGATAGTCTTATGAGCATCAGAATCAGAAATACTTTGGTTACATTACAGGAATAGAAATAGAAATATATGTAAAAACATGTGCATCATACTACAATATACACCAATATAAAGAGGGAGGCATAAAACCAGACACTCTGGGATAAGATGTGGTTCAGACAGGAGTAAAATCATCTATTATCGCAGCCAGAATGATGACAAAAGCTAATCCAAGTCGATTCACACCTGTGTGTGTGCCACAGTTTGTTGGTGATCAGCATCCCTCCACATTGAAGGCCCAGTCAGTACAGCAGGTGCCCTCCCCATTGACTGGCATGTTAATCAGGTGGGATTAGGCCTCAAGTGAGTACAAATGTGATGGAAAATGGTTTGAATTACACGCTAAGCCCCCACTGGCCTGTAATCCACCGCCCTTCGCTTGGAAGAGTCATCCACAGGCCCAAGTGTGTGTGTTTTTCATCCACGTGCAGGAATGTGCCTCAGCGCGAGCCCCCACACATGAACCAAATCCTAATCGCTTACACTCCCTCTCACACACGCACCCATTATCATCAAAGTTGTTGCCCTCAGGGTGACTTCATCTGCTTATTCGGGCTCTCCTGAACAGACATATTAGTTAACATGAGCAGTAACGTAACTGATGTGTGGAGGGTCGGGGGGTAAAAGATGGAGACAGGGATGGTCTGACGGGCTCGAGGCATCCCCTTGGTGTTTTTTGAGCGACATCTAATCAGCATGTTTGTCCCCCCTGAGCCCCAGATGGCCTGGATGAAGATAGTCTTCCTGGGAAAGCAATAGATCAGTATCTCAAGGACAGTTTACCCCCACACCCATCACACATTAAACACAGCCAGTGACTTTGGGACAGTTGTTTTTACCCTTTTCCTGTCACTCAGGTCTCATACCACCTCTTAACCCTCTCGAACACAGCACAGTTTAAATATCCCTCTGACCCTTCCCCCCCTTGTTGCTCATTGCCTCTCTTCCAGGTGGTCGAGGTTACATTATCATCATGATTAACAGATGGTAAGTAATCTGCACAGAGAGGACTGAAATCCCTTCAGCGGATGGAGAAAAAGGTGAAATGTTTCAGACGTGGCCCAGTTCAGGAGTTGGGTTTGTGCCTGGAAGGTGTGAGTAAGGAAAGCGAATGAGCAGCGCTGTTTCCGACCTCGACAACTGTTGACCTGAAGTTAAATGCTGAAAAACATCTTGCAAAAGTAAAGCTGTTCACACCATAGACGGGGGTAGGTCAATGTGACGAGACTGTCATGTAGATGAATGAGTAAATATTATATAGACAGAACTTGAAGGATGGAGGATGATCCTGTGGGGTTTTTCCATTGTCACTTTTGGCTGCGTTGAGTCAAATTGTGCAGAGCTGATTTGCATTTCCACAACCAGTTTTAACCCGCTGAGCTGTGCCAAGTCAGGCCAGAGTGAACTTGTCTGTACAGGAGAGCAGAGAGAAAGAAGTTATTAAAAGTATTTAAAAGTTTGTTCAGCTCTCAGTACTGTTGTAGCTTCTAACTGAGCCTCTCTGATTTGTAGTTTCTCTCTGGTGTTACTGTTTGTTCTTTCAGGTATCTGCTTTATTTTACTGCGAACGCCAAAAAGCCAAGGTTCATGTTATTGTTACACTGTATACATTTGATCCGGTTAGTTTTGATTTCACATTGCTATTAGAGCTGCACGATATGGTAAAATGATTCACAATCAGTGGGAGTGATCATTCTTGCATCCCAAATTTTCATTTTCAGTGGAAAAAACTATACAATCTTAAAGTAATGTTTTTCTAAAATGCCATTTTCCCAACCAACCAAATGCAATTCACCTCTGTTTTATTATGGAGGAGGCAGCACTCTCAGTGACGGATATCTCATGAAGTTAACTGCATGCCAAGCGACACAAAATCAGACCGGGCCTCTGAAAATACACGTTTTTGTAATTTGGGTGAACACACCCTTTAATGAGAATCTGTGTAACTGTATACATTTAAAGCAGGGAGTTACTGGAAAAGAGCAGAGGTGGACCACTGACTTTCCTTGGATAGATAAAGGTCTGAACGATTTATTTTCACAAGCACAGATACTGATCTTACTGCAGTGTTTCTACAGTGTGTTCCTGTGTGTGTGTGTGTGTGTGTGTGCGTGGACAGGATCGTGTGCTGTTCATCCTAGAGATGCATCAGGGCTGACCTGAACACACACACACACACACACACACACACACACACACACACACACACACACACACACACACACACACACACACAGATGCTTCATGAATAGATAGTAGGGTCATTTGAAGTAAGTCTTGTCCGTGCGACAAGCAGAGTGACTGTCCTCTGTGGAGGAGAGGGGTAATTCTCTTTCACGCATCATTAGCCCTCCTCATCTCCTTGTGTGTGTGTGTGTGTGTGTGTGTGTGTGTGTGTGTGTGTGCGTGTGTGTGTTCAGCATCTGCCGCAGCCAATCAGAGCTGCTCATCACTCCTGGACCACTCCAGCTCCACATCGCCGTACGATGGCATCTCATTTCTGTCTCATCTCTGCGTCGGGAGCAGCCCTCATTTCTTTCATTTTTCTCTCCCTCTTTATGTCGTTCCACCGTCTCTCCTGTTCTCTCACCGTCTCTTTCTCTCAGTGATGGAGAGACACAATCAGAGTCACTCTTGTTTTTAGCTGACAGTCCATTTGGTGTTGGGAAAAGTGATTTCATTACTCTCCTCTCATTCGGCAACCTCCGCTGCTGTTGTCATCTGTGGTGTAAAATAGGTTGTAATGGCTGCACGCTGCCATTGTCCTACCTGAGATAATAGCTGAGTGAATTCATGAGTAATGAGGTGATGATGGAATAATTTGATGAAGAATTAGTGTCTGTCCGTGGACAGATTGTTTGTGAGCATGGTAGTTATGGTAAACATGTGGAAATCTTGTCACTTCCATGTGGCTGTAGAGGTGCTCGGTGTACCTTTGTCACTGCTGTCCCATGTATCATCATCATTTTAGTGATTACTCTGACAGCCACAGTCATCATGATCATTACTGTGATACTCGCTGTGTATCAATAGTCACACACCATAACCTTTCTCTGTCCTCTGTCTGTGATCTGTGTCGTTCTATTGGACCCTGCTGATGAATATGGACATTTTTTTCCAGTTAAAGAGGCAAATAAATAGTGACGGTTTAAAGCACTATTTTGAAAGAGGCATAGAGTGTATTCAGTCATATTTTCAATAACATAAAGAGCATATGGACGCACAGCACATGAGTAGATTGTACTGCAGGGACGGTTTAAGAAGTTTCTATGGATGTTATTTTTCTTCTCAAGTCAAGTCGAAGCTTTTATTGTCATGTACACAATAAAAACAAGCTTCCCTGTAGATTATTTTTTGTCTTCCACTTTGAAAGCTGGTGAACAATGAAGCACACACATAAAAGTGAAGAAAAATCGAAAATATGAAAATAAAAATATTATTATTATTATTATTATTGATATGTTTATTGCATTGATTAGTCTATAATAAAATTGTTGATGTCATGCAACATGTTTAAACCAGATTACAGCATGCAGCCATCTAAAAAATTTATAAGCTCCTACAGATGCCTGGATGTCACCTGACTCTTAGTTTTGACAACAGAGGCCATGTGCTGGTGAAAATCCACATTTTCTGAGGAATTGTAATATTTAATGCTCAGTCTTAACAAGCATATATTTTGTGGCTGATAACAGTAATAGTAATGAAGGTTATTCACATGCCACTTCTAAAAGTGAGCAGTTACAAAGTAGACAATAAAATAAAGGATCATGTAACAGTAGGGGGATCTCTTTGCTTCAACTTCATTAGCAATCAAGAAATCACTTTGTTTCTTCAGCTACAGGCAGTAGGATGTAAATATTTCTGTCACTTCCTGCACATTCTCTGAAGGCTGCTGGAAACCGTCTGACTCGACTGCAGTTTTTTGTCACCGCCTCCTGCTGCTGCCGCCGGCTCTCGTCTACTTCCCAGTTGTGCGCAGTTGTTCAGGCGCAGAACGAGCCTAATCTTAGCTGCCTAAAAAATCTTTAGAATGACTGTAAGATGCTTCACATCAGCCTCAGAATCTGTGACTGTCCTACATAATATTAATAACAATTGTTGTTACTCTAAATTATTCTATTTTAATCCTTGTGACGTGACACTTCCACCACCAACTCCCTGCCCTGAATTCTACCCTAGTTGTAACCATCATCAGTTGAAGTTGCCACGGCTACCATGGCTGATGAAAGAAGACGGTCTTCACTGCATGCTGATAGACAGAGGGGAGACTTTAATGCACGCTAGAGATTATGAGAGAGAGGTTGCTGAACTGAATGTGCTGGCAGGACATGCACTCCTGTAGCCAACACTGTACAGACCAGTCATTAGACTCCTATGTGTGTATTTCTTATAGTGCATGCTATGTAGTGACCAGGTAGACACAGAGTGTCCTCAGGAAAGCGGTAGCACTTTGTAGCAAGGGTACATGAATTGTCATGAATTATTGCATTACTTCATGCATGAAAATGCATGAATGCATTCATGAACTGTCAGGAATGTACATTAATTAACATCATCATGCACGACTTAATCCAAGAACAATATGTTAATTAATACGACAAGTAAGATATTTCAATAATCATGGTGTCTGAGTTATTAATATTCATGTCTTCTTTTAGGTAACTCTGCAGGGCAAAAAGGTACCCAGGAAAAGAAAATGTGTTTTTATCATGTATACATATGCAACAACTCCTTAATACATGTAATTTCACAATTATGGCACTATTAACTATATGGTATTTGTGAGTATAATGAAAAAGTTAATCATGGTTACATGGTTACTTGGAATTAAACAGATTTAGCACACTGCTGTGACTGTCCCGATAAATACAGGCAGTTTTTCATGCATTAATTCATGATAATTTATGTAGGAAAGTCTCTGAAATATTATAATCTATATGTATACATAATACATTTGTTTTCTTTCTGGAACTTTGAATTTTGACCTGTGAATTCATGCCATTGATCAGTAGCAAGCCGTTATGACTGCACAGATGATTGACTGTGTAAAGATGGACAAACAAGTCGACACTTAAAAAATGAAGACACGGGCGCTACCATCTTGTGCTGGTGACGTCATTTGGACCCAGAGACTGCACAGCTTTGTTCAGGGCTGTGGTGTTGAGGTTCTGCTCATACACAGGACTTTCTCTGCTTTCAATCATGACGTGAAACCCCCTTTTTATAGCATCGACCAAACTTAAATTTCCCACTTCAGTAGAGCTCCTCATTGGATGAGATGATGTTTGATCCTGGAAACAAAATGCCAGGGTGGAGTAAATGGCCAAGAACAGGGAAGAAATAAGCTTATGGAGCTGTTGTGACTGACTTGTGCCAGCATGTCCCAGCTGGCTCATGTGTTAGTGGTTTGCTCGCCAGCTACAATGGTTCACCAGCTCTGTGAGTGGTTACTACATCGCCAATATTTCACAAAGATGTGCCGATTAATTTTCCTGTTGTGTTGTGTTGATACAGAACAAGAAGCTTGTACAGATGCCCTGTGTTGAGTCTTTCAGTTAATTCATAAATCATAGTAACAGATATCAGATATGAAGTCCAATAAAAACATCACATTTGTCATCATTTAAAGGAGAAATCTGTCATATATTTACTGCAATAAATCATAAAATGACCATGATTTGTCGTCAGAGATTAAGGGAACATGTTAAGTTGAAACAACGCTGCAGACAGATGGCCACTGAACTCCAACTGCAGAGTGTGTATTTTCAGAGCAGTGGGCTTTTGTTTTCAGGGTAACTGTTGTAATTTTACATTGACAGACAACCAACAGTTAAAAACAGCTGATCACCTTGCAGTGAGGGAATAATGTTGCGCTTGTCTCGCTTCCTCGAGTCTGGGGATGAAGGGATGGAGGGGAAACAGCTTGCTTCAACCATAGGCTGTATATTGAACAGGATTTTAGCTTATTTATATACTGTCTTTGGTTCCAACTCGCTATTTGGACTGCAGTACTTATTTTTTGACATTTGTTACATATTGCTCCTTGTTACATTTGTTTCAGAGAAAATGCAGAGAAATGCAGAAGCACATCAGTACAGTATGTTTGTGAATGCTCTGCTGTTCTTTGTTTAAAATGTACAGAGACCCTTTCAACCAATAAGAAGTCGCAGAAAGTGCTAAGTGGCTCAGTGGCACGTTTCACCACATTTCTCTATCACTGTGCCCACCGTGGCTGCCGCAGACATGGAAATGGGATGTGGCTAAAAAGAATCCACCCATGGCGTTGAATGGCCTTAGGCTGTTAGTCAGACCATCTTCCGCTGATAAAGTCGATGGAGAAGCTCATTAAAAAGAAGACCGTACAGCAGGTGGAGGAATATTTGGATCCCTTTTAATTTGGACTGGGAGAGGTGTGGAGGATGCTGTCACACTCCTGCTGAATCACCTGTACGCACATCTGGAGGGCCAAAAGACTCGTGCCAAACTTCATTTTGTGGACTTTTCATCGGCTCTCAAAACTATCTGCCCACGCACGCCGGCTGATAAGATGCTCTCATGTTTTTCTCGAGACAAAAATCTTGTGGGATGGATGACATGGACTTTATAACAAATCCCAACCGGTGTTGGTTTGAATTTTTCTGTCTTTTATTCGTCCTCACAGCAGCTCTGGCACACTCATGTTTGATATTGAATAAAACATATATAGTATCAGTCTGACACCAGTTGATAATCCACCCATGCCAGGTGGCCTGGAGGGGTTTAAGCTCCAGGGTTTGCTGTTGTCCCAGGGAGAGAGATTGAGCTCTGTGGCAGCGAGGCGAGGTTGGAGCCCCCCTGCCTCACTCTCTTATCTCTGTTTTTTTTTTTTAACTGTCTGTCTGACCATCGGGGCATCAAGCACCGCAGTCAGAATCACATCAAACAATTGAATTTCTTTTCCAGCGAAACCCCAAAAATCGATCAAAACAAACTGGACAGCCGGAGTGACTGTCCCCCAGTGCGAGTCCAGAAGTTAATCAGAGTTTAGCTGGTGGCTGCTGCTGACTTTTAAGTTTCACTCGCTGGTGATCCAAGCCAAGGCCAACTTTCAGACCGACTGTATGTCCATTCATCACACAGCACCTAAGTATAGTGCTGCTGTGACACCCAGTGACATTCTCACTTGTCAACACCACATCCACTGATCCATCACACTATTCTAAGAGCGTATCCTGTATAATGGCCAGCGTGGAACAACAATAACAACGACGACAACAGCAGCACAGAGTCACACTGACCCACTGATGTGTTCAGCTTCTGGTAGCCGGCCAGGTTGGAAAGGTTATGTTAACAATGTCGTCCATTACAAATGGTTGCTACTGTCTCAATGTGCTGTGGAGCCAAATTTGTAATTAGTTTTTTATTTCTTCTTTATCTCTTTATTGAGCATGGAAGGGCAGGCAATCAGCAAATGTCCGTGAAATGGTGATCATGGAGATATTCGATATGTACTTTCGTGGCGGTATTCAGCTGGTTGCACTCAACAACCTCACACGCTGGTCCTTTAAAGGGAAGTTCTGCTTTTTTTCATAAGTGTGTGCATTCTGACTTATGGAAATGCACTTCGCTCTCACCACCTCCATTACAAAGGTTCAGGAAACGTGACTCAGGCACCGGTAAGCAACAGCAATAACAACTATTAGAGAGCAATCAAAGCCTTTCAGGACACAGATATGAAACAGTAAGAAATGCAGGTTTGTCAGGAGTAGATTTCCTCGCAGTTAGCTCCAATAACTAATCCAGTGAAGCTATTTTCTGTGTTTACTTTCACTCAGACTAAGCGTTGAAATGATATATGCGAAAAGTATGTTTATTTGAGTGTGTGTGACCCATCATCAGAAAGGCAACAGTTATGAGAATAAGACCCAGGTTAAAAAAAAACACTGGAATTTCACTTAATATTTTTTGGATGGTTTGGGCCAGAAATTGTTGATAAAATTTGTTATTTTTGGTGGAAAAGAATTGTAAAAATTGAAATATTGATCATTTGCTAACTATTATATTAAGGTTTAGAGAAAAACAGCTGAGAAAATTGTAATTTCATATGATGTCATTGTAAAAATATTGATTATAGGAAGATGCTCTTATTATGTTTTTTTTTTTAACCCCCCCATCATTTCATTCTGTACCATATTTTATACTATACGACTCCAAATGCCTTCTTTGTTTTTGCATTTTCTTAATTTATCTGTAATCAGAATACCTCTCTCTATCTCTCTGAACCACATCATGTACAGTAGGTCTTCTGTATTTCTGCCCTGACTGTAAACCTGCTCATCAACACCTCCTGGGCTTTTCTCAGCTACTGGAAGTTGATCCTCTGTTCCTAAATACTTAAATAGCCGTTAGTATGTTTATTCCTCTACAGTTGTTTATCGTGTGATCGATGAGCACCAGTTGGCTCTGTCACTATCACTACGACAGTGATGGAGAGGGCCCTTGATCCTCGCTGTTATCCCAAAATACATTAGGAAACAGATTCATAACCAGCAGTGAATTGTCTGCGCGGCCATAAAGAGCATGCAAATTCTGTTTACTGCCAAGTGCTGAATAATTGATATGGTGATAAAACTATTTTCCTACTGGAGTCATTTCGGCAGTTATGGCTGTTGTAGAGGCAACAGCGGAGTGTTTTGTTATTAATAGCCCGGTAATTGTGAGTGGCAACCTGATTGATTCACTTCACTTCCTGCAAGAGCAATTGACGTCGCGCAGACATTATCGCGTCGTACACAATCATGCAAATGTGTGTCCTCTCGCACGCGCTCGTCTCACACTTTCTCAGTGTTAAAAGTGTCTGCTACGTAATTAGCCTAGTTTAACAGTGTTAATAAGTTCCTCGGGGTCTAACACACGCTGATAGAAAGAGGGGAAGATGTGCCAGCGATTGCAAAGAGGGAGGGGGAAAGTGTGTGTGCTGGTACGTGTAGAGGTGTGTTGTTATACACTCTTAGAAATACGGGTTCCAAAACAGTGAGCAATGAATGTGCATGGATGACATATTTAAATTTAAAAAAAACAAAAAAAACAAAAAAAAAACACCCTGGGTGGGTTCTTGTTGGCACCCTTAGAAGGTGGAAAGGTTCTGGTTAAAACCCCAGAGGCTTCTGGTAGGAACCATCACGTCATAGAAGGGTTCTCTGTAGAACTTCTCATAGGGAGTTCTCGGTGACACCTTTCAAACAAGACGAAGAACTCTTCATGGTTCTAGTCGGCACCTTTATTTCTAAGAGTGTGTAGAAATACAGCTGGTACTTGTAGCTCTACATCATTTCATTACACGCACGCACGCTGCAGAGTTTTTCCTCATGAGTCTCCTCTGACCCCAGTCTTAACGGGTCCCCTGACCTTCTCACATCAGGCAGAAAACTGGCAACACGCTCAAAGGCACAAACAGGCCGCAGAGAGGTTAGTGTGTGCTGAGCTAAGTGAACGGTAAGACATGGGGTTCTATCTTCTGCCCGATGCACAGAGGCATGCCATTTTCACACTCAGCACCCACATTGTGTAAGTAGCAGATGTACTCACACCCATGGGCGTGCCGATCTTAAAATGAGCCACATTGCTGGCACATTGCTATCTTTACTTAGCAGAAAGCTATGTAAAGGACACTTTATTTATACGGGAAGACGTGTCTACATTGGTGGGTTCTCAGCGCGTATACTCTCTGTTTCTAGGGCACTTAAGTTAATCTGTGGGTCATAAAAATTAACATGATTAGTAGTGAAAGGTTTGCAGGTTGGAGAAATAATTGTGACTGGTTAACACAGTGTAGATACTATCTGCACATCTGGCAGATGTCTCTGTCTCTGTTTGCTGGGATAGATCTGAAGAGTCTCCCCATGTGCGCATTTACGCACAGCAGCTGTGACCACGTTCATTGTTTAAATCTGACAGGATCAGTCAAGCTCTGATGTTAATGAATATCTTTTGTTCTTCTACACATCCAGAAGGTTACACAAACAGTTGTTCACAGAGTGAAAGTGTTTGTATTAAAGCAGCCATATAAATCGTGACTTCCATCAGAGCTGTTTAAAAAGTATTTCCTGTTTCCTTAAGAGAGTTTGCTTGGTCCTGTCTGTTTATAACCACAGTTTTTAGCATTGCTGCTTAAATATGAACAATATTTGCAGTGGTGATACTCTATGCATAATACGACTGAAAGCAGCCTCTAATCATTAAATCAAATTATGTTGAGTAGTACAAGCTTTCTAGCTGATTTCTTTGTTGTGTGCTGCATTGATGTATGAATGTTTTCTGTAATGATTTGATTTTATGATTAGAGATGTAAATAATGCAGCAATGTTTCCATGCATGCAGTAATGTCTCAGCAGCCATGCAGCCTAAATGCACACAGAAAGATGCTTCATCCTGTTTCACCCTCCTGTAACCGATCTGCTGTTAATCAGAACGTTAATTTTTATGATCCGGCCCACCTGGCCCGCGGACTAACTGCAGTGCCTGCATCACAACACCTGAGTCATTTCAGCATCTCCATTTGCTTCCCCAATCCGTCTTTAAATAGCAATGTGCCAGAGGCAGGCGCACCTGACTCTTAAAGGGAATGGGAGATGACACAGATTGGTTTAATGCATGTTATGCCCCAAACTCACCTATGATTAAATAAGAGGCTAAATACAACCCCTCTGTGCTTTGTGCCTTACTTAACGCCCTGATTAAGTTCTGTTTAAATTTCAAAGTGGAGTTGGACCTAAATGCACATGCACCATGCACTATAGGCCATCTAAATAGGCCCATGGTGCCGTGCTGTTCAGAGACAGATCTGGTCACAGGGCGAGGTGGAATGTTAAGGGGCAACTTAATTGGCCAACAGAGTTCAAAGGTCAGACTTGTTTTTCTTTTACAACAACATAGCAGGTTGTTTCTTTTACAGTGGACGTCACCAGAGGGACTTGAAGGAATCTCCTGATTTATTTATTATGCGCGCATGTGTGTGTTAGCACAGACGTCTGTGTCTGTTGCAGTAATTGCACTTTATCAATCATCGCACAACCACAGCGTCTCCCAGACTAGCCACGTTTCTCTGCACTGACACATCGCATGTGACCCAGATACTACACAGAGGTTACTGAGAGCTGATTTACGACTGTGAATGTGTGAACGTGTCTATTCATTAGTCTGTTTTCCTGTTCCCCGCTCTTAACGTGCGTATGGCCCTTTTTTGGAAGGCATCCAAGCACAGAGCGAGTCTGTAGTCTTTCCATCAGAGCGTCTGAGGGTTAACAAAGCTGATACACTTCCTCATCAAAGGCCTGGCGTGGAGGGTGCTCAGATTACAGGAGCGTGCCCAGTGCCACTCGCCCTCCACCCTCACTCCCACTGCTCCTCATCTCTGCCTGTACTTTCAGAGTCTCTGCAGGGGCAGCGAAGTGCAGCCTCGCTCTGATTGCTCTGACTTTGTCACAGCAAGGATGCCACATTAGGAGCACAGGCTCAACCAGTTGCTCGCATGCAACCTGATTTTTAATCTCTGTCATACATATGCAGCAGATACACAGGGTAGAAGGTGCATTTCCAGAAATGTGGGAAGCCTACTCTCTATGGCACTGAAATTGTACTGTTCTTGGAGCGTTTATTTAAAGGAGAAATCTGTAATATATTTACAGTGATAAAACATAAAATGACAGTGATCTGTCATTAGATATTAAGAAAAGTCTTAAGTTAAAATACACACTACTCTGACAACAACACTACAGCCATGGTGTCCTCCTCTAAAAGTTAAATACAGGACAGAATGTTCTGTTTTAGTTTGCCTGTTTCATGTTAATTAGTATAAAATAGTTCAAATAGTTCAAATTAATGCCAAATGTTCACTGAAAGAGTAAGTGTCTGTTTAGGCATTGTAAGAAATCATTAGTGATTAGTGACAGAATTGATGTTTATAATAGTTAAATTGAGAAAAATGTTAATGGAGTTTGGCAGGCAGTGAGACAGGCAGTCACTGAACTCAAACTCGTGTGTATTTTCAGAGCAGTGGGCTTTTGTTTTCAGGTTAACTTTACATAAACAGACAACTGGCAGTTATAAACAGCTGATCAACTTACAGTGTAGGAGTTGTCATCACTTGTTATTGTCGGATTACAATGTTGCGCCCGTCTTGCACTCCTGCAGTGTTCCTGCTGCCTGCCTGAGCTTGCTCAAGTCTGGGGAGGAGGGGGTGGGAGAAAACATGCTTCAACCATAGATTATATATTGAATAGGATTTCAACCTATTTAATATCATTACTCAATAATATTCTGAATAGGATTTCTACCTCTTTAATATACCGTCTTTGACTAATTTATTTGGACTGCAGTGCTCATTGTTGGATGTGCAGCTGTTACACATTGCTCCTTAAATCCTGGTATAAAATGGTAATACTTAAGCTGTATTTAACAATGACTATGTTGTTCTCTAAAAGAAGTCCATTGAAGTTAATATTTCATCGATAATTTTAATTCTTTTCCAAGAACAAATGGCTTGAATCTGCAAAACCTCCTCCAGTTTGTATGGATTCATAGCTGCCAGCAGCTCATTCTCCACACATGAACTCTAATATATCCCCTTCCGAAGGACTTGTTGACAAAAAGATCTGGATTAGGTAATCCTAGATTAGATTAAATGAGATTATTGGATTATATGAAATCAGAGATGCAGACATGGTAAAGCCTCATGATCAAAGAGCTGTAAAGACGAACATTATTGTGAGCGACAAACAGCTGCGTCTGTGTAACGGCAAGGATATAGATGTTTGTGTGTCTTTGTGGTGGCTGAGATGCATGGTGATATACAGTAGTGAGTGCTGTGGGAGCTCTACAGCAGTGGCTAGTGTTAATGTGTTTATAGGTCCAACTGAAATGAACTCAGCAGGGACTGTATGCGTCACCAGCTTTTATTCATCACGTCAGTCTTTTGACTGCATTGTTCTCCTTTCACCTGATTTTCTCTCTCCTGGTTACACTGCAAAAAGGCAATTACAGAAACTCCCATCTAATTTTAGCATGATTAAATCTTATTTTTCTCATCAAAGGTTAGTGATCTTTTAAAGCATTATCACTGTGGCATTATCAAAGTATGTCTGACAGCTGTAAATCTGTATTTCTGTCTTTGATTAAACATCTTAAAGGCACAGTCTTTGTTTCAAAAACTATATCTAAATAAGATTATATGTATCTGAGGTAAGTCGAGGCTCTTTCGTTAAAGTGTCATTACACCGGGTATGGAAACTCAGAGTTTAGAACTCGGGACTTGAGTAACTTGTGACTTATAAAACAATGACTTTCTCTGGTAGCAAACCCAGAGAGCGTCATCATCCTTCAGACTCTTCACTACACATTATGTATCTGGACAAACATGGAAGTAACTGCAACTTGACTGGTTTGTGAAGACATACAACTGCAAGGTGGAAATTCAGCTGCTTTGGATTACACAAGCTTGCGTGCGGAAGGGATTTTTTTTGCAGTGTACATACATTATAGGTCATCATAGGCCCTCTCTGTTTACCATTCCTCTTATGCTGGGTTCAGTCACTGCGCTCATCTTCCCACCATCTACATCGCCTCCCTTCTAATAATTTCCTTTTTCTTCTTTGTGCGTGTCCCCGTGAGTACCGCGGCAACATGATGAGTACTTGAAGTTCTGGGCAGATAATCCTTCTTCTTGTCGGAGTTGGCACTGGGAGTGTGACGGGGACTGATGGATGCAGGGGCAGCTTATTGGCAAGGACAGCTTGCATGCCAGCATCAACACCATAGTTGATCCCTGGATAATACGGTTGGATACTCACTCTTAGATACCACAACACACACACGCACCCACAGATAGACATGTGCAGCTGAACCACACTCGCTTACCCACATGCTGAAGCAGCATTTCAGCAGCGGCAGTAGTGCTCTTTATGTCTGTTTATTGGGACAGCTCTGCCTTTGGTTTTTCCCCTGAGACCACTTCCTGCGGCGCTGATGGCGTGTGTGTGTGTCCGCTCATCTGTGTGAATGTGCATATGGTTAGTTTTACGCAGACTGCCTCATTTGAAATCCTCCGTGTTCTTGTCCTTTCCCGTCAAAATTCAACTTTTGATGCCAGGTGCTTTGAGTCTGTCGAAGTTTGTGGTGTCAGTGTTTGTGTTCTTGTTGCGTAAATACCCCGCCTCAGTAAATTACATTTGTTTACAATGCAGTGGGCAATTTGTCAGTGTGTCTAACCGCATGTGAGGGAGACCGACTCAGCTATCTGTGTCTAATGAATTTCCTCCTACAGAACTAATGTCATTAAGGACAGGTAGGGATGAGGCTAATGCAATCAAATCCTCGTAGTAATTACAACTCTCCCCAGCCGGGCCAACGCACGCCAAACCGATGAAAAGAAGCAGCTCATTAGGAGTGCTCGTAAGCGGCACTGCACCCACATCAGCGAAAACGCCTCCCTTGAAGGTGTCATCAGGTAGATCCAGTGAGTGGAAAATAGAGATGAGTTGAATCTGGCAGCGCAGAATCTAGTGGAGGTTTGTTGCGTTTTAATTGGGTGGGACACATTAGAGAAGCAGCGTTAGTGTAAAATAACTTACTGTCTCATTCTGAGGTGTGGGTTTACAGTGCGGAGGAGAGGGGAGGGAGGTGGCGACAGTATGCTGCTGTCTGACCCGCTGGGAAAACAGGATGACAGGTTTGATGCATGATATTTGCTGCATAGGTGTGGCTACTAAGGCAAACGTACAGTACAGGTCCTCATGATAATGGATCGTAGAGTAAATTGAAACATAAGGGCAGAAATCTGCTCAACTATCATTTAAATTATATAATTCATTATAGTGGTTTTGATTAGGCTATTTGATTCTCCCATGCACAATTGTGGCAGTAGTTTTTGAGTTGATACCACGCAGATTAGGCGCAATTTAAACCATTTTTGACCAATTGAGAATAAAAATCAAAATAGCACATTAAGACACCAAGACCCTGAGGAACACCAAAGAAAAATTCATGCTGTGATTTTGTGTCAAAAGCTTTTGACATTTTTGAGATTTCTGCAAGAATTGCATTTGTTGGTGAGCACTTCTGTTCTGGGGATTGTTCAGAGAGTTTCATGATTATTCTATTCTAGAGGTCACAATAGACCATTTCATACACTGAGGTCAAGTTTAAAAATGGTCTCAATGAAAGGAAATGTCTGCCATGGGGACAACATCATCATACATGAATTTCCTCGGGTCTTCCAGTTTCTTCTTGACTCTGGCTTCATAATTGAATCCTCTTTAACCTCTGAAACAGATTAATGTCAGCTGGGAGCGCAGAGTTGAAGAGGTTGAAGGACAAGTTTGTAGGATTTAGTGGTATCTAGTGGCGAGTTTGCAGATTGCAATCATCTCACCTCACCCTCCTCTTTCAAGGGTGAAGGAGAACCTGCAGTGCGGTGGCTGCAAAACTCACAAAAAAGACAAAAATCCAAGTGTTTGGTTTGTCCGTTCTGGGATACTGTAAAAAGATGACAATGCAACATGCTGGACTCCATGGAAGAGCACTCGCACCCTCTGAAGATAAAAACAGATCATTCTCAGGTTACAAAAACACAACGATTATTATTTTCAGGTGATTATACACTTGTAAATATTGCTTTCCATTTATACCATATTCTGCCAATAAATCCCTGTAAATTTTACTCACTGAACCTTTAATAATCAGTTTAATGCTGCCAACAAGCAGGTGAATTTACTTAAATCCTAGTTCATTAACTCCACAGAATAATTACCTGTAGATGCATCACTTAGTAAGAGTCATTCATGCAAACAAAGCGGCTCTAATCAATTTGTAATAATTACAATGTGAAAACATTTTTAAAACATCACCTGAATCTGAAGCTCCCCTTTGCTTTCCAGAGCTTTGCAACAAGTTTCAGCTCATTGTTTAAAATACTGCAACAGGCAGCTGTTCCCAGTGACAAAGCTCTAAAAACTCACTGTAGCACCAAACAGCAGACAACTACATGGTAAACATAGTGGAGATTTTACTGTAGAAGCTACAGAGCAAGATATTTGCTCTGAATTGGTAGAGACCAAAATAAAGGTGATGATATCAATATTGTGTTCACAGCATATTTCAAGTTATTTCAGATTTGAATTACACAAGAGTGTAATAGATTTAGGCTATTTTATTAAAGCAAACAAAATATAAGCCAAAAAAAAAGTCCATATCAGCAGCATATCATATAATACTTTGAAGATAATTTTTAAAGTGTAACATCTTAAGCCTTTAAGGTAAGGCTGTCAGCAGAGTTTGCACTATAAAAGCATCACAGTGACAGTTTTAAACTTGCCATGACAGATTTAAAGCAGAGCACTGACTTGTGCGGTGATGTGTTGCTGGAAAAGACGAACATGACTGCAGTAACGTCATGACAGCAGGGGCCCCTAACTTTCTCTCCCTCTCTTTGTCAGCTGAGGTGTCTGAATCTGTTTAGTTCACTCTTATCTAAGAAGTGTGTGGTCAAAACAGGATGTTACCCAGTTATACAAGGTTTATAAGAAGCTGTGTGAGCTAATGTCTGCTGAGGCCCTCAAGAGAAGCAGACCAGAAGCTGCTCTTAGCCACAGATGCTAGCTGATTCACTGTGGTGTACTTGTTATTCAAAGACTTAGAATCCTCTACCCACTGCAAAACGTATCAGCGGAGGGAGGAGTGCTTGCGGGCGTTTGTCTTCGTGCGATGATACTGCGTGTCGTGCATGCAGGAATGTGCAAGCAGAAAAGGAAGTTCTTTAAGAAGCAGTTATCTGTGCTCAATCCCAGCAGCATGAAAAATAGCGCTGCACCTGTGCCCAACTTCCATCCCTCTTCCTCGTCTCCTCTGTCCTGAAGGCAATCTGTTTCCTCCCATCTCCATCAGTCATGCTATCCTGCAGAGTGCGTGCAATACCTGTTTGTCACACAAGCTGTGTGGGAAAATTACATGGTTTGTCTCTGGGGTATGGGAGCTTGGATGGGCGCTGCAGACAACTATTTGGAGCTTAATAGACAATAATTGCATCCGTGTTTAGAGAAGGAGATGAGTTGATAGGTGCATCATTCTTACTTAGCCTATTTTATCAGCCTATTTATAAATACATGCAGGATTACAGTCTGTTATCTGGAAGCAAAAAAATCCAACTACTCTCCTGGCAAAATCTATGTCCAGTCAGCTCTGAATTAATCCTGTTCCCCAGACATCTGACAGAGCACACAACACCATTTATATCTTGAGACTGATACAGCCAGCTTTAAATTTATGGTTTAAATCGCTTTCAACCTGGGGGTCGGGACCCCCAAGAGGGTCACAAGGTAGTTTCTGGGGGTCACGAGAGGGATGTGGAGAATTATCGACTCAGACTATCATTTTCTGAACAGACACAGACAAGATGTAACCTTTTGTAGCATAAAATTGCAAACTTAACACTACTCAGTCCAGCAGGCATGATGGGAAATGAGGGCTGACAGACAGGAAGAAATGACAACAAAGATATTACCAAAAGTAAAACAGGAAGTGACTACACATAACCCCAAGACAAGTTTTTATTGGACGCACACACAAAACTATTTTTCATTTTGGCGCCTTTGTGCCACTGTATCATTCTTAAACAAGCAGCTATAGCCGGTTTTGCTAACTATCACATGGAATGGCTACTATGGCGTGATGGCTTTTCAGACAAAGTATTACAGCTTAAGACTGGACAGGAAATGGAGACCATGTCTCAAGGCGGGTCGCCTGAAAGTCTGACAGCAGCAACATCAACTGAGAAAAGCAAGGTG
Source organism: Lutjanus erythropterus (assembly GCF_056507025.1). Lineage (NCBI taxonomy): Eukaryota > Metazoa > Chordata > Actinopteri > Lutjaniformes > Lutjanidae > Lutjanus > Lutjanus erythropterus. Next base: position 7,313,808 of record NC_139335.1, read on the forward strand.
CTGGTGTTTCAGAAATATCACCCCAACTTTCTGAAATATGGATTTTTTTTTGCAACCTGATTATTCTGTGGTGTTGACTGAAAAAGGTTGAGAGCCACTGGTTTAAATGAAAGAAACGCTTGTAGGGTGGTGGACCCGCATATTCTGGCATCATTTACAGTAAAAGTGAGTGAAGGGGAAGTCAGTGCAAGTCAGCACTAATAATTGTGAGTGATTCACTGAGCCGTGCATGTTTAAGCCAGTGGTGACAAATGTCCTTGATGCTATTTCTGAATCTGGTCATCAGAATACCTCAGCATATGCCAAACACCACTGGCAACACCTCTGCCAACGGATGCCTCCTGGGGTAAAGACAACCACCCATTAAGAAATTAATTAGGGTTTTTTTTTTTATTCCTGGCTGGGAACAAATTTTTAAACATGTCTTTCTGTTACTTTGACTGTAGCACGCAGGCAGAAACTCACAAGAGGTTTTAAGCACCGGCCAAAGCAGGTCGTAAAATAAACACCTCTTAGATAAGCCTTTTCTCTCCAAAATCCCTGCAGAATGGAAGAATAAAGATGGAGTCTCTTCATCTGTGTGTGGGCGTGTGTGCAGCTGGTTGACTGTGCATTGTGTGTGTATGTTGTGACTGTGGCTGAGTGCGGGTTTGTCCATGTCTAAGTATATCTAGTGTTGTATGGAACCTCTCCCAGTGTCTGTGGTTACTCCTATTGGGCAGTTCCCCAGTTGAGTTTGTGGTGAAATGTGAACAAGGCGAATATGGGCCTGTTTTCCTGCTCGGGCTAACTTTAGCATGCTTGAGGCCGACGGATGTTTGAATAGTGGTGCAAAAGCTGGACTGGTCTGTTTTTTGTGGTTGAAAAATGAATAGGGCCACACTGAATGGAGTCGGCCTGTTCAGTGCAGTTTGCAGTTTGTGAAAGATGTTTTTTGGCAGCTGGTTCTCTTGCTAGGCTTGATTGGAGTCATGACCAAGCACAGGAAATATGTAATTTAGTAATAAGACAGTAAATGCGTTCAGTCAAAGGTAAAAAATGTATTGAATACTGGGCCTGTACCCGACTCAGCAGGATTTTCAGGGTGGCAGCTATATTCACATAATATAGTAAGCAAGCCAAGTCAGTTCTCTGAGCTAATGCTAACTATGCTAATGATGGCTCTGAAGTGTGCAACACTAGATATCAAATAAAAGCAAGAGACTATATCGTATTAAGTTGCAGTGAGCTGCAAATTCACCACCTCTGAGCAGAAGGCAGAAGATAATGTTCCGAGTCTTACCGGGCCAGGCCTTTCGTCTTCCAGACAGCTGCCTCCATCTCAGAACTCCTACGCTTCCATTATGCCTGCAAGTCGAACTCGAATGACTCCCATCAACTTCACTGAGCTGCCACAAGCAAACTGACTCAGGAACATTTTGACACATGTTTCTGTGGTGTGACAAACAAAGAAAACATGTTTATTAATTCTCTATATAGACTTTAAAGATATTTATCCACTAGTTGATCACTAGGGCTATAGCACGTGCACATACTGTTTGATCAACTGATTGATCAATGGGGGGAAAAAAGGCACATTATTGGCTGATAACATGATAATACCTGGTAGCTGAAATGGGTGTTCAAAGTTACACAGCCGTGTCAAGCACATGAATTCCTGCAGTGCAGTTTGACCATTTCTATTTCACATGTAGCTCTACAGTACGTTACCTTCAGGACATGGCTGTCAAGTCAAATTAACGTCACATACAGCAGAAACAATGAGGGTAACACTGGCTTTCATATACAAACAAAGTTATTGCTAACACAGGTCAGGCTGCCGTATGAACTTCTACAAAAAGCAACATTAAGAAACAGTTACCTGCATCTGGCCTAATACTCTCGTTTATTTGGCTTCCAATTAGGCTTATCGTTCACATTGTTTCTCTGAACTGTCCCTCAGTATTACAATATTAACATCAGTCCAACTTCGGCCCAGCTTGTGGGAGTAGCCGCATTAGCTGCGCTACATGATAATGCCAAATTCAACAGGATGACCCACAAACAAACACTACAACACTATAAAACATGGACAAACTCACAACTTTCAAGTTTACAGTCAGGTCACGGACAGCCGGTTTTGTTCTATCAGTTATTGGCCCTCGTTGATAAACCAGTCAGGCAAAGTTTAATCCACAGACGCGTTGTCATCAAAAATAAGTTTTTATCTACTCAGCTCTTCTGTCCTCTGAGGCTGGGGGCCGATGTAGCGATTTGTGCTGCTACTTTGACATGGTGTCTATTAGTATGGAGCCGAGTAAATGTTCAGCAAATGGCCTGTCACTCAAAAATAAAATACATTAGGTTGCATACGTTCCATCCCCTGACAATAATAGATAAAGACGCACTTTTCTCCTTATGAAAGTAACACCAGTGACTGTCTGACCAATGAGAATTGACCAACCAATCGACCAGTAGGGTGACCAGATTTCCCAGTTTATGTGCAGCATTTTTTATCCTTTGTCCAACGTCCCACATGTTGAGACCATATCCTACATTTTGACTGGCTCTAGTTTTCAAAGTCGAACTACTGCAGAACAGTTTCCTAAAATCTGTCTTTTATCCAGTGGCTGTGAAGAAAGCAGGGAAGGCTGTCATCACGGGGCTGTGTTTGATGTCAGTCAGACTGCACACACATGGGTCATGTGCGGGTTAAGCTGTCATCTTTGCTACCCTACGCCACACAGGGAAAATTGCGAGTAACTGCAAAATCACAAGCAATGCAGATTTAGGCGGAATATGATGTAAACTACCACAAACAAAAGGAAATGTAGCTACAGCAAAGACTGGGAAACTACTTGTCTATTGTTTGCTACTGAATAAATCAGAGGGCAAATCATAGAGATGTTAAGGGGCAGAATATTTTTGACTACCTCTCAGCGTTGGTACCAAGGACCCACACACACACAGGATGGGATCTGGTCACCCTATTGACCAACCGACCAGGAGGTGTCAGCCCTACTGATCACTCACAGGTCTGGGGTTAGTTTATTAAATAGTTACTAAAGTTCAATAAAAGACATATTTTGCATTTATTTTTGATTTTGCCAAACAGCAATATGCATCTGATTACATGCAGATGGGGATACACCACATCTCAAAGGCTCCATTCCTACAATCCTTTCCACATTCTGCTATCAAGTACCACTTGAGCTTAAATGCTGAGCAGATTTATCAGAATTTCAAAGAAGAGATTGAACTGCACTCCAGAGAAATCATAGCCAGAAGATTCCATGTTCACCGTTACCGAGTGTATCTACTTTATTTTGCATAATTTGTTACTTCAAAATGGGCTTTGCAATTCAACACCATTCATACCAGATGATATGCATGTAAAGGCTACTGACCATGTTGTTCTGGATGCCCACAATTTATAGTAGCACATAAAATAAATGTGAAGATGATGTTTCCTTTTATCTTCGGCACGCATGCTTGCACAAGCAACCACACAAATACGCAACTGTGTGTGTGTCTGTGTGTTTCCGCACAGCCACATTCAAAGAGTGAGAAAGAGAGTCTGTCTTTCACACAATTTGAGACCATCCGGCACACATTAATAGCTGTTCCCAGGGGGCTGCGTGTTGAAGCTGTAGAAATATATCAGTCTGAGAACAAGTAAAGAAGTGAGGAATAAAGAGCACAGACACACACTGTGTGTGAGAGAGAGGGAGATATGTAACTGCTTGTTGATTGCGTGCTTAGCATGGTGGAGGGAAATAGCATAATAGGTTGAAAAGCAAGCTCCAACAGTCACTGTGGAGGTGATGAAGCTGCACAGCCCAGCTGGAGTCACTTGTCTTCGGACAGAATGGACACAGTCTCTGTCCTGAAGGTATCCTTATTATAGCAAATATCTTCGAATATTTCTGCAGGAAAAGAGCAACAAATAAGGTCTCCATCTAAACAGAAGTGAGTGTCAGTTTAACTGAGCCGGCAGCAGCTCTAAGGATGTTGTGTTTTTAGCCTGGCGTGACCAGACCAATTCACAACCTCTCAGTCTCTTGTTTCTGATTACCAAGGGGTGTTATCAACAAGTGCAAAATGCCTCTGAATGCAATTAGATAGACATACGACCAATCTGAGCATTGAACCATGTGGCATTCATATTTTGGTGTCTAAATGATTAATAGGTACAAAATGTTTTGAATTGGTTACAGCCACCTCAGCTTGATAGAGTGCATTTTCTTACTAAAATGCATACAAACTCCAATTCCAAAAAAGTTGGAACAATGTGTAAATAAAAAACAGAATGCAATGATTTGCAAAAACTTTTCAACCTATATTCAATTGAATACAGCACGGAGACAAGATCTTTAATGTCCGAATGGGTTAACTTGTTTTTTGTAAACACACACTCATTCTGAATTTGATGCCTGAAACATGTTTCAAAAAGGTTGGGATGGGAGCATGTTTACCGCTGTGTTGCATCACCTTTTCTTTTAACAAGATGGTGTTTGGGAACTGAGGACACTAATTGTTGAAGTTTTGAAAGTGAAATTCTTTCCCATTCTTGCTCTATATATGACTAAAGGTGCTCAACAGTCCGGGGTCTCTGTTGTCGTATTTTGTGCTTCCTAATGCACCACACATTTTCGGTCGGAGACAGGTCTGGACTGCAGGCAGGTCAGTCTACTGCCTGAACTCTTTTACTACAAAGGATTGGCTTGATTCACTATCTTGTCTTTGTACTGTATTCAAATCAATGCAAGTCTAAAAGTATTTGCAAAAAAATCCACTCTGCTTTTATTTACCTTTTACACGGTGTCACAACTTTTGTGAAATTGGGGTTTATGGTACAGTTACACAGTGAGACAATACTTGTAAATGAATTTGCACGGAATATTTGCTTGCATGGGAGAGGTTTTGGTTTGTAATTTTATGTACAGTGTGCATTTATGCAATCTACATTCATCTACTTTTTCTCCAAAGATGAACAAAATGATCCTTAAAATTTGTTAACCTTTGCGTATGTTTCACATTAAGAAATTTGCCGTGTATAGGCTAGATATGGACCTTCAGACAGAGCATGTACAATTTGTGTGTTGACACCGGATGTGCAGGTTTGTTTACTTGTTACATACAATAAGCTTCTCCAGGTTCTTTAATCAGAAGTCACCCCTCTCTGCTGCTTATCTCCTTCCCTTTTCTGCTCTAAATTCTTGTTATTTTATCTTTTCTAATACCCTCTGTCCAATGTGCGTATAAACCTGCACAGGCGTGCACATGCACACACACACATATGAAATGCAGCCTCTGTGATAAGATCAGTGTGATGTTGTATAATAAATTTCCCCCGGTGAAACAATTTTTTTGCTAGGACAGGCTGACACACACTCGCACACAAGTAAACACACACACGGACACACACTGTGAACAAATGCCCTCCCTGTGCGCTGCCAAAGAACTGCTGCAAACAAAGATTAGAGAAAACACATCAATTTATGTGCCACTGCTTTTTATTTACTCTGGGGCTCGGGCTGGGGGTGACAAGGACTGCAAACACTGCGTCCCAGCCTTCGACTCCTAAGCCAGCCTTACTATAGTCGAAACTTCTTATTCAATAAGGGCACCACTGATTCCTGTGTAATTACACTCATTAGAGAGCTGCAGCCTGGATTGTACATAACCAACACTGATACACTGGACACAAAGACAGGGAACTTCAAAGACCTCCGCCCTTTCTGTAGCTGCAGTCATGACAATACAGCGGTGATGACGGTAATGATACTTTCATAATGCCAATTATACACGTGATTTTATGCTCCCGTCACCAATCTGTCTTTCCCCCTCTCCCTCTCTGACCTGATGCATTGAACTGCCCTGAGCTCTGGTTGATTGTCAGGAAAATTTTGATCCTTCCCCGCCTCATACATGTCAGACAGGGAAACAGAATATCCTCGCCTGCAGTCATATTGCATACATCGCTCACTGTCAAGACTGTAGTGGAGAGGAATGCTAATGATTGACATTTTTTTATCCAGCTGTGTAGTCTGTAAGAGATACACTGATCCACTTTTTTTATTTCTAATTTGATTCCCACATCTGAATTTGGATATCTACGAAGACAATATCATACCGATATAAGCTTTTTCTTTATTTCTTTGTTATTATTAATTTTCTTAGTAGTAAGATTACATGATGCTGAAAGGAGAAAGGAGAAAGGTTGTGTGTCAGTCGATGTTGATGCACAACCAGTTATTGTTCATCATCTGGAAAGATTGTTCAGAATGAAAAAAACACTTTGGACTTCTTTTCTGACACTTTATAGACGTGTTTGTGAAAAACACACCGTTCAGCTTGGTATTTACAAATAGAAACACTTGGGGTTGTGGGACTTAGATAACATAACGTGGATGGGTGACGCAAGTCCAATACCCAAATATTGTCTTACATCAGTGTTGGGCCCAGAGACCGATATTGGATTTGGTCTGGAGTCCATCCCTCTCACTACCTTTTCCTTTTCCTTCATACATTTATCTGTTTTCTGCCTCTGAGGCAGTGTGTTCAGAAAATATGTGTGTGTGTGTTCAGGCTGCTGCTCTGCTTGTTTACTTGATTGGATTTCATTTTCTGTTAGTTGTGTTTGTTTATATTGCTGAGGTCAGTCCATGTGCTCTGGGCAGCAGAGGATGAATTCAGTCAACTTTAAATGCCTCTGTTCATTTGTGCATGTTTGCTGAATTGCTTAGTCCTTGTTTACCAAGTCCGAGGGCAACTCATGTTTGTGTCTACAACTGCACATGTGCATGTGTGTATGTGAGGGATGTGCCCGTGTGCTTGTGTCTCGTTGGCCTGCACTTGCTGTCGGTGTCCCCCTCTCATCAGCATGATTTAGGAGCTGCTAAAATTCCTGCAGTGTTTGCACTGGTCCATCTGAAGGCCAGTTTCTGGCTGCACCTGGATGAACTGACGCACCCCCCGTGCCAACTCTGGCCAGAGTGGCTGGGTGGGGGTGCTCGCCACGGTGGGCCAGTGGTTAGAGCTGGTTTGAGCTGGGGGAAAGTGCTGTAGTATTTCAGGATCAGTGAGCAGCAGACACAAGATCATAAATAGAGTTTTTATTGCTGAGCTGCTATGCTGGGTGAGCCTGGGCCTTTCAGCAAGATCACAGCAGTGATTGATGGTTCCCATGTCCCGAGGGAGGAGGTGTAGGCGGAGGGGCACATCAGACAGCGGAAACAGCGGACATGGCAAGGCTGGCAGAGCCTCCTGCCCTCTATCTCCTCCCCCAGGGTTACCCCCTGACAATCTCCTGTCCTGCATCAGCCCACAGATCTCTGTGTGCAGACACAGCATGGACTCTTGTCTCACACAGCTTCTACCTAACACTGAAAGTCTCCAAAGTCTCGGAAGGCTGTTTAAGATTTTTTGTTGCAATATTAAATATTCAAGACTAAATAAGCAACAAGTGAAGTTACAAAGGGTTTGAATTTAATTTTTAAAATCGATCTTGTCTTAGTCCTCTGTCCTCCATGTTGGAAACATGGCTGCAGGCAGTAACAGCTGGTCAATAGAGGGCGCGAGGGTGCTGCCCCAAGATGCCAATTTTTAATTGATTTATTTATATTCTAATAGTGTAATTTTCTTCCATTGTCTGAATGTTTGTGGTATCAGATCTCTTTCATACCTATTGAGGTACTTTTTGTTTACTTTAGTCTTTCTCAGCATAAATCGTTAAATAAAATATAATTATTAAAAGGATTTGCACCATTTGAAGTACCCTAACTTACATAAACATAAAAACATGTTCACTTAGTTCAGCAAATACAAATAACAGCTATCTTCATATATTAAAATACATCGGTGTAATATTTGCCCCCCTGGAGAAAAATCCACCAGCCACTACTGGCTTATGTTTTCAGGTTGTCTGTCCATCCATCCCATTCTACTGAATGCAATATCTCAAGAACGCCTGCAGGAATTTCTTCAAACTTTTTTGAAATTTCTTCAAACCGGAACAAACGTCCACTTGGACTCAAGAATGAACTGATTGGATTTTGGTGGTCAGAGGTCACTGTGACCTAAGATTCGGTATCATTTATGCTTTAAAACAGGTTGAATATCCAGCAGCACAGCCTACAATGTAACATCACCATGTTACTAGTTGGATTACTTTAGTTTTTGAAAAAACAACCTGATGTTTTGTTAACCTATCTCAGTTTCTTTGTAGTTAATGTGATCAGCGCTGCCTAGTTTAACAGTTTAATCTGAGCTTTGGGAGGCTCCATTGGAAACTGGAAACATAATTGCTTGATCGCAGTGTTTCCATGGATGTATTATGGAGCTTACTCAATCTCTTTCTCAACAGTACACTACATTATGTTTCTAAAAACATTTTTAGTGAGAAATAGGCAATGTAATAACAATACTGATTCATATTTGATCAACACAGCCTAGTTTGACAGTATGAGATGAGTTTCATGAACCCTGTCAGAGAAGAGCCTGTCAATCACACAGTAGCCCCGCCTTAAAACATACTCTGCTTTATTATGATTTACAAATTGACATTATGCTGTGTAGAAGAAGACTTTGCCCCAGTGACTAAGGTCATAAACCCATTAGGAAATTATTTACTGAGGCAATAATTCATGTGAGAAGTAGGGTCATTTTGCTATAAGGAAATGCAGTCAGACTTCTTCTTGCAACCAAACTTGTCGCCACCTGCTGGCCTTTAGAAATAATGCAGGTTAAAGGCGTCTGTCTATGTAAGAAAGGCAATGAATCAGTGAATAAATAAACAAATAAATAAAGATTGCACATGGTGCAGCAGGTGAAAATGTTTTCCCCTCTGCTCAGTTTTTGTGCCATGCTACATAAATATCCAGTGAAAAAGCTTTATTTACTCCAAATTGTACAAAAACAGAATCACTGTCAGCATTCAAGGCTGTTAAACCGCTAAACCGTATCAAGAAATGGCAAGCATGACTTTAGGACCCACTTTGTCTAATAGTCTGTGATATACGACCGTTTTATTTTGCGATGGCTCTGTATGTTGTGTTCTGTAGGTCGTCATTGAGGGTTTTGTTTTTACAACCATGCTAATTTGGGGCGGCTAGCAGAGTAGTTTGGCAGCAGTGTGAGGAGGTAGCGTGGTCACGGACCACAGAGATTTTTTTCATTCAGTGCCAGAGAGCAGCATTGCTCAAACCTTTTGAGAAAACATCTGATGGAGCCTCTTGAGTGCTCCCAGATTGGCAACGTGAATAGCAGCTTTCATGGAGGCTGCTTGGCTTAATGTGTTTTCGAGAAGTGTGAGTGTGTGTGTGGGTGTGTGTGTATGTCCGCATTTTTTCATGCATGTAGGTATGTATGCATCATAGACTCCACTTTACTTTGGTCTGTGTGTGTTTGTGTGTGTGTGTGTGTGTCTGAGCGGTTTGGGTGTTTACGTAAATAACTTGCGGCGAAGGCAAAGAGCCAACAGCAGAAATGCACAGCTGGGTGTATTTTGGGGACTTTTTCCAATAGTGATGTCTCAATCCTTCACAGAGCTACTGTAGACCTACCTTTTCATTTATTTATAGAGACAGTAGCTGCATCTGAAACAGCTTTCCTCTCTGACTGTGTTTCCTGGGAAGGTTCTTCTTCTCTGACCACAAAGTCCCACATGGAAAAACTGAGGTGTCCAAGCCGCTGTGTGTTTTGACAGACATGTCACTTCGCTTGTTTGTCTCTTTCAATATCGCTGCTCTGCTCTCCTGTTAACCTCCAGATACATCCAGGTCACTCAGGTCTCCACAAGTCTTTACCGCTACACTCATAGGAATAAAGGTTCTAAAAGGGTTCCTCCTGAAGGGCTGAGGTTCTACCCACAACCATTTGCTACTGAAGAAACCTTTTCTTGTAGAAAGGGTTTGTTAAGGGTTCTTTGTAAGACTAAGGGTTCCATTAAGAACTCTTTTTATCCAAAGAACTTTTTTAGAAGAAAGAGTTCTTCAAAGATTGATGAAATCCTTGAAGGATTCTGTCATTCAGGGTTCGCCAAGGTGTTTTTTTTTATTATCATAATATAAACAGGCTCTTGGGGGAACCCCCTGGTTAGGTTCTAGATAAAACCTTGGAATATATGGTTCTCTGTAGAACCCCTAAATGTGCTTGAGATAAAACCCACTGAATAAAGAATGATTGTCAGTAGAGCTCCCCAGGTGGGTTCTAGATGAAACCCAAGGAATATAAAAGGGTTCCTGATAGAACCCCCTGGGTGGGTGCTAGATACAACCTTGTAATTTATAAAGGTTCTCTGTAGAACCCTTCAATGTGTACTAGATGAAAACCAATGGAATATAAAAAGACTGTCAGAAGAACTCCCTGGGTGGGTTCTAGATGAAACCCATGGAATATATAAAGGTTCTTTGTAGAACCCCTTTGGTGTGTTCTAGATAAAAACCCTTGAAATATAAAAAGGTTCTCAGTAGAACCTCTTGGGTAGCATCTTCTGGATAGATAGAGGCTTCTGGGTGGAACAATAGAACAGTTCTCTGTAGCACTTCTCATTGTGAGTTCTTTTGTTGAGGGTTCTTTGTACCACAATATTAAAGGTTTGTTGATAGAACACCTTGGTTGGTTCTGGATAAAACCCTTGTAATATAAAAAGGCTCTCAGTAGAACCTTGGTATGTTTTAGATAAAACCTGGAATATGAAAAGATCTTGGTAGAACCCCCTTAATGGGGTCTAGATACAACCCTTCTCAGTAGAACCTCCTGGGTGGATTCTGGGTGGAACCATTACACCATAGAAGGGTTCTCTGTAGAGCCTCTCATAGGGTTTCTGGGTGGAACCTTTTTACAGATGGTTCTAGGTATAAACCTTTATGTTGGGTCCTGGGTCGAACTCTCTGAAGAGGTTCCAATTGGAAACTTTATAAAAGCTTCTAACAGGAACCATAAAGGGTTCTCCTATGGGGACAAACCAAAGAACCCTTTATGGTTCTTCGTTAGCATCGTTATTTCTAACAGTGTACTTGTAGAAACACAGTAGATGGGAGAAGTGTATCAGCTCCCATGTAGAGTCTGTTTGATGCAGTTACCTGTCAGTAATTCAGCCGTTTTAATTTGAACCTTAATGTCAGCAAACATCATCAGAGCTGTTTCATAAGCTCTACACTCCCGGTTGTTTTCCTGTTTGCTGATCTGATCCAGGCAGCGCTTGGCTGAGATCCTCCACAGAGGCAGCGCAGCAGCTACTGCTGCAGCATTTTGGTTTACCGGCTTGCACAGACAGCATGCAGGCAGGCATGGAGTCATCACAAGAGCGGCAGCTTGACAGAGGGGCCTCACTGGTCCTCAGAGAGCCACACGGCAGCACTCTGTCTCCCCCAAGTGGTGCGTCATTGCACCCCAGGACCACCACCGCTCGGACTGCCCACTGTATGCTGTGATCATGTGCACATTTGTGCCCAGTCTGTCTGTTTCCTGATGTCTTCATGTCTGCACCATGTAGATGTCTTTTTTTATTGGGAGGTGGGTGCTGACAAGCATGACTTACATCAAACAAGAGGGGGGTCAGATTCCACACGGTCCACTACAAAGCTCTGGGTGTTTTTGCCTGTGTGTTCTCTGTGGCGGCCGGCTTTGTATGCTGTGTGAGCCGTGTCAGGCCAGACTGGGGACAATGATTCCTCCGTCCACAGGAGACGAGACACACAGCCTCACTCTGTGTCACACATGCTAACGCTCGGGCGCTTCAGAAAGGGAGGGAGCATCAGGCACTGAAAAAACATTTGTGCATGAAGTGGTCTGATGCCAGAGCTGTAACAACATAAACAGTATTGGCCTTTCATCCTGTTCATTTTTTTTCTTTCAGTTCATGTATCTTTATTGGTATGACCACAATGAAATACAGTATTGCCAAATTGCACTGAACAAATAATATTCACAAAAACAAAATAAAGAAATCCAAAAAACATGTACAGTGTGCATAAACTTTTAACTATCAAACAACAGGAAAACAGAGCCAAACAAACCAAAGTTGTTTGATGAACAGACATGTAAATAAAGAAAACACCCCTCCATCCACCTCTTAATGTGAGAAGAAAAATAAATCACATGAGCAATAAAAACTAATAAATAAAAAGAAAAAATAAGGCCTGCTGTAGATCAGCAGGATAGTCTGATTGCCTCGTGTCGTGGCAGACAAAGACAAACTGTCCTCACTACCACAGAGCAGAGTGGCTTCTGTAATTGATTGAAGTCATTTTATTTCCCCGTGCTTTCTCTCTCAGGTCATTGACTGCTGGACTGAAACTTCCAGTGGTCTTTATTTTCAGAGATAGATAATTATATTCCAAACTGTTTACCTGGCATCTGGGTCTTTGTTGAAATATCATTGTTTTGGTCTTTTTTATGTTTATTGCGAGGCCCGGGTCACAGAAACATTCAACTGTGTTCAAACTTAATCTTTTGTCAGATTTAAGAGGATTAAATCATCTGCGTATAGCAGGAATGTGATTTCAGACTTGCGAAGAGTGAGACCAGGTGCTGTAGACTTTTCCAAAATCATATATATGTTGAACAGGGAAGGTGATAGAAAGCAGCCTTGTCTCAACCCACGTTCTTGAGAAATAAATGTTCTCTTGTGTCCAGTCTTGATGTTGCACGTTTTTGTCGATATTTTAGGTCATATACTCACTATGTATTCATCCTGTCCTCTTCTTCTATCACAGGTATGAAACGTCCATTCAGCCCGTCAGCTCTGCCGAGCGCCGAGCTGGACAGGAGGGGGTTCGGCGCCGGGCTGGGAGCGCAGATGGACGGCGAGCCTTGCTGCGACACCCAGGACGAGGGTGCAGTGCCGGATGAGCACTCACCAGGGGGCGCCCTGCCTTCTACACTCCACAGACCCAAAAGGGAGAGGAAGCAGCGGAGCTACACATTGTGCGAGGTCTGCAACATCCAACTCAACTCAGCCGCGCAGGCTCAGATCCACTACAACGGCAAATCCCACCAGAAGAGACTCAAGCAGATCAGCAATGGCAAGATGCCAGTTAGCACAGGTAGGCCTGCAGCGCTGCGTGGCTGACCTCTTTGTTTGTTAGCAAAATCAGATGTGAGCGGTGGATAAAGTGCTCTGCCACTGGATTTTGTAACCCTGTTAAGCACCAGAGCCACGCACATTAACAGAGTCCCACACACTGTTCACAGTCCACTGTCACCAGCCTCTGTGTGCCGAATCCCCCCGACTTGTATTCAATAGAAGTTAAACAAATTGGATTCTATTTGCTGAAATGTGTTCAGACAGAGCCTTGGGCTGAGGACACACACACGAACACACACACGCACGCATGCACACACACACACACACAAGGGGAGCAGAGCTGAGTGAAGTCAGCAAGTGAGAAGCTAATTAAGTGCTGGTTGTATTTGATGGTTGTGTTCCTGGGAGTGATGCGGCTCGAGTTAAGTTGGACATTTTGTCATTCTAGTCACAGCCTCGATTAGGACTCTGCTCCAGGGGAATCAGTCTCTCAGTTAAGTTTGACTCGTTCACACTCCCGGCCCCTCTTTTGCTCTTTCTTCAGCCTTTTCTAAAACACTCAAAACACACAAGTATGAAAGTATGCAGGCAGTAAGCTCACAAACCCTTCTAAAACAAAAAAAAAGAAGGAATAACAATTCTGAAAGTTCAAGCTCAAATTGGCGTGTGAGTGGAGACAGGTCGACTGAGGGGCCACATGAGAGACATGGTGATTGTGTCTCAGCTGGAAAACGGCTGTCTGAATTATGACCTACATCTGCCCTCCAGAAACGCACAACAGCCAACAGCCAACAGGGACTCGCTGATCATTTAGTCGGATACATGTGTGTTTGTATCTGTGCATTTGTGCGTGTCTGGCAGTATCTGAACCAGCAGTATCTGAAAATGGCATCTGGTGACATCTGGATGTAAAATCTTCAAAGCAAGTCAAATATTCTCTTCTATATGGTTAAATGTCAAGTCCTGGAAATATTAATTTCTAAGGCAACGTGGAGGGCTCATGCAGCAGAAATCTGTGGCGTCATCATACCCACAGTTTCTACCTATATATATATATATGTATATATATATATAATCAAATTAGCATTATGTCAGTTATTCGAAAATATTATTTCTGATAATATACAACATATCGGAATCTTGTTTGTCGTTCATGTCTTTCTATTTGCCTGCCAGTCAAAACATCATTCGTCACATCATAAGGTGTCAGTGTTGACCTGGACTGCTATGAAGCTGCTCCGCTCCTGAAATTTAGTGCTAACTCAAAAAAATGTTACACGTTTTTGAAAAGGAAAAGACCGGACGTGCAGACCAACAGCCCAGCTGACATGAGTTCAGCTGCAAAACATCTGAAGAACCATTAGCCAAGTAAAACTCACTAGTATGATGCAGCGTACATTAAGTATGGATTTACTGCCATGTGTGAGAGAGGTTTAATGCATTTTCTGTGTTTAAAACCATCTAAACTTTAGCATTGCTTGTAAACAAAAGGGCTGAAAAAACAGGAAACTTTGTTTTTTTTTTACAGACATAATGCTATTTGGGGAGCTATGGTGTGGAAAAGTTTGGGAACCCCTGCGTTAAGCAAGATCACATGAGAGGGAGTGCTGTTGTACTGAATATTAGCATTAGCTGATATTCAGTACAACAGCATGCCTTTGAGTGTGATATTCCTTTTGTACAGCAGTTTTACAAGCACCATTTATTAGTTAACAGCAATAAGTGACAAGATTATGGTTCCTTTGTTTGTTTATTTGGCTCCCAACTGGACTGCTGCCAAACAACACAAACCTCTTCCTGCACACTAACATTAGCTTGCCAGCTACTTTGTGTAGGTCTGCATTTTACTGCAGCAGAGCTCTCCTTTAGTCGTCCAGACAGATTCATAAAACCACCTCCAGACTTCTTAACAGACTGAATGTTGATGTTTACATTTTTGAGTCTAACTAAATCCGAAAGCAGTTCAAAGAGGAATGCATCTTTTTATTGGCTACACCTCCGCGGCGCAGGGTTGTGTGACTAACAAGCAAAGTAAGATGGTGAGCTTTAGATTTGGGATTGTGTCAGACTTTGTCTTCAGTTTTGTACCCAACACAGTGTTTGTAATACGAGTAAAGTATCATCTACGTACTACAGTCATGTAAAGGATAAAGTTAAGCAACTGCCAGGTTTTACTGGCAAAATGAATACCGACAAGGTGATCACCAGAGAGTTAGTGTTCAGTCAATAAACTCTTACTTTTGTCATTTCTCTGTCATTCAGTCTGCTATTTCAGTGTCTCTTATCAGCTCTTATCAAAGTAAGCAGGTGACAGGAGTATGTTGCATCTTCTTTACATGGTCAGATCTAATTGTTGTATAATTCTTTATCAGCTTTTCCGATAATTAATTAATCTTTTGCAAACATTTGCTGGCTCCAGCTTCGTACATGTGAGGATATATGCGTATATTGCCTGTGGCTCTTCCTGTGATTGCTTAATTCAGGTTTATTGGCATATTTTTCTCTGTTATTTTGTCAGAAATCTGCATGAGTGTGAAATATTGATTTAATTCTGGCGTTCTATGCAGTACCTAAGGAATTTGTCAGGCGGCAGTTATGACAGTTGCTCAAATTTATGTTTTATTGTAGCCGTGCCTCATCTGATGAAAGACACACAAACAATGTGTCAGCAACACGTGTCTCTATTGAAACAGGAAGTTAACAATCACAGAGGAGAGGAATACATTATCAGTTGTGATTGTCAGAAGTGTAAATGTAGCATTTTGTTTTTTTGAAACGACAGAGACGGGAGATAAAAGAGGACATTTTTGTCAGTGTGAGCAGCAAAACTTTTAGAAATTTGTACCAGGAATGCCAGTGTTGACAGAAAACTTTCAGCGGTAAACAGTGTTTTCAGATTTATCTCCAGCACATAAAAACTCCACTTATTCTGCGCGGAAAATTGTGTTTTAGCATTTCTATACAAAGTGCTTAGGTCCTACTTTTTGGTGAGAACTCCATCTCCCATAAAACATCAATGAGTCTAGTATCTCCGAGGGTTAGTATGCTGATGGGACCAGAAAAGAGTTTCTTTTACGTTTTTATGTACATGTCTGGTTTATTAGCATACATATCTGCATGCATGTATGTTTTGTGTATACATAAATATAAAAATGTAGACACTCACTCAGAAAAGGTGTGTGTTGTTCTTTTCACAATACACAAAAATATTCAGTCATGCACACACATAAACACACACGCACACCCAGTCCGCAGTGTTTAAGGCCCTGGCACTGTTGGATCTAATCGGC
Source organism: Lutjanus erythropterus (assembly GCF_056507025.1). Taxonomy (NCBI): domain Eukaryota; kingdom Metazoa; phylum Chordata; class Actinopteri; order Lutjaniformes; family Lutjanidae; genus Lutjanus; species Lutjanus erythropterus. Next base: position 7,330,110 of record NC_139335.1, read on the forward strand.
TCTTATCAGCGGCTGTTTGCCTGATTCAGCATGTTGAGTCTGCAGCAGAGGCAGGCGGTGAGAAGGAGCTGTCCAACTGGCTGCTCAGCCCAGCGAATCACTGATTTTACTGATTTAATGCGGTAACTCTTTTTTTTTTTATTTCACAAACAAAAGACTTCAGACTGACCACAGCAGTTCAGAGGAAAGCAAAACAGAACTTTTCCAGCTGGCTAACTTTTTAGGAGACATATTCTTGAAACTTATGGTTTCCGAACCATATCCAAACTTATGGTGGAGATAAAATGGGCAACTTTGTTTTGTTTGTATCTCCTCGATGCTGGGTTGTTGTTGTTTTGTTTTTTTGGATAACAAACTGATCGGGTCTGTCTTCTCACAGAAGTGCCGAACACATGTAGGGCTGCGTGATGTGACCAAAATCTCATATACCAATATACAAAATATTAAAATATTAATGTATAAAATAGGAAAAGGTAAATATATGTATAGGTACGAGCTCCTCATTTTGCTTTGGCTGGTCAGAGGCCCTCTCCTGTTTGGAATTACTCCGTTCTGTTTGCTCTGTTCTCTCCTCCATTTTTGTTTGTGTCGCCTCCGTGCAAATGTCATGTGGAAGAACACATGCCTTCGTCCAAATGTCAAAAAAATATTGCTTGTAAAGAGTGTGATTTGTGCCACAATGAAATAAATGATAAAGCATAATATAAAACAGTAAATGTTCTTCTATTGTCAAATAATAATAATATGAATAATTTAAATGTTGTTATTCAAAAAATAAAAAAGAGAAGGAGCAGGAAGAAGCAACATGCTTGTCTAGTCCCAGCCTGTACTAATCCATCAATCAGTTACATAAACCAATTATACCACTATTTGTCCTCTTCATTTACAAATAAAACAAATTTCAATATTTTTGATACCTTTCGTATGTCATTAATATAAGGAGCAAAACATTGTGGGCTCCATACTGACCCTTGTAGGACTCCAAAATGATATCCAAACATGTAGATTTGTAGTCACCTATCTGCACAAATTGAAGATAATGATAATAATGATGAACTCAACTACTTATACTTAATAACTTTATTTACATAACACATTTCAGAAACAGGACAAAGACAAAAACAGGAAATTACATAAATAAAGTAGAATTGATAAAGCAAAAATGAGAAGTGAGGTATGAGTTGCTAAAGTGAAGTAAAAACAAGAAACACGAATATGACGCAGCCCTACAGACATGGTAGCAGCATGGCAAAGCCTGGAATAAGCTTGATAAATTGTATAATATACCAGAAACCCTGTCATACACCCGGGCCACGTGTTGTCTAAACTCCCTGTTTTGGTACACTGCTGCAGGTGATGCAGACTGCATATATAAAAGTTTGTGGGTGTGTGTTTACGTGTTGTGTTGCGTTGCGTAGTGTGTGTGTGTGTGTGTGTGTGTGTGTGTGTGTGGCGCGGGGAGTGCTGAACTATTGTGGTGTGCAGATTCTCTCTGACATGCAGTCACAATCACACAGCCTTATCTCTGCTCACCTTCTGCTGACTCCCCGAGGCAGCCAGCCCTGCTGTGTCCTCAGCTCCACCGCAGCCTCTCTGCTCTGTATTTGTGTGTGTGTGTGTGTGTGTGTGTGTGTGTGTGTGTGTGTGTGTACGTATGTGTGCATCCTGCATGTCTGGTTTAGATATTTTTAGAATTCTTAAATGCTGCAGAGTCTGTAACTTGTGCTATGGAAACATCAATATGTGCTTTGGTGCATCTGTGTTTATGTCGGCCTACATATGTACAGTAAGGCATCAGTGCCTGGTATGGATGTTTATGTGTTTATAGATTCCATGAATAAAGAATAGAGCAATTTTTTCTTTTAAATCAATGTGTGCATGTGTGTGTGTGTGTTACTCCCAGCGAATGGTCTCCATGTCGGCGTGTGTTTCCCTCCCTCTCTGCTTCACTGAGCTGACAGTGGGTTCAGGCTCTTTTTTTTTTCTCCCCCATCTCCTGTCTCCCCTCCTCTTCCTCTCTCTTCTTCCTCATTTCTCCCTCCTTCTGGCATGGATGCTGGACATGTGGCGCAGCCTGTCCAACTGCAAGAGCGGTGTGCCAGTGATTAAGACATTTCACTCTGTTATCACGGGGAATAATATGCAGAGAAGCTTGCTGACGGATCTGGATGGGGAGAAGGAGTCCAGATGTTTGAGTTAGGGTGTTAATTTTTGCAGTTTATGCCCATTTATATCTTAATGTTTCATAACGAGGGCTGTTATGAATTCACTGTGAATGACGGCGTACTTTAAGGTGGCAATGAGTCATTGATGTAAAAAAAAACATTACTCCTTTAAAGGTTTAGCAAAATACTTCTAAAAATCCACAAATTAACTGCTTTTTCATAACCTGGCTGAGTTTCAAAGGATAGAATAAACCTACTGAAGAAAAACTAAACAAATCCATAAGATATTTTTTACATTGTCATGGTTCTTTTATAGCTACTAATGTTGGCTATATTTCATCCTGTCCAAAAAGAAAAACAATCATAATGCTTGCAATATTTCAATGCCACAGAAGTTTTTTAAACCAGAACAAAAACGTGGTGGGTAAGATATTTTACAGATGTTGATATTTCATTGTATTTGCTTTTAATGCATTTACATTGCTCACATTATTTCCTCATTAATAGGGAACACCTTTCTAGCTCAAGTGCTGTGAAACCAGTTCAAACTTTGTGATTGTGTTCGTCATTTTACAAGGATACAAGGCGATTTATTTAATATTTACAACAAGGTTGAATAATAAGATTTCAAAACATGATGATGATGTTTCAGTTGTGACAACAGACAACATTTAATCTAATATTTAGGAGAAATAAAAAACATTTTTAGCTTGGAAGTTGTGTCTGATTTCTTTTCAGTGTGCAGACAGATTACAACCAACACAGGCACTTTAGTAGGAACATTAGGTAGGAAGTGTTTGAATGCTAACGTTAGCTGTTGTCTAGCTAATGCATTATCAAATCTGTTATTTTAGCTTAAACTATTGCCCTATTTCCCTCTGGATTTGCCCTGTCCATTGTCTTATCAGTAGCCGATGAGTGGTTTGTAAGATTTGCACACTTGGAAACACCAGTGCGACATTTGAGCTCCCTTCCCCGAGCGTGACGTCAGAGGAAAATGGCCGACATGTGAATATGGTTAATGCCAGTTTCCAGTGAGGATGCTTTCAATTGCTCCTCTGTACAACATGACAAGAACACTGAACAGGAAATTTGCCTTCTCAAGTTTCCTTCAGACATTCAGCTGTTTCTGAGCTTTCTTTACCAGGGTGGAGTGTGTGACGTGTTTGATGATTTTCATGGAAATAAAAGGAGAAACGCCCAGGTGATTCATGAGGGTAGCTCATACTTTTAGTCTTTGTTACAATCTAACTTCAAAACAGAAGTTAAGTCTGGATTCTATTTCTTATCCTCCATATCTCATTACACTATGTTTGTCGCTCTCTGTCTTTCATGAGATTTCGCCCTCACAGCATGATCTATATCTGTGCATCCAAACATATGCAGAGAGAGAGATCCGTGTCTGCTACACTCCATCAAGGAACTTGTGTCCTCTGAATTCATTTCCCATCTTTTATCAGCTCATCTGATTGTTGTTAGGCATTACATTTACATCCCCAGAGATTTTACTTTTGACATGTTTAGTTGACACAAGCTGCTGGCAGAAGTTCTGTACATTGCTGAAGGACACTGAGCATAAATATGCGTTATAAACACACTGTACTCACAAACTCTTTGCTCATTATTTGTGTCCAATTCCATTCAGACTGAGCAAAAATGTTTTTGCTGTTTCTGATCTAAACTCATCATGAGAGTTAATTAGGATGACAATAAGAGATATTTTTTAGACATTTGGGGAGGGCTGTTGCTATAACCTCAATTTTTAAATATTGTTCCACTGATAAGCCAACCACAGGGGATAGCACCATGAGGCTAGGCTGTTCTTGTTCTGCACTTCAGTGTGTGTTAAATGAATAAATCAATGCTTCTAAAACATTTTACAAGCAATACCAGTACCAGTAATGGTTTGAGATCAAGGACTGATATGGATATTGGCTGTATGAGAGACAATTTAACACTTGGAAGTTGTTTTACTGTTTATTTTACAGGCTAGCTTGTTGAAGTTGGTGTTAACATGTTGTTAATGTGGTTAGCAGACGGCTAATGTGGTTAGCAGACTGGAGCAATGTCAGACTAATGTAATATTGAGGGACAGTCAAGAGAAACTGTATGAACATTAAGACTCATTTGAAGCCAACTTAATAATAGTAGTAGGCCAGTAACTCTTAATTCATGTTGCATTGTGTGGAACTTGAAACTACAGCGCTAACGTTAGCTGAGCTAAAGTTAGCTTTTTTGTTATATGGAAGCCTGTTCTGCTCCATGTTGGTGCTGCTACTGTGTGTAGTGTTAAATTTGTTTGATAGACATACTATGAAGGTGATAGCTATGAGTGAAAAGGAAATGGTCAAAATGTCAAAATTCATTTGTGTAACTGCTAGCACCAAGCAGCTAGCTTGGTTACAGTATTACACTGACAACAACAAAGCATGCATGCCGCTTGGCAGGTGTTAGGCACTACAAATGAAAGTTGAGCTCGCCTCAATTTCTTGATGCGTCAGTCAATCAAAGCTTTATGTTTTGCCAGTTTATATCTCCCAACAATTTCTGTTCTGAGTAAACAATGGAGGAAAAATGTAATCTTGCCATTAGCCAGTTGCCAGTTTTATGTAACCCTACCCTTTTTTGTCTTATCGCAACATTGACAACAACAAAATAAATAGCTTGACAACCCATGTTGCCTTGGTGAAGTCTCATCTCCTGTTAAAAGGAGCCCGAAGTCATAGACAATCAAGGCCAAGGCTGCCTTCCTTAGACCTTGAAGATTTTAACATGCTGGCCACGAAAATGACTTGCCATTTAAACATTTTCCTCCATTTTTTTTTTTTTAAATTGGATGTTCTTGATAGCTGGAATCAAGTTCCTTCAACACAAAGGCCTAATAATGAAATACTCAAAGTGTCTGGCTGAGCAAAACTTCTCTGTGGCTGTGCCTTTTTGTAGACAAGTATGTTATTTCTTCAAAGTCTCAAGTCATTTTCAAGGTACCCCATCGAGTTTTGACCAAGTCAAGTCTCAAGATCTAATTTTAGTGACTTCAGTCTGACTTTAATCTGAAGTCTACAGCTCTGGTTATCACTTCAACTGGAATATTAATGTATCACTGCATCTGGTCTTTTTTTTTTGTTTTTTTTTACTAAAGGACATTTTCTGTAAACAGCAGGGAACTCAAAAACCCATTTCGATTTCACTGTTAGCAAGTATTTGTGCATATAAGCATGAGACCACATTTATTTCCTCTATCTTCTAGTGATGCTGTACTCGGCAGAGATGTTGGAAGGCCTCTGACTTCCTCTGACCAACCAATGAGCAGCAAAGAGTCCGGTCCTCTGAGGAAGACAGGCTTTAATCCTTTATAATTAGCACCGTTATCCATTTTGGCCAAGGACACGCAGCCAGATACACCAAAATATAGAGATGGACAATTAAAATATGCCGCACCCCTGACGGAAATGCACGTATACTCACACGCTTGCTCATACTCTGTATATCTGATGCTATAAATAATGTTCCTTTTCAGAGCAGATGATCAAATGATAATAGAACGGTGTGGAGATAGAGAGGAAAGAGAAGAGGGACAGTGAGAGCGGACAGCAGCTCGGCCTGATATGACCCAATAGATGCGTCTGTGGGTCTGTAAATCCAACAGTCTGACAACACGCTGTTTGCCTGTGTGTGGTTGTTTGTATTTCCAGTTGTGTTAATCTGCCTTAGCTCTGTGAGGAGGCATAGATGTGTCATGTGTGGATGTGTCTTCTGTGAGAGACAGAGCACAAGAGGAGGAGAGAAAGAGAATTTGCATTTGTTTTTTTTCATGGTCCTCCATATCTCATTTTCCTTTGATTTGTGCAGTGTGTGTGTGTGTGTGTGTATGTTGTGTAATGTGAGCCTCCTCTTCATGGTTAGTCTCTTCATCATGGTCCCTGTCTGACTCCATCTCTGTGGCTCTGTTTTAATAAAGCGTGAGGAATTGGATTAAAGGCAAGGATTTTCTGCTTGAATGCATTTGCGCATCTGCGTTTTATTTTTGTGCTGCCTTGCCATTTTCCTATTTTTTCCCCAGCGGAGTGAAACGCCTTTGGACACATAATACATGTGCATACGTGGACTGTTTATGATGGTAGTGTAGCGGCTTTAGTGTCTGTCTTGATCGTTGCACACTGAGTGTTGCCTTTTGTCTGTTTGTTGGTCAATTTGATGTTTTCATCAATTCCTCTCCTCCAGTAAAAGCCTGTGGAGACATGTAGCTGATTGTTGTGGGCTATGTCTAATTATGAAAAACACTTGCTTTCTCGGTATGTCATTTAGTTGAACATTAAAGCCATAATATTCAACAATACAAATACAATATATAGACTCAGAAATATAATCCCCTCCAGTCATCACTAATGATCCAGTAGAAATGTGTGGTGTGGTGCTCAAACCGTCTTTATGCTGCGTTTACAAACAGCTCGGACAAAATCCCGCTGATTCTACCTTTAAAATCTCTACAGACAGTACACTCTTCGAAATAAAGGTACTAACAAGAACCTTAAAGGGCTGTTTGGCTTTTCCCCAGAGGAGAACCTCTTTTGGTTCTTGGTAGAATCTTTTATAAAGGTTAAACTTGGTACCTTTTCAGAGAAAGAACCCAATATAAACCGTTATACTTAGAACTATCTGTGAAAGATTTCACCCAGAATCCCCTGTTAGAGGTTCTACAGAGAACAGTTGAGGTTCTATCCAGAACCCTTCCACCTTCAAAGACTGCTAACGAGAAACCACCTGGATGTTCCACCAAAAACCTTTTTATATTCCAGGGGTTTTATCTAGAACACACTCGGGGGGTGCTACCAAGGAGTCTTTTGTACTCCAACGTTTTACAAAAAAACCCTAATATTCCAAGGGTTCCATTTTGAATGTACGGAGAACCTTTTAATATTCCAAGGTTTATAACTAGAACCCACCCAGGGGGTTCTAATGAGCCTATCTAATATTATGATACAAGGAACCCTTGGCGATCAAGTTCTTAAAGGATTTCAACAATCCTTGAAGAATTCTTTCTACCAAAACGGATTCTTTGGATGAAAAGGGTTTTTAGTGGAACCTGTAGTCCTGTCGAAGAACCGTTGACAAACCTTCTTTTCAAAATCTTCAGAATGGTTCTGGGTAGAATTCTCCCTTATTTCTAAGAGTGTAGTAAATGATCAAAACTATTATAATAAGAAAAATATTCTTTAATTAATGAGAACACGTACAGTGAATTACAGTCATGATGAGGAAATGAAATAGTGGCTTAGTCTATTTTAATTCTGCAGGGGTTAATCATGCTCCCAAATCACAGATCATTTTTATAACAAACAAACAAAAAAAACCCTCTCTTCCCCTCAGTTTCTTTTCCTCGCGTTGGGAATAGTGTAAATCTCCTGAAATGTAATATGGCTGCGGAGTCCTGCACTTTGCTCCCACCTCTCCACCTCTGACGCTCCCCTCTCACTGTCTTCCTCTGCCTCGCCCCGGGGTGCGCCCTTCTGCGCGACGGCAGTTCAAACCCTGGAAAAAGGTCGACGGGCGTATCGGGTCGACACAGAGGGCCCAGTGGAGCGAGAAACATGAGGAGCGGCGCTTATAAGGCCACAGGGAGAGGGGCACATCTCTCAGAAATCATCCGATGTCTGTGTTTACCCGCGCTCTGACAGGTCGAGCGGCTCTGTCTGCGGAGAAGGCCAAGCTAATCTCACTGTGAGCCCTTATCTGGCTCGTCTGATACACAAACCCATATTGCCACAGCTGCCGCAGACATATCTGCTAAATGAATTGAACTGTTTGCCAGTTTGCTAAATGTCAGAAAATATCAGTCAGTTTCAACAGTATTTTGTCAATTCGGTCACCTAGCACGACCCCCCCGTCTCTGTCTCACTCACTGTTGCCCTCATTCCCTCCCACTGTGGCCTTTTTTTATTCTCAATCTGCAAGTAGAGATTTACTCATTGGGCTTTTTATTGGCACAAAAGTGTTCTATCAGTGTTTGTGTTTCCTATATGTGATGTTTTTTTTTCCAGCTCCTCCGACACACTGAACATCAACAGATATATTGTACATTTGATATAGGAACAACAAAGGGACAGTGTGACCTGATGAGCATCTGTCTCACTCTCTGTCTTTCTCTTTTAGCCAATTTCGCCCTCTTCCCCCAGTGGCTCATTGGGGAAAAAAAAAAAGGCCCATGAAAGGCTTTCTTTCAGGGCAGAGAAGAGTCCTTTTAACCCCCCCTCATCTCGCCTCCACCTTAGCCATCCTCTGAGCCCCATCATTACAGGCCTTTAGAAGGGCAAAATTACAGCAGAGTGACTTATTACCAGCTGTATCCAGGGACGAGGACGGAGGTTAGAGAGAGGCAAGGTAGGCAGGAATAAATGGGAGATAGAGAGCCCACTCTTAGAAATAAGAGTTCTAACCAGAACCATCTAGGGTTCTTCAGCTTAAAGGTTCCCCTTGATTCTCTCTCAGTTTCTGTTTTACCTAGACCTCAAGATAAAGGTTGACTCATCCGTGAAAGGTTTCATCCAGAACCCCTATGAGAAGTTTTAAATGGAGCCTATCGGTGGTGAGATGGTTCCTCGGGTTGTATCCAAATGAGAACCCTTTTTGGTTCCAGGTAGAGCCTCTTATAAAGGTTCAACTTGGTTCTTACTAGAACCCAACATAAAGGCTTGAACCAAGTGTGAAAGTTTCACCTAGAACCCTCTATGAGAGGTTCTACAGAGAAGTCTTCTGTGGCGAAATGGTTCCACACAGAGCCCTCTCTGTGAGTTCTATGCAGAAATTTTCCTTCTAAGAACACTGACAAGAATTCACCCAGGGTTTTCCCTTAAGAATGCTTTTTATATTTCACAACTGTTGTCCAGAACCTACTCAGGTGGTTCTACCAAGAACCCTTTTATATTCCCACTGGCTTCATCTAGAACCTACTCAAGGAGTTCTACCTGTTATGGTCTTCCTTTCTTCCGTTGCCAAACTTCACGGACAGCTTGCTCATTGTTTACAAAGGTCTATTCCACAGGTCTCATCTAGAACCCTGATGGATCTAAAAATATATTTTACAAGGATTTCACGCTCTTGTCTTTTGAGGGTTCTACATAGAACCATGTTGTATTCTACAGATGAATCTCATAGATTGTATATCGTTTCAACAATCCTTGACAAGCTCTTTCTTTCAAAAAAGGTTCTTAATGGAACTCTTAGCCTTACAATGAACCCTTGAGAAAACCCTTTCTTTAAAAAAGGGTTCTTCAGGAACAAATGGTTCTGAGTAGAGCCTTCAGGAAGAACCCTGTTGGAACCCTTATTTCTAAGAGTGTGATAAAGCAGTCGAGGCAGAGGAACAGAGAAGATGGAGGTTCTAAGATGGGAACGATCAGTGAGGACAGAGATAAGAGAGCAGGGTTAGAGATTAGAGAGGAGATTGAGAGGCTGGCTTGAATAGAGAGTGGGTGGTGTGAGAGATCGAGAAGCAGACGCAGACATACACCGTCATTTACTGAACGAGGCACAGCTGTCTGCTAATGGACACATGATATATGACGCCCTAAAGTTTGCTTTGACCTACAACTCCCAAAGTTCACAGGTCCCGCCCCTCATCACATCCATGCCAACAGAAGCAATGCCCTATGACAAGGATTCTCAACTTGCTTTGCCCAGGGGCCACTTTTGCAAAATAACAGCCGGCCAAGGGCCAGTCATTAAACAAACATTCATAATATTTATAAGTAAAAATTATTTTAAAAATGGGCATCTTTCTCTGAAATTCTTATGCTTAACTCTAACAGCTGCAACTGAATTTTAGTTGTAAATGCTTTGGTTACATTTGAAAGACTTGTGTGATATTTAAAGCCCAACAGATACTGGATTTTTGGGGCCAATGCCAATAGAAGGGAGGGGAAAAAATTGATAGATATATTGGCAAACATTCCAAAATCAAACATCAGAGCACTGAAACAGCAAACTTTCAATGGTATTTTTAATTATTATAAATAATTCTGAATAAAAACAGAACCAGAACCACTTTAACAAATTAAACTGGGTAAATATAACATAAAGTGTGGCCTATAAAACAAACAAACAAACAAAAAACCTGCATTATTCTTGGCAAAAATAATATTGGACAGCATATACACTTTTATAGACTGATATAGCTGTGCTACACCAATATTTGCCCAATAATATTAATATCGGCCAACTAGTCAGGTCTGCTGCTGGCCATTTGCATGCAAATATTTGGGAGCGCAAGCCTCTTTGTACAAAATCTACATAAAACACAGACTATGATAGCTACAAATCTATATAATTAGCAATATTAGCACTTATTTGCCTGTGTTAGCACACTTTTCTATTAGAAATTGAAAATAATTCACTAAATTTGAATGTAAAATTACTTAAAATTCAATTCAAATAGTTGAAATACTCTCCTGCAAAAACAGAAATAGACTTGAATGTGTGTGTAGCCTTACATCTAAAAGAATTTGAACCACATACATACTTTAGTAACGCTATCAGATGTTACAGTGGCAATGTCAAGTAGCCTGTGAGTTATGAAGGAAAAATAAAAAAAAATGTTACAACTGCCCCAGGTCTCCCCCATCTCAAAATACTGAGTTAGTATCTTAAAATAATGGCTTGTATGTAAGTCATTTTGGAAAAGATGGGGCCTCTTCCATCATGCAATAACTCAAATGTTGAATTTTTAAACATTAACCATAAACTCTTGTGTGTAGGCTGATATGCAACTTCCCAAGTAACAGCTGAGGGACATTATTGAACATTTTCGGTGTGAATTATAAATTGATTGGAAGGCCACCCAGCACACTGTCAGGGCCAGATTTAGCCCATGGGCCAGAAGTTGAGTATCACTGTCCTATTTGATTCCTCAGCCAGCTCTGTGGATGGTCACTGAGCATTGGGATATTGAAGCATAATATTTGGGAATTTGATCTAATCTCATGAGAGCTCTTGTATCTCATCGAATGAGCGGAATCAGCGGCGGCGGTACTCTGACAGTGCTGGAGTGTTTGCTAGTGCGCGGCTCCGTGGACCTCCAGAGACCCTCGCTGTGTCGTACACAAAACTGAAGTAGACAAGCTTTAGTAAACAGATGTAAACTAGGTGGAATGGGACGAGAGTGAGAGTGGGAGGAGGGCACGTATGGTGCACTAACAAACACAGAAATAGGCATCTCGCTGGTGGAGATGACAGTAGCTTTCTTGCAAATACAGTCTCATCCTCACATCCTTGGGCTTTTATTTCACACAGACAAACAAACATTTTCTTTTTGTTTTTGCATCTGTGTTTGCACCAAACTCAAACTAAATCGACTGACAACACACACAATTAACGGAGCGTTAACAAGTACTGTATGCAGTAGGATACACAGAGATGCAGTGGGGAAACCAAATACATTAACTGTAAATTAAACCACTTTCCTACTAAATTTCACTGTGGTCTGACTGAAATAGGTTTAAAGGACAAGCCTGCTGAAAAACTTCTCTAACAACAGTGCTGCAGCTGCAGTGTCCTCTGTTGAAACTTCTTTTCTGGCCCATAACTTGTGTTATTGTTTGCCTGTTTCATGTTAATTAGAGTTCAAATTAATGCCGAATGTTCGCTAATCGAGTAAGTGTCTGCTTATGAGTCACAAGAAATCATTAATAATCTTTAAGAAGAAGTAGATGTTTATAACGGTTAAATTGAGCGATATGTTAATGGAGTCTGGTAGGCAGTAAAACAAGCAGTCGCTGAACTCTAAACTTCAGAGTGTGTATTTTTAGAGCAGTGGGCTTCTACTTTCAGGATAACAGGCTTAGCTTTACATTGACAGACAACTGACACTCATAAGCAGCTGATCAACTTACAGTGTAAGATTCCTTGTCACTTGTTATTGCCAATTTACAGTGTTGCACTGGCCTTGTTCTCCTGCAGTTTTTTTGCTGCCTGCCTCAGCTTCCTTGAGTCTGAGCCCCGGTAGAGGATTGACAAACCTGTGTTATGGCCTGCATGTCATGGTCAGAGAGGAATGAGGAGCAGTTTTGCACAGTATACTGAAATTTAGGTCCTTTTTCAAGTAGAGCTCCGCTCTGCCCCCGGCTCTCTGCCCCAGAGCTCCCCGGCGATCAGCAGCTGTCTGTCAGCGAGCAGCAGCTCTGTCCCTCTGGTCCACCCAGTCCTCCCAACACGCTCTGCAAACCGCTGTGATACACACACTTTTTTTTCTTTTTTTTTTTTGGCTCAAGTTGAATATTTTAAACTTGCGCTGTCACTCAGGGGCACCGTATTACGGTTATTTGGGGTCACATTTTGGTGCTTTGTAAAACAGTTAAATAGCTTAATAGGACCACAAGCACTGACTACATGTCCCTTTTAAACTACGTTGCCTCTGTATTCTCAGACAGACCAGCCAGTAAAAAAGGCACGCTGACTCCCACCATAAATTTGGCAAACAAAACAGTGCCCATAGAGAACATAATGCCCCTGGCTAAAAAGAAAGAAAACGTGTTCGGGTTGCTGGAGTAAGAAGTGGAAATAGCCTGTTGGAGGAATAATGGTTTGTAGTTCTGGGACTATTCACAGAATAATACATGGACATTGTGCAATGTAAGCTTCTGATACATAATATGTTAACATATGACCCAATAAATACAATCATGAATTAGAAATTTTCCCTGATATTTATGAAATTAAAACAGTTTATGTATTGTGTACACTCTGTACTGTATTATTGTTCTCATGGTTTTGCAGCAGCATGCTGTCCAGGGCTGATGTCCCTTGTGGACCTTCTGTTCCTGATCTGTTAGGTATCAAAGATCAAACTAGTATTGATTCAGTCTCAAGTATCATTTCGGTATCAAGCATCATGATACTAAACTTAATTTTGGAATCAGAGTCAAAACTTTGGTACTGTGACATCATTAGTAGAGACCACACCAGCATCTAAATGGACTGAAGTGAAATTTGTAGAAACGTTTACATGCTGTTAAATGTGCTGCAGCTAATGAGCTATCCTGCCTGCAAACTGATATTAGCAGTGAATTACTGTTTGGTCGCTCAGTCGAAAAGTAGAGGTGCAGGATGAGATGTGTGCTCATATTTGTAGGATAGATAAGAAGATGTTGTTCAAAGTGTGTTGTGTAGCAGGCTGCTGCCTGGCTGTCGGTCAGTGTGTGCCTATATGATAGATGCTGATGTCACTGCTTTAACCAGCTGTCGTTTCAAATTAGCCTACACGATTTGATTTGCTGCATGGAAACAAGTTCTACATCTGTGAAGAACTAACTTTATCCTCGCATTTTAATGCAGACATAGTATTAAATAAATATGAGTATAAAGTTCTACTTTTTTCTCAAAAGAACAAAACATACATCATGTTTATTTATAGAGCTGATATGTATGGTTATAGCACAAGGGTGTCAAACTGGTGACCCCTCCCCCCTCCTTCCAGCCCGCAACATGATGTCAAAAATATAATATAATCTGGCCTGCAAAATTATTTAATTTAATTATTTTTTCCTGGTTATGTCATACCTGTTTAAGGTACCCCTTCAATTAAATACAACTGACAAAAACACAATTCTATTTAAAAAAGTTTTCATATGTGTGTATTTCTGAAGGATCGCATGCTGCAATTCGCTGATGTTCTGTGTTGAATAAAGAATAGCCTGTTCAACAATATTTCTTTATCTGCAAACACGGTGGCAGAGCGGATTTACAAGTTATGAAGTTATATTCATGATCAGATACGTAACAAAACAAGAGTTTGACGTGGCGTTTGACAAAAGCACAAAACAGCGACACTGATCTGTGAGACATTTTCATCAGGGGTGTTAATGACAGATTCGACTAATGTATATGAAATGTTTAGAAACTGATGTTTGCATTTTTTGTTAAGTATGAGGAAAATATGTTAGTAATGGAGACAAAAAAGTAAATTTTTAAGAAATATTGTGCTTTATTGCAGCACTTCAACACTGAAGTGACCTCCCTTTGAGATGATAATATCATCAGTGACGCCCAATAAACGTTTTATATAGCAGAATGTAAAACTGAATTTTATTTCAGGACTTTGAAAACACAAATAAGAAGGAAATGAATGAATGAATGAATGAATGAATGAATGAAAACAGTAAAGTGAATTTTATCTAACCCAAAATCACGAATTTGTCACAGAAGATTTCACAACTTCTTCAACACACGGTCCTCATTTTGATAAGAAAAAAAAAATAACAAAATACTCTTAAACAGGAAATAGATAACACAAAATTTAATTAAAATAGACAAAAATAAGAGATATGGGATATTGTTGTAGTGTAATTACAGCAGAAGTGGTTCAAAATTTAATGAGGAAAAAGAGAAAACCAGTCAATCAAATTCAGCTGGAAACGACAGTGAACTAATGATGATGATGGATATCAGCGCTCAGGTGTTTCTGAGGACACAAAACTGAACTTGAACCAGTTTGCTCGCTAACATTTGTTGCTACTCGACTTGCGATTTTGACTTCTGTACTGTGGGGTTTGGCAGTTCTTAGAGGTTTTATGCAAATATTCCCAGCTCCCCCGGTGAGCCCAGCCAAAAAGAGACAACTACACCTCCTCTGGACTCTCACACACAAACACACACACACACACACACACACACACACACACACACACACACACACACACACACACACACACACACTGCCATTTAGAGAGCGAGAGAGGCAACTCATGGATGATTTTCATTGTTATTCATGTATTAATTTATTCGCTCATGGCAGACGTGAAACAGGGCTGTAATATGCAGATGTGGGTTTGTTTCTCGATGGGAATTTTCCGGTCCACTGCCTCTAGCTGCCACTAATAATAAAGACAGGCAAGGAAGGTGGAGGAGGCGGCGAGGAAGGGGGGGGGGGGGGAGGTGGAGAAAGAGAGGGAGAAATGGGAGTTAGAGAGGTAAGGCTGGAGTTGTCAAGATGCCTCCAGTCATACACCAGCTCCAAATCCCCTGCTCCCCTTTCTCCACACGCACACACATGCAGACACACACACACATGCAGGCAGTGACCAGGTGTGATCTAGCTGTGAATTATCTTGTCCTTGACATGAAGGTGAGCTTGTAGAGTTGTCCTCGCTCCATTGTTGACAAGACGCCCGAGCGGCTGCAGGCTGTTGCTCCTCTGTCTTTAGATCAGCGGTAGAAGCCGATTTTTAAACTAATGGTGGATATTTCACTTCGCTGCTGGGGGGACAATAAACAGCAAAAATTCTCAAGAGCAGCTCCTAAAGTAGACACCAAAAGTGTCGTCCAAAGTACTGTTGTATAAATATGTGTAAAGTTACTAAAACATCTTGATTTTGGACAAAAGTGGTAGTATTTCCACCACCATAACCACAAATTATAACATCATCAAATATAAATAACAAAACAAAACTTCTTGCTAATGGTCTCGTTTTATTTATGGAGTTCATGTAGAATCCCGGTATCTTTACAAGAACATAAATCTCAAAGTTATTTACAGTTGTAGGAAAGAAGCAACACCGATTAAGTAAACATATGCCTAATTAGATTAGATTAAGTTTTTTCTGAAGTGGCACGTCTCTGTTTTGCTGTCAAGGTATGAAAATCCAGAACACTATGAAGCCTGCCAGAAACACTGTTGTTGTTGTAATTGTCTTTTTTTTTTTTAATTTTGTCTTCATTTATTTCCAAAATTCTAAACAAAATTACATCATGGCAGCCATTTTCCATGCAGTAAGACAGAAATAATATGCATAGAATCTAATTACAAAGGTAATTAAATCTTAAATATTATATTATAAAAATACTACTGTTGCCACATTCAAAACAAAGGATTTTGGTATGAAAACCAGCATCTTTATTTAATTAAAAGTATCTTGTATCATAAATACATGTCCTACATTTGTAAGAAAGAAAACCGCTGCAAAATCAGTCGAAAATTCAACGAGTAATGACGATTTTAATTAAGGATAGACCTCCTGCCTCGGCTGCCAACACGGCCACAGCAGTGATGCACAGGAGGCGATGGAGCGAACAAAATGCAGTCTGTGGATGTTTTATTCTACAGAGTGGTAGAAGTAAAGAAAAACGTCTGACACGTCTTTTGTTTTAAGTTAATTCTGGCAAATTAGTGAGCCACCACAGAAACACGTCTTTTACTGAGGCCTAACGTGTGTGGGGATGTCAGGCAGTGGACCAAACCTCTGTATGGCGTAGGAGGGGGGGGGGGGGGGGGGGCAGTCTTTCTAAACTTAAAGTCCTCCTCCAGTTATGTTTGAAAGAATATATAATGCTCCAAAAGAAGTAATAAATGTTTTCCTTTTGCAAAATAAGTTCAGATACCTTGTTAAAAGGGCATGCATAAAACTCTACACCTCACCTTCATTTTGTATTCATGGATTCAGATCCTCCAGCCTCAACTCCTACCCCTTAAATAGCTAGCTCCTCTGTTTTGCTAGCTAACCATGGTAACCAGCTACATCCGGCTTCTCCTTTATAGCACGACTCCCCCAATTAACGTGATTGGTTCCTTAGGTTTATGACATCATATACCCTGCCTGACTGAATCAGTTTTTTGAGACTATCCTTGCTCACTGTAGATTTGGTGTTTACTGCTTATTTTGCTCCTGATATGTTTTGTAACACATGAAAAACGCATGAACACGTTAACAAGGATAAAAAAACGTGACTCTCGCTGGAGGGGGTCTTTAGAAAATCATTGCTTTTCATCTATAATTAGTATAGAGTGCTTTGATAGCATATTATTATGTTTTGTAAAATTATATAGTTATACTTGGAATGATGTGTCAAGGGGGACAACTGTCTCTGAAAGGGAGGGTATGAACGCCCCTATCCATCTAAAATTTTTACCTTTGGCTATTGATGTAACAACATCAGTATACAAGGAAAACACCTTTTTTATCCTCCTACCCAGAGGAAAATTAAAACTCAAGATTAAAGAACTACAACTACCTTTGGCCCCTCATCCACATCAGCCTTTATATCTCAGCTCATAAAGAAACAAATATTTCTGCAACACAGCTGCTGAAAAGCTAATGCATTTTTATGTGCTGCTTCACTGAAACGCTCGCTGTGAGCAGGGCAGACTTGGTAAGAAAACAAGCAGTTGAACAACTGACTGTGTCAGTGCCCGAGACATAAATAGCCAGGGACTGTAAGGCACCCTGTAGGCAATTGGCTGTGAGACATGATGTTTTCTGCGTGTGTTGTTGTGGCGTTGCACCGGGGTTAGTTCCTGCGGGAGGGTCATAGGCGTGGAACATTGCCATGCCGGAGGAGTAATGATGTCAAAGACAAGACGCTAACAGGCAGCGAAGGATTCGCTCTATTTTTTGCCTCCTTGCTGGATTTATAAGAGATATTAACCCCCTCCTGTCTGTGTGATCGAGTGGTAGAATGGCAGCTAGAGGAGAGGAAGGGGGGAAGGGGCTCTGGGAGAGCGCATATGGAGATGGATTAAAGTCAGAGCCAATCACACAGAGATGTAACTTAAACGATGGTCTATATAGAATTAAAATGAGGAAGTAAGGAGTGACATAAAAAGGAGAAGTTAGCTGTTGCTGTCAGCTAAATTTTAAAAATGATGATATAAACCAACAATTCAAATAAACAAACTGTTTGCTGTCATGCACTGACTGTATATGTTGAATTTAAATGGAGAGAGAATGAAATAAGAGCTTAATTGAAAAGGAATCTAACTTTGAACAGCTTAATTACAGTTGTGTGGTGACGCTTCAGACAGAGACGTGTCATTATAGTTTGAAAGCCAGTTAGCAGCATTGTCAGGTGTAGATGAGGACACTTCCATGACCACAGAGTGAGTTTTCAGAGTAACATGAGGCCACAAACAAGCATTTTATGTTTTTTGTTTGTTTATTACATTTGAAAACTGGTCACCATTCTCTTCAGCTGTTTGGGAGATTGTCCAGTGCTGTTTTCCTGTGAATCTCCAGCAGTGTTTTGTAGACTTAAAAAAAACTAAACCCTGTATTTCCCATAAGTGCAAACTCACTCGGTAAGTTCCACAATTAGCTGCTGCTGGACCTGACAACACATGTCACAAGATTCACTTTACTTTCGCCAAAGGTTAAGCTCCTTGTTGAAAAATACAAATTACATAAAACTCAAAAGCAATTATTTTAATATTTTTAAATACATTTAATTGAAATACTACCCATCTCTCTGTGTCACACACTCAAAAACTATTGCTCCATACTGTTACTAGTTGTTAAAGATTCCACGTGATACCGTAACATCATCAATCGGTGCATAATGGAGCTGAATTACCCCTGTTGAGATAATCTACTGTCATATATTTCATTATTGGATAATTATAACTGATGCATAAACATGCAAGATGCTTTTTAATGCTGCAGCAGGTATATTAATCTGCAAAATAGCTCATAAGTTGTCAAATAAATGTTTTGCAGTAAGAAAAAGAATATTAAAATACAACAGCTTTAACACTGTGCTTTAGTACTGTACTTGTAAATGGACTTGGTTACAATCAGCCGCTGCTATAAACACAAACCTCACAGCATCCATCATGCATGCTGACGTCTTGTTCCCCAGTGATTTGTAGACACACGCACATGGCTATCTGGAGCTGAAGCCCACAGGCATGCACCCAGGCCGGAGTCCAAGCTGTGTCAAATCAGCGGAGTCTTCACCAGAGGCCAAATCTGTAGCGTATAATTAGCTTTTAATCAGCACCCTCATTCAGGCGAGCAGTAAAGATTAGCCCAGCTTGGGTTCTGCTTAAAATAAGCATTCATAAATGCGTGTGAAAGCCTCTGACCCATCGCATCCAATCATACACACACAATGCCAGGCTCCCTCCCCGCTGTCCTCTCTCTTCTCGCTCATGCCTGCAAAGCTCCTCTCTGTTTCCTCCCCCCTCTCCCTTCTCCTGCCTCTTCCCTGAATTTGTTAACATTTTCCAGGGATGTTGGTCTACCCATCCTCATTTTAAAAAGGAAATTTACAGCAACCTCTGCCTCTGTCAAAACCCAGTTATTGTTTGCCAACGTACACAAGGACACACGAGGCTGACCTTCATGACACCTTCTGCGCTGGAGGGTCTATTTGGGTAATCCAATATGGAGAATTTAAAGTGAGTGTCTTTATTAAAAAAGCTGCTGGAGTTCGAGAGCGTAACATTTTAGATGAGCTCGTCTCGTCTAATCCCTGCCTCTCTCTGGGGTGAGCTGCAGCATTTATGCCAGTAATGAAGTGCAGTGAGATGAAAGCCTTTTTAATGGGATTTAGTTAAACTGGGACACAAACCAGAAAGTCAGGGAGAGTGGAGGCAAACGCTTCCTCATCATCACAGCCAACGTCATTGTTATTTCTGTCTTCGTGCATGACTGGCCCCGCGTGCTGTGATTATTTCATGAATATGTGTGTCACCTCTGGTTTCTACTGGCTATGATGAATGTCAGTCACAGACCTGCTGTTATAAAACTGTAATCATGTTGCTCATCTGTTTTTTTTTCTTTTCCTGCTGTTCAATTTTTCCAATCGACTCACAGATGTCATCCTGTCTGGAGTGACTGTAATACACTGTAAAAAAAAAAAAAAAAAAAAAGGAAAAGTTGAGGAAACTCAGAATTTCAAGGCAATTACCTTCAATAGATGTTTGAGTTTTGAACCAAACTCTTAAAGGCATATTATGCAACATTTTTCCCCTGCAGCTGAGTCACAGTTTTCTCTTGGTGACTCAGAAAGAAGTCTAATGCAAGACAAAATTGATTTTGTGATAAAATAATGTCTTATGTTAGATAAATGTTCCCCCTGAATTGGTTAAATTGTATTATTTAAGTTTTTGTAAACTCAGTGAACCAAACTACCTAATATTAAATCAGGCTAATGTTAGCAATTATTATATTTAACAAACTAAAATAACAAACATTGCTATAAAAGAGCTACTTTTCCTGACTTGTTAAGAAGTGTGTGGTGGTGGTTGTATCTGCAGAGATCTCTCCGCCTATATTTCTCATTATCTTCTTGTCCTCGGGACACTTTACCAACCTAAAACGTCTTTATTTTACCTGCCTTTGAGTTTTGAAATAAACTAAGCAAAGTCATAATCTTTTGTTGAGATAATTTACCTTTAGATAAACTTGAATCTTCAAAACTGTTCACAATGAGCTGTGAATCTGATTTCTGTGCTTAAAATTGAAGTGGTTGCAACTGAAGAATAAAAAACAAAAACAAAGAATCATTATTCACTTTCACTTCAATGCAACGACTCAACATTCTTTGAAATACAAATTTTAGGGAGTTCTAAAAGTCAAAGAAATTGATAAAACTTGGTATGTTTTACCAAATGAAAACATAGATATTTGGCATCCTGGCATCTTTCTGGTGCATTTACGAACAACTCGGACAAATCCTACCGACTCTGCCTTTAAGAGTTTGTGTTGGGCTTGAAACTCAAACATCTATTGAAGTAAGTTGACTTAAATTTTTGAGTTTTCCCAACTTTTTAGTTTTTACAGTGTATCTGTTACAGGTTGAGTCAGCACATTGTGTGAGTGTCTGTGTTTATGAATGAAAGGTTGTTTCAGTTCAGCCTCAACAGCCGAATATGTTCTCATTTGGATCTACATTATGTGTGTGTGACAAGAGCTCCAGCTATAGACATCCACAAGGTGATGTGTGTGTGTGTGTTTGTGTCTGTGTATGTGCGAGTGTGTGTGTTGGAGCTATACTATACTGTATCTTTCATACTTTGAGGCATTGAGACTGTCGGTGTGCAGAAGAAAAGATCTCTTGCTGGAAGTTGAGACACAAAGCTAGCAGCCCGAGGCAGTGTCTTTCTTCTATGATCTGGAAGAAACCACAGAGACACACATGCGCACACACACACACACACACGCACACACAAACACACAGAGTACTTCACATCTTTATTAAAACACCAAGAGACCCAAGCTAGCGTAAAAGGTACATAACTTTGCCACAAAATTCTGTGTACAGAATTGTTGATGTTCCAAAATGGAAATGATGGGACTTCAGAGTGAAACATATTTACATTTCTGGGTTTATTTTGTTGGATTTAGACGTCATGACTGAGTGCACCAAGTTGGACTTGACTCTGTGGTGTGAGCCAGCTGCAGTTGACAGATGGGAGAAGAGTCACACAGCGGGTCTCAGGCAGGGAGACATACAAACAAATTTCCCTTTATTTTTGTTTGTACCCAAAATTTGTTCCTTTTTTGTTAGTACCATTGATTTCTGGGATTCACCGTCTCTTAGGTTAGAGAAACTTTTCAGAGTGGGTCCAACACAAGGAAGCACAAGTTTTATTATATATATATAAATATTTATTATTATAATTATTTATTAGAAATATTATTTGAATGACTATTGTTTTATTTTAAAAAATCTGCATTTGACTGATTTTGCAATGAATTTGGACCTGAGCAAACAAACATAAAGGCAGCATATTTTCTTCTCACGTCTTTCTCCTGCTACATAAATTTTCTGCTTTTATCTTTTTTACATCCTTTTAAATTCAGTATTTTAGGGGTTTTAGACTGTTGGTCAGACAAAACAAGTAATGTTTTACAAGTGATACAAAATATTACCATATTTTTGACCAGATACCTTGATGTTAATATTTTCTGATATTGCAACAGTATTGTAGGGATGACTGTTTTAAAGGCTTCTGCTACAGTAAAATGATGTAATTTTCTGAACTTATCAGACTGTTCTAGCTGTCATTATATCCACATTACTGATGATTATTTATCAAAAAACGCTTTGTTTTAATATTTTGTGAAAGCTCCAATAGACATCTCTACAATGTTTTTAGTAATATCCGTATCGAGGTAAAATGTCATCATATGTTTGCACTAAGTGAGAATTTATTGTGTGTTATTTTAGAGAAAATGTAGAGACACATATCATTTATTATTATAAAACCTAAAAATACCAAGATATCATTTTTAAGCCCTGTCATGAACACAGATTGTGAGAAACACAGATCTAATGCAGGTCAGTGACTTTTGATGAATGAATATTTTTGGCCTTAAAAAAGGAGTTTTTTCTTTTTTTGGCCAGGGGGAAAACACTGGGTTTACCTTGGTCTCATACAGTTCACTAACCTTCAGCTCTTTACTTTACTTCTACTTGAGTAGCCAACTTGTTTTTGCAAAGTAACAGTACTTTTACTTGAGTACAGTTTCCAGCAGCCTCAGACTTTTCCTCAGTAGGATGCTCTTGTTTTCCATCGGAAGAATTAACAAGAATGCAGAAAAAATAAATATGATAATAAAGATGGTTGCTCTGTATCTGTCGATGAACAATGTGTCGAATGCTCCTGGAAAACAGAGAATAAACAGGAAAATCAAAGAATGGCAAACCAGGAACTCCATATAATAAACGGTTGCGCTGAGAAAAGAAAAGATTAAAAAGCCGTTATTGTCGTGGCTAAATCATTGAAACATTTAAAGCCCTGATGAAGACTTGTGGTGGTCGAAACATGTTGGCATTTTAAATGATGTAGCCACCATAATAAAGGCTTTTTAATCTTTACCTTTCTCATCGCTGTGAATTAATAGGAATGCTTCTTGTTTGGCATTTCTGATTGGCTGCTTTTTGTGATACATAATGAGACCTAAAGTTTGCATGTCAAATTTCGAGCCGCTGGATTTGTTTAACATTCATACATATAATTTCCATTCAAGCAGCTTTTTTTTTCTCCCTGGGAAACTAATGATAATGAGCTGTCCAGTTAAATTAAATCAATTGTTTTTCATTCAGTGGCATGTTTTTAATGATATAACACAGACCTAAATCAGAGTGAATGAAAATGAGCAAAAGAAATGATTTGCTGACAAATATCTATGTCTGTTATGGAAAAGCAGCACTGAAAAATGAATGTTTTTCTTCAGGAGCCTGCCTACACAGATGTCTAACTGTAGGCTACATGTTGCTCATGCATATTGAGTTAGTGTATGTCGGTGGTTTTGTGAGGAGTTTCTTGGCTTTCTCTGTGTATTTTTCAGTATTTTAGCTTTAGACGTGCAGCACTCCACACCCTCTGACACTGCAGACAGAGAGAAATGGGATTTGCATACCAGGAAACAAATCGCTGTGAACGGCTGTCGCAGTGAGGCGTTCAAGCCTGTGAGAGCCAGTGTGTGTGACCAGCGCGGCGTCCAGCTCGCTCCAGCCAGCCAGCGATCCTGCTGCTGCTGTGATGAGTTTGGCTCATGACCTCCTCGAGGGCCACGCTGCCATATTGGCCCCCCCGCTTATTGTTCTGTCAACAGCATCTGTTGGGCCCGATAACAGGATTAGACCAGGCCCCTATAGGCTGGCTGGAGCTGGTCTGGATTAGCCAGCAAGGCCTATGTTTTCATACATGTGTGTGTGTGTGTGTGTTTGTGTGTATGTGTGTGTCTATGTAATTTTAACTCGGAGTCAATCCCTTCTATCCTGTCAGCGGCTGCACACCACCGCAAAAGAGGTCTGAAACCAGCTCTCATGCAGCAGATAAAGCCTAATGTAATTTTTCCAACCATATGTTTCCTCCATCAGTGCTTTACTCTCCAAATCTCTTATAGCACACAGAGACACGATACTTTATGGGTTCACTGCAAGGATGGACGTTTGTATTAAGAACGGGCCCTCAAGTGCAAAGTAAATCAAGCGTTATTATCCCAACCAGTGGATTGAAGGTCATGTCAAGGTCCAGTCGCATGTCGCTCATGAATATTACATGTTTCTCTCCAACTTCATTACACGCCGGCCTGGTTTCTCAGGTAATAAACTGATTCCTGGGTCAGAGAAGAAAGCACACGCATGAATCCCTGGATTAGAGTCCAACCCAAAGGTAAACAGGCTTGAGGAGTAATAGATTACACATAGTTGAGCTCCATTACTACTTTGTTCCATTACAGTTCAGAAAAAAGACAGGTTACAGATATATTTAGTAAAAATGGGGATTATTAGCAAGGTTACAATTTTAAAATATATTTAAAGTAAAGAACAATATACTGACTGCACATAGGTCATGGCCCCAAAAGGTCTACATCTCTAGATGATATTTCAATATGATAACCCTTCTCAAAGTCTCTCTTCAGACAAACTGGAGATAAAGAGATTTTGGCACTTTAGGTCTCACCTTATAGTGAAACCATAGCTGATCTTACACTTCCTGATTTATTATCATGGCATCAGAAAGTTTTCCTATTATTGTGTCTTTAAATCAGAAAAAGTGGATCAGCAGTTCTGCTTTCAGCTGTGAAAATACTGTCACCAACCTCCACAACCTACCTTGAGTATATTTTCAAAGTAACTTCCCAACCAGTGTCTGGTTTGTTGTGGCAGCATTAAACCGAAAATCAGAGGAAAACAGGTCAACAGTTGTTCTTAAAGTCTGGAAAACAAACACACGCAGGTTGATAACGGCCTTGGCACCCAGTGGGGATGTGTGAGGCAAACGGGAAGGGCACAGTCCCAGAATACACAGTGGGAATCTCACAGGAGCATGGCAGCAACGTCCCCAGGCTCCCCGACTTCCCCCCCTGGGCTACACGACTCTCACTTCCCCCCCTCCCTGCTTTTTTCCCCACTGAGAATATACCTGCCAACGCGGTCGTGCTCCTGTGACATTCCTGCCGGGCTGATCTTGTTTGGTCGCAGGAATTTGGCAGCATTTTGGATTAAAAGTGGAGGAAAGGCTCTGCACTGCATGTAAGACCTGGTTTACCGTGTGTGTTTTTCCTATGTCTGTGTGTTACTGTGTCAAACAAACAGGTGAGACCTTTAGTGGAAAAAAAAAAAATTCAGAGTTACTGTCAGTGGCTCAGAACAGAGTAGTGACTGTGAAAGAGAAGCTGAGCAGAGGAGTAAATAAACTAGTTGTCAGTCACATGCCGCTCCCCATCCTCTCCTCTCCTCTCCGCACTGTCTCTCTAATCTCCATCCTGCTCGCCTTCCAGAGCCGTAATCGGGGAAAGGACATCCAGCTGCTTAAAAGATGAAGCTATTGTGCGGCTTCGTGTCATGACACACAGTCTTCGCCCTCACTCGCCACCATTTCTCGCCCTGCTCGAACTGACATGCGCGTCGCCATGAAAATTATTTGAGACATTTATTTCACAGAAAAGCGGCTTTCCCATTTCCTCCCCTGTCCCCGGCTCGTCAGGGGCTGCATTAAAAATGGCTGGCAGATGCCACGCTGCAGTGTGCTGATTGTTGGCGTGTACAGTGTGTCACCGCAACTCGCTGTGTCAGGCTGCGCCGTTCATTTCCCGACCAGTCAGATTAATCAGACGCTCTTTGGGAGAGGCCGCTGGTCGCCGAGCATTCGTCTCGTGCTTTGTAGCAGAAGCAGAGAAGCAGAGGAACGGGCCGAGAAGCTGGCGGAGAGATGCAGTTTTCATCTTTCCTGGCCTCACAATCCCCCTCAGGCCGACCCGTCGCTTCTCACGTTGCACACACATTCTCTGTATACTGCTTGCACAACATACAGCATGGACTATATTTTAATTTATAAAACATCAATCCTTTAGTTTTATAAAAGATGCACAGTGTGTACACTCTGAGTTCAAACATTTTCAGGTCAAAGCCTTCCAAATAAATACACATTACGCCACACGTCATTGATTAGATTCTGTCTGATGGATCCCCATCTGAGAAAATTGTTGTTGTGGATATTCTTTCATACAGACAAGTATGGAAAGATTGGAAGGGAGAAGAGACATTTCCTCCCCAAATGACCTTTACAGGCATATTTCTAGGTTGTGTACTGCCTCCAAGGATTACCAATGATTAAATCTTTAGGTTTTAGTTAGATGTAGCCTATAGCCTCCTTTTTTGTTGTATTTAGTTGGAGGCAAACTGATGACCCAAACATGTTAGCTCGCTGTGCGTTATTACTCTGCGGTGATTCATATTTTCCTTTGTGTTGCCTCCAGCTGTGACGTAATCATGACCTCAGCACTAAAAGAGTCTATTGGTTACCAGTTCAGCGGCTCAGCATCTTAACAATAATGTTCATATCACACAATTCAGCAGGAAGGCTCTCAGTTTTCTGCAGAACATGAAGAAATTCCCTTTTTTTAAATTAACAGTATTTTTTATTAGCCCTTTATTACATTATGTGAACTTATGGGCTCTAAACATGTTTTCAAATTGCTTGCTTTGTCCAACCAACAGTCCAAAACCATTGAAATATTGAATTTAAGATGATACAAAATTATCTGTGAAGCAGGAAATAGATGTGGGATGACTTCTAAATTTGGAGCTTCTTACCCACAAAGCTTAAAATGGATGCCAACTGGTATCAATTAAAAATCCGGTAAAAACTTTTTTAGAGAGGCATCAGGCACATTGTCATGAAAGTTCAGGAGCTAATTGTATTTTATTTTAACATTGTTTGTGTTTTGTATTTTTCTTGGACTCCCTAATGTGATGATGTCCGTAAGAGTAAATGTTATTTAAATAAAGGGTGAACAGTGGTTTAAAGGGATGGATTGTTGGACAGATGAGTGGACTTAGAGTGAAGGCTGTCCCCTGTGTACAAAAGCAAACAAGGGTGTTTTTGTTAAGCCTGACAGGCCAAACTCAGGGCACAAAAGGCTCTGAGGTGACAGAAAGAGTGAGAGCTAATCAATATATATACTCCAACATCATTCTGTCTTCAAGCCAATTAATCAATAATCAATAATTGTGAATTATCATTGTGAGAAGGTGATTGCAGACTAAAGTGAGCTTGAGTGTCTCTAGTGTAGTGAGTGGTAGCGATGGGAATCTTTGGGTATCTCACAATTCAATTCCAATTCAGGTTGTTTAGTGTTTGATTCTGCATCGATTGTTGATTGAATGAATAGAAATGGGGACACAGTTTCCAGTCCATTGCTCCAGTTTCACTGAAATACATGAAACATAGCTGGGAATAAAATTGATCACAGCTCTGAGCGCAGGGTTTTTGAGGTGAAACAGACTGAGCGTTTAAGTGTTTTCACTCCACAGAGCTGGTTTTGTTGTTTAATGCTTCGGTGTGTGTTGATCAGTCAGTCTCATTTGTTACTGCTGATCGCTGCTCCGCTCCATTAACATTAGTCTCTGGGTGTAGGAAGTGTTCACAAGGTATTTCTTGTTTGTCTTGCAAGTAAAAAATAATTTAGACATTAAATCAAAACAGGCTTACAACTGCTACCTCTTGTGGAGAATAATTACAAGCGATTGGGGCTTGAGTCAAATTTTGCCGCATTGATTTGCATTTCTATTACCACTTTAAATGCACAGAGTTGTGCCGAGTCACATCTGAGATAGACCATCTCTGAGTGAGGCCAAAGTGCACCAGACTCACCCTCAAGCGGGTTGCAGTGATGTCTTGCCAACTTCCCTTCTTCCCTGCAAGCAAGTGTACTTTATGAGACTCTACTTATGTCTGTGTAGAGAGACCAGAGAATGGTGTTTTTAAAAGTGCCTCTGTTCAACTCTCAGTAGTTTCGTAGCTTCTAACTGAATCTCTGTGGTTTGAAATTTAGTTTCTCTCCTGTGTCGCTGTTTGTACTTTCAGGTATCTGCTTTATTTCATTGTTGCATGTTCACTTACAGCTGGACAGGAGTCCAGTTCAGGGCCCAACATTACTTGTCCAGTAGTAAAAGGCCATGTCAGGCAAGTGCATCTGGCAACTCACTTATTTTTCATGCAAAATGGCAGAAAATACTGTTTTCAGTCCCTCAATATGAATATTTTAAGCTTTTCTTCTTTTTATCATCATATTAAACTGAACAACCTGAAGTTTTTGACTGGTAAAAGGTTTGACATTTAAAGACATCACCTTCAAGTTTGAAAACCTGAAATGGACATTTTTCACTATTTCTTTGACATTTTGTAGAAGTTGCAGCCCTAGATCAAACATGACAACAATGACAAAGCTGAAATTTCCTGATTTTGACTTTTATTGTGAAGAATGAAAGAAAGAAATGAAGTGTTTATCCAGCACAAAAAGACACACGTTAAACCGGGTAACCCTGTTGAAATGGAGATGCAAGTCTCTGCTGTGCTGGACTGAGATGCCGAGTCAAATCGAGTCAAACCAGGCCAACAAACATGTGATGAATCTACCACATGCATGCTGTAGTCTGACATTACGTTACTAACTAACATTTTGAAAACTGATTTTTGACATCCGTGAATTAATGCAAAATCTTCCCCGTCTGCACCGTGGTGATTTTTCCCTCACCCCTAGTGAGAGGAGGAGAGTGTTATAAGGGCAGGCAGAGAGCTTCACACGCTCCGTTTTGCAACTTTGAACAAAACTTGCTCCTCTCCCTCTGCCTCTCTCCCCCGACTGAGCTCGTCTATCTGTCTATTGTCTCGCCATCACATTGACTCCCTGTCACTGCCTCTATCTATTATTCGAACTCTTCTGTCTGTCAGTCTCTCCCGCGCCGTCTTCCTCTCCACACTGTTAGCCTGTTTCTGTCAAACAGTTTTTCATTCCGTTTCTTCTCGGCGGCCCCCGCTCTTTATCCCGACACTTGCTCTGTCTCTTTTAAACAGCCATTTTATCATATACATCCACATCTGTCTCTGTGCGTGCACACACCCCGGGCGTATGTCTGTCCTGGGTCTTCTTGATGATGAGCTCACACATGCAAATGCAGACACACACGCACGCACAGGTCCACGTCAGCATGCACACACACACATGCTCACAGTTGCATACACACACAGATGGTGTGCAGGTGTAAGATGTGACATGGTGCCGATAACAGGCCATCGCCTCCCCCAGTCCACATCACAGTATGAAGCAGTCGAGGCAGGATTCCAGTGACACAGCTCATTGTCTCTCTGTCCTCGTCTCTGTGGCTCTATAGTTTCTTTTTCTGTGTCCTTCCTCAGATAAACTTGATTTGTGTCTCTCTGCTAGCGGGCCTTGTCTTGTCCCTGGTGATCGTCAGTCATATTCTGTCTGTTTTTTGACCCGTAGAAGGGCAACTACACTCTTAGAAAAAAAGACTAGAACTAGAAGGGTTTCATCGGCTTGTCGTTGTAGCAGAACCTTTTTTTTTGGTTCTGTTAGAATTTTTTTTAGAAAGGTTCCACTTGGAACTCTTTCAGAGAGTTCTACCTTGAACCCATCATAAAGGGCTATACCTAGAACCATCTGTGAAAGGTTTCACCCAGAACCCCTGATGGGAGGTTCAACAAAGAACCCTTCAACGGTGTAATAGTTCCACCCTGAACTCTCTGTGGGGGTTCTATACAGAACTGTTCCACCTTCTAAGGGTGCTAGGAGGTTCAACCAAGATTTTTTTAATATATTCCAAAGGTTCTATTTAGAGTTCCACCGAGAAGCCTTTTATTTTCAAGGGGTTTATCTAGAACCCATCAAAAGGGTTTTATTGAGAACCTTTTTATATTCCAAGGGCTTTATCTAGAACAGACTTAGGAGTTCTACCAAAAACCCTTATATTCCAAAGATTTTATTGAGAATCCACCAAAAGGGTTTTATTGAGAACCTTTATATATTCCAAGGGTTTTATCTAGAACCCACACAGGAGGTTCTACCTAGAATCCTTTTATATTATGGTACAAAGAAAGCCTGATGAAAGAGTTCTCGGAGGATTTCAACTATCCTTTTGAACCCTTAGTCTTTCAAAGAACCCTTGACAAACTTTCCTTCAAAAAAAGACTTCTTTAGACGCAAATGTTTCCGGGTAGAACCTCAGCCTTTCAGGAAGAACCCTTTTGAAACCCTAATTTCTAAGAGTGTAGACATCATCTAAACATTGAAAATGAAATATTGCATTCTCTCTGGATTTATGTTGGTTTGTAAGCCTGCGATCATTTCATAAAATGTTTTTAATGGTAATAATTCATAACATCCACCAGAAAAATACAGCCAGATTTATACTGCAACATTGTACCCTCTGGTATGACTCATACTTGTACTGTAGTGACACAGTTACGCATGCATACACACTGGATTTGCACAGTGGTGCTCACACACTGTTGCTATGTGGTTTGTTCTCTACAGTATGTGTGTATGTTTGTTTGTTTGTGTGTTTCTACGCAGGGGAGGGGGTGGTGGTTGCAGATTGTCCTCGGTCCAGTAGACCCCTCCCAGTCAGAGCGGAGCTGTCTCAGCTCGTCAGCATTAGACTCGCGTGGCACCCTGATCCGCCCCGACAGTCAGCCACAGGAAACGATGGGACGTGAAAACGCCCACAGCGCCCATGTGACCCGGCGTGCAGGAACGGGCGGGTGGGCGGGCGAGCAGGAGCGTGGGGAGGGGTGAGGGTGTTGGATGGGATGGAAAAACACGAAGGCACAAGGTGATGTGTCTTCACAATAGCAGAGGCAGAAACCGTAGCCTTGCCTGGCACTACACAGACAAGACGTACAACACCTTGGCATGCACACACACACACACACACACGCATAGACACACACAGACAGACACACACACACACACACACATAGACACACACACACACACACAGTGACAATGGGCGCAGGCCACGACTGCTGTGATATTTTATCCGGTTGAATGGCAGTGAAATGAATCTCAGCATGCCTGGCTCTAGACCTTTAGGATCGTGCCATTGTCTTTAACTCCACATGCCTCAGCTGCTTCAACCAAACACAAACATGGAGACACACACACACACACACACACACACACAAATACACACAAGTGGGTCCAACCTGATTATAGCACAGACTGAGACAGCAGCCTCCACTGGAAGAAAAGTCATTTAGTCTGTTATTAACTATCTTGGATGCAGAGCAAATTAAACACACGCTCTTTCAGTCATTCCTTCAATTAATCACAGACCAGACATGCTAACATCAGTTATGATGAATCAGTGTTTCATTGTTTAAATGTAACTGTTTTATTTTTTAATAACAATTCAAAAGAAGAAATGTCATGAGATAATATAAATGCTTCAATACAAGACTGGGCATTTTTAACATATTAATATGAAAAGAATTTAAGATGGTATACACAATACTACAAGAAGTTTTTATTGTGTTTTCATTGTAAATTTTTGTTACACCTGAAGCATCTTGTCTGATTTACACTTAATTATATGATTGACCATTTTTGTAGATGTTGTTAAATTGAATTAGACCTAGAAACAAAGATCCATCAAACCAAAATGATAGGTTTTCTTTTGAAGGCGTCTAACCTTTACTTGCAAAAGAATGATTAAAGGAGCAATCTACAGCAAGTGTGCATCCAAAAAAACTACTGCAGTCCAAATAACAAGTTGAAGCCATAGACGGTTAAAATCCTGTATGATCTAAAGTTGAATTGAGTTGTTCTCCCTGCCCCCTCCTCCGCCTCGAGGAGGCTCAGGCAGGCTGCAGGAACACTGCATGAGCACAAGATGAGCACAGCATTGTAATTTGACAATAACAAGCAATGAAAAGTCCTCCATTGTAAGTTTATCAGCTGTGTATAACTGTCAGTGGTCTGTTACTGTAAAGCTACACCTGTTATCCTGAAAATAAAACCCCCCTGAGTTCAGTGACAGCCTGCCTTCTGCCTACCTGACTCCATTAGCATATTACTCAATTTAAAATTTACTCATGAACAGTATCGTACTCATGTGACACACACTATGCATTAATTTGAACTCTGATTAACGTGAAACAGGCAAACAATAACAAAAATTACAGGCCGAAATAGAAATTTCAAAGGGGGAACATGCTGGCTGCAGAGAAGCAAGTATTTCAGCTTAGCATGTTTCCTTAATCTCTGATGACATATCATGGTTATTTTATGGTTTATTACAGAAAATATTTAACAGATTTCTCCTTTAAGGGTTTTATGAAGAAGGGCTAGCTCTTTTTCTGTCTATATGTCATCCAGAGTCTCTCCATGCAGAGTAATTCCTCCCATCAGGCCTTCACAGACAGGGCAGAGTGAGGTTATGGGCCGGGTGGGGCTGTAACTTAGCCTTGGTGTGAAGGGAGAGGACAGGGAGATAGAGCATACATATACAGGGTTTTTCCAAGGCCCAGCCCCCTACAGCCACATTTACGGCCCCTCTTTTACAGATTTTCCAGGCCTGCCATCAGGTGCGTCAGACACTGTCATATTTCCAGAGCAGAGTGAAACCCCAGTGTTTCCACTGAGCCATCCCTCTCAGTGGATTTCTTCTTTCCCCTCTCACCTTCAATATCCTCCCTCATCCCTTTAGATTGAACCGCATCTCAAATCATCGCTGTTTCTCCTCTCCGTGCCTCTCTTTCCGTCCTCTGTATGATGGTCTGCTTCCATACTGTCACGTCGCGTAAATCTGATGGAGAATGCCAGAGAGCTCCTTTTCTTCTTTGCAGAGCTCAGTGTTTACTGTCATTCCCGCTGCAGTTTTGATGTGTGGCATAAAGTAACCACACTGCAGCCACAATGTCTCTCTCTGCTGTGGTTTCGAGTGTAGAATATTTGCACGGATTCTCCTTTAAAGCACAAAACCTCGTTCAAGAAAACTGCACTCGCAAACCATGTTGATTTAATGCTCATCCTTTCATTAAACATGCAAAATGTTAAACACACACAAGAGGTTTAACTTTTATACAAACCACAATTCCAAAAAAGTTGGGATGCTGTGCAAAACATCAATAAAAACAATGCAACGATTTGCAATATCCTTCTTGACCTAGATATTCAATTTAATACAGTACAAAGACAAGGTATTTAATGTTCAGACTTTTTAAGTGTATTGTTTTTTGTAAATATACACTCATTCTGAATTTGATGCCTGCAACACATTCCAAAAAAGTTGGTACAGGAGCATGTTTACTACTGAATTGCATCACATTTTCTTTTAACAACATGCAGTCAGTGTTTGGGCACTGAGGACACAAATTGCTGAAGTTTTGAAAGTGAAACTCTTTCTCATTCTTGCTTGATATGCAACTTCAGGTGCTCAATTGTCCAGGGACTCTGCTGTCATATTTCATACATAATTCATAATGCACTGCACATTATCAAAAGGAGACGGGTCTGGACTGCAGGCCAGACAGTGTACTGCCTACAAGCAGGGACGTCTCTGGAAAAGACATCGTCTGGATGGCGACATATGTTGCTCCAAAACCTGTCTGTGCCTTTCAGCATTAATGGAGGCCTTCGCAGATGTTACATGATGCCATGTGTACCAACACACCCTCCATAGATGCTGGCTTTTTAAGTCAGTGCTGGTAACAATCTGGATGGTCCTTTTCCTCTTCAGCCCAGAGAACCTATCGTCCATGATATCCAAAAACAATTTGAAATGTGGACTTGTCAGTCGATCTCAGATGAGCTTGAGTCCTGTCCATGCTTGTGAACAAACTAAGCCTTTCGAGGATGCCCCTTTCAAACTCGAGCATGATATTATCACTTGTTGTCAACTATTTACCTGTGGAAAGTAAAAAAAATACAGGTATTTTCCCCGACTTTTTGAAAAGTGTTGCAGGCATCAAATTCAGAATAAGTGTATACTTACAAAAACTTTTTCAGTTTAAATATGTTGTCAAAAAATTATTTGCAAAATTATTGCATTCTGTTTTTATTTGCATGTTACATTGGTGTCCAACTTTTTTGGAATTTGGGTTTCACTTCACCTACATAAATGCTAAGTTGACCTTACTGATTGTGAGGGTGGCAGCTAGCCACATTTATTATGTGAAAGGCCTCACTTTCAACTCTGAATAGTCTTATCTTCAGCGTACAAAGCAGCATTCTGCCACTGCAGTGACTCCCCTTCCCTTTATTTGAGTCAATGAGCACACTCACAACCACTGACTGCCTTATTGTATTATTTATTGAGCCCAAAGACGAGCTCTTGCAAGGTGAACACCAAAAATGCACAACATTTTTTGTGAGTGCCGAGCCTAAATGTATTTTCATATTTATACAGTATGTATACTCAGAAAACCAACGTGTATCATCGGAAATTATCACAGTTTTTTTTTTTTTAACCTTGATTTTTACAAATTACCATATCCAAATGAGAGTGAAAAAATGATTTAATGAGTTTTCTTTTGTAGCTTAAGGCAATAAAAGCTAGAAAATTTGAAAGCATGTGTAGAGATTCATGTAAGTTTTTTTTTTTTTTTCTTAATACATTATAGGCCAGGGCTCCCTCATCAGTATGTGTGAACATGAGCAACCCTGCAAAAACAAGAAAGCAGGAGGCTAATATGTGGTAATGTACAGCCTAGAGCCACTCTACTGATAATGAATAAGAGACTGATTTTTGGCCTCATGCAATGTTTGTCTACTATAGTCGTGCACTAAAGCAGAAGCTGATCCTTTATTCACCGTCAGTGGACCTGGCTGTTGTCACTGTAATCTTTTCTGTATTTTCCAAATGACTCACAAGGAGCTTATCATCAGCCTGACAAGTAAATCAGTCCTCCGTTTCTGCCTTTTTAAGAGATACTCATGAATTTATGCTAAGATAGCCCGAACCATGCTAAAACATAACAAA
This sequence comes from Lutjanus erythropterus, assembly GCF_056507025.1. Classification (NCBI taxonomy): domain Eukaryota; kingdom Metazoa; phylum Chordata; class Actinopteri; order Lutjaniformes; family Lutjanidae; genus Lutjanus; species Lutjanus erythropterus. The sequence continues at coordinate 7,364,783 of NC_139335.1, forward strand.
AAGTTCCCTTTCAAATTCTTTATCATGTGGTGACAACGCAGCTGAGCTCGCACTGAAATTTTTAAATGTATAACTCCCTTTAATTACAGTTGGAGTGCCAAGGCAGCAATTAAGGAATAAAAGTACAATCCAGCATTATTAATTCATTGTACAGCTTTTAGTCACTCTCACTGGCCTAGGGTGGAAGACAGAAGTGTTGCAGTCAAGCACATTGTCAGACATTAAAAATGAAAATAATAACAAAAATGTAGCCAAGCAAGGATCCACACTTATGGTGGATTTGTAGTCATGCATTCAGGAGATATGGCGTTCCAAAAAATAAAAAACAAACAAAAAAACACTTCAGTGCTCTCTTGGATGCAGATAAAACATGATGAAGTGCCCTCTGTGGCCCAGTGTGCGGGAAAGCGTGATAAGGTGCCCTTTGGATTGACCTTCCAGTGGAGAAAATGTTTGTTGAGAGTTGAGACAACATAGTTGAAGAGAAGGCTCAGTTATCTAGCCTGGGAACCAGACAAATCAAGATTAGCTCTTCGTTCGCTTTGCCAGATACGTCTGGCCCCATCTTTCATTCACATAGAATTCTACCAGTTAAGGAAAAATTTAAGACGCTGTGTTTTCTCAGGCTTTTGAGAGTCCTTAAGATTGTATGTCTCGCTTTTTATTCTCCTGCTTTTTTATATTTTTATCTGTTCCTCTGCTTGGGATGGTATGTTTATGTTATATCTGCTGCTATCTTACGGCACTTTGCTCAACTTTTTTTTTAAATGTGCTTTATGTAGATAAACTTGACTTGACACAGGCAAATCACAAGCATACTCACATTCAGGCACTAAACACTGATTGACGAAGGAGCGTCACCAAAAAGTCACATGTCTAATGTTTCGCTGGTTCCAGAGACTTTTTGACCGACCTTGATAAAAGACTTGGCTTGACTTTCACTTTTTTTTATTAAATATTTGTCTTTTTCTAGGCAGACTTTGGATTCAAGGATTGTGTTGCTGCTGACCGTAGTAAAAAGAGAAGAGCGGTGTGCAGGGTCATATGTAATGGACCTCAGACAGACATGTTAATAGGACCAAAGAGAAATGGTGTGATCCTGAAGGGAAGCAGGGCATTGCAATGTAAATTAGTTTCATACTTCTGTTTTCACTTCAGAGTCCTTTAGAGCTACAGAGCTGCATAATAATTTGAGAGCCCCGGTCTCGATTGTTGTTCATTTTGGAGGTTTATTATTGATGCCACAAAATATGAAACATCAGCAATATTTTTAACATGTAAAGAGACTGCAACTGTTTTCATTAAAGCTGAAAAGTCTTCATGACCACTGTCTTTAACTGATTTAAACGTGGAAACTTGTGGGGGATTATAAGAGGAACAAAAAGAAAATCAGAAGGGTACAGGTTCAGCAAATTCTCACGAGACACGAGAAGTTAGGAGAATCCTGCAGTCTGTTACGAGGGTTGTCGTCTTTTAAAGACAGATTTTCATTTCAAATATTCAGAATTTCATATGACTCAAGATCAGTTTGATGGTACGAACAAACTCTACCTTTTTTATATTTGTAATTTGCAGCTCAATATCATGTTATATACACATGTAATAAGTTGCAGTTGTAGGCTGTTCGTTCATCAAATCTCCACCACCCACTTGAATTAGAACAACTTATATTTAGAGCTCTAGTCATAGTTTTTGTTCTTGGTGTGAACAGCCCTTTAATAGCCTCTAAAAGAGCGAAAACAACGCTGCTTCAGACACTTAAAAACTTTCTTGAAGATTATAGGAATACTCATAATGTGTTACAGCTCTGCAACACTATCACCAGCGAGTTGTTTTCCTGCCAGCATTTCAGAGATAGTGAAGCACAGCAGGGGGCTCAGGTTCAACATGAAACCAAGTGTGTGCAGAAATGTTCACATTATAATATGCGGCAGTGTTCACGAGTTTTCACACGGCTGTTCCGTTCAGCCAGAGCGTCTGGTTATTCTTGGCAGCAATTACGTCAGTTTGACTGCAGACGCTCCTGCGTTCTCTACTCCACTTGAAGCACGAAGCAGACATTAGGATTCCCACCTGCCTTTCGTTCCCCTCAGCCAGCAGTTTCCCTCTCCACCTGATCTGCCTCGCGCTCCCCTCGCCTCCTCCTCCTCCTCCTCCTCCTCATCCCGCTCCTTTCCTTCATCTTCACCACTTGTGAACCCAACCAAGGCAACGAAACACATTGATGATTTATTTATGTCAGGGAACCCATCTCCCCGTCTTTCCTTACAGCTCTCTCACTCACTCACACACACACACACACACACACACACACACACACACACACACACTTTTGCTCTGTCTCCTCTCATGTTTGTCTGTCTGTGAAACCGTATGTGACAGTGATGCTAAATGGGGCGTCCTCTCTCCTGTTGTGATGAGATGGAATATGCAGGTGGCAGAGCTTACAAGCACAACACACACACACACACACACACACACACACACACACACACACACACACACACACACCTTTCTCCTCTGCATTGTCATGCTGAGATGACAGCATCTCCCTGCTCTGGGGTTCAAGCACATGATCTAGGTATTTGACACTATCTGCTCCTTTTTTTTCCAGACATGCGGTGACAACATCATCTGTGGTAACAGTAACAGACAGATGTTAGTGCTTTCAATATATTTCCATTAGTTTAAGACTTTAAAAGATGGAATATTATCAGCTCAACATATCTGCTGTACCCAGGGTTATTTTTGGAACAGTTTATGTATTCGTTCCCCGAACGTAGTTGCATACAGTCTCAGTAGCCGTCGCCCACGACATTCACAATTTATATTAAGAGGGGAAGCCTAGTGAATCCAAACCTTATGTTATCTGTGCATAAAACACAGTTCTCATAAGCAAAAGTGACAGTCCTGTCCTAGAATCATTTGAAGTTACTTATTGTAACAGCATACTTTACAAGGAGTTTAATAAGTTGTAACTAATGGTTTTATTAATGGTTCATAAATCATTTATTAATGTTTCATAGATCAAGTGCAAATCTGGGTCCCCCAGTTATTAAAAAATACCTAATGTCCTCCTTCAGCATCGCTTACTTTGTCTCTTTATCCAGCTCGTAAATTCATCAGTCACATCACCACTTACCCTTTGCAAAGCGCTGAACAAAAATACATTAAAAACTTGTTAGTGCAACATTACAACTCCAGATGTGATTAGAGTGAATTATCTAAAAAGACAAAGGAGGAGGTGCACACCTGCTCTGACGCTCTGCAGCTCTTTCATAAAATGTAGGCGGTGGCAAATTAAATGATGAATTAGAGAGTTTAAAAGAAGGCAAAGTAAGTTACACTGGAGGAGGACACCAGCCAAATGGATTATTTTACAACCTGACAAACCAAATGCTGTTCTGACAAATGGTTTCTTATTTATAAAACATTGATTAATGATTTATTAAACATATTAACCATTAAGTTGTCCCTCACAATGGCCTATTGATCTATAAAGCATTAATACTTAATTTTAAACAGCAATAAAACCATTAGGTAGAATAAAGTAGTGCCTTTAAACTTCACCCTCAGGTAGTCTTGCATAGCTAGACATCTCTCACAAATTCAGCTCTGGAGAAGAGTCTGGATTTTCATGCTGCTATGAGGGGAACAATTCTTTAAACCAGTCACAGTGGACTTGGGCGGAGCTAAGCTCAAGATGCAGCAACAGTGATCCTGCAAAATAGTGGTGGGGGCAACTTGTTTTGGTGGGAACACTTGTTTTTTGTTTTGGAGCATTAAAATTACCTACATCACTTCTAAAGAAAAGGTAACAGCTGCTGGTATGTTCACATTTGTACCGTTAGTAATGAGGTGCACAGTGTGTTAGGGTGCAGCTCAGAGGTTCTTGTCGTTTCCCAAGGACTTTGAAAATGCAGATATCGGATACCAATTGAAACAATCGTCCACAGGCAGGTATATACCCATGGTGTACATTTGGTGACTCAGACTACCCCCAGGTCTGAGCCTTACTCTACCCACTGCATAATTCTGAAAAATGCATAAAAATGGGCAAGGTTTTGAGAATGGTGGTGGAGTGGTGGTGCACAGGAAAACACTGTAGGGGTCATGGCCTTGTGGCAAAAGCAGTCAGAGGTAACCAGCCATGGGCAGCTGCTGTCAGACTCTCCGTGTCTGCAGAGAAACACTGGAAACATAGATCGTCTGCTGAAGCTTTGACAGACACTAGAAGCACATTTTTGGCCTTTTTGAAAAGGTTTCTGTGTTGTACCTGTCCTGTAGCTAGCCAAGCTAATGCTAGCTACTCAGAGAGGCTGAGAGTCTCTGGTGAGTGTCTCTGCAGGAATGTCAGTACATTGGCATAACCTCACTGTTTATCATCGTCAAGGTAAGGAATGAAGTTTGGTGGAGCTAGTACTGCTGTCAAAAGCGCCAAAATGTAAAAAAAAAATACATACATATCTCTTTAGAAATAATCCTTGTTGCAAAAGAGGGACAGGCAGATAATACTCTCATGTGCAAGTTTGACCAACAAGCTAATCCACCACCCTAAAACTTGATCTAATCCCTCGAGTTGCCTCCAGGTGCTGTCACTGTGTGACTGGCTATCTCACACTGCCACCCATCAGCATCTGTCTTTCTTGTCCGCCCATCTTCAGATTACTTTAGCTCCTCACCGTCCACCCTCTCAGTGCTCCTCCAACCTCCTGTCAGTCTTTCTGTCACTTAGTTAGTCTCTCTGTCAGTCAGTCAGGTAGCCGGCCAGGCCGTTACGCTCCGAGGGTGTTCCCTTCCAGTGCTCTTCAATTCATTTGTTTGTTTGTCAGAGAAAGAGGGTGAGAGGTGAGGGGAGACAGAGAGCAGAAAGACGAGAGGTTTTGGTCTAGTGAGAGATAGTGAAATGGAAAGAAATATGCCAATGCAGTAAGCAAATTGATAGAGAGGCGGAGGGAGATAGAGAGATGTCAATTTAAATACAGTGAGAGCTTAGTGTTCGACTTCATAACAAAAGGAAGAGAGTCTGAGAAACTGAAGAAAATGGAGAGAATGTGCAGAATCGGGTTTAATCCTTGAAAATAAGATTCCCAAGAATGTATATCCAAACCGTTCACCTGTTCGCGGGAAATATGAAATTCTCTTAAAATATTCAGAACATATGGGAATATATTTAGAAAACATGTGGCCTAGTTTACTTTCTTAAAACATATTCAACAGCTGTGTGTGTGCTGGTGGAGCATACTAAGTGCTTTAATTAACTGATTAACAAGCACAAAACAACATCAATTCAAACTCTTCTGAATGGTAACGCAGTTAGTACAATAACTTGTTGCTCTACCCTCTGAATTAAGCTAACATAACATGATTTCAGTCACAGCTTTCTGTGGAAACACTTCAAAAGATTAAAAAATGAAGATCCAAGGTTTGCAGTCTGTGAACAAGGGAACAAATGCGCTGGACTGAGGTTCTATGAGCGGTTATGAAACTCACACAAAATTCAAAAACAAGTGAGAGCCCAAAGTGTGCAAGAACACTGGATTAGTACTTTATCCAAAACACTTCTGGGCGAAGTACTGGCAGAAATGGCAGCATATGTTGCCTGTGGCAAAATGCGGCTATCGCTGAAGAAAGATGGCCCAAAGTATCCATCCAAAATCTCACACCAAGTGAGCGAGAGCTCTTCTAGAGCTTTGCTTTTAAACTTTAATCTTTGACTTAATATGTCTGACTTTACAGTGTGAACAGTGATCCTGCTGGAGTTGCAGCTGTCGTCTCTGAACACGAACAGAATATAAAATCTGTCTCAGCTCAATATCACTTCATCAGTGACATCAGATGACTTGCTTTAATGAATTCCATTTCTTTATAATATGAAAATTCATAAAATATCACTTCTATGATGCTGTTCAGTCAGACGGTGACAGATCACAGGCAATAAACTTGGCATTTCATCATTGCAGCTGTAGCGAAGGTCAAGCTGCATGCGTGGTTTATATTATGTTCATTATAATGTTAATTAATGTCAAAATGGTGTTCTCCTGCCTCAGACATTAATACCACTGGTAAACTAAAGCAGTCAGGTTGCGACTGGTGTGTGTGGCTAACAATAACAGTCCATCTGTGTTGCTTACCAATGCATGTAGTTTACTGAGGGGGACGTGCCCCCCTACATCCCCTGCTAAAATCTACACTTATGGCTCCAAACTTTACTTTTGACAAAGATGTTATTTTGCAGTGAGAGAGAAAGAAAGAGCTGATGGGTTAGAGAGAAAAGCTGTTGATTTAGAGAGGGGGGGATTGAAAGAGTGAGAAAGGAAAATTGTTAGTTTAGGGGAGAGAGAGAGGGAGAGAGAATCAGGGAGAAAGATAGATGGCTGTTTGCCTCGTCTGCTGCTGCCAGTCATTACCTAGTCGGGCCTCAGCAGCAGGTTGGCAGAGCGAGCTCTAATTGAGGAGGCCGCTGGCTCGGAACAGCAGAGAGAGGCAGGGCTAGCTTTCTCCTCTTTGCTTGTTCATAAATTAGCCTGCCAGTCATTATGTCCTGGCATGTATTTGGGATCAGAATACACCATTTCCAAACACATTTGCATTTGTCACATGTCCTCGTACTATAAAGCTGAAGCTCATAAAGCCTGGCTGTGTGCAAGTTGAATATTTTGTTGTATTTATGATGAACACCACGCACGTACACCGTGAACTGACCAGTAAAGATGAATTTTGGATTGCATTTTATTTTACAGTGCACTCATAAGATGTAACAAACTGCACTTTGTATTAAATTAGACAAAAACTAGAAATAATATGTTCTTGATTAGTCAGTAAACAAACAGCAGCAACCTAATTAGACACCATATACCTACAGTATATGCTTAGACATTACAAGCCATTCTTTGCATCAAATTAGACAGAAATTAGAAATAATATGTTCTTTATTAGATAGTATTAGACCCTTATTAGATTTTATTAGAGTATAATTAGGGACAAATGCACTGTGTCCCTGATTACCCTCTGATAAAGTCTATAAGTGTTTAGCAGTGGAAAATAATACAGTTTGCCAGCAGAATAAAGAAGATAATCCACAGCTATGCATCAATATCCATTTGTCTAGAGGAGTGGCAACAGCATGTGTCTTGTTTAGTAAACCACACAACTCCTAAACACACATTCCGGCGCTCTCGAACACGCCCGCTCATCAAAAACAGCTGTGTCACTCTCATCACGCTTTTGCTCGCCCGCCACATATTGGAAAACAAAAAGGTGGACATTACGAGGCTGTCACGCCTTGAAAGGTATTGATCAGGCTGCTCCTGTGAGACAGCTAGATGAACTTCACATCAGTGGCGGAGAGAGGCTTTCTGGGGGTTTGTTGCCATCTGTTAATGACTAATGCAAGCTGGGATATGTGAAGAGAATGTTGGCAAACGAGGAAGGGGGTGAGGATGTTGTAGGGATGCCCAGATGCCGCTGCTAAAAAGATGTCACATGGTATTAGGCTTGCATGGCGCTGCCCGGCGCTGTCATCTTCTCAGGTGACAGCAGCTATCTCCATATTTCACGCTTCCACTTCCTCCTTCCCCTCGGGTCTCGTGCCCTCACTGTCACGCTGTCCCGGAGCACCCGCCACTCTCTTCCACCCATCTGTACCGCAGCCCATCCACCCCAAACCAACCCGGCCCACCGCGGTGACAGCGCCGGCATGCAACAGCAAACACACACACTGCATAATAATTACAAGCCACTCACCTCTTCTGTAGTTTCCACCTTACCTTCCCATCCTCGAAATCACACAGACAGTGAAAACAGACACCAGAGCACATTCAACATTTCTGCACATTTATCATAAATCTTTCATTTAAAGGAATAATGCAGATGTTTTGAAGTTGGGTTGTATGAGGGACTTACCGATAGTGTGATGCTAGATGAGCAGCAGGAGTACTGGTGTTGGAAGCTGATAGAATTTTTTACAGAGAGAGGAATATTTGGCTTGTATAATAACAGTTTCCTCTAGAAAAAGGCCATCTGACTGAAAAACATTCTAAATATATTGTGCACTTTTTTGGCTGCTGACAGCACTTCCTACCTGGAAGTGAGAAAGCAAACTGGAGTGAATGAAAGGCAAAAATAAATAAATAAATAACTAGATAGATAGATAGATAGATAGATAGATAGATAGATAGATAGATAGATAGATAGATAGATAGATAGATAGATAGATAAAACAAGAGCAATGTCATAGCAGCGCGCTTGTCATTGCTGACATTTTGACCAGATAAAATAGGTTGGAGGTGAAGCAACTGTGCAAAAATTTGGCTGAAATAGAGCCAAGTCTTGTCTACACTGGAATGAGCCATCTATAGGTAATACACTGAAAATGGATAAATACCTCATGTAACAAAAAAATTAAAATGATCATTTCAATTAAACTTTTGTCTTGTATAAAACCAAAAAAACCTATACACTCCTGTTTTCCCACTCTGAGATTACCCAGTCATGCTACAAAGGCTGAATATCAACAGTCTGTGGCTTTAGCTGAGCAGGAGAGTACAGCTAAGAACAGAGTTGTCAAAAGACAACACAATTTCATTAGACTTGAGTGTGACAGCTTGACCTTCTCTTCTCTGCAGGGTCCATCATTCATCACCATAGATACTCGGCTCTGGGCAACTCAGTAAATACCAGTAGTATTAACAAAATCCACCAGTGTTAACTGCACATTCATCGCCCCCCCACAGTCCAGTCGTGAAGAGAAAACAGTCAAGTTGGAGATGATTTGATGTGCCCTGCTGACCTGACATGCACTACAGTTCTTACCACTACGGCTTAGTTTCAGAGGTTTTGTTAAGTAGTTTGTTAATTCAAAAGTAAAATTACTCCAGTAGTAGGCTACTTAAACTTGCACTTACAGGACCAGTGTATAGGTTTCAGTGACATCTATTGGTGAGCTTGCAGACTGCAGCCAAGTCACCTCACCCTCCCCTTCCAAGTGTGCAATAATATTAATAATAATAGCTTTTATTGATATATCACCTTTCATACATAACATGCAACTCAAAGTGCTTTACTTGTCCAAGAACAACAACATGTGCAAAAAACTGAAGATAAAAAGATATAAAAGAGAATCACAAAATAAATAAATAAATACATTTTTAGTAATGTAAGATCTAATAAATAGGCAGACAAATGCAGGTAGGAAAAATGGCCGACCAAGGTAGAATTGTATTACATTAACTAAAAGCTTGCTTGAACAAGCAGGTTTTCAGCTGAGTTTTTAAAGTGCCATCAGAGCACGCATATCTGCGGTAACTGGGCAGAGTGGTCCAGAGACTTGGAGCATAGTAGCCAAAAGTTTCCCCACTTGTTCTTTGGGCAACTTTAGGAACAGTTAAAATGCCAGCATCGGAAGATCTCAGTGCTCTTGTTGGTTGATATGGGGTTAAAAGGTCAGAAATGTATGAAGATGCTATATCATTGAGAGCTTTGCGTATAAGTAAAAGAACCTTAAAATCAGTTCTAAAAGAAATGGGGAGCCAGTGCAGGGTAGCTAAAACATGAAAAAAAATGTGCTCTCTTTTCCTTGTCCTTGTTAAAAGTCTGGCAGCAGAGCTTTGGACTAGCTGAAGTTTTCCGATCAGCCTCTTTGGTAGGCCAGTGAACAGTGCATTACAGTAATCCAGTCTGCTAGTGATAAAAGCGTGTACTAATGTCTCAGCATCCTGCTTTGCTAGGACAGGCATTACTTTGGCAATATTCCTCAGGTGGAAGAATGCTGTCTTGGTCACTTTGCTAATGTGGGCTTCAAAGATAAATCAGAGTCCAAGATGACACTCACACTATTAATGTGTGATTTGGTTTGGTGAGCCAGCTTCCCAAGTCTGTTAAAAACTGCTTTTCTCCTGCATTTTGGCTCTAGCAGTAGTATTTCTGTTTTAATTTCATTTAGTTTTAAATAGTACAGTTTACACACCGTTATAAAACATTCTGAATATTATATTCCACTTCTGCCATATTCTGCCAATAGATCCCCAGTACTCTTACCCACAGGACCTTCGACTAAATAATATCTTTTAACATTGAAATTGGGTTTTAAACAGAAACAAAGCATATCATAGTGTTGCAAAGATTTACAATCATAATTAGTTTTGAATATTTCAACAAAACCATTGGCATATAGGGCCACAATAGCCAACTGGGTAGCTAATGATTGATCTAGATTAGCTTGCTAGTTAGCAAGCATTTTGCTAACATTACTAACGTAAGATATGAATATATGTCACTTTTACAGGTCCACCAGCAATGTGTTTCTTTCATCTTCAAAATGTGGGTTTCTCTTCAACTTATATGTGACTAGCACATAACATTTTTAAGTACAGGAAACAGGAATGGACAAAGTTGACAGAGGTCCCAAGCTTTCTCAACTGTCATTGGAACACAGAGTGTAAAGGGGCAGGACTGTTGATTGGCAGAGTTGATTTCTTGACTTTGAACAAAATAAACGGTTAGTTATTCACTGGAGGTGAACTAGATCATTTTTGGAAGACATGCTTTCAAACAACTTTCCTTTGAATACAATTTAAGAGTCAGTATTACAATATACTTGGATTATGATCTGTGGTAGGATTTTCCTCATGTAGGAAGAACACAATATTTTTCCAATTTTAACCAAGTGCTGTAGGTTTCTAAATATAAAAAGTTTTTTCAGTTGCTATGAGACCTTTATTGTAAGAGTGGGTATTGTGGGAAAACAAATGAAATACAAGAACTTTTTCTGATAAGTTCAGTATTTTCATTTTGCATGGTTAACAACATTTTGTGGTCATATTAATAGAAACTCTGCACGTTTTACTCAAACATATTTGCTGTTTCAAATGAGTAGCACAATAATATTATTTCTAGGAGACAGGGTTGTAAAGTGAACAATGTTACAGTGGTAATATGGATGTTAAACAGTCTAACAGACCCACTGAGAGATGTAACCATGTATTCCAGTGGAGTGACTGTCTTTTAACATATATAACAAACTGGCTAATCATCTTGGCTGAGGCTGACTGATGTAAAGCTTGGAGCCATTCCCGTGTTTCCAATTAGCCCTGGCACTAGCGTGCCAGCCAGGAGGCCGATGGTTGGCATGAGGCAGCAGGACAGCCCAGCTGCCCCTGTGTCCTCCACTCTGCCCCAGGGGAGAGTCACTGGGTCCACTGCTGCCTCAGTGAGCGGCGAGAAACAGAAACCTGGATCGGAGGGGAAAGGTAGCTCACACTCCACATGACACTCTGTCAGACGCAATATTTCATGTTTAAAGGGAACTCTGCATCAGCAGTGTCACCTCCACCACCCCCTGCTCACTACACCATAACAACTGTCTGATTAGCACCATTGTGAACAGATTATTGGTACGCTGTTAAAAAAAATACTCATGAAACAGTCTCAATTTCATACTGGTGCCTGATATGACCTTAATAAGCAAACAAGACCATCCCTGAGAAGGTTATTTCTATATAGTCATCCTTAATGGCTACAAGGAGGTATGATTCTCCTCAAAATCAGATGAAACCTGTGCCTGTGTTTACAAATTCTCAGACAAAGTGACAGTGAGTAGTATGTCAGGCAGTTAAAAAGAAGCAGGAGGAGATTTTTATTAAGATAAATTTGCTTTTGATTGAAAATTTTAGGATAGAGCAGAGGAAATGTCACCCCTTTGTCAACATGGCCCTTGTTGTGACTGAATTCAATCCTAACATTCATCATGGTAAAAACAAGCAACTATGATTTATGACCTTTTCATCATATATTGTTTATTCAAACTATAAAAAAAGCAGATTGGTAGGAGATTTTTAATAAGAGTTCGTGCTGGGAAGTCTGCTAATGAGATGATTGAATTCTGTACAGAACATTCAACCAACTCACCATTTCAAATCAAAACCCTTCAGGTTAGAAGACCTCATGTTTTATATGTTCTGAAGTGTTTTGAAATCTAGATTACAGCAAGCAAGCAAGCTTTTGTGATTGCAACATTTTTCCTGGACCCTCTCCTGACCCTGAACCCCACATGACTATCTGGCCCCACGCCTTCCTGTGAAAAGGGCATAGTGGTGAATTTGGAGGACATGTAACAAAAGGTGGTGCATATCTGAATAAGGACACACATAAACACACAACTCTAATATTATAGTGCAGTAATAATGATTTTGTATATTAAGGTCATATTCATCACTTCACCCCAAAATTGTACAAACAGATAAGATGAAAGATATAAATATATTTGCTATCATATAAGTTGAAGAGTAAAAGAAACAAAAAGGAAACCTTTCCCTATGAACATTTAGGGATTGATAACAGTGGATATGAACATATTTTATGCTTGCCTTGAATCAAGGTTAAGTGTCTATATTAACAAGTCCACATCCTGTATTGATTGACATCTCCACCAGGACCACCAGCATGGAAGCTAAGCAGTGGAGAAGGTCAGTAGCAGAACACCCTTAAAAAAGACCACCTAAGAAAAACGGCAAAGTGGGGAAAATGCAAGAAATAGAGTGTACACTTAAATTAATACTGATTTCTGCAGGTAGAATGTTTTTTTTTGTTTGTTTTTGCAGCAGCAGCAGCAACGTAATCGCTTCAACTCCTTGTTGTTGAGCTGGCTCAGACTCACAGGCAGACTAAGTGTATATGCTGCAAATGTTAGGGTAATAGTTTTACTTCTTCTTCTTTTATGTTTCCAGTGGATCATGGTACTGTGGAAACAGTACTTCCAGTTGACAGTAGCTCTGGATTTCAAAATATAGGGCTCTGAATTTTAAAATGAAGGATCTTAAAGTAAAAAGTAAAAGTGCCAAGTATTTATGGAACTTTAAAAATTAAATGAAATGATTAAAACACTATACAAAGCCCGGCCATCATTTGGAGCAGGCTTGGAAGGCATTGGAAGAATGTGGACTGGAAGAAAGGTGTGACACACAAGCACACAAACCTCTCTCCAGTTATATTAGTAGGATGAAATCTGAAGCTTAATTAACTTGGTATTCATATTAAGTTACTAGGAAAAATTATTTGATTCCACAAAATTTCTGTAGGATTTTTTACAGTGATATGCAAGAGTGAAATTAGAAAAAATTACATGCGCAAGAGAGACAGTAGATGAAATATTATTATTTGTACAGTGGATGTCAGGAACAATCAAAACACATTTTGAAGGCCTTTTCCCACAATGATGACACGAGCACAGCAGCACCAGCAGGCATTTCTGCCACACCAGCAAGTGCAAGAAAGGGGGAAAAGAGCAACAAGAGATAAAGGCAGAGAGAGCGAGAGGGAGGCAAGTGTGAGATTAGATGGATACACAGTTTGAGGAGAGGCGAGAGGGAGAGACGGAGCAGGAAGGGGGAGAAAGGGGGAAAGAAGGGGATGTGAGCTGAGAGCGGGAGAGAGGCGGAGAGGGAGCAATTTAATGCTGTAATTAAGTTCCTGATAGCACCCTGGGAGATGTGCTTTGGCGTAGCTCCAGGACAGCTTAGCATTGCACCAAGGCTCTTCAACCCACAATCTATGCTTTCACACACACACATACACACGCACATACACACACAGACAGACAGCATTTGAACAAACAGAAATTTAATACAAGCAGGCTCTCTGTGCTCTCGAGCCAATTCCGAATCCCCCGAATATGTGTCAGCTTCACCAAATGATGCATCGACAAGAAGAGACACAAAGGAGGAGCAGACTGGCAGGAGAGATGGCTGTGAGAAACCATCACTTGCAGTCACTCTCACGTCGCTCTCACTCACACACTGTCGTGTGCACAAGGCAGCTGCCTTGACAAGTGCACACAAATCATCCTTATGAGAGCACGAATGGAAACCTGTCTCAGAAAATATTCCTCTCTTTCCCTTAATGTTTACAGTGCTCCTATCATGCCACCCGAAGCTTCTCAGTGTGTCCTACTGCGCTTGTGTGTTTTCTTGTTTTTTTCTCTTTTCTCTGGCTGCTTGGCAAGACGTGCACACTGGTGGACTCAAAAGGAGGAGCATTGCCTCCCCTGCTGCTCCCATGTTCCAAAAAACAAAGCAAAAGTGCCCTCATGGACGCCCCTGTGGCAGATAAAACATTATGTTTAGTGGACAGAATGTGATAATTTGTCCGCTGGGTGTCCTTCCAGTGTAAAAAATGTGGTAAAGTGCCCTGTAGGGTACACTTCCAGTTAAGAAAACATGATAAACTGCCCTCCAGGGTGTCCTTCCAGTGGTAAAAATGTGGTAAAATTCCATCTAGGGTGCCCATCCAGTGGACAGAACATGTTAAATTGCTCTCTAAGGTGCCCCTCCAGTGGAAAAAACATGACAAAATGTTCTTTGGGTTGCCCTTCTGGTGTAGAAAACATGATAAAGTCCTCTCTACAGTGCCCTTCCAGTGGACAAAACATGATAACATGCCCTCTAGGGCGCCCCCCTGTGGACAAAATGTGGTAGAGTGCCCTATAGGTCGCCTTTCCAATGCAGAAAACATGATTAACCCTCAAGGATACTCTTTCAGTGGAGAGTACATTCCGGGGTGACCTTCTAGTTGACAAAATGTGGCAAAAGTGCCCTCTAGGGTTCCACTCCAGTGCAGAAAACATGATGAAGTGTCCTCTGGGGTGCCCCTTCAGTGGACAAATTGTGATAAAGTGCCCTTCTAGTGGAAATTGTGGTAAAGTTCCTAATATGTGTCCTTCCAATAGAGAAAACATGATAAAGTGCAATCTGGTGTGCCCTACCAATGGAAAAGACACAATATAGTACCATTTGGGGTGCATGACTTTTGGTGGTTAAATAGTTAATAGTTACCTCTGTGTTTTCATTAAAGAGGTGTAGTAGTTGTACTTTAACTCACATAATAAAAGAGATTTAATGTGGTTTTAATGCATCACGGATTTTGTATATGTGGTGCCCTTTTTATTTTTTCGCCCCTGCCCCTCAGACAGCCTGAGGCCGCCACTGCACATACATACGATCCAAACACAGTGCTGACCTGCAAGACAGCAAGTTTGACAAGGAGGCTAATGTGGTGCCAAGTTGTGCAGGTATGAAGACCATAGAAAAATAGCAGCTAATTTCCCCAGCTGTGCACTCCTGTCAAGTTAAAAGGTGCTCGCTGAGAGGAGGAGGAGGAGGAGGAGAGAGGAAGAGGTAGGACTACGGATGACAAGGAGAGAGGACTCAGAGAGAGAAGAGAGAGAGGGAGAGGGAGAGGGAGAGAAGGAGCAGGCAATTACACCCAGCCCCTCTCCAACAGCCCAATTCCTCGCCTCCTTCAGGCCGAGCGGAGCAGCAGCACGAGCAATAGGATTTTAACTGAGGATAACGCGCATCAATAGGATCTGAGATTTCTCGAGGATTGGTCTCCAAAGACGGACGGAGGGAGGGAGAAAAAAAGGATACAGTATCGCAAAAGAAAGAGTTGTCATTACAGAGACAAGTGAATCGGAATCGGCTCTTTCCAACTACAGGACGTCTCCGGTTCGCACCTGTGCGTCGTGCATGTCCTCGCTCTCTGGGGATAAAAGTGCGTAAAATTTTCCCCCTTTTTACGCACGGTGACACGAGCCGAGCTGGAGAGACGCGGATACGGTCCTGGACGCACGATGCTGATCGGTAAGTGTAAAAACATCTTCAGCACTCCTCCGCTCCTCACCGGTGATGATGTGGCTGCGCTGACTGACTGGAGTAATCCTGATGATGAATTAATGACGGACAGCAGAAATATTAGTGGGCTCATGTGCACGTTAATGAAATGTTCTAGAAAATGTAAAATGATCTTTAAGTGTCTTATTCTATCACTTAAAACGCGTGAAGTATCTGTCATTATTAAGAGGAGCAAACGCGCTGAAAGTCGCTGTCAGGAATATGAGAAGTCCAGATGATTCTGGTGACATTAATGAAGTAATTAAGCGCTCAAAGAGTGTTTCTATGTTGGAATTTCGTGAGTAGCTTCGGTCATGTACTGTACTCGTTTACACGCCACTGTAGTGGTCACTGTTATGGCAGGAAAATTGAAACTGTATCGATCAAGTTCTACGGAGCTCAAAATATAGATCCTGTGCATCCTGACTGGTTCGGAGTTACGCACACCTCAGCCTCCTTATTCCTCTCCATCCGCGTAGCTCCAAGTTTATTTATTGTCATTATTTATTCTGATATTGGAGGGAAATAAGGCACACTGCTTTTTTAGAATAATAATGATAATAATGTTCTTTCCCCTCCTCTTCTCAGAAGTGGGAAAGTGCGAAAAGAGGGTTTGAATATCTGAGGCCTCCAGAAATCTGACATCTAATATCAGTCTGTCAACAGTAATAAATGAAAATTAACGATCACCTCCTACATTTTCCTTGGAGATTGATTGTGCTGGAATTATTGGCTATTTGTAAAGCAGAATTGATTTGGCACAGCATGCGAAACGGGGTTATGGGAGGTTATGCGCATCTGCACTGATTTTTTTTTCTTGGAATATTTTTTATTATTATTAAGCATATTTGCTTATAGAGTCAGACAGGCATATAAAATAATCAATAAACAATTATTTTCACATTTTCCTGAGAGACTTCAGACAATTAATTTGCTTTATTAATAAAATTGATCACCTTGCCTTGGCTTATGACAGTAGTGAGGTTTAGAACGAATTTGTCATTTTTAACTCAAGGAAAAAAAATATTCTTGAGTAGCTGGTAGTGATTTTGGCCCACCAAATCCAGATTAGAGAACTTAATTTGTATAATGAACTCCATCTTGTCTCTGATTACAAGAGAGAATGAAGGTGCACATTTCTTTTGTGTGAGGGATGGACCTGAGCCGCCGTGCTCCTGCTGCTTAACCTGAAACGCTGATTTATAACCAATCATCTCTTCCTTTTTCCTGCCAAAATAAAACTATTCTTACATGTCAGCGTTTCTCGAGGTGCACTGGGCTCCTCTTTCCATTTCAGAGATGAAGAAATAGAAGTGTGTGGAAGCGAAAAGGATGAGATTATTACAAGGAACCAAAGGAAAAACGCTGATAGTCTTGTTTACTGATGTGGATGTAATGATTGTGCACACTCCCACATACTCCGGGCCTCTGGATGTGATGGATCCTGCTGTATTGAGATTGTGGGGTGCTTTGAGATCTCTGTGCTCTTAAAATGGCTTCAGTGCACGGGCCAATGACTCATGCAAATGGATGCCACATTAGCGTTTCTCCAGATATTTACTTCTCCTCCCCAAACGCCACCTTCTTATCCTTCCACCAGTGACGAAGGATGCACATGGGGCGCCAGAGGCTTCAGCGTTGAGGTGTTTGACTGAAATGTTGTCTTCTTCCTCCCTCTCATGTCAGTCCCTGTCGTCCTTTTAGTCAGCTCATAAAAGAGAAGCAGGAGCCCTAACTACTCAGGCCTCTGTCTTGTGCTCATTTCACCTCCGCCATTATGTTGCCTTAAAAGCTGCTTGGTGGGTCACGGGGGAGCTCTGTGGCTGCATCGGCGTCTTCTCAGCACCACATAACAGCGGTTACTTGACGACGGCCATGATTATTCACTTTCTGAGAGGCAGGGGTCTGTTGCCAAGAGGAGTTGATGAGGGGGAAAAGAGCTAGCGGGGAGGGGGGCTCGACCTTGTCTCACTTCACCCATCCATCCACGACCCCCCGCCGTCCCCCCAGGCAGGGGACAGGTTGCGGGGCTGTGGGAGGGCTGATTATAGGCCTGCCTCTCTGGGAGTGGGTGCCATTCTTCCTCTTCCACTCCTTTTTTATCTGCAGGATCTGAGGTGGGGGTGTGTGGGAATGCATGGGAAGCAGGGCTAATCTGCGCTAAACAGGGTCCCAAGCTTGATCAGGGCTAATTACATGGGGTTAGGGTTACAGCCTGTGACCACAGAGTGGGGGCCGGCCACACCCTGAAAGCAGGGCTGTGAGAGACAGATGGAAAATTAGTAGACTGGCAACGAAAAGCAGGTGTGTTTCTGAGTAGGACAAGCACATGAATTTAGCCAAATCAATTAATCTTTTACAATATATTTATTCAAGTAAATTAAGCTTAAAATGTCTAGTTTTTATTTTCAGAACACTTTAGAAGTTATAAACATGAGCAGGCACGTAATCTCAATGAACTCAAAATTTTAATTAATACATCATGCTGGATATATTCGCAGAAGCACAGGAGGTTATGATTGATGAGCTAATTGTGTTTGACCTTTGACTCTGTTCATAGTGAACACCACCGAAATTATACATGAGGGGTACCTGGCAGAAGATGTAAGGCAACCTGGAGAATAGAAAAAAAGAGGGAGCTGAAATGGCCAGAATTGACAAAAAAGCTTTACAAACTCATTACATAACTCTTTACAAACTCTTGAAATCCTTCATTTTTTATAGTTTTAAGAAAACAAATTAATGAAAATTTGCTGTGTGACTCTAATACACTTTAAGGAGTGTCATGGGGTTTTTTTTGTTTTCACAATAATGGAAACCATAATGAGGGTTGAATTCAGTTTCAGCTCCCGCACACTTAAAATTTAATAAATTCACTGGGAGCAGTTTCACATGTTGTCTTTGTGCCAATGCTGGAACAAAGTAGCTCCAACAGGAGCAGCTGCAGCTCTAAGTTCTTCGTGTGAAATGATGAACTGACTCTTCAGACTGAGAAAGTCTAAAAGGAAATCAAATTTGTATGTAGTTGTCATCAGTGTGTCTGAAGAATTGTCAGGTCAACTTAATCAGTCCCTCCAGGGTTTTGCAAATTTTTTTATGGATTGTTACAGCCTTAAATGCCTCACATAACAGCTGCTTATCTAAAACATTGTGACGCATGTTGCAATGTTTTTGGTGTTTTTGGCAATGAAATTGTGGAAGTAAGTGGAAATTTCAAAAAGAATGTTGTTGTTTTGGGGTTTTTTGTGTGCACAGCATTAAAAAAATCAAAGGCAACTTGTTCCAGTGAGAATAAAAGAGCACTCTGAGTGTTCCAGGTAACCTCACTAAAAAGGCTCAGGATTACTAAAAGAAATCTAGCAAAAATATGCTTTATTTATAAATAAAGAAGAGCACTTGGGATGGATTCCACAGAGAAATAAAAAATCTTTTTGGTGCTCAAATTCACTCAAAACACCCAACACACAACAATAAATATAAAAGTGCACAGAACATTGATAAATGTTCACAAATTGTGTTCTTTTCAGAACCTGTGGCAAAATTTGAAAAAATAAAAATACAAAAAGTAGCGAATAATAAAACATTGAGTCAGTTCATTGAGACATACATGGGTGATGTTATTGTTGTGAACTGCAGTGATTGGTGGAACACACAGGAAGCCACAATGATTCGTTAACTAGGCGGAAGTTGCAGTGATTGGACAAAATTGGTCAAAATTGGTCAGCGATTGGTCGAATTTGCCTTAACTTCCATGAGGGACTGATTAATATCTTGAGTGTATTGAAGTACAACTGGATTAATATCAAGTTTCGTTCACTAGAAATCATTACAAAATTACCACAAATTGCCTTTTCAAATTCAGTCAGCTTAAAATTTTAAGGAAGACCTGACTCTAACTTTTCTGAAGTTGAATTTCAGAGTTCAATCATAGGATACACCCACATTCTGTAGTCCAGCAGGCTGTCCTTGACCTTGGGACGTCTGTGTCCACTTTCTTTTGGTTCCACTTTTAATGTGTAGCAGCTGGAGGGGTTCCCAGGCAGAACAGGTCTGTTTGAAGTGGCTGTGCAGGTGGAGGGGACGTAAATTGGGGGTTAATTAAAAAGGCGGCACTGATGGACGGAGGGCTTTGGTCCATTTCCCACCAACTTGAACCAACAGATGAACGAGCTCTTCCTCAAGTGTGTGGCGTGTTTTCCTTCGGTCTGTTTAGTTAAAGCGGCTTCTGTCTGGACTGACTGACTGTGTGTTTGGGTGTCTGTGTGTGTGTATGTGTGTGTGCACATGCATGCAAAAGCAAAGTGTGAGTGGGGCAATGAGACATTATGATGGATGGATTTCCTGAGCCTCCTGTCTCTTTGTTCATCCCTCGTGGGCCAGAGGGATGAAGGTGGCAGCTCTCCAGCTCCTGCTCAACCCATCTCTTTCTCTCTCTCTCTCTCTGTCACACACACACACACACACACACACACACACACACACACACACAGCAGAGACAAATAACCCACTGATCTATTAGCTCAACAAACACCTCACCTCAAATGACAAAGCTGTAGTCAAGTTGACTTTTTTATTTTTCATTACCTCAGCTTCTATTAGTCTGTGTCATCTCTGTAAAGACTCCTGAGAGAATGAGAGGAATGTCTAGTGCCACCACAAACTGTATAATACATTATTTCATATTTATTGTTTCTCATCCTGCTGCATTTTATATGCTGTCCCTCTGGTGTAAAGTTCCATCCCACTTTTATGCACTCGTCGATGTATGTGTGTGGCTCTTTTTCACTTTAATGTGCCAGTCAGCCATTGCTTCCAGGTAACAGGAACAATGGGACGTGTCATCGCTCCAAAACTCTTTTTCTTTCCGTGTTTTTTTTTTTTTTTTTTTTTTTTAGCCTCTCTGTAGTCACTATTCTTGATCTTGTTTTATCTTTCCCAGTAGAGCTCGGTCCAGGAGGTGATGGGATGTTTAAAGGAGGATTCTGTTGCTGTGTATCGTCAACACTCTTGATGTTCAGCGCTTTTCAGGAGCCGTTTTGTGATGAAGTGCTGGTGTTCGAACATGAGTCACACCTTCTACTCATAATACAGTGTGTCTTATTGCAGCACACACTCTGGTCCTTTCAGGCTGTTGAAATAAGAATGTCTGACTCTTCTCTGCTGGATTTCACTCTGCATGTTGTTAACTTCCATGCACATTACAATCTGATATTCATGGTTGTTTTATCCATTAACATGTTGGTTTATGCTGTTTTTTTAGAACGTGACTGATATTTAAGGGAGCGCAAGGTGCAATATGTCATTCGGCTTTATTATTCTGTACATTATGACATAATACATGTGTAACACTAGTCAGTAATGGCTTTAGACTAGAGGATGGAGAAACATGTCAACATTTAGAAAAAATAGTGACTGAGGACAATGAGGCAGACAGGATGCATGTCAGTTATTGTTCGGATGCCTCAAAACAAACTTTTCTCACCACCTTCCCAGAATTCACAAGGTGGAGCGCTAAAATCGTTCCAGCAGCCACACTGACAAGACTGCCTGCAGATGTGTCTGCAGACGTCTTTTATTTATCGGCCACATGAGCACAGGCATCAGCTGATGCAGATTATCTCAAGATTCACCAAAATCTATAATTTGATTAGACTTTTGATTTTAAGGGCATGATTTAATTATTCAATTTAAACATTTTTTAATGCTGAGGTGTATGCTATTTTTAGACTACCGAGTCTTGATTCGTAAAAATCAACAGATCATTGTTTTTAGTCCTGACCGCTGTCGTGTACAATTTCAAATTCTTCTTTAAAGAGAATCTAAAAAGAGCCTATCCTACGTGTGATATAGCAGCTGGTAACATATGTTATGTCGTCTTTGAAGTGTTTTTCTTTGGACACTCGCTGGATGGAGGAAAAAAAAAAACACTTGCAATTCTGATTCCAATTCAATTTCAATTTAAAATTGAATTTGTAGCACCCCTACAGCCGGCCAGTTAATCAAGCTGCTTGGTCTATCACTAAGCACAGCGCACAACTGTCAGACTTGAGTGAGAAATGTAGTTGTCACATTTTGGCAACAAAGAAGGATGTGTGGAATAGAAAAGATTTTTTTTTTTTGGTTCTTCTGCATCGATTTTGATATTTTTTATTTTTTTCTCCTTATTGTGAGTCTGGGATTGTTAAAGGAGTACAATGCGGAGTCAGTGGAATACTCAAAGACCTTGATGTGGTTACAAAACAGGGACCAACACTAACACAGACATTTTCTGCTTATGTTGTATTCATTCCTTTGTTTTGTGTGTCAGAGTTTTATTCCCGCTAGGGTTGCAAATTTTGTGCATTTTTAAATGTTTAAAGTTTCCTTATTCAACAAAGGCCTCCACAATAACTGCCATTTCTAGATGATCAGTTAATTATCATTTAATACATTTATAATTGGTTAAATTCTTAACAGCGATTAATTGATTAACATCCTTAATTCCTGCATATATTTGGTTCCTTTCTCTTTTTCTCTACCAAACTCCACTGTTGCCGACATCTACGATTTTCCGGCTAGACGCAGAAATACCTCATAAATCAAAGTGAAATCATTGTGTATTTGTTCATGTGTTAGAGAGTAAAGAGTGGGTTTTTTGTGCGTGAATCGTTTGAAAAGGAGTTGAGGAGCGGGATGAATTGGTGGGACTGTGGACCAGTCTACATGGAGCTGCAGGCGCCTTTCAGACAGGTCAAAGTTCAGCAGAGAGCGGAGGTCACAGGTCAATGAAGTTCCTGACACATTACCTCGTCCATGTGGCCCCTGCAGAGACCTTTTGCTTTGCATACACACACACACACTTGTATGCTCTTTATAGTGAAGTCTATTAATATGTAAGTGTGTGATTTGTGTTGCGACAGAAAACCCCGTGTCTGCTTTTGCACGAACGGCGTTTGCATGCTTGGTTTGTACGTGCCCCTTCATGGCCTCGGGGCCCCCCTGTGGGGAAAATGCCCTTGTGTGAGTGACAGTTCAAGTTATTCCACTGAAGTGACAGCGTGGGTTTGATTGGCCCGCCTGCTGAAGTGATGGCTTCTGGATGCTGAGAGCCGTAGGCATATGTGAGGCCCAGCGGGAGCTCTGACAACATGAGAAATGGTCCCTCACTGCACTCGGCACCAAAACCTCACCACTTAGCCTCTCGTTCCCTGGGTGCTAAGGCTAAAGATGGAGGCCATGAAGGGAAGCAACAACACATCACTGCATGTGTGTGTTTGTGCGTGTGTTTTTTTTTTTCTTCCTGTGCTTGTGAATTAATCAGTCTTCAGCAGCTTTCAACTGAAGTGGGCGACTAGTCCTCCTCTTGATGCTTTGACCTTGACTTAAATGAGCGAGAGAAGAGTTAAAGGCCTTTAAGAGTGTCAGGCTGAAGGATGAGAAGAAACACATAAAGAAAAGAGGGGGAGAGCTGGAAACTGAGATGGGTGAAGAAACAAATTGAAACATAAAGGGAATGTAACCAGAAAAGGAGACCTCCCTCTTATTCTCTCCTGCGCCTCTCAGTTCTCGCTCTGTCTCAAGTGCATTTCTAAGTCATCAGACCAGACTGTCTATATAACCACCCCGGCTCTCCGGGAAGCTCGAGGATCAGCAGCCGAGAAAGTAACAAAGGCCATCGATTTTACAGTCAGCTCTAGCCATCAGAACCTGGTGCCCTGACCACCGATCGGCAATACTCCAGGGTCCAATGCGCATAATAGAGTGCAGCTAGTGTGTAAACGGCGGTAAGTGTAAACAGAAGACGCGGTGATCCAGCTCTAATGGCTGTCTTTGCTCCAGCTCTTTGTTAGCCGTCAGGATACTGACCTCCGTCTGTACTGCACACCATCTCATGAGCGTTTAACAGCCCACCGCTTGCTGGATTAATTACAGTGGCTGAGAATTAATGTACAATCCTTGTACCAAATGCACACAAGCACAGATTATAAATGCAGTGAAGAGTGTATGCACACACGAAACACAAAGAAAGCCATAATGTGAACTAAAGAGCTGCCCTACTGCCAGAAAATCTCTCAAAAATCCCCATGTGTTTTAAAGGAGTAATACATAAATTTTTGCACATCCAAAAATGAGTGAGTTGGAGCCACAGGTGGTATATTAAAATGAATCATTCCCCCAACCCCCTCCTCCTCAGCCTCGAGGAAGCTCAGGCAGGCTGCAGGAACATTGTAACTGTGACTGTGAGCTGATCAGCTGAAAACAAAAGCCCACTGCTCTGAAAATGCACAGTTAAGTGACTGCCTGTCTCACTGCCTGCCAGACTCCATTAACATTTTGCTCAATTTAACCATTATAAACATCTACTCCTTCTAAAAGATTATTAATGATTTCTTACAACTCATAACAGACACTGACTCATTTTGTGATCATTCTGCATTAATTTTAACTATAATTAACATGAAACGGGCAAACAGTAATACAACTTTCAGATCAGAATAGAGATTTCAAAGGACACCACAGCTGTAGAGATGTTGTCTGTATTTCAACTTAGCATGTTTCATATATATCATATCACATATTATATACAACATATCATGGTGATTTTATGATTTATTACAGTAAATATATTACAGATTTCACCTTTAAACAAACAAACAAAAAATCTCAGTTGTTACTGTTTTTTGACACCGTTGTTTTACATCAGTAATGTTTGTGAATAGCATTTTTAAAAAATCCCCCAACTCTTAAATGATAAATGTGACTAAACTCCACATTTATGTGGTCAAAAAATTAAGGGTTGTCGTTTTTAAGAATGTATAATTAAATGGCAAAATGCAATCACAATGCATAAATTATAGCATACATTTGCTGAAGACCCACAAACACGCACAAAAAGTAGATTGCTGCAAATTGCTGAATTGCTCTGCCTTAACAACAAATGAATATACATGTACATAAATCAATTGGCGAAATGCAATTACCAAAACATATGGTTTGCATTTTCTGTGCACACACACACACAAGCAATCCCCAATATAAATAGTAAGCATTTTCTGCACACACTCACACAGGGACGCGTACAAAATGGCAGAGCTCATCTACACACTCTGCCTATTTATGATACACATAAATCAAATGCGAAACAACAAACACAAATGCATTTTTGGTCACACACACACACACACACACACACACACACACACACATTTAAATGCAATCAATGCTATGAATGTGTTGCATAATCGGCCTGCAGTGAGTACACACAAACAGCGTATGAATATACATAAATGAGTTGATAAACTGCAGTTGCAACTACATAAATACAGTGGGTGTTTTTGGGCGAGCAAAACATAATTATATATAAAACATGTAGAATATGTACAAGCTCGCAGTACATAAATACATCTCAAGTCATCTAAAGCCGGCTGTTTAGTTCAGCTGTCTCACTTCTCCGTGTTGATATTTTGCACTACAAAGGTGTCTGTGTGTGTGTGTGTGTGTGTGTGTGTGTTGTTGCTGAGTGTGTGTGTTGGCTTGTATCTCTAACAGAAATTGGCATTCTCGCTTCTTTTCGTCAGTGCTGAGCCGCTGTGGAGAGAGCCTGACTGGGAATGATCAGCTCTAATGATTTTATGAGAGTCTACATGATTAATGTTGGCACAGCAGTGTGTTTGTGAACAAACCTCTCTCTCCCGGCTCTTCATCCCCTCCCACGCCACCCTTCCTCCCCCATCTCAGAGGGACTCGGAGGGAATATCCAGTCGCAGTGTGTGCTGATTTCTGTGGCGCTAGCTGCCGTTCGCCACATTAGTGTGTGACAATGGGTCTCTTTGAAGTGGGTTATTCTAGCGCGGCTCACAGCCCAGCGCACTGGAGAAAGATGTGCCAGCTCGCTGTGCAGACAGGGCCAGCTCCGAGCATGGGGATAGACAGGAGGCAGAGACGCACACGTGCACGCCCGCACAGACAAAATACCGGGGTCAACACAATAGCTTTCACACCCACATCCTCTAAATACGCTTTATATAAGCACTTCCATCGCAGACAAAAGCCACGAACTCCTCCTCTGTACGCACGCATCTGCCTCAAAGCACAACACAGCGCCAAATAGGAGGCAGCGCCGTCCTCCCATCACTTCATCAACAATCCACCCATCTATCATCCACCCGTCCGTCCATCCTCTCCCTCTCTGTTTTCTCCGTCCTCCTCTGTTCCCTCTGTAGGCCCAGTCCAATCTGAAAGCTTAGTTGAGCTCCGTCTCTCTCGGCTTATCTCCAAAAGCTGCCTCTTTCATTTGAGTAAATGCCTTCATTCCCAGCTCCTCTATGAGGAAGCTGATAAGGGATGTCTTTTATCCACGGCAGATAGGCTTTTTCCCCCCCAGCCCAGTGTGGGTGCTTGTGTGTATTTATACGCCTGCACAGCATATGCAAAATTAAGAGCGAGAGATTGTATTTGTGTGACATTATATGTTCTCTTAATGTGCTGTTAATGATATATGTATACGTCGCTCATTCTTGAGAAACATATACTGGCCATACTGCCCAGAGCCACTGACAACTGTCGCTTACATTTTCAAATTCTGTCTTTAACTGGTTATGAAACC
Source organism: Lutjanus erythropterus (assembly GCF_056507025.1). Lineage (NCBI taxonomy): Eukaryota > Metazoa > Chordata > Actinopteri > Lutjaniformes > Lutjanidae > Lutjanus > Lutjanus erythropterus. The sequence goes on from NC_139335.1 coordinate 7,391,033, forward strand.
GTCTCAATTTAATACTGATGTCTCTGACCTACATAAGTTAACAAGACCATCAGAGAGAAGATTGGTTATTTCAATATGGTTATTCTTAATGGCTGCCACTGGGTCGGATTCTTGTAGAGATCAAATGACTGGAGCCTGTGTGTACATTTTTCCAAGGAAAGATACAGTGAGCGGTATGCTAGGCAGGTATAAAGAAGCAAGAGGAGATTTTTATTCAGAGAACTTAATTTTTGACGTTATATTTTGCGGTTATCACGGTGGAAACACTACAGCTTTTGTCCACAGGAGCCTCCAAAATCAACAAAATATGAAAGTTGCTTGTAGTCAGTCCAGATAGATGTTAGACTGGGGAATAGTTTTTACTGTACATCACCTGTATGCTGATACACTGTGATTTTTCTGTATGTTGTACAGTAATTCCTAAACAGTCTTGGGCTGACAGGGTGTTAGTTAGTGTTAATGTGTTAGTGTGATTTAACGTTGCGTCATCTTTAAAGTGGGATTTTTTTTCTTCGAACATGTGCTGGTGGGGGTAAAGAGAGGGGAGGAGTACTATGAGAATCACAGATTTTGCTTTTTCAATTCGATTATTGAAATTAAAAGCCCTGTATGTATGCACTGTTGTGGGACTTGTGTGAATACTGTTTTTACATCTGAGAATGATTCTACTGTGTAAATATGCAGCACATCATGTTTTATCCTCTCATGCTGCTTATCATTCAAATGTGACATTTCTATGATTACACATAATCACACAAGACTGCTGCAGCATTGCAGGTGTCTCTGATAGGAAGTGATTGGGACCAGCTAATCATCGCGGTGCCTCACTCACATGCGTGTTTGTGCCTGTATGTGTTCAAGAGGAGGCTGTCTAATGAATTGATTAGGGCTGCAGCGTGGATCTGTTGCTGGGCATCGAGAGATATGTTTTGTGTGTGTTTGACTCATCCTAATCCGCTGCCAAATGCTGCACTTCTACTCCGCTCCAGCACAACAAATATCTTGATCGGCCCAAATGTCACAGCGTCATTAAAGAGAGTCTAAAGTGTTCAGAATGAGACTCGAGGCCGAAGTCTGCTCTTGACCATCTCAACTTTTGTATTTTATTATCCATTTCATATTTGTAGTTAACACTAGCTCTCTGAGGCTGGGTTGCACTGACAACGATTCATTCATTCATTCATTTAATTTTTCTTGCAGCAAACATTTAAACTAGCTTAAAATAAAGGAGGATTAGATTTGAACCTCTCTTTAAACATGAGCTTAGTTTTTACTCTAAACCTAGATTAAATTCAATTCTGTTTAAAATTTAAAATGGGTTCCAGTCTTAATAATACTACAGGAGTTTTAACTTTTAAAATGGCTGCCTTTTTAAGAAAAGCAAAGCAAAATGTTTCTGTGATGAGTCATTATGAGTAGCCTAACTCGGTCAGCCAACTTTTTAGCCAGCTAGCAAACAATGTAAAATCTTGCTCAGGACTACAGAGTTAGTGGTTCCCCCCTCTTTTATAAATTATTAATGGATTTTATTGACTTTAATTGATGTAAGCCAGCATCTTTACATTGATCAATTCAATTTACATCAATAAACTTTGATTTACTAAACCTAGATTAGTTTTTAATTATGCACCAGAGCTCTGCTTAATTTTAAATCTGTATTTGCTCATTTTAAACCTTGTTTTGCTGAATTCTGATTAGAACTAATCTTAGATGAAATAGTCTTTGTTGGTGCAACCAGTCTACATGTCTCTGGTGCTTCAGTATGTCTCTGAGCACAGTCCCAGTGGGCACGTCCCGCTGCGTGTTGGACATTGCGTTACGGGAGCACAGAGTGGTACAGCAGGTGGTAGTAATGGTGTTACGCTGCTTGTCTCTGACCTGGGTGAAAATCGCTCTTCCTGTAGTAGTCCGGGGGCAGAGGAGCTGCCTCAGCTCTCTTTTAGCCTCTGTGGGAGACACAGCTTGTCCTCTCAGATCTGCATTTTGCCAAAATCGCTCCTGCCCTCCCCCCAAGCACACTGCAGTCGGCTCTCTCAGGGGACATATGAATAAAATTTGTAAAGCTATTGGAGCCAGCGGAGGAAAAATACTCCTCACTGCTCCCCGCGGAGCGCCGACCTCATCGACTCTGGTTTGTTTGCTTGAGGCCAACGATTGTGTTCAGGCTGATCTTAGCGAGTGTGGAGTCAATGACAATGATGCATTAGCAGCTCTGCATCTATTAAAGCTGCTTGCTGTGGTTGAAGCCAGACAACGACTTTGAAGGGATTTATCTAGCCGCTTACCAAAGAGAGGTGATTGAATTCATTTGCTTACTAATGAGGAGGGATCGCGAATTGTACACCTCCCCAGCTACACTTCCACCTGTTAAAACCATTTGCTCATTACTGCAATCAAATCCAACGTTTGTTCTCCATTACAATCAAACCCCTTTTTGTCACCTCATCAGACACCTTTTGTGCCTTTGTGGTGCTCAAAACCATTTCACATGTGCTAGTTTTGTTGTTTTTTCTAAGGGCGGGAGCTGCCTTTTGGAATTTGTGGCTTGTGCCAGTGTGTCTGTGCCACCTCTAAGCGGTTGCACATTGTTTGCAAAGAATAAAGAGTGAATTAGGGTCATATTTTTCCAACTCAAAGCCAGTTTAAATAATTTGTTGAGGTGTTTTTTTTTATTATTTTGCGTGATCCTATACGAACCACTCAAGTGTAATCAAGTCCAATCAAATGACTGTGTCGGCTCTCGCTCCCTTTCTCTCAGTCAATCAACAAAATTGATTTTATTAGAGGTAATTGTTCCCTGTTTGATGTTCATGATGTCTTGATTAGTCCTATTCTCTGGAGCGTTGTTGTGGAGAGTATGCTCTCCTGCTGTTGTTAAGACCAGATTAACGCTAAATCCTCTTTGTCTCAGCAGACAGCAGCAGACAGGGGGTTAGCCGAGGCCCGCCACAGTCAGACGGGGTTACAGTATGTTAGCCAAAGGTCAATAAAGCTCCAGATACACCAGAGTTATGTCAACTGTTTAGAGAGGGCATCCCCAGATGCTGCCTTTATAAATATGGAATGGTCCTGATCATGTTAGGACTGAGATAACAATTAAATTTAACCCAGCCCACACTGTACCACCCACAGCTGAATGTTATATCTGTAACATTCAGCTGCAACATAATATATGTGCTGTAATAAATCATGAAATGACCCCCGTATATCATCAGAAATATTTGCTTCTCTGTCAACAGTGCTACAGCTGCAGTGTCCTCCTTTAAAATGTTTGTTTTGTCCTATAACTTATTATGGTATTGTTTGCCTATTTCATATTTATTAGAGTTCACATTAATGCCGAATGTTTCCTGAATGTCTGAAGTGTCTGTTTATGAGTTATAAGAAATCACTGATGATTTAGATGTTTATAAATTGTTAAATTGAGCAAAATGTAAATAGAGTCTGGCATGTAGACAGGTAGTCACTGAACTCAAACTCTAGAGTGTGTATTTTCAGAGCAGTGGGCCTTTATTATCAGGATAACAGGCTTAATTTTACATTAACAGACAACTGACAATATAAACAGCTGATCAGCTTATAGTGTAGGACTCATTGTCACTTATTATTGTCAATTTACAGTGGAGAGGAGGGGCGAGGGGAAACTACTCGCTTCAACAATGGATCGTTTATTAAGACTTCAACTTATTTAACATACAGTCTTTGGACATGCAGTTGCTACATGCGGCTCCATAAATATTGGAGCCAAACAAACAAGCTTGATCAAAGATGCAGTATATTGCCTCTAAGGTTTAAATTTGCTGTAGTGCTTTTATTAAAAACATTTTTCATACACGTAAATTAACAAAGAAAGATGATGAAAGAATATGTATTTACACTATAAATGTAACCTTAATGATTACATTGTAATTTCAAACACATTAAATTAGATCTACATTGAATTAAATAATGATGATATAATGACCATTAAAACATTTTGCAGTCTTGCCAATAGAAATGAGCACAGGTATAGTTTCCAAAACCGAAGACGAGTCTCAAAAACTGTGTGACAGTGGCTGAATGGTCATAATGGATACTGACAATCTCCCTCTGAGCATCATGTAATAGAATTAATAGATTTGTCTCTAATCTAAGATCACATATAACAGTAGTATTATGATCAAGACTACTTAAAAACATTACTTTTTGGCTTACTTGATATACTATTGATATTAAAAGTCTTAAAGCCCTTTGTAATCACCGACATTTTGATTACTAACTTTAATTTAATTGCAGATGTTTTCCTCAGTTAATGTAATGGATTACAATTGCATTTATTTTGTAATTTAACTACATGAAACTAGTTACATGTCAGCAGTTACTCCCCAGCACTGACAGTATCCTATTAGATATTGGTGTGAAATCTTGTCATAACATTTGTCATGACATTTGTGCCAAGTTAGCAGAAATTCCCTCAAGGCGTTCTTGAGATATCACGTTCATAATAACGCGGTGTGCTCTTGGCCGCAGCTGTTGCCGACGTGGAGGGATGGAAAAAGGTTTTACAAAGTTTTTTTAAAAGTTGTTGATCACAGAGGTCCTTCAGCATACAGTCATGAATGTGCCCCTCAGAAAGTAGCCTGATCGGTCCAGTAGTACGCAGGATTAGCTGCAGACAAGCTTCTGCCTCCAGGAGATAATTAACTTCAAATAAATGTGACGTACAGTATGTTTATATTAAGCTCATGACAAAAAAAAAATCTCAGTGTAGTGTTTGACAAATGAACAGCTCCTTATTACACACAGAGCACAGTGAAGTAGTAATGTTACAGAGTGCCACAATAAAATCCTGTTCCAGATTATTTAAGTCGATCTGGGAGGAAAAGTTTCTTTCTGCAGCCAAAACTGTGACTCTCATGCTGGTCTGAGTGGTAGAAACATGAGATTCATGCAGTTCCAACAGCAGCAGTCCAAGTCTTACCACAGGCAGGCTGTGAAGAAGTCTGTTAAATCAAGATTTCACATGATGAGGGCTTAATCTAGTGAGTGTGCACTTTACAGCACTGGCCGCTTTGTGGGTGTTCGTCCATCCCAAATTACCCCAGAGCTTATTTTCTGTCTTTTCACTGGATCGTCTCCACCTCGCTCTCCTGCAATAAGTAGTAATGCTTTGACGCTTGAGGACACTTCAGCAACTTTCAATCGAGATTAATCTGTCTTTGAGATCTGCCAAGGTCTCCGTGGATGCACAGCTGAGAGAAAGAAAGAGAGGGTGGTTGCAGAGACGGGCCATTTGTAGCTGCTGTCTCAGAGATGTGGTTCCATTCCCACTTTGCAACCAGAGGGGACAGCTCACTATATCATTCAGCCGTTTGTTATTTTGTCTGAAGCAGGAGTTGGCCGAAGGGGAGAAATGTCTATCTCTCTCCCCCAGTTGCCTGAAGGTGAAACCCATGCATCACTCTGTGTGAGCAGAGTGTGAGCGCCTGTTTGCTTTTGCATGCATTCTTGTGTGTGTGTGTGTGTGTGTGTGTGTGTGTGTGTGTGTGTGTGTGTGTGTGTGTGTGTGTGTGTGTGTGTGTGTGTGTGTGTGTGTGTGTGTGTGTTCATGCAGATGTCCACATCAATATGTGTGCATAAATGGGAGGCTTATTCTGGAGCTATCAGGTGTCAGAGACTATTGTTCAGGCTGAGTGAACCAGATTGGATTCCTGTGATTCAGTTTGGTATTTCTTTGGTGTTAAACTAAACGAACCCGACGGGTCGCCTGTGTTTTTTTGACAACATCCGCCTATTTCCAGCCTCTGGCCTCTCTATTTATCAATCTCTCCCTGTTCATTTTGCCTTCAGCTGTGCTCCTATTCTCTCCTTCTCTGCCTCACCTCCCTGCTACCACATCTCATATTAAAGTTTTCATACAGACGGAGCCAAGTTTGTGTTTTTGACTTAATGGTGTGTAAGGGCTCTGTGTGGCCACGAGCGGTGGGAGATCCGTTTGCAATTCCCAGCGCCCCCCAGTGAATCGCAGTGATCCGTGTTTCTGCTGTTCCTGCGCCGGTTATTAAAAGCCAGGGGAAAGGTTACAGTAAATGCCACTCTGCTGATGTGCAGCTCAAGCTTGGCAGACCTCCCCAACCTCCCATCACCACCCTGAGGTTCACGCTTCACATTTTTGGAGAGCAGTAATTTAACCTTACTTGCTCACTTTTTCTCCTGCTAGACCCCCAAAATTGGCAACTGCATCCCTACTCTTGCTTGAAAAAACTTTCCACGCAGCCATCCTGACAAGTCTGCCACAGAATTAAAGGAGAAATCTGAAATATATTAACTGTAATAAATAAAAAAATGTCTATAATATGTTATCAGAAATTAAGAAAACATGTTAAGTTGTTGCTGATTTATTGCAGTAGGTATATTACAGATTACACCTTTAAAATAAAAAGCCTGGAAAGCAAAAGCAGCCCCAAACATTAGCAGGCTCCTGAGTCTGACAAATTGGCAGTTTCCTCTGAATCGTCCCCCTCCTCCTCCTCCTCCTCCTCCTTGTCTTCGGTGCTGTCCCTCCAAGCTGCCCCCTCCCCTCCCACCCTCCCTTGTCACCACTTCTCCCAGACACCCCGGGCACTCATCACAGAGGTCACGCACCTGTCGCCTGCTGTAAACAGAAAATGAATAATTCAGGAGTCGGCGCTGGTTGACTGCAACAGCTGATGGTCTCTCCGTGACGAGCAAAGATTTATCCCAAGGATTCGCGTTATAATCCTCAGCTGGAATCAGACTAATGAGAAACGCTCTCTGAAGAGTCTGAGGACCCGTTCAGAGCCAGACCGCACGTCCTTGACCTCTGTGGGTGATAAAGTTAGTTTGAAATGGCAGCACAAGAAACTTCCACCATTCATATATGCTGCTTTGGATTTTTAGATTTGCTGGAGGATTGTATTGATACTGTAGAACCATGTGCAGGATTGGGGAGTAATGGATTACATGTAACAGGGTTATGTAATTAGGATAAAAAAAAGTAATTGTAACTGTACTCCATTACTTCATAACACCACACTGGTCTCAGTGAAACCAGCTTATCTGACTGTTCTCTTGAAAAAATGCTTTAACAAGGTGGAAAGTTCACTATTATTTGGTTTTTAAATCAGGAAAGAGGAACATCACAGCACAGTGAAAGTTCTGCTTTCAACTGTGAAAATACTAACTCAACATCTAATGTAATCAACCACTAACATTAGCTACAGGAACCAACGGTCAGCGTTAACTATACAGACCAACAGCTAACTGTAGCTACACCAACCAACGTGAGCAACACAAATCCCAAACCGGGAAATTCTTGTGTTGCAGCAGCAAGTCATCAGACGAAGCACATGGTCGGCTACACAAACCAAGTGCTAATGTTAGTTACACAGACCAGCTGCTAATGTCTGCAAACTTTACTATTAAAAGAGACATTTTTGGCTGAAAAAGGGGAAAGAAAATCTGTCTGGAGCTGCAGCTATTACATTTTCTGTTTTCCACAGAGACATTGGGAGATATTAGACTAGTCATTAGCAAAATTTAGAGCAAAAGGCACTTAGCTGTAGGCTGTGACGCACATTTTAGTTGAAAATGAAAGTGTTGAAATAAGAGCTGTTAATCATTCCCATTTTTTTTTTTTTTGTCAGAGCATCAGGCAACCACTGGATTAGGCTAAAAGAGTCACATATGGCTCCACAGCCGCAGGTTGCTGATCCCTGAACTACGACCGCTAACATTAGCTACACAGAAATCCAGTCGAACTAACCTGTCAGTAGTGAAGCTGATGACCAGGATGGTGTGTGTATACGTGTGCATATGAATTTGAAAAGTGTATGTCAGTTCATTTGAAATTTGAGTGTAAAGTGTGATTATCATAACATTTAAAGCATATTTAAATGTTCATAAATAAGGCTATTAATCTAAACATGCATTCACACATAACAAAGTTATAATGAAACTGAAAGTAAGTTTCATTACTTTAATATTGTGATACTTGGATTAGGTCTTTTAACAGGTAACCCAACCCTGACCACGTGCACACATGCAAAAGAGCATCTCTACTGGCCTCTGGTTATTTCCTTCTCTCCTCTCCTCTCTTGTTTCCCATCCTCTCCTCTTCAAGGTAACAGCCCGCAGAGGGAGCTGACCTATAACAGAAAGCCGGCTTTATTTGAGAGAAATACCCAAGTAGCAGGCTGAGAGGCAGCGAGATGCCAGTTGGGGCTGCCGGGTAGCTGCAGTGATTGCTTTTCACTCCTTATCGCCACACCAGCAGGTGTCTAAGACGCGCTGTACGGCTGCAGTCTGGGGGGATTCACAATTATAACACCCTGGCCACCGGCTCACCCGCCACCACCACACACATACACACACACACACACACAACTCCCACCTCCACCCATCCATCCCTCTGCGCTCCTTTTCTTACTCTCTTCACATGGAGTGAAACCTTGCCACCAATAGTAACTTAGGAATCCTGTTATGGCCCCGCTCCTCCAAACACCTGCACAGGCCCTGATAAGAATCCTTATCTGCTCGGCCCCATGTCTCCTCTCTGCACCCAGGCAGACAGAGCAGAAGGGCCCTAAGGCTGGAGTATATTACACCGCCATGGGTGGTCACATTGATTGTTTTTCAACCACATTATCGTGTCTGGTGCGTCATGTTGGAGAGGGTTTGGGAGCACGAGGAAGTAGCGGCACTGGAGCAAGGCGCTAAATCCTCTGCCGTGGTGAAGTTTTCCTTTCGCAGCACAATGCCTCATGTGAAGAATCATCCCTTTATGGCGTTCTCCCATCTCTGTAATTACACATGAGGAATGAGAGGAGGCATCTGCATGCCAGCACTTTGAGGAGAGGAGGAAGGAGACAACAAAGAGCAGAGCAGCTTCTCACAAAGGCTTTCCAATTTGCAGCTTGCAGCTGTTTCTCTTCAGAGCGCTTGTCGAGCGGCCCGTCCTCGCTCAGCCTGAAAGTGGCTCACAATCTGAACACTGATGTCTTAGCTGCTGCTGCTTCTGCTGCTGATTGGAGGCCGATGTTTGGCAAACAATGACACTTTTCCTCCTTTTGTAAAAATTTGTTGACTGTGTTTGAGCCTGATTCTTCCCCTCCATTAACAGGTGCAGACATGATAAGCGACAGATTATTTGGGGATGACAGCTGTGCCCACACACACACACACACACACACACACACACACACACACACTTACCACCAACACTCTACAAAGAAATGTTTTGGCACGGAAAAAAAAAAAAAAAACGCAATTTGCATCAGTCTATTTGAATCATGACAACTTCTAATGAAAAAACTACATTGAGTTAGGGGAATTAAGATTTCATCTACAAAATAATTAAAAAGTATTTTTAATTACTACTTACCAGAGGTGGCAGAAAGGAGGGTATGGTAAAAGTAGATGTACTGATTCAACTTCTGTACTCGGGCAAAAGTGAAAAAGTCCAGGCACTGAAATGTTCTCAAAGTATAAAAGTAAAAAATGGCCCTCTGAAGGACATTTCTATCTGGTTGCATTGTTTTGTCTTAGTATGTCTTATACATCATTTTCACCTTGTTATGTATTTTAATTGTATTTGTTGCTACGTCTTTTACATCATTTTCATCTTGTCACATTTTTTGTTGTTTTCATCTTGTTATAGCTTTTACACTTTAATAATTTTATCTTTTGCATCATTTAACTTGTTCATTCTTTCATCTTTTACGTAATTTTTGTCTTGTTATGTCTGTCGTGTGTGATATGCAGTGATGGATACACCAAGGAAATCTCTTTGTTATTGTCCCATTCATTTAGTTTGAAATCAGTCTTGATGTTGGGAAGGTGGCGCGCAAGGACACAATATAAAAATAAGTAATACTACCCCTTTAAAACTTAAGTAACAAACCTTTTTTGAAAATGTAAGGAGCAGAAAGTTCAGATATTTGAAATATAGGGAGTAAAAGTAAAAAGTTGTCAGAAATAGAAATACTCACAGAGATTTTTCAGGTATCTGTACTTTGCTGAAGTACAGTGACTAAGTATTTGTACTTAGACACTTCCCATCTCTGTCACTTACTTCATTAGTGGTAACATAAACAGTAAAGGTTTTTAAGTCAATTACTCATTAAATTTTGAAAGTGTTATGTACTTAATTACCATAATTGTGAGCACAAGTTTTTAAGTTGACAACGTTTTAAAAAATTAAGTTGCTCCAGTTATTTCAGGGAGTGTAATAAACCACCTTAACCATCTGAAGCATGTGAGCGAGGAAGACGACATAGAGCCTGAACCCAAGGTGGAGAAAATGAAGTTATCAAGCACATTTCCAGTTACTGCAACTTGAATTTAGTCTTCAATCTATTAACATAAAATTTGAATTTAATTCATTAAGTTATTAAGTTGATGCAATTACCATCATCATGTCAACACAAATCATTGAAATGATGTTTGCAGCTTGAAAGGTTTATCTGAATCATTAAAACTGGAAATTCTATCTTGCAACCACGTATTTCATTAAGTGGTGGTAATAAGTTCTCCTGAATCACTTTTTGGAGTGTACTGTTCATGAACGTCTTTCTCCATCTGCCTTCATGACACACTATCTATGCATGTATTTACACAAGTGTTGGAAACTGTGTGCAATGTGGCTGTGCACAAATACTGAGCAGTATTGTGTTTGCTTGATTCCTGACATCTCCCCGCCATTATTTCACCTTTGTTTAGCTGCATATGCTGTACAGGATTGAAAACCAAATGAGCCTAATGGATCCACAAGGCATGGCACTGCGACCCGTAAATTAAGTCCCACAGATGTGCTTCTGTAGATTAATCTTCACGCTCATGAGCAATTATTCTGGCAGTGACGCTGAGGCATGAGGCTGATTTGAAACAATTACAGCCCAGGTTGGGCAAAATTAGCTCATTCATTTTCCAAGGCCACTGCTGATTGAGGGTGAGGGCATTTAAAAAAGCAACTGAGGGGTAATTGGTTTTTAACGTTGGCCCGTCCTTGAGCCAACCTTTTAACCTGAGCACGGACACTGCAGGGTTAAATTCTTTAGATAAATGTACGCATGTGGGGCTAATTAAAATTATTTTTGAACTGAATTATCTTGACATTGCTACTGTGTTCGTTTTTCTACATGTATGTACGTATGTATGTGCATCACCGTTGTGCTAACCTCCACAGCTGGAGGGCTTTTATTGCCACAGTCATGCTTGTGTAACTGCATTTCTGTTGATCAAATATAAAAATATGTAATAATAATAATAATAATGATAAGGAAGATCTTATTTGCACCTGGTTTGTAATGGTGGCTATTTGCACCCAGGGTGGAATAGCCAGTGTGGCCATTTACACCCAGGTGTATATAGCTTAGCATGGCAGAGACAAGCACTCAGGTGTCCAGAGTCAACAGTGCGCTCAGAATTTAAATAGCCAGTGGGCCTATTTATGCCTGGGTGTATAGAGATGAGTGAATGTGGCTATTTACACCCAGGTATATGTAGCCTATCATGGCAGCTACAAGCACCCAGTTGTCTAAAGCCAATATTACCATTTGTACCCAGGGTTTAACAGCCAGTGTAGCTACCTAGAGACTATTTAGAGACAAACTGACAAAAAAAAATCTGAACAAATTGCGACTGAAAACTGAAAAGAACAAATAAATGATAAATAATCACCACTGACCCGTAATTTCACACTACTAACAAACAGTTTCCCAGAACAGAACTTGAACCCCATGCTCTCACGGGAAAATCTTGAACCTGACCCATTCACCCACCACAGCTTCTTATCAACAGTGAATTAACTGCTGTGTGCCTATTCTTACCAGGGTACAAATAGGCACTCCGTAATACTATATAATATAAGAGCTTTCTCCCACTTCCCTGCTATGTGTTAAAAGGTAGAAAAAAATATGGCCCTCCAGCTAGGAACTTTAAAAAAAAAGCACAGGAAAGCTTTGCTTTTTATAGCCTGTACACATTTTCATTAAGAGTTTTAATTGGCCGTAGACACATGCCTAAAAGCAGAATTCAAATTAGGTTTGTTATAAGAAAAGGCTGAAACAAAGAACCTGGAAAGGCTGAATGAGTGAGGAAAGAGACATTTTGTGGAAAACAAATTCAGGTGGAATGGGAGTAGATGATCAGCAAGCCATTTGATGGCAGGAAAAAAACACTGCTCTGCAAGGCAATTTACTGGCTCACTGCAAATACAACTTGCTTAGCAGGAGATCTTTTGCATAACAATGACTGTAATAATACACAAGTAATGTACAGTACAATTCTCTCTGCAAGCAGTTTTCTAGTGCCGTTTATATAAATAAAGGGAAGTTTCTCTGCTGCAGTACCTAAGAATCTCGGAGAATCGCTGTGTAAATGAATCAGTAATTTTAAAGAGCTTTTCTCCTCCGTGTGTGTGTGTGTGTGTGTGTGTGTGTGTGTGTGTGTGTGTCTTGAGAGACACTGTTCCTCTCTGATGAGAAATTCAGGAGAGGATGGTTCCACTGCGTTCAGCGCAGCTACAACTTCATTTTCATTTCACATTCGTCACAGCCTCATAACCACCTTCATGTCAGCCTCTCAGTGTCTGAGTGAGTGTTTTCATCTCTTGCTCCTCTCATCTCATCAGCTGAGGAGTTAAAATTAGAAAACAACCTCTGTATTGTGCTTATTTTCTCCTCCCCCGTGCACCACACTCCTCCTCTTCCTTGAGGATGGATCCAACCAGCCCGGCTCGCCCACCATATCTAATCAATTCATAATGACTTGTCACAGTTGTCATGATGGCGCTGTGACGCTTGGTTGACCAGCCTGATATTTATTCATGTAAAAAACGATGTCGCACTTAATGCCACTTCCACAAATGACTCAATTTGCTGAGGAAATGAACCTCATCTGAGTTCCTGTCAATCCTGCAGAATTTCCTCGACCTGGGTTTTTGCATATGTGTGGGCCTGGCACGGCTTTGAGTGAGTTCAGATTTGTTTTTTGATGTGTCACTGAAAGATGGTAATGCTAATTATGGTAATGAAAATAGAGAGGAGGCCGCTGACTATTTCAGACAGATGTTGAAGCTCTTTGTCATATTTTTTACCTTTGATCATTTCCCACTTTTTCCAACAGTGTCTGTCATAAAAGTTCATTTTGTTTTTACCCAGCGGGAAAGGTCCGACAGCTGTCATTATGTTTGTAAAGCAAAGGGAGGAGATTAGGGAAAGTGTGGGTGACTTATTAAAACTGCTCACCCTGAGGCTTGAAAACAAAAAGCAACAAAAGAATAACATTTCCTTTTCTTCGTTCTTTGCTGTTTATCGTCTCGTTGAAGTTCTCTGTACTACAGAGCAATGGCTGGCCATAGGCACCATCTGCATGGATTAATGTGTTTGATATTTCCCTTCTCCACCTCCTTTTTCCTGTGTAGCATCAGGAATCGGTGGCATCTCTGTTGCCCGCCCGTTGCCGGCTGCCTCATAGAGCTTCACAGTGGGGAAGCTGAGCAATTTGTTTCTGGATGGCTCGAGGCTTATCGTCTCAGCTTGACAGATGGGCCTTGCCTCTGCTCAGGTTGGGTTCGGCAGCAGCACGCTGCTCACTGCTTGCCTGACAGAACTCATTATAGACACTCCCCGGGAGAAGAAGCATCTCCGTGAGGTCCTGTTACCACCGCCGGACTGCCACAACTCACTGCTGAGCCACACACCATAGACCCAAACATGCTGCTGAAACTTTTGATTTAGGAAATATTTGTTTAAACCTGCTGCAAGCCACTAATCTTAAAATATTTACCACCCTGTCAGTGTTTATTTTGCAGTAATGACCTGCTCACTGTACATTATGCCTTACTTGATGTAAAAAAAACACAGCTATTAATATGATAATGTAACAGTCTAATAGTAAAAAGGAGACAAATTACAGATAATTATGGGATTTCCCAGAAGCTCTGTTGGTAGAGCCGGCGACCCATGTGCAAAGGCTTAGTCAGGGTTGCCAGGTCCACATTTTTCATGTTGCTGTGGGATTATTTCTTTGTCCGCTAGTTGGAAGAACCTATTTTGCATGCAAATTTCATTAATAATATCTATAAATGCACCTCTGTATTTTAAATCAATTAAGTTATTTATACCTAAACCTTACCAAACTGACTTCAGATCAGCTTGTACACACACAGACCCGGCACACATCACAAGCATGCACACATAAACACACACAAATACGACATGGCTATGATCTCCACCTGCCGATGCTGGTTAAATCGGCTGTTGGGTTTGGTTTGGGTCTGGTTTTGATCTGCCAGTGGTCTGGTTTTGTCACACAGACCTGGCAACCCTGGGCTGAGTCTTTATCAGTGGCCATGGGTTCGATTGCAGCCTGCAGTCCAGTTTGATGCCTGTCTTCCAGAACTGTCCCCCCACTGCCGTCTGTCTCAAGCTGACCTATCAAATGAAGGCTAAAAGGAGCCAAATAAAATAAAAAAGAATCTAAAAAAAATCACAGATTATTAAATTACAGTAATCTTTGCGTCATGTTGACTCACCTCTCTCACCTTGAATTTGAACAGTCCTTCCAGGAAGTTGCAATGTTGTGATCCCAACAGTTAACCCAAATTAAATCCTCATGAATTCTGCACATCCTTGCCATTTTGTCCAAACACTGCAAGTTTTCTGCAGTTTAACCAATCATTGTAGCTTCCTCTGAGTTCCACCCATCATAGCAGTCCTCCACACATACATTATACATGTATGTCTCAATGAACAGACTCAGTGTTTCATTATTAAAATGTATGTTTTGTTTTGTTTTGTCATTGTTACTGGCATCTATCAATGCTCTGTGCACTTTTACATTTTATAATTTTGTGCTGTTTTGATTGAGTTTAAGCTTCAAAAAGATTTGGTGTCTTTGTAGAATACCCCCCAGGAGCATGTCTTCATTTACAAATGAAGCATATTTTGTTAGAATTTAGTAATCCTGAGGCTTTTTGGTGAGGTTACTTACACTCAGAACAGAGTGCAGTTTTATTCTCCATGGAACAAGCTGCTTTTGATTTTTAATTAAGTATACAAAAAAATCACAACTTAATTTTTACAATTTTCACTTGCTCCCACAATTTCATTGCAAAAATGTGTAGAAACATTGTGACATGGATCACAATTTTTTAAAGAAAAGCTATGAGATGAGGCATTTCAGGCTACAACAATCTGAAAAAAAGGTTGCAAAATCCAAGATGGCCTGCACAACCTTGTTGTTTGTCAGTGTCTGTATAAACTGGAAAATGTTGAGATCCTTCTCTGTAGAGGCAGCATTGCTGCTGAAGCCAAAGGCCGTATATTGATCATATTTAATCTTCAACGTGGGGTCATATTTTATTTATTGGCTGTAAATTAGCCTCTACCTTTATCCACATTGTGATGGAGCTGGCTGGGGTCTAAATCTGCTTATAAATCTCCTCCACACTTATCTCATGTCGTACTTCTTTTCAATTTATGTTCTGTGATTAATGAAGCACAAAAACAACCTGAATGACGTAACTTTACCCGCCAGCAGGCGAGCAGAAGTCAGCTGAGGTTTTGGGGTTGACAGAGAGGTAAACTCAGCCGGTTCAGTGTCTGACTTCGTACAATTCCTCTCACATCGCATGGGAAAGAAAAGTTATGAAGTCATCTCCCTTCCTGAGAGCGCTCTATTTTCAGTCGTGGGTCAAACTGTGCTTAGCCTTGCATATAATCAGGCCACATGGAGCAGTCTGCCACCTCCTGCAATCCAGGGAAAAGAAGGAGAAAGGAGGGCAGAACCACATATGAGAGATTTTTAAAGCGCAGATTAGCCTAAAATAGGAAAGGAAAGGAAGTACTGAGATTAGATATAATCCTCATAAGAAAAATCTTCACCACCTTATTAGAGATGGACTCGAGAATCTCTGCTGGAAAGGTCTCCGCCAACATTTTTATCATGTAGATATTTGGGTCGCACTGTATTTTTTACAGCACACTAATAAGACGTACTTTGTATCAAATTAGACAAACACTAGAAATATTCTTCATTAGACAGTATTAGATGTTTTATTAGACTCTGATTAGACTTTGTTAGTGGGTAATTAGGGACACATTACAAAAAATCTCTAGTATAAACTTAAGTGTATTATTTTCCATTTATGCCTAGTCCACACATATGCAGGTATTTTTAAAAATGAAAACCAAAATGATCTCTGTCCAGACAAGCATATTGGCCCCATTTCAGAAAAAGCTTTCATCCATATCAACACTCCTGAGAATGCATGTCACATAAAATTGACTTAAATGCACACAGCGATGTAAACAAGAAGCAGACCGTAATGACGAGGCAGGGAAATATGTATCCTTCCAGATAATGCTAGTTTTATGAAAACTATACATTCTGTCAATGTACAGACTCAAATACTCCACAGTATCATATCACATACTCTGAGTTGATTCTTATAGCTGCATACTCATGTGGTCTTTTAGTTGGGCTGTTCTTTAAACTGCATTTGAAATCTAGCAGATGAGCAGAACTAGCAGCACACTGACCAAAGCCGTCACATACCAGCAAACTTGATGATGCATCAAAACGAATCCATTATTGACAACAACATCCATGGAACAGAACTTATAGTCACACAAAACTACAGTCAAACAAAGTTTTCCCTTCTCTGTCGATGTAGTCTGTGGATTTAGCTTGGGGTTGTTTCACTTCAATGTGCAGTCAATACGGTGTGTTTGGTAAAAGTTGACAACAAGATCCTTCACTTCGGGCTCTGTACTCAGTGTTTTGATGTCAGCTGGATGCAGGAGGATGGTACAGCGGGAATCCACGGGGCTCATTTTTGTTGTTGCTCCTTCTTCCACATGCAGACGTTCGCTGAGGCTAACCAGGCCAACCATTCAAAAGTTTTCTCACCATGCAGTGTCTTTCACAGGCCCTCATGTAAACAAAGATGGAAACCATGGAGATAACAGCCTGCACTGATGTTAAACAAAGGAGACGGTGCACAGGCCAAAAACACTGGTCAGAGTTTTAATCTTCACCTTGGCAGGAATTTTCAAAAAGCTTTAGTAGACTCTTATTAGACTTTTGAAGTTAATTTGGGACACATTACAACAGAACTGTTATGTTGTTATGTTTCCCAAATTACCTTCTAATAAAGTCTAATAAAGGGTTTAATACTGTCTAATAAAGGAAATATTATTTATAGGTTTTGTGTAATTTAATGCAAAGTACAGCTTGTTACATCTTATTAGTCTACTGTAAAATAAAATGCAACCAATATTTGTATCTCAGCTGGCTCTTCTCTCTGCACGTGGACTCACAAACTGTTCAGACATCAAACGGGCAAAAGTCGGAGCTCTGCTCTGCTGAAATATTCCTCGCACATATTTAACGCACAAGTTGTATCTGCCTGCTGCACACATTGGAATACAAACTGTCATGTGCAGCACACGCAGTCATCAGCTTACACACTCCAGTACGCGGTATAGAGCGTGGTGCAGCCAACACGGCACGCCGAGTGACCCAGAAAAAGGGAGATAAAATATGATTCAAATAAACAACTTTAAGGCAAGGTGAGGAAATGAGGGGACAGAAAGGAGGGGGGATAAAATGAAAGGGTGCCTGGTAGAAATTTTAAATTGCATGCCAGTGAGAACGTTTCTCTACAGAAACAGGAAAGTGGCTCGCAGACATAAAAGTCTCAGAAAAAGGTCAATTTGAAAGCAGAAGCTGTTAAAAGCTGGTATTTAATGGGCCACTTTCCAGGTTTGCTTCTCATATGTAGAATAATACTGTATGCATCACGATGAGATCATATCTACAGCTGTGAAGAAACATAAATCTCGCCTGTTTCATGCAACTGAACTAATCAAATTGGCTTAATTGAACACTAATTGAAGTACCATCACCATCTCTGTACTGTTTTGTCTAATCAGTCCGGTAGCATCCCGTCATGAACTCAGGTTTGCAGATTATCATCACAGTTTGAAGGGGGAGGGGAGCATAGAAGCGAGGGAGGGATGGCTGCGAATGGAGAGGAATAAAAAGCGTCAGTCTTTAATTAAAACTGATTGTGGTTAATGTTCTCCGTCCATGCTATAATGGTTCCCACGGTGGCCCTCACACCACCTCCTGATCAAGCGGAAGCTAATTGGCTGTTGAGAGTCACTTTTCTCTCCCTCTCTGTCTCTCAGTGGAGTACATTTGGACATCCAGAGGCACACTCTTGGAAAAAAGGGTTCCAGAATTGTTCCTTGCCATCCAAGGAACCCTTTTTGGAAGAAAGAGTTCTGGATAAAACCCTTGGAATATAAAAAGGTTCTCTATAGAACCCCCCTGAGTGAACTCTAGA
Organism: Lutjanus erythropterus; assembly: GCF_056507025.1. Classification (NCBI taxonomy): domain Eukaryota; kingdom Metazoa; phylum Chordata; class Actinopteri; order Lutjaniformes; family Lutjanidae; genus Lutjanus; species Lutjanus erythropterus. The sequence continues at coordinate 7,409,388 of NC_139335.1, forward strand.
TGAAATTTTTGGAAAATAAAAGGGATCTTGATAGAACCCCTGGGTCAGTTATAAATGAAGCCCTTGTTATGAAAAAAAGTTTAGTTGTAGAACCCCTGGCTGTGTTCTAGATAAAGCCCCTGGAATATAAAAAGGTACTGGGTAGAACCTTGGTTGGTTCTGCATCCACCGACATGGAACTGGCCCTGTCCAGCTTCAAGCACCCAATTTTGAACTGTTCTGAGAATTTCCACTAAAAATAAATAGGTTTGGAACCTGAAAGGTTGGTTCCCAGCTGAAACCAAAAAATAGCACGTTTTCTCTGCAACCTTTGAACCAAAGTGGGCCAATAGGAGTTTCTGGATGGAACCTTTCTGGATGGAACCTTTCACAGATGATTCTAGGTATAACATTTTAGGTTGGGTTCTAGGTAGAACCATCTGAAAGGCGTCTGGGTTGAGCCATTAAAAAACCCTGTGTGGTTGCAGTTAGTACCTTTATCTCTCAGAGTGCAGTTCAATGTCATTTCATGCCCTCAAATGGCTGTGAGACTCTGATACACTGTGAGGCCAATATACAGTTTCCAGGCGCAGCACGTGTCAGACAGTCATTTGTATGCAGAGCATGTTGTGGGTTATTTCAGACCTGAGTCAAAAAAAAAAGAGTCTGTGTCAGCCAGGTTATTGTAACAAAAAAGATCCAGTTGGATATTTATGCAGAGAGTTGTAGTTGCCGGCTCTTCCTGCTCTGTCAGATCCAGTCCCGTCAGCTCGTGGTCTGAGGCAGGGCAGCGGCTGCTGGGGAGTTCGCAGGGTGGCTGGGGGATGGTGAAACTGTGTGGCAACAGTGTAGCAGATGCACAATGAGCAACATCCTGTTATGACTCTGAGTGCGTGTGTCAGGATTCGGCTGTATGCACATTTGGTACTAGCGTACGAGGACTGCGCTGAACATCATCAAAAAGAGAGGTTATTATGCATACTTGGCAACTGACGAAAGACATCAACCACATGGTGCAGAGTAATTACGCTCATATTGTGCCTGCACTTAGTACTCATCACTTCACCGGTCAGAAATTTCCCTTGCAAATTCCTGTTCTAGTTTAGATGTGTAGATATTCATTATCACAGCTGGATAATCAGATCAGAGGCCTGGTGGTGAAGGTCTAACTGACAGTCCAACTGTTACTCAGCAGGCAGTCACAGCTGAGCAGCAGAGATGTGGTGCATAATGCCCTTAAATTCTGCAGAAATCAATAAAGACAGTAGCTCTTACTCCAGTGATCCCACAATCACTTGTCTGTACAAAGAAAAAAAAAAAAAAGAAAAAACACAAAACCAGAGACAGAGCCAACTCCTCCTCTCTGGTGTATTCTTTTAAAATGTTCTCCCACAAAAGATTTCGTCATGCTTTCTTTTCTTTTCTAGCAGGGTCTATAGGAAACTGTATAATGAAAGGTTTTCTCTTAGTTTCCCTTCTCTGCTGTGGTTGTTGAAGGCAGCAGGAGTAGTCTTGTGTGTTATTTTACCTTTTGTCTTTTTCTACAAACAGTACAGCCAAAGTCACGAGTGTCCTTGAGGGTCCACTGGGGTGCATCACTTGCAGCATTACTTTTTCCTTGTCTGTCTCTGTGGGCTTGAATGGTGACAAAGAGAATTTGGTCATACTGGACTCTAGAACATAGACTATAACAACAGACTTTATAAGGCTACAGTACATCCTGCTACCTCAGTATAAGCTGTAGAAAAAACCCCTCTACAGTCAGTGCGCTATGGGAGCATTCAGCCTACTGACACTGCCAAGGTTAATCAGCAACTATTGAAGCTACATGCTGAAAAATGAAGCCTAATTACATATTTTTAATGAGAAGATGACTGTTTCTTGGCCAAAAGGTTGCAACAAACCAGAGCCCAAAGAATGTTGTATTTGTCCTATTGGCACTTCCTAAGTCCCGCCCCTTTTTGCTCTGTGCTTCAATAACTAATAGCTAATCTACATCAGTCGTTAGCTCGCTAGTTACATCTGATAGCTAATGTGAGCAAAATGCCTGTAAATTAGCTAGCCAGCTAGCTAGCATTTTGCTAACATTAGTACAGGAAAGGAGAAAGTTGATTCCACCAGGTATCAGGCTTGCTCAACTGTTATTGGAGAACAGAGCAAAAAGGGGCGGGGCTTAGGAAGTCTCAATCGCTCAAACGACTGACGCTTATGTGCTTCTTGGGAGGATCATATCAAAATGCTTCTGTTTTAAGCAAGTTCATCCGAAGAAATATCGTGGACTTTCTTTGAGTGGCCAGACAGCAACAGGCTGAAGGAAAAAGAAGGTGGAGATCCACTCACCCAACTCTCAAGACCCTGCTGTGCCAGCATCTATCCCACATAATTACACTGGGCCACAAATAGAAAGGCAGTTTTCTCTCCTCCCCGACCCTCTCCTGTTCTCCTTCCTGTGCCGCTCAGCAGCAGTTTGCAGGGATACGCAGAGCACGGGGGCGGGGTGGAGGTATTTAGATGTGAGAAAAGGCAATTTGTCAGAAACCTAGGGGAGCACTGGAGTGATGACAAGAGAATAACAGTAAAAAGGACTGGGGGATTGAACAGCTAATTCTGTGATAGCGAAAGAGGAATGAGGAGGGAAGGCTCAGTGTGTTTGCTTGTGTACATTTGGAATCCATTATTTTCTCAGATGAGCAAGTAGAAAATAATTGAAAAATCAATGTTTGAATTCTGTGGCTCGGATGCACCACACAAACATACACATATCCGAGTAGATGCGATGTGACGGTGGATGTTGTGTAACCAAGCCCAGTGAGTCATGAGAGGGAGGAATGCGTTGTTGTGATGGTTGGAGGAGGAGGAGGCCTGCCTGGGGAAAGACTGGCGGAGACAGTCAGATCCGTTAGCAAAGTCATCTGGGAGAGAGGGGAAGAGGCTGGACATTTGGTTTCGGGCCCTGCCTCAAACTGCCAGCGGCTGTCTGGACCTCGGACCACAAGTGAGGCGTAAATAAACCTGAGCCCTGACGCAGACATGACTCTGTACAGGAAGAAACATATGTGCACAGAACCACATAGACATGCAAATTCGTACATATGTGCAACATTAAATGAGTGGAAAATGACGCAGTGTGATAGAAGGAGGTTATCAAGGGCTGCAGGCTGAAATAAGACAGCCTGCCGCAAACACACACACACACACACACACACACACACACAAGCACAAAGAAATGTGCTTGAACGCTCAAATATATGTTGCTTTGCTTTAAATTGTACTGAAATAGTACTGACACTGAGGGTTACTTTAAAAATACATTCTGATGTAATTACTGATTACCTGTTAAAAAAAATATATAATCAGTAACCTAATCCAAGTAGCACAATATTAAAGTGATGTATCTTGATTACTTTCTGTTTGTTTTGGATTACCTCAATACCAAATATGGTAAAACTGTCTAGCCTAATATAATGTTTTATATTCATTGCAAAGTTAATTAATTTTGTCCAGCTATCCCTCCCCTTAAATGTATTTTTGAATTGTAATCCTGATAAATAATCCCAATTTTTACAAAATGTAACTGTAGTCTGATGATGTATTTTTTTCTGTAACTATAATGGATTACAGTTACCTTTTATTTGTATTCTAAGTATGTAATCCTGTTACTTTCCAAGCCTGATCTTACGTGACTGTTATATTGACTTCCCCGTCACCCTGGGAGCTATTTGTTTTCAGAGGTGCGTAGGCAGTTCTGTTTGTACGTGTCTGTGTGCGCGCCTGTGATACTTGTCTGGTTCATGCGAGCCGAGCACACACACCCCTTCGCTCGCTGTCGTACATGCCTGGATTCGGGCTGTGCTTCCGTGGCAGTGTTATCATCCAAAGAGGCAAACAGCCAGCCCCTGATTTAATAAGCTGCCTGGGGAGCCACTGAGAGGTGGGGAAGTACTATCAGCTGATAACTGTCCTCCCTGCAAGCCCAGCTCTTTTCTCTGATAGCCCAGCCAAGAGAAGGCTCAGCTTCTCCTCGTTTTCTGTGTGAATGTGAATGTGAATGTGAATGTGTGTGTGCGTGTGTGTGTGTGTGTGTGCGAGCGATCCCCCGCCGGCTGCTGCCCACGTGTCTGTAGGCTGCGTCCGTCCTGTGCTGCTTCTCTCTGGGTGTCAGACAGACAGCAGAGGAGAGCCCACACATGGCAAAGGCAGGCCTGAGCCCAGCACTGAGGAGCATATGCTCAGAGCTTCAGTCTTTCAGCCCCCACACACACACAAACACACACACACACCCCGCGTCATGGCTGCCAATCCTGCCAAGCCGCAGACAGCCACGGGCCAGACTACTGACAGAGTTCCCAATCTATCACTCTGTTCCATTCTTCACACAGGTCATACAGCGGCAGCATCATCATCATAGCACAACCTTGAAACCGCTGAAACAAATACCTGCTAATATGCTACGTCAAACGAGAACAAACACCACATTCACAAAGCAACCACTGCACTTTACTTTGGCTGTTTTTGTTGTTTTGTTGACTGCGGTGGCTTTGGAGACATTTTTGAGCAGTCAGTTCAATTCAATTCAATAAGCTTTATTGGCAAAACATTTTACATGCTGCAAAAGCACAATTACAATCACAGGACAGTTACATTACGCCATAAGCTGATCAGCTGTTAATAACTGTCAGTTGTCTGTCAAGTTAACCCTGTTATTGTGAAAAGAGTCAGAAAGCGAACATTCTGCATTCATTTTAAATCTAATTAATGTGAAACTGGCAAACTAAAACAGTTAAAATGTTTGGGAAGGAGTGCTTTCTGGGTTCAAAATGTGTTTGTTTGAGATGCTCTTTGGATTGGGACACATCTGTACACAAAAAGTACAAAAACTCTCTTTGAAATTCCTTCATTGTCACAACATGGTCATTTTAGACTTTAAAACTAGAAAAACTCAGCATCATGCCTTCGTCAGGGAGCCAAAGACTTTATTCCATCGTTGCAATGCCTGTGTAACATAAACTGAGTAGTACCATACACTCTGCACCCCTAGCAATGAATATATTACCAATTTTTCACCGTGACACCAGTGTTTCTGTCTTCAGTGTTCCCTTTTTGTATCCCACCATCTGTCTCTGAAATCTCCCATCCCTTAGCTTGAGAAGGAGTGTTTTTTTTGGCCAATCTTTTCTATTTCTCAGCCGCTGGTATTATTTCAAGGTCAGTTATAGCTTTTGTGTTATCACACACAAATACGACAGCCTCACTGTGTGTGTGTGTGTGTGTGTGTGTGTGTGCGTATGCGTGTGTGTGTGTTGCAATAGGGCTCACATGATAGGCATACTTTGGGGTGGCCACGGTGACCTGCAGCTGACACCAATGATTGATCCTGGTGCTGGGATAAGTGCCTGCGCACCGGTGAGCACACCGGTCCACTGAAATGCAGCCAGGCGGAAAATTAGAAATCTCTTCATCCCTGGTCCATTTGAAATCCGATATCTCCCATCTTCCCCTTGCACAGGCACCTTTCCTTAGCCAATAAATCAGTAATTAAATGATGTGTTTGTGTGTATATGTGTGTGTGTACATGAGGGCAGGTGCGTATCCTTGGGGGATCAGCTTGGGCAATTGGGGTGATGGGAGTATTAAGTCTCCAACAAAACTGCCCATCCCCTCCAAACACACATGTTCACCACCTCCTATTGTCTGCATAAAAACAGAAACACACACTTACTTACACACACTGTATTGTCCCAGATACAAGCACACTTGTATACAAAGTGTGTTGGGTGTCAGATGGAGGTGTAACAGTGCCTCTGGTATCTAATAAATCAAAGTCAGTCCTCCTCTGAGTGCAGCACCTGACCTTTTGGAAGCCATCAGTGCAGTGGGACAGAAAATGTCCCTCATGTTCATGTTTCCCGTTGTTTCTTAACTTCTAACATCTCTCATCTCTCTTTGTGTTTATCCAGGAACGTCTGCCCAGGGCAGCCCTCTCCTGGCTTCCCTCCCCGTCCCAGGACGGCCTCTGCAACCTCAGCTCGACCTCAAACACCTCCTGCCCTTCAGACTCAATGGATCCTCTCCACTCAGCCTCTTCCCCAACTTTAACACAGTGAGTGTAACGGCTCTTTGGCGCCTCATATCATGGAAAATAGCAACTAGATAAACTGTGATATTAAGGTGGAAGAAATTAATCTATGACTTTAATCAACAACAATAAAGGTATTTTGCATTTCCCGATATAGCTTATAAATAATGCAGTGCCTAATTAGATCGGGTCACTGACTTCACCGCTGAAGATTTTGACTGTACACTGTTTAATAAGACACTTCTTTGAGCTTGAGAACAAAAATGTCTTCTGCCTGGTGCAAAGCAGCGTGCAGTGCATCTGTCATTGCTATTTTCTGACTGATGCAGTTGTTATTTTCTTACCTAAATATCAAATGTACTTGCGCCCATCTGTGCGATCATGAGTCTATTAGTTTTAATATGAAAAAGGGGAAGGGAGATGACACTCTGATTAGTTTCATTCATGTTGCGCCGCCCTTGCGCCATGCCCTTTGGACCATGTGCTATAATTCATCTAAATAGGGCCCTTTGTCTCATCTCATCTTCCACAATGCAAGGTGTTAGGCAAGATATGAGGCAAGGGGAATGAAAGTGAGGAATCTAGGCATCTGGCAAACCATCATTCAGTCAGTATTAAGAAGCTGGGTAGACACTGTACAATTTGAGCCCGTTTCTGAACCCATATTTGAGCTGCATGACTCATTAAAGAGTTGGACTGAATTTGGCTTCATCAGGCATTGTTTGTCGTGCAGCGTACAGGGGAGTGAGGACCAATCGACTGCTCCCTAACAGCAAGCAGACATTTGGATGAATTTCTAACACCACTTTCTAACTGGAAGCGAGCAAATAGCTGATTGCTTCAGTTTTTCCCAATGAAGATGTCCTAACCAGCTCCGTGCGTCAGCAAAGAGGCTCAGCAGCGTGTCGCTTGTTTTAGCTCTTGCCCTGAGTCTGTATTAGTAAAGTTTTGCACAGTTGCTTCACCTCCAACTTATTTGCTTTGGTCAAAATTGATGGCGACATCCTTGACATTTCTGTTTCCCCTCATCAAAGCAGTCAACAGGGAGGATGAGAGACTAATTAAAAAATGGAAACTCTTTATATGAGCCACAGCATAGGAAAATGTGGAGCTCTTGGGAATTCCAAGTAAATAAGCTGTCTTCCGACTATATAGAAACAAGACTGACTTAAGGAAATTATTTTAGTTATGAATAAATAACTTAGACACTTAACTTACTCATCTGCAGAGGGAGAAATCCCAAGCAGCGCTACTGTGATATTGTTCATTGTATATCTGGACAATTATTCGCCCTCCATTCGCCCAAGTTCACTCACCTCGCTTCCAGTTAGGAAAGTGGTGTAATGTCAGAAATTTTGGTCAGCTGTTGTGAGGCTTTTGCACAGATGAAGCAAAGCCACGAGCTGATTCCCCGAAGTCTGTGTCTTTTTTCTACATTTACCATCAACGGTGACTGGGCGTCTGCATGAAAAGGGCAGAATTTTCCCTTTAATTTTAGAGTTCAGGGTTGTCCACACACTTCATAAATTTGCTGTCAGGCCTATAAAACAGTGCCCTTAACGCTAGCCAACCTTTTATTCACCGTCTCACTATCTGTTCTGCCAGACTTTAGCCTCCAGTCCTAAACTGTCTATATGCAGAAGCTTCACCTAAGGTTTGGAGTGCTAATCTTTATTCAAGCAGAGTTTCACCTCTCAGAGTGGCTAGTTGTCACCTCAATATCAGCATCTCTGCAGATGAGACCCTTATTAATTTGTTTCGAACGTCAGCAACAAACTGCTCGGTCTTCAAGTCCCTCGGCTCTGATGCTTACCTCGCCTCTGTGCCTGGAATTAAAAGCTTGTATCTTTGATCCTTTACTTACCAGCGTTATACCCATTGTCGTTCTGTGTGTGTATGTCGGCACTTTTGATTTCTTTGATCCTAGTTTTACACTGTGTGTGTGTGTGTGAGTGTGTGCGCGCGTGCGCATGAGGGCGTGTGTTCGCTCCCTCATCGCACACTGTGAAACCATCTCCAGTTCTGTGGTCTGTAAATGAAACATAAGCCACAGCTTTCGCTCCAGCGTGCACTTTACACCTTTTCAAACCAAGCGAAAAAAGGTAGGATGAGAGAGAGGGAGCAGTCGGGCCGCGCAGACATCTGGATGACTGGTTCTTACATGTGTGAGGGGGTGGATGAGACATAAACGTGTGCTGTATGATGTGTGTATATGTAGGGGGTCTCTCCGGCCTGCTATGTGAAAAGTGCAGTTTATTCATTTGTTCTGCTGCCCACTGATTTTGGTGGTGGGGTCGTCTCTGCTACCCTATGGAGGATTGAGCATGCCCGGCAGCAAAGGCAGCATGGACACACTCATTCCTCTAACAGCCTCATGTATTTATATTAGCAGTGGAGGCAGGAGGGCAGGTCTCTGGTCAGTGTTTTGTCTGTGTTATGCTTATTTTTTCATTCGTAAAATTGCAGTTTCTACTCACAAACCATTGTCTGTGCCTAACAGCTTTGTCTAATAAAAATAATGTCTGAAACCCCCAGCATTTGTATTTCACAATTGAAAGCACTGTTTTATTTTGGGGCATTATGCTTCCTTATTAAAAAAAAAGAAGTTAGTATAGTTACACATAGGACTGGGCAATATAGCAGTGGTCTATTTGTGATGAACACCGGGAGAAAAATGGTTGAATTTAATCACTTTATTTATAAAGGCACACGGGTAAAAGACTGAACTGCTGTTCTGTAAGTCAAACATCACTTTTATTAAACCAACCAGACTCCATAAGCGAAATCAGTAATTTTACCACACGGCACACAGGGGCTGTTGGTCTACCGCTGTCTCGATCTGTCATTTTTTTGTGGTTTTGTGTGACTTCAATATTCCAGAAAGATGGTTTGGATTCACCAAAGTCATACAATAATAAAAAAAACTAACTGAGCGGTAGACCAGCAACTCCTGTATTCTGCGAGGTAAATTTATTGATGTCACCTGTGGAGTTTGGTTAGTTTGGAGACGAGCAATATTTGGTTCATGCAACAGCAGTTTCCCATCCTAGTGCAACCAAACAACACACCTGTTAAATGATTGGCTATTTTTCCTCTTACCTGTAGTGCTATCATATTTACACAGTTGCAATAATATTCAATTAGCCATTCCTACTCGCAGTAGGATGCAGAAGCTACTGTACCACAGCTAGAATGCAGAAATTATGATAACTGCGGAAATAACATCAAATCAGTGTCGCTTCAGTCCCGGGAGGAGATGATTAGCCTCCATAACACACAGTCTGACAGTGCAGCTGTGGCATTAATCACAAAGTCCATTCAGCTGGGAGCCCCAGGTTCTCTTAGCCCTGATAAGGCACACGTCGTCCTGGACGTGTGTACGGGGGAAGATGAATGCACCTGTCTGCAAAACTAAATATCCCCCGGTTCCCCTGGTGTCCCTTCTAACATCCTCCTCCCCCCTCCTCCTCCTCCTCACCCTCTCCTTATTTCTCTGTGTGACTCTTTCTCTCTACCTACCCTGAAACCCCATCATGGACCCAGCCGCCCGACACAGGATAAGTTCTGTCTGCACCAGGATGGCGGGGGAGGACGGTGGGCTTGGACAAAAGACACATTTATAGCAGTCGGTTCAGGATGGCTGCGGACAGACAATGGGCACATTCTTCAGCTCCTAAAACAAATAGCTGTGTGCAGCCTGCCCTGCTAAGGTGGACAGAGGGCGGCAGGAGGGGGAGCTCGGTTTCTGTGGTCAGGCTTCGGTCGGTGAAGGAAAAAGTCAGTTGCTCCCAGAGGTAGCTCTGAGTGGTGTAGAGGAGGCCAAAATAAAGCAACAAAGGCAAAGATAGCCCTGAGGGAGAGATATACCTCCGGCGTGGAGGTTTCAGTGTCAGGTGTGTTTATATTCCCTCTCACACCTGGCCTTGAGGAATCCCTCGTAAACAGACTCCGCTCGTGCAGAGGAGGCAGCTGCCTGGACACGACGCAGGTCTTTGTGTGGGACAGAGGGATCTGATGTTGGACAGGCTGCCGTATCAGAAAGAAAGCGAGGCAGCGTGCCATCATCGCTGCCATCGGTGCACCGACACGCCTTGATCTCCGGGCAGCAGCTGGTGTCAGCGGTGCCACCGGTGAGGTTCCAGTGAGCGGTTCCACTCAGTGTGAGGACAGCACTCTGCCCGGCCATCCCGAGTACCTTCTACCATGCAGGCACACTCAGACAATAAGGGTTCTTCCTGAAGGACTCAGGTTCTACCCAGAACCATTTGCCTGAAGATTGTTTAAATCCTTGTCTCTGTGGCTAGATGCTTTAGATGAAACCCTTGGAACAATAAAGAACCCCCTTTGTTGGTTCTAGCTAAAACCCTTGAGGTATAAAAGGGTCCTTGATAGAACGTTCTAGATAAAACCCTTTAAATATATATATAAAAAAAGTTCATGATAGAACCCCCTTCCTTGGTTCTATGTAATAAACACTTGGGATATAAAAAGGTTCTTGGTAAAACTTCCAGAGTGTGTTCTAGACAAATCCATTGAGGTATAAAAGGGTTCTTGGTAGAACCTACAGAGTGTGGTCTATATAAAATCCTTGGAATATAACAAAGTTCACGGGAGACCACCCTTGCATGGTTCTAGATAAAACCCTTGGGATATAAAAACGTTCTTGGTAGAACCCCCTAATTGTGTTCCACATGAACCCCTTTGAAAATAAAAGGTTCTTGGTAGAACCCACTGGGTGGATTGTTGTCTACACCCTTAGAAGGTGGAAAGGTTCTGGAGGGAACCCCTAGAGAGGGTTCTGGGTGGAACCGTTACACCAAAGAAGGATGCTCCTTTAAAACCTCTCATAGGGGGATCTGGGTGGAACCTTTCACAGATGGTTCTAGGTGTATCTCTTTATGACAGGTTCTAGGTCGAACTCCCTGAAAGAGTGGGACCTTTAAAAGAGTAAAAATGTTCTGCCAGGAACAGCCTAAGCCTAAGAACCCTTTATGGTTCTGGTTAGCACCTTTATTTCTCAGAGTGCAGAGGAGCGAACCGGTCCAGGCCGTGTGCCAGCCTGGGGACAGATCCAAGGTGATTGTTATATGTGATACTCTGCTGAAGGGTACTGCACTGAAATCAGCTGTCATCGTGGCACGCAGACCTTCTAATGAAGCCTCGGCTTTCGTTCTGCTGTTTATAGTACGCTGTTCTGGGACTCTCTGCAGTCTTTACACAGACAGTTCAAACTGAATTAGTCTGCCCAAAAACCTCTCCAGAAACACTCCCTGTGGGCTGCAGTGAGTCATAATATCACATTTCTGAGATTACAATGAACTCTTACTGCATTTATGGGAGCTGTATAGGATGAAAACGGTCATGTAGGAGCAAAGTTACTTATCCTACAGAACCTGTATGGACAGAAACACGAAGGCTAAAGGGGTAAAGATGTTATGTTTATAGATTTCACACAATGATAAAATAAAATCATCATGTTTTGGTGGTCAAAGGTCAAAGTTCAAGGTCACCGTTACCTAAAGTCCATCTCTCCTATCATCGTGAACCTGATATCTCAAGAATGCTTTGACAGAATTTCTTCAAATTTGGTACAGAAGTGTCGTGAATGCAATATCTCAGGAACGCCTGGTAGGAATTTCATTACATCTGGCACAAATGTCCGCTTGGAGCCAAGGATGAACTGGTTCGATTTTGGGGGTCAAAGTTCAGGGTCACTGTGACCAAAAATGGCCAAAATTCTTAACCTAATTTTGACAAAATATCACGCAGATTTCTAGCAGGGTAAAATGATGATGAGATGTTTTATATCTAAAAGGTCAGAGGTCAACTTCACTGTGACATCTTAATGTTCAGCGCTCTATGACTGGCTGGTGGAGGCACACAACCACGAGGCAGTAGATCTAATTCACCAAATAACAGTGATCAGTTCTCGTCAAAAAGGCCTCAAACTACAGTCAATAAATGCCCAGTAATGGCTTTGCTAGAAGTGCGTAACTGAAATAGAGAGGACTACTTACATTCTTCCTTCAACATCCATGATATTGTCTTCACTCTCAACAATCTTTACCAGCATCAGAGATTCCTATGAGAGAACACAAGCAGCCTAAGCTGAACAATCACAGTTCTCGCAGTCTCCTTTGCCACCTTAGTCTTGATGTGTTGTATTTTTGGGGAGACACACGTCAAATAGCAGCCATGGGCACAGCGTAGCCCCTTAACACAGAGGTATAAATCCAGCTTTGATTGATTGCAGTGATAGCCATGTCTCACCAGCGTTGTTAAAGATCATTGGCATCCAGAGACCTCTGAATCCTCCTTTAACTTACAGAAATTCCTGCGTCAGGTGGATATAAATCCTTGAAAACTTGTTTTCATTTTTATGTCAGGAAGGACGATTTTAGAGGGCATATTTTCAGTATTTTATCCCGCATGTGTACCATGTCCCACCTCGTTCAATATAGCCCAGAGCCCAGCTCGGCCTGGCTCGGCTCAGCCCCATTTTTGAGGTCTGGATGATAAATTAAAAAGAGGTTTTGTTGGCGGTGAAAGGGTGGGCCAGTTCCATTAATATATTCTTAAAATGTCAGACGTGATGATTACTTTAGCTTGCAGTGCATTAGGAGTGAATCTGACACACATCTTAATTATGATCTAAACACAGTGACATACAGCAGAAAGGAGTCTACAGCAGCAGAGTGTCTCCTGTCTGTGCTGTGTAGGCAATTAAGAGCAAACAGCCACAGAGAGACACATGAAAATCTAAATATTTTTCCTCCCAACTTTATTGCATAACACAAACCTACTCTGGCACAGACCTTTTGCCCATGAGCTCGCCAAAACGTGCACTGCTACATCCTGCAAAACCAGACTCATCTGGGTGAAATGCTGTTTTTCCCAAAGAGGGACTGACAGACACAGTATACATCAACTGAACAGTAGCGAACAGACTACTGCCATATAAGTAAAACTAAATCATGTTGCCAGATATAAAAATTCAAGTAATCATGCCACACTTTTGCCTCAGAAATAAAAGGTGAAAAAAGAATTGTCTGTGATAATTTTCAAGAAAAATGTTAACACACAAGTGAGAATTTGTGTAATGCAGTCAACAGTCTCAGCGTACCGACAGGAATGAAAACAAGTGAAGAAGATGTTAATCAGACATATTGTGTTCACATCTCCACTGTTCTGTAAAGAGGTTTAATTAGACAAATAAATGGAAACACCTGTGTGGGTTGGACCACTGGCGTTACATTTGATAGCTGCGTGCAAAGAATTAACACAATTTAATGTTTTCAAAGCAGATTGAAAATTAAAAATTTCTTCTTGTTGTAATGAAAGTAGAACACATGATATTCCAAATGGCTCATGAGCAGGTTTGTTTGCATAATAGTTGTGCCTTGAATTTTGTAGCGGCATAAAAACAAAACATTTTGAAAAAGAAAATATGCCTAGGATAGGATAGGATAAGCTTGTGCCATTGTGTATAAACTGGTGACTTCTCATGCAGCTACAAAGATATGTAAGTTTGGCAAAATTAATAAAGTCGGCCTCCAACGAGGTGGTCTTTTGTTGTCTGTCTTCTAACTACCCTCATCTACTGCTTCACAGAAGGTATGTCAGTCTGACTCTTTAGGCACTGCAGCCTTTTCTCTTTAATTAAAAATAAAATAAAATACAGCCACTGGTCAAGTTTCTCCTTACATGTTGGCCAAACAGCTAATGTTGTCAAAAAGCTATGACAAAACCAAACTGAGTATCACACACTGTCCTTGCAGGAAGAAGTTGAAATATTCCCCTCACATCACAGGGTCATGGCAACCTCATGCTAATTTACCGAGTTAAGTTTCCATTTGTTGTTAACACTCCCTGCTTGTCCTTGATTTCTTGTTCTTATTTTTCTTTTGTTTTTTCTTCCTTGTGACTCATTATGATTAACATGTGAGGAGCATTTTTCTCTCCATGTCCCCTGGTTGCGTTCAGATTTGAGTTGCACCACAAACCTCAAAAAAGATTCAGAGAACCCAGAGAAATCACTACACATAAGGGGCGGGGCTGAAAACCAATGTTGAATGTCTGTGACCTTTGACCCCTCAGATGGTACTGCATGAAAATCTGCATAATTGCATAAAGGATGCTGCTTAGGCCCGTGAGCCCTTTGGTTTGTTTCTGCATCTACAAATGCAACTCATGCAAAGAGAAAGCTGTATATCAACAATATCCAGGAACGCTGCAGACGTCTCTCTGGGCTAAAGAGGAGAAGGACCATCCAGATTGTTGCCAGCACTCATTTCAAAAGCCAGTGTCTGTGATGGTATGGAGGCATGTTAGTGCTCATGGCATCATGGGTAACTGTCACATCTGTGAAGGTCCCATTAATGCTCAAAGACACATACGGCTTTTGGAGCAACGTATACTTCCATCCAACCCATGTCTTTTTCAGAGATGTCCCCGCTTATTTCAGCGAGACAATGCCAAGACACACTCTGCACCTGTTACAACAGTGTGGCTTTGTTGTAAAATAGTTAAGGCACTAGACTGTCCTGCCTGCAGTCCAGACTTTTCTCCCACAGAAAATGTGTGGTGCATTACGAAGCACAAAATACAATAGCAGGGACCCTGGACTGTTGAGCACCTGAAGCATATCAAGCAAGAATGAGAAAGAATTTCTCTTTCAGAACTTCAACAATTACTGTCCTCAGTTCCCAAACACTGGCTGAGTGTTGTTAAAAGAAACGTTGATATATCACAGTGGTAAACATGCTCCACTTATTCGGAACTTGTTGCAGGCAAAGAATCTGCCTCAATTTTAACAGTTTCAACGTGGAATCAGGTGTCTCTTTTCAACAGATTCCTCAGCGTTGGTGCCAAATGTTGAATGTTGAAAGATGCCCTTACTCTTTAATTCTCAGGAACTGTCATAAAATAATATGACATTCATCACTAATAACTGAAATTATCTCCCCATTATATTCTACTGTAGCTGCAGAAAATCTGGATGTGATCTTCAACTGTCCACTGATGCATTAGAGGATTCTTTATAACAGTATAGGCACACTGAAGAATGTTCTGCTGTGTAGAAATTTCTCATTTGGGGAAATAAAATCTTGCAGGAGTAATGTTGTTTGCACTGGTGTTTTCTTTCTGTCTCTCAGATGGACCCTGTCCAGAAGGCAGTGATCAACCACACATTTGGTGTCCCCCAGCCCCTCAAGAAGAAACAGATTATCTCCTGCAACATTTGCCACCTGCGCTTTAACTCAACGGTAAGAGATTTTTTTAGTGGCTTTATGCCTCTGTGTTTATGAAAAAGATAGAGAGGTTTTGGGACTATAAAAGAGAGAGAAAGAGTCGGCACGCCAGACTGTGTAATTTACAACATAAAAGCAATCCATACCAAAATGTGAGTCTAGCCTCAGAGAACAACATCTCTTTGTTTTGTGCTTCTGCTATCTTCTTGAATGTTGTTTTTGAAAATGTGTCTGTTCCTCAATTACCTCAGCTCCTGTCATCCCCACTGACTCACTGTGTATGTGCATACTGTATGTGTGTGTGTGTGTGTGTGTGTGTGTGTGTGTAAAAGCAAATGTTTGCATCTTTGCGTGCATATGCAATAAGAAAAAAAATGGAAACGGTGGATCCTTTTCTGCAAATGTAAACCTAAAGTTAGTCATTTCTTTTTTTCTTCTTCTGGGTTTGTGTATATAAAACTTTGTGCAGTTTTCCTTACAATGAAATCTGTATGTGTGTCTGTGTCTGTTGTTGTGGTGTGAGGGATTAGACAGCAGGGAGAGCTGCTGTTTATCAGCAAAGCGCAGAAACAATCAGCAGCCCCAGCAGGAAGCAGCATTCTCGGCTCCTCGTTCCATTTTTCCCGTCCCTGCCACCTCCAGCACATGCACACATACACAAATATACACACACATACTGTACATGTACACACACGCGTACACACACACACACACACACACACACACACACACACACACAACATCCCATGACATTTCATGCATATTCACATAAACAAATAGATAATAGTCCAGAAAGCCTTAAGACATCTCATGTCTGGGCACAGTAAAACACACACACAGACACACACTTTTTTTTTTTGGGACCCCATCTTCAAAGAAAGGCTGAGGCACAGGAGACAGGGAGCTGAGGGGGGAGAGGAGACTCAGACGTGCTCTTCACACACGAGAGAAAATCCCATTCCCTGAATCTGCACACCGACTTAAAGAGGAGTGTCAGGTCTGACTGTAGCTTTATCTGTCTCTCTGAGAATGTGAATACTTCCCTAACACTCTCATGCAGCCTCCTCAGAGTTTGCTCAGATATTACACCAAGTTATCCCTGTGCACAAGGCTCAAAGGAGGAATAAGAAAATTTTCTGTGCTGCTCAGTATAGCACAAATTGTTCTTCAAGAGCAGTTTAACAGCAGAAAATCTTGTTTTTGCTGACCTCCAGTGGTTTAACTTGTCGACCAGCTGCAGTGATGTAGAACTGTGCTCAAGTGTGTGTCAGTGAACTGTGGGTACAGGTGCAAAAGAGCACAGTAGACCCTTCCTAAGCCCCGCCCCTTTTTGTTCTGTGGTCCAAAAAAAGCTGAGCAAGCTTGGTACCCAGCAGCACCTCAGTCTAATGTCGCTTTTCTTGTACTTGCACATGCTAGACATGATTATGTTGCAAAGAAAAACAAATTTTTAAGGTGGTTAAATGATGTTGCTGCAGGATCTGTAAAATCAACATACATACAGTCAAATCTTTAGGTAATGTTAGCAAAAATTTAGCTAAATTTAGCTAAAAGATGTAGCTAACTAGAGTAGCTAACAATTGATGTATATTAGCTGGCTAGTTAGCTAGTGTTTTCCTAAAATTACCTATCAGATGTAACTAGCTATTGTAGCTAACAAATGATGTAGATTAGCTGGCTAGTTAGCTGAAGTTTTGCTACAGAGCAAGATATTAAGGGCTAAAAACTCTAGGGAGGATCAGAGTGTGGCCTCAGGAACAGTAGGCTTTTGTTTTTGGGAGATCAGGCTTTTGGACCCATGGGATTTCTGTTCAGTGTGAAATTTTTAGGGCTATTGGGGGTTGGGAATGTAATGCGCCATCGGAACAATGGACAGGGCCCTTTGGGACCGAGTCTACGATAAACAATGTTGCATTAAGGCTTTTACACACCAACGGCAATAATTAAACAGCATGAAATCATGAATATTTTGGAGGCGTGTCTGGTGTGAAAAGGCCTCTACTCTGGTAGTTTGGACGTTTATAATCTTGGTTTTGAAATATTTTAAGTTTTAAGTCGCATGTGTGAGGAAGGAGAGTATGTTTGTATCAGTATGTTTCTTGCTCTTTTTATGTCTTTCATTTCGTTCATCATATTTAGAATTTTATTTTGTCAGGATAGAAAATAATTAGGCTACAAAACTATCACAGAAGCAACTGTGACTGTTGAATTTGGTAACAGATTTTGCAAAGACACGTCTGCAATCAGAACAGGCAGCTCAACGGTTGTTAAATTAAGCAAACCAACTGGCACATCCACTTTATTTTTATGTCTTTGTTATTTTTTTGTTACATGCAGTTCATTATTGGGAGAAAGGATTCAGTGCTGTTTCACGGTCACAGGGGGACATGTTCCACACCTACTAAACATGTATGTCAGTACCAGATGTAGTCTGTTGTTTACCTTTAGCCGTAGGTTTAATCACTGGACATCAAGGATCCTTTAGAGGAGTTCTGTATCCTGCCGGCCGTGGTGGTGATGTGAAGACCAAAGCTCATTTCACACCGTGTCCCTCCTCAGCCTCCACTGAGACTCAGTTGGACGGAGAGGCTGCTGGTGGAGACGCCAGCTGAATTCATCACATCGCGCTAATCTCCGAAGCTTTTTCACGGCAGATCAGCCAAACGATGTGCTGAAGTATCCGAGTTGTTTTTACAGATGCTTTGACAGCCACATTATTTATAGGCCGCCATGACATCACACCATTAGGCTCGCTAATGTGAAATACATATTTAACTTCGTCCCTAGATTACATAGAGCGAACACATGAGGCCGAGATGAGATGCATCTGTGCACGAACGTAGCTCGAGCAATAATCTTGTTTATTGCTCACAGGATTTAATGTATCATTGATGCTCAGGTAATCAGAGAAATCCACATTTTGCCCCTAATGAAAAAGTCTTTTAGTGTTTTCAGCTCTCTGCATGCATTTATTCCTCACTTAGGACTCTTCAAACTGAAGTCCAGTCTCTTGACTCGACTTGTTTGGTGTCTGAGGATTTGCATGATTTATTTCTTGAGTAAGTAAAACTGGATGAGAGCGTAGCAGTCTCAGAGGAATGTCTTACCTTGCTCCACTTGTCAAAACACACACCGTTTGGTAAAAAGAAAAAAAAGCTAATTTATACTTAATCCTTAATCCTTAATCCGTCCATCTCTTAAATATTGAGGGTATGAAAATGTCCATATTACTCAGCATTCTCTATAATTAATGTTTTTGAGGATCAGTGTGAACGAATTAGTGGCATCTCGCAGTGAGCTTGCAGACTGCAAACACCTCGTCTCAACCTACAGTGGCTGTGAAACTTTCTCAAAGTGATGGCATTACTAAAACTGCTTTGTTGTACAATATATATATATATATAAACAATGTATGCTGTGTTGTGAACAAAGGTTAGCATCATCTCAGCAGCAGAGCTGAACAGGAACATAATATGAGGTACAGACAGATAATTTTGTTAAGTGATTAATATTAGAATTTCAGTAATAACTCATTTATCTGTAATTCATTGATCAGTGCCTCTTCTTTTATGTCATTTCAAATAAGAATTACATTTACAGTGTTTAATTTCTTATTTAACGGGGCATATTATGTATTGGTATATATTTAATTTTAATCTTTTCAACGATTTTATGCAGCATTCTTGAATTTAGGAAGCATGTGCAGCAAGTTTTTTTTTAAAGAAATAAGTTTGAGTAAGTTTTAACTTCCTTCACCTACAGTCAGCTGCTGGCACTGGTGTTATACTTTTCTATTATGGCTGATTGTTTGGATGAACTTGAGCAATAAAATTGTGTCAGAACACAATGGTTATTTAGGGAAAAGCCTGAAAAATACTGCAGTTTGGTTTGACTTTGTGTTGGAGCTGGAAGTTGGCACCGACTGTTTCCTTAAGTGATCATTGTTGTTGGCATCCACCATAACCATAGCGAGGCTAGGACTCATGAACCATCGTGTTTCTACAGTAAATCCTGGCCATGGAGCTGCATGGTGGGGCGACATGCCAGAGGCCCCGCATGTTTCCACAGTCACAGAAAAGGCTTCGGGCTGTAAGGCATACTTAAGTTACTTTTGCCAGCTGTGATGTGGCTAGATAAGTATATTATAATAATAATGTAGTTACTGAAAAGCTGTGTTTTTACTGAAGAGCAATAAAAACGTCCCTGTTTATGCAATGTGACCACAGCGTCCTTGTGCCTTCTTCACAGCACAGGTGTGTGAAACACTACTTGCTAAATGTTAAACTAGTGGAAATACTCCCACAGTGAAAAGGGCAGCTGCAGGTTACCAGTAGCTGTGTCTTATTTAAAGCGTTGTGTTTTTTGTTTATCTCTGGACACATGCTGGATGTGTGCAAATAGATGGGGATGGAGCGAAGAAAACAATACGAGAGTTTCCAGTCCTGCCTCTGATTTCGATTATTGAAATTGAAAACTAATATTGATTTTTCATTTAATATTAAAATTGACACCCAGGGGCAGATTTAGTCATTTTGGGGCTTAAGGTAAACACTGCCATGGGGCCGTCAGCATCTCTTGTTCTCCCCCTTTTTCAATCTTTGCTAAATAATAATAATAATAATAAAAATATTTTTTTATTAAATTAATGGTGGATTACAGTGGATGTCAGACATGCCATAGATAGAAATGGCTAATTCCAAGGTAACGAAAACACAAAAACACCATAAATATCACACATGGGTCCCTTAAGTTTTCCATATTTTGAATTACATTTGGAGTAAAACTCTTAAACTCTTAATTTAGCTGTTATTGTGCTGTATCTGCTGAACCGGTGGTTATGTGTGATTTTTTCTTTTCCTGTAATGTTCTAGCTCTGCTCCTTGGCTGTATAACTCTCTCCTATCCAGGCCAGGAGCTGAGGAGAGCTGATCCCCGGAGGTTGTTTTAGCTTTTAATGAGTGATCTCTGTATTGATTTCTCCGATATTCTTATGTATCCACGCTTGCTCTGACAACAGGGGCTTTGTTCTCGGATTGAACCGGGCCGTGAGAATGATGAGAATGTGAAGGTGAATCCACCCGGAAGGAAATCTGTGTGAGCGTGTTTATTGTTGCATCACAGTCAGTAAGAATGTGTTTGTTGGTCTGTGTGCTCGTGAGTGCTTAGATGTGTGTGACATTAGTATGGATTGCCACGTGTCCAGGACTTGCAGAAGCTGACTCTCACAGTGCACATTAATAGGGTAGTTGTGGAGATGGGATCCTCTCTCTTGTTGCATATTACACATGCAATTATACCTCTGGCCTCCCAATGTGCCATCGCCGTTATCAGGTGGAAACAGACTCTCTTCCTTGCAGCCTGTGTATGCCTGCGAGAGAGCGAATATTCAGCCGTGAATTTTAACATTTATTGCACGTGGGCTCCAGTCTCTCCAGCAGATAATGCATCGAGTCAAACTCTCCTTTCTGCTATTCCCTCCCAACCTGGTTTTCTCTCATTTCTCTCCTGCAGAACCAAGCAGAGGCACACTACAAGGGCCACAAACACGCCCGCAAGCTCAAAGCCATGGAGGCCCAGAAGAACAGGCAGCGGCGAGCCGGGGAGGCCTCGTCCGCAGGACGGGACAGAGATAGAGACAGAGACAGAGACCGGGAACGAGATCGGGACCGGAGCAAGACGTCCACATCGGAGGCAGCTCTTCCAGTGCTCATGGATACAAGCTTAGTGGAGGGAACAAGTACGTGAAAGTGACAGTTTGTTTATCTGTTTATTAAAAGGATCCACATTAGCTGATGCCATGGCGATCAGCTACTCGTCCACATTACATGAATAAACACTGATGGTATTAATTTACTTAAAAAAATACATCAATATAGTCAATACATTAAAGGGACAGTTCACCCTAAAATCAAAAATACATATTTGTCTTCTTATAGTGCTTTTTATCCATCTGGATTGTTTTAATGTGAGTTTTGGAGATATCAGCTGTTGAGATATCTACCTTCTCGTGAATATAATGGACCTAGTTGGCACCTGACTTGTGGTGCTCAAAGCAGCTAAATATATATTCGAACAACTCAACAGCAACATCCCTTTCCAGAAAGTATGACCTGATTACCAAAAATAATTCACAGGCCTTGTTGCAGACCAGCAGCTACCACTGAGAACACTGAGACCATGTCCTCTGTATTTATCCTAGGTCTTTTTACATTTTTTTATTAGATGTATTTATATACACATGGGAATATATATATATATATACGTGTGTGTGTAGGTGTGTGTGTGTGTGCATTTCTTAAAATGTAAAAAAATATGGTGAGAAATTGCTGAAACTACTTAGCTGCATCATCATCCAGCGACTTTGCATGAACTTCTTTACACAAAGTGACATACATATAACAAGCTGCGCACATACAGAACTACAGTACAAGTTCAAATATATTAATTAATTTTTTTTTTTTTCTGTTGCATTTTTATGTTGTGGTTGGGTTCAGGTGTCCTGACCATTACAGTCATATATCTTTATTAAGAAAAAGCTTCTCCCTTTGTGTAGCCCTGTGAGTAACTTAACTTAAATGATCACTTATTGGTTGGATGAACTTGAGTAATGAGTGTTGAACCACCTGAAAAATACTGCAGCTGTGCTCCTCTGCTTAATTTGTTTTACAGTGAAAGTTATTTCAATACAATAAGAAACTGAAGTGAAAAAAGTGATTTTGGCCATATTTATGACTTATGTTGGGTTCCTGGCATTATCTCCAAGCAATTATTGTTACTCTCCAAATGCATTATACTGTTCAAAATTTTGGGGGGCTACGAGCCTCTCCAGCAGGGCTATGACTCATGACCTCACTATTTCATGTAGAAATTATTTTATTATGAAGTAGTTCTGGTCCTACGTCATTTCACTCAAGCTATGTAGTATTTTTTTTTTTTTGATTTTGCCTACTGTGTCCACACCTTTCTGTGCTTTTGTGTTTGTGCATATTTTGTTTGATGGCAGATTTAGTACACTGTGGCTACAAATTTATCCTTCATATGTTTACTTAAAGGGACAGTTCATCCCAAAATCAAAAACATATTTTTCCCCTGGTCTGTAGAGCTTTTTATACACCTAGATAGTTTTGGTGTGACTTGCTGAGAAGTATTGGCCGTAGACGCGTCTGCCTTCTCTCCAATATAACAGAGGTAAATGGCACTTGACTTGTGGTGATCAAAGCGCCAAAAAATACATTCGAAAAACAACACAACAGCCATCTAGTTCCTTTATACTGGAGAGAAACCAGACATCTGTACAGCTTCTATTTCCAAAACTCAGCAGCCCACACCATGATGGATAAATAGCGCTACAAGTACGAAGAAAACTATGTATTTTGGATGTTCGGGGTGAACTATCCCTTTAACAGACAAAAAGATAGGAAGAAAGCATGTTTTGATGATCACTCTATCACGCTTTGGTTCCTCTAATTCCTCCTTCTGCTGCATTTCATCTGTCTAAACCCCCTTTACCAATCCTCCTTTCACACCATTGACAGCTTCCATCTTCCTCCTCCTCCAATATCTTGGCCTCTGTTATCTCTTCCCCTCTGCTCCGCTGTGTTACACTTTGAGATTACATCTTCTGTACACCTTATCCTTCACCCTTTCGCTCTTCTATCCCCTCTGTGTTCCTCTGCATCGGAACCTCAGCAAATTCAACCCACTCTATCCCCATCAAAACCCGTCCAACCTGGCCCTCCGTCCCCGTGCCCGGTGATGGATGGAGGAGCTCCAGAGCTGTGGGATTGTGGGATGTCTGGGAGCAAGAGATGCTGTGTAAATAAAAGGGCCGGCAGAGATCGATCGCAGCCTCACTGGGGTCGTTTTTACCCCCTTTGCCTCTTAATTTCCACCTCTGGACTCCCCTTCACTCCCTCCTATCTATCTCAGTTAGATACACTCTGAGAAATAAAAATGATAACTAGAACCCTACAGGGTTCTTCGACTTGTAGGACTAGGAAAAAGTTTTTCAGTACCCGGTAGAATCTTTTATAACATTTAGAGAGTTAACTAACATAAAGGGTTATACCTAGAATCATCTGTGAAAGGATTCTACAGAGAAGCCTTGTATAGTGCAATGGTTCCACCCAGAACCCTCTCTGGCAGTTCTATCCAGAACCTTCTAATGGTGCCATCAAGAACCCACCCAAGGGGTTCTAGTGAGTACCTTTTCATAGTCCAAGGGTTTTATCCAGAACACAGTCAGGAGTTCTATAGAGGACCCTTTTGTAGTCCGAGGGTTTTATCTAGAACTCAACCAGGGGGTTCTACAGATAAACCTTTTATACTTCAAGGGCTTCATCTAGAACCTTCCCAATGAATTCTACTGAAAGCTGTTCTGTATTCCAGAGGTTTTGTGTAGAACACACTCAGAGGGTTCTAACAACAACCCTTTAATTTTATGGTACAAAGAACAACAACGACATGAACAAAAGAGTTCCTCAAGGATTTAAACAATCTCTTTTTTCTAAAAAAAAAAAAAAAAAGGATTCTTTGGATTAAAGAGTTCTTAATGGAACTTACAGAAAACCCGTGACAAGCCCAAGAAAGGGTTCTTCAGAAGAACTTTTTGGAACCCTTATATCTAAGAGTGTAGGGAGGGTATTGTTGCACAATTGGTGAATTTGTGCAGCGTGAAAAGAACAACACACACAGAGCTGCTGGCAGAGTTGAGAGGAAGCAAAATAGTGGTGAGAGTTTTCATTTTAAAGGGCTTTCATATAGAAAGAAAGGAAGAAATCTTTTTAAAATGTTTTCACCTTGGTGGTGTAAATATAGACATTTTAACTTCTGATAAAGAAAGAGGAGTGCATTGGTTTCCTTTCAGCAGAATATAAATGTTGACGTTTCCACACGACACAACTGCAAGCATGAGAGCATGAATTGCTCCGATGGCTCTTTGACTGCAGAGTGAGCCCATTACCTTCTCATGTTGCACTCGTCTGGGTCCACACTTTTCATTTATCCATCCAACGTGATGGAAGCGGAGGAGCGGTAGAGCAGTTTTCCCCCCCTCTCTCTTCTACTTTCCTACTTCATCCTCCCCTCCACTTCCCTCGCCCCGGAGAAGATCACTATCTGAGCAGAATTTCAAAATGTGCCTGGATGCAAGATGGAATATTAGAGAAGAGATATGAATGCACTGAGAGAAAGAAGAGGGAGACAGTTTGTACTTTACCCCCGCCCCTTCCTATACGCATACAGACATGCACACTTTTCTTGCCTTGAGCACTAAGAGTCTCCTTCAGAAAGGAGAAAGTGGACAAAAGACTGGGAGCCTGATAACGCTCTCATCAAATCTCATTTTAATATTCCGCCGTTGCAAAAGAGAGCTCTGAAAGAGGGAAGCAGCAGTGGAGACGAAACGAGATGATGAGTGGAAAATGAAAGATAAGATGAAATGAATGACGGAGACGGGGGGGGGGGCGGATAAGAGAGGAAAGGGTGGAGGAGGGGGTCATTGGAGAGAGAAAGTAGATAAGTCATAGCTAGTTTTTATGCTGTGAATAATTTTACAGTTCCAAGGCAATTTTGTGAGGAGGAACACTCTTTAATAAGCCCAATTGTGTGATTGGCCTAATGTGAAATTGAAATGCAGCAGTGCGAGCCAGTGGTGGTATGCACCACAATGCCAACCTGTAATGGAATAGCGCTCCAAATTAACACTCTATGAAATGAGTTATGTCTGCCATGAAGCTGGTGGGAGCTGTCTGAGGGTAATGCCCACATTGTCTGCCATCAGGAACCAATAACACACCTGTCGGCTGGTGCTCTGAGCAGCCAGTCTGGCCCCGAGTAAACAGACTCTAGACCCACAAGGTCAGCCTCTTCAGCTCCATTAGAATAATGCACAGTTAGACGCAGGCAGTTACTGCCATGTGTATACACCAGCTTTTTACTGTGACGTGTTGGATGGACTTGAAAGTCCACTTTCTCTAAGGTACACAGGAGCAAATGATGAGTCATAAATTGCTTTCCAAGTGTATTTGGGTAAGTGCCACAGTGGAGTGAACCAGTCTGAAGTCTGAAATCTTATCTTTGCTCAGTTTAGGATGACATTTAGGATTTTTGGCATTACAGAAACATGTTTCCGAACGTTATTTTGGAAATAATCTGATCTCATCTTAGGGTAGAAATTCAGCCATTACTGAACTGTCCTAACTGAACAGTTTCCTGAGTTAGGAATCTTAATTTAGGATGGCATAGACCTTGTCCTAAATTCATAATAACTATCCAAAAATGGCATCAGTACTGTTGTTAGGGCTGTATGATAATGACAGTGAAGATGGGGAACATCATGAGCAGCGAAATATTATGATTGAAGCCATATAATGACAGTTTAAATTTCCCAGACAACGTATTAATGAATATATATCAGTAAGACAATTCATTTTGAATTTGATCAACATGCTGCGTCTGCAAGAAAACTTCTTCCCAAAAGGTGGGATTTCCTTTCCTCCACGCAACACTATTAATTCCTCCCCCCCACAAGTTGACATTTCTAGTTAGGATTTCCTAAGTTATGGTGCATTCCAATTGGAATGGAAAGCTGGAATTTCCAAAATCCCAGTTGGAACGCCTCCTGAAGTAGGATTTCCAACTCGCTAAGTCAGAGAAATCTCATCAACCCCGACCTCAAAATTCCAAATGTGTGACCCGCACATCAACAGTGAAAGCAGTTCATTAGCATTTGTGCCTCATTAAATCAGTCACACACACAGCGCTGTCTGTGGACGTGTTGCCACGGTGTTTGCATGCGCAAAATATTATGGAATGTGTTATCGAACTATTACTATTTTCAGGATTTTTGTCTTTATTGTAGAGTGAGAGCTGCATATAGTTCATTAATTACAAATTAATTACTAATCTTTAATAAGAATAAAACAAAATCATGGTTAATTGTTAATAAGTGCATAATAAAGGATTAATTAACCTAAGTTTTGTTTAGTTAGTTAAAGTCAGTAAATGTGTTTGTAATGTTGTTGTAAGCAATTATTATTAGTATTAAGCAGTCTGTAAATTGTTTACAATTTTCTCATAAGTGCTTATAAATTTCTTACAGTCTAACAATAAACATGTTTATTATGCTATATGCTAACATGTATTAATGTTCATAAGCGTCTTATGTTTAAGTGAAAATGCCTATATGTGTCATTTTGCAGGGAAATGACAAACAATGCATTTTGTTGTCATTTGGAGGCCAAACACAAATGCAAGACCTTAAACTGCTCAAGTACCAACACAGTTTCCAGTGGGGATGTCCTATGTGTTTCAGACTAGCAATAACTGTCCCACATGCTGCACACAAACTTTTTTCCCTCTTACAAAAATCCTAGTTGCAGTAAAACCTTCCAACATCTGTTACTTTCTGCAGCTATTCTGTCATTCGGTGTAGCAGAACAATTCGTAGGCACAGGAGGAAGACGGGGAAGAGCAAAGACGATGTTTCCAATCTTACAAAAGGGACTAATCGATGCTTATAAACCATGTCCCAGACCAACAAAGGAGGGAGTTAGCACACAGTGACTGAGCATGTGAGAGAGCAGCAGGCCGAGTGCCCACAGACAGAGGGTCTGCATCAGTCGTGACGAGCATCAATCATCCTCGGCTTTGATTGACTCCCACTGTTGAAACTGTCTTTGCAGGGAGTCTGTCTGTCACCACAGTAATGATTATTTAAAGCAAGGGGGTTTTCTCCAGGGAAGTTGTTTATGTTCTGAAGCCGCCTTGAAACAGAGCTCGCCTGCTAAACCGAGCGCTCGGTGTCTGTATGTGTGTGGAAGCGTGTGCATAATGAGTCCAATAATCATATTCATTTGCTGTTTGGCTGTGGTTAAAGTTCTCAGCGGATCAATCTGCTGAATTGAGATCTCTTCAGATGTGTTTACACTCTAAAAGCCTGTCAGATTTAATTGGACTGTTAAAGCGTGGATTAAATTCTTTTCATGTTAAAGAAAACTGACGATTGCCAGCATAACATTGATCCAAATATCCATAATGTGCCGCTGTTTATTCTGCTCCACAGAGGCCCTGCTGGCACTGCCAATATTCTGGCCTTTGTTCTGACAGTTTGCCAATGTTGGTGGCAGTTTCTCTTGTCATGTAGATGGTCACAGAGCAAGAAAAGAAAGGCATTTTTAGGAAAGAGGCTGGGAAAGTGAAGGTGTTTATCAAAATGTTTTGACCCCAATCTGCAGCACAAGCAGCTCTTTCTTACAGCTTCCAATCAGGGCTGCAGTTTTCAAATATCTTATTTTTTTAAATACTCAATGAATCTTTTCAGTCTGTGAGATGCCTGAACTGTTGCCCATTACAAATTCTCAGAGGTGCAATCTTGAATATAAAAACAACAATCAGGACTCCATGTAGCAACGCACGCTTCTGCTGCCTCAGCCAGCGCTCTGAGTACACATTTATTTTTTTTAATGATTGAGGGTGATTTGGTTAGCCATGCTAATGTTTTAATATCATAAAAGGTGCCCCATATCAATGCACTTAGTTTTATTGTTGGATACTTTATATAATAACCTGCTTGTACCTTTGTAAGAATGCAGAACAGAATGAAAGAAATATTTTTGTTTGATGAAAATGAGGGGTTCTTTTTTGTGGCACAGTATGGGGTAGTTTTATTTTTATAGCTTGGAACATTTGTCAAACAAAACTGAATAATACACATAGATTATGAGATGAGTTTATTTGATGCATCTCCAGTATGAAGGCATACAGAATATACCTTTCATGTTTTCCTATAATTTGAATATTTGGTCCCACGTCTGTGTACTTTTAAGCCTGTTTGGGCATCTTTTGGTGCAAGATACTGCATTGATATCAGATTACGGATCCCCAGCTGAGTAGATTTTAGCACTATTTTGTTCTACACATTTCCAGTGTAGCATTGTGATGGTCAACTTGAGAATTTATCAACATTTAGGTCAAAGTCTTTTGAAAATCTGCAGAGAATTCCAGTTGCTGTTGCAGCTGTGCCCGCAGTATGAAGAGTTAAAGCCTATGTGTGTCTATGTAAATTAATAGTGACAGAAAATTTAAAAAGTCATCTCTGTTTGGAGTAACACTTATGTGTGAGGTCTCTTGAATATTTAATCTTGGGGTTAAGGTAAGGGTTAGGTTAATAAACTTTTTAGTCTAATGTTTTGCGAGCTTAGCCTGACAGTAGTACATGACACAGATGATATGTGAAAAAATCAGGTTCCTCTGGCTCCTATTGACATTTGCAAGATTACACCTTGCCTGAACTAAAAACTAATAATTTCAGCACTAACTTCATTGGAATTTTTTTTCTTGGCTGGCTGTTAAAGTTGGGGCTTTTTAAGAATTCAGTCACCTTAAACTCTGTAGATAGCTAAAATGAGTCTTTCATGAGGTCCTTCATGATCTTAGTCGTTGGATTTTCCAGGGCTTTGATTCCCAGCAGCCTCCATGTCTTCCTCTGTGAGGTTCCTGCTTAAATCCATTGATCAGTATCACTCCCCTCCAGAGACTTCTCAGGTGGCCCTGTCTTTCACATAAGCTCAGGATCATACCTACCCCCCCTGCCCCCCCACAGAGGAGCTCAAATCCCTCCGGGGTCACTCTCATTACAGCGGGGGGACTGTCTAATCTTGCTCCCACATATAGGTTCTTTTTCTGTGGCGGGAATGGAAGAGGAAGGCCCTTATCTCCAATGATGAATTTACTCGGAGACGTAAAAGGGAAAATCAATGGAGCACAGTTGCATTGAGGAGGGTTGTGAGTGTGTGTGCGAGGAGAAAGCACACTAAATGAAATGGAGATATTCAGCGAGTGTAGCGCGCACTGCTCTGGGGTGAAGTGTGTGACTCCCCTGGGAGGGCAGTGGGGTGAAGGGGAGATGTGTAATGGAACTCCAGTGACTTATCGGCTCGGCTTGCCAGTCGATGGGTTTGTTTATATTGACTCAGACTCCGGGTCCACTTGATATTTGAATAGTGAGGGGAGAGTGAAGAAGAGGGTAGGGAGGAAGGAGGGAGGGAGGGGGGAGGCTGATGCCATTTTCTTGCCCAAACCAATGCTAATCTAGTCTGTTCCACATGGTCAAAAACAAAGCTAGATACTATATCAGAAAATGCCACAAAGCCAGCACTTGAAAAGCACTTTTAATGTTGGCGCCAATATTGTATTAAAAGTGAAAGCAGTAATTTGGAGATTGATTCAGCCAACTTTATATTTGCACTCAAAAAGTTAAGTCAATTGAAAGACTGTTTTGCTGTTTAAGCATGCAAGGTGAATTTTCTCGCTATTTATTCAGGCTTGTTGTTTTTTTCAGGCATCAAGCTTTGTTGGGGTTATATTAACTGCAATGGAAAAAGCTTATTGGGTTAGTTATTTGAAAAAATGTAATCAACTACTTTTTTCATGTTGGAAAAAGTGCATCAATTTCTCCACAAAAGGCACGTAGTCATAAAATTTCCTACATTATTTTCATTTCCCAGCACAGCTCTGTCAAAGGAACCTTTAAAGGCAGACTATGTAGGATTTTCCTTTAAAAAAACAAAATGTCTAGACCAGGGGTCTTAAACATTTTTCAGGCTATGGGCCCCTTAGGGATGTCAACCTCATTTTCATTTGGTTGTAAATGAACGTTACAATGGCAGAAACCTATATATTTCAGATTGTTTCAGTTTGGGTAAGCTACAAGAGAGGCATCAAATTAAAAATGTATATTTGCCTAAAAATGACATAACAGCATTTTGCTAGCCTGCTGATATTGACGGTACTAGCTACAAACACTCGGCTAACGTGCCACTGCTGGAAAAAGTTATTTAATACTGAGACACTATCTAGCATATTCTGATATCTAGTGGACACCTTCAGTGCCCGATTAAGAAAATCAGGATGCATTCTGGGACATGTGGTTTACGGACACTGTACTTTATAGTCTTTGCTGATCTTTTCTCATATTTGCCCATAACTTCTGAGTTAGCGGCTGTTATACCACAGCTAATGTGCAGCACTTCAGCTCTGCTCTCTGCACTTCACCTTGTGGTTTCTAAGCTGGGGGGTATGTCAGTGTCCCAATGCTCGTGAAGTTATATGGGTAGCCTTTTGTCAGTGTTAACTAACACGCTGCCTTCTGCATGTATTTTCATATTTTTCATTATTGTTACTATTTTTAAGACATTTCTGGGCTTCCATTTTTGAGGGCTGCCATCACAGGGTTGTGTTTGATGTCAGTCAGACTGCACACATGCGAGTTAAGTACAGGTTTACCTGTCACCGTCTTTGCTGCCTACCCCACACCCAACAGGGAAAACTGCAAGCCACCACTGAATACAATGGAAATTACTGCAAAGAAAAGGAAATGCAGCCACGGCAAAGACTGGGAAACTATTGTGTGCTACTGAATCAACCATAAGAGATGTCATGAAGGAGCGGGATAGAAATGTTTATTCTTCTATATCAACATTTTAGACTAGCTCTCAGCACTGGTAAGGAGACACACATTGTCCCACATTTTGTTTGTTGGGATCTGTTCACTCTATTCATCATATGGCTCCAAATGAAAGATAATGCTGTTCTGTAACTGCTGAATTTGTAAGCCATGGGTTTCTTTTTACTGACAAAATATTTAATATAAGAATTAAGTGACTAGAAACAAATCTCACAAGTTATTAAGACACTCAATGGGAAAGAGAGAAATGTACACAAATGTATTCTTTTGTTATTTATTCTCCTGAATGCTGTAATCTTAGTCAGCACTCCTCTGGCAGCAACACATCTCTCCATTTTTTCAGGGCAAAAAACCCCCAGTGACTGCAGGTTTAAATGAACCACAGTTTGCTGATGTCTTCCTTTGTTTCTACCTTTTTTTATGCAGGTCCTCAGTCTGATCTAGAACCAGCCAACCTGGAGGCAAAACTCGAGGAGAGTCCCAGGAGCTCAGTGATGCTGACGCCAGTGTCTGAGGTTTCCTCTGTGGAGCTGGTCACGCTTTCCCCTCCTCAGATTTCACCTTCCTCACAGCTCTCAGAGACGGCCTCAGACACCAGCGCCCCCGAAGTCCCAGAGGCTGCAGAGCCCGCGGGCCCGACCACTGAGTCAGGCAGCCATGCAGACACATCCAGCACAAATGAGGAGCCACGCACAGATGAGGACAAGGACCCCAAGAAGAGCAAGGCTCATCTCCATTGTCCTGTCTGTAAAGTCACGGTCAACTCTGTCTCCCAACTGGAAGCACATAACAGTGGTATAAGGCCTATACATTTGAACAAATATAAGCCTGTAATATTATTTGATTTGAACCACAACAAACCTCTCAACTCTCTTCTCTTTCCAACAGGTACAAAGCACAAACTGATGCTGGAAGGTCACAGTGTTCTGCCTCGACGCAGGGGGAAAGTGGTGGCTGCTCGTGCGGGCTGCAAAAGCAAGCGGCTGGGCAGCAAAGGCAGCGTCGGGGTGCCCAGCAAGAACTTTCAGTGTGAAGTGTGTGAGATCTTTGTGAACTCTGAGACTCAGCTTAGCCAGGTAAGGGTCAAAGGAAACATGAGTATTTAGGTTTATATGTCTGCTTAGTTGACCAATTTATTTACATCTGACAATGTGCATTTTGTCGTAGGCCACTGTAAATGAAGAATATTTGAGATTTCACATTTTTGAGTCAAGAGTTTCTGCAACTACGGACATTTTTAAATTTTGGATTTATGTTAAAATTTGTCATATGATGCTGGATAAAAATATACAGAGTCTTGGCATAAAAATAATTACTAAATACTGTGATTTAATTAATTTTATGAAACATTTTTTAGTCTATAAATTTTCCATTGCATAGGGGAAACTTTGAAATTCCCTTTTTATATCATGATGCACAAAGCTTGATGAAAATACATTTCAATGTCTTAAAATATGTCAGAAATTAAAAAAGGTAAACTTATAAAATGAATGTTATTGTAATGTAAGGACATTTTGTATAAGAATGAGTGGTGAAAAACATAAAGATATTAATATATTATCTAGATTAAAATCATAACAACTATGTGCGATTTTGTTTTTTACTTGTTTATATGTATTAAAGTTGATACAGGTTGATTTTTTCAATTAAGGAGAGTTAAAAATGCCAATAGTTGCCGAAACACTCACAAATGGATGATACGGAGTAATTCTTCATGCGGTGGCTGGCTCCAAAAGCAAGTCAATCCCCATAGACACCCATATTAAAATGGCAAACTTTACAGGAGAAATACACGTTGTCAGCCCGGTACAAAAACGGTTTTGGTCTCTGTAAGTAATTACCCCATTCATGACAACTGAATTTTTATATAATTCACCTGCTAAAATTATATTAAGACTCAAATTTATGCATAATTAAGGGTGTGAATACTTTGAGTGACAGGTTGGTGCCGTCACAGGTCAGTTCATTGCTTCCCAACAAGTGAAAAGACAATGGGACAATTATACTTTGTCAGATTCTCTACATTCATACAACTTGTAATCTGAATCAGGAAGTACAGACGTCAGAGAAAAATGGCCGCCATGTGAATATGCTGAATGGCTCCTCAGAAACCCATGGGTGATGTCATTGAGACAACGTCCATGTTTTATAAAGCCTATGAAGTGTGAAGAAGTGGTGAACTTATGACCTAACTGAACTTTTAGCACCACAAAAGACATCAGAACTTTTTGGCTGCAAAGTATCAGAGTGGGAGGACAAAACGTCAGGAGCTATCACTCTGGGACCTCTCCAGCTTTCCTGTGCTGTGTGAAATGAAAGATGAGGAGGAAAGCGGGGGCTTGGCGAAGTCCTGCAGATTTGTCAAGGCATACTAAGTGAGAGTGTTGCTAACCTGATAGGATTTTGCTCAGAAAGGCCACAGAACTGCTGTTGACTCTGCAGGGAAAAGCGCTCTCGCCCAATCACATCAGGCAGCGGAGAAAATGTTGCGTATAATTACCTCACCTCCACAGACAGATGATGTGGCCACAGAATTAATCAGAAAACAGAACTGCCTGCACAAAGTTAGCAATTACCTTACACATCAAGAGATATTACAAGCTGAAGTTAAATCAGGCTGACCTCTAATGTTACAATTATAAAAGCTATCACAAGTTATGTGTATTAAAATGATAAATATGAATGATGGGATTTTAAATACCTTACTTAATCCATGAGACCATTTTAACATAACCTTGATGGAGGATGACTTAAATCAAAGCAGCGGTTTCATTTACAGCCACATGAATGGAGCCATTGAAAGCAGGTTGTGTGAGTGCGGCATATTTTCAAGCAGCAGCTATTTTTCCACATTAGACAGATATCATCTGATGCTATAACTGCAAAGCTCTTCAGTGAGCAGGCATTTATTTACCACTCATAATTGCAAGCTGCTAATGCCTCCTGTATTTAATTTTCTGGTTACATTGGCATCAAACCAGGTTGGGGAAGTAATTTCTCCCCTTTTGATGTTCATTAAATAGTACATCTGAGTGAAGGGATTGTCTTGGAAGCTGGAGTGGAATGTGGAAAAGATACCGGTTGCTTTAGCCTTAAATGCATTCCACCAGTCTTATATAAACATCCCGTCTCCCAGGAGGACATAAGCCTGTTAGTACTGCAGCCAGAGAAGGACACAGTGTGTCTGCTGTAGGAAGTAATGTGATGTAATTTCTGTGCACTTCAGTCATACTCAATGTGTATCCATTATTAATTCAGCAGATAACATTTGAAGTTGTTCCACTGTGGTACAACAGATGCTTGTTAGCTCACTGATGGTATTTCTGTTGGTCTCGGCAGCACATGAATAGCAGAAGGCACAAGGATAGGCTGGCCGGAAAACCACCCAAACCCAAATTTACCCCCCACAGCAAGAGCCAGCCAAGCTCCAGCTTAGCGGTAAGTCTCAGCATGAAGACACAGACAAACAAAACACTGTCACGCAAATATGCGCGCATGCACACACACTCGAGGAAGACAAACACAACATAATTGCCTTTCTCAGACAGCAGATATGCTTGAACATGCTGTACACATGTGCCAAAACTGGAAGAAATTCAGCTTAGCTTGTAAACTAATGCATTTTTAAACACCAGTTTTAATTTATCTCTGTTACAGTTAACTGATTTGACCCCGGCCCCGACAGACACACAGTTCAAAAAACACACTGAGCTCATTGCACAGCGCTCAGGGACTTCTATGTCTTAGTGAGGCAGCAGGTACACTCTGAGAAATAAAGGTTCTAACTAGAACCGTAAAAGGTTCTGCAGCTTATCCCCATAGAATAACCCTTTTTGGTTCCTGGTAGAAGCTTTTATACAGGTATCACTTGAACCCTTTACAGGGTTTTACCTAGAACCCAATATAAAGGGTTATACCTAGAACCAACTGTGAAAAGTGTTATGAGAGGTTCTAAAGAAGAACCCCTCTATGCTATAATCCACCCAGAAGCCTCTCTGGGGTTCTGTTCAGAACATTTCCCCCTACTAAGGGGGCGGACAAGAACCCACCAAGGGTGTTGCACTGAGAACCCTTTTATATGATGGTATGAAGAACCCTTGAAAAGAGCTCTTTAAAAAATTCAGCAACCCTCTCTTGGGTTCTGTCCAGTATCTTTCCACCTTCTAAGGGGGCTAACAAGAACCCACCCAAGAACACTTTTATACTCCAATGGTTACATCTAGAATCCACCCAGGGGGTTCTACTGAGAGCCCCTTTATATGATGGCACAAAGAACCCTTGACGAAATAGTTCTTCGAGGTATTCAGCAACCCTCTCTGGATTCTGTCCAGAATCTTTTTACCATCTAAGGGTGTTAACAAGAACCCAGCCATGGGGTTCTACCAAGAACCCTTTTATACTCCAAGAGTTTAATCTAGAACCCACTTAGGGTGTTCTACAAGGTAGGTAAGGGTTTTTATCTGCTTCTTCACCAACAAATGGTTCTGTGTTGAACCTCAGCTCTCCAGGTAGAACCCTTTTGGAACCCTTGTTCCTCAGAGTGTACTGTCGTAGAGGTTAAGCACACTGTTATACTCAGTGAGTCCCCTACCCCTGAGACAGGTCTAAAATAGTCCTGCTCTCCCCCACTGACCAGCTCTGACAACAGCAGCCTGAATCAGCACTCCAGATTAATCACTTCTCTGCTCCTGTCATATACGCACCTCCTCATCTCTCCTTCTCCCCACACTCCTCCTCCTCCTCTTCCTCCTCCTCCTCCTCCTCCTCCTCCATCCTACAGAACGTGAGATGGAGTGGCTATGCAGGCGTGGCTGTGTCTGCCATGAAGAAAGCGTTCAGCCAGTACAATCTCACCTCCCTCTCCTCGCAGGTCAGTGGCAGGAGAGGCCGAGACTGGGGTTGGATTGGAGGGCGAGAGCTTTAGATGGCTGAACTTTAGGCCTGGCCACGGGCAGGGGACTGAGCAGAGATAATGAAGGAATCATTGATTTTTTGTTGTTGTTGTTGTTGTTGTTTTATGAAGTGCTGCTCATTTTACTCACTGGTGGAGATATCAGTAGAGTTGTGAAGTGAGAGGAGCTATTTTGGGTGGTCCTGGTTACTGGCAGAAAAATTCCCGTTCATTCCTGTCGTACTTTTACGGCTTTGATGGGCATGTAACTCTCCCTTGAAATATCTCATTCTTCAATAACAAGTTGAAGATACGAGGCCGTGGGCAACAACACCCGAGGTATTTTCAGTAAGTAACATCGAATCACGGAGTTGAAAATTCTGTTACATGCACATGTAAGGACAAGAGGGAGCTAAAGAACACACTTCTGCAAAAACTGCTAATATAATCTGCAGCTAAAACCATTTGGTAAAACTTTATACTAACCAGAATTAATATATAACATTAACAACGGTCAAATGATGTTTATATATGCTTTATAATCCATTTATTAAGCAACTGTAAAGTTTTATAAACATAATTTGCAACTTCATAGTAACCATTCCAGATATTGTTTATAGTCAACATGTTCTCTTTCCCAACTGGTCAAATCCAGCAGCTTTCATGGGTTTTGCCGCCATTATAGTTTCTTTTACACATTTGGAAGGGGAGGGTGAGGCAAGGTGTTTGCAATGTGCAAAATCACAGATAGATGCTGCTAAATTACACACTAGTCTTTTAAAGAACTATTTGAAATGGGAATATATGACAGGGGAAAACACACCCTCCTACTTCACAACTCTATGGATGGACTTTAGCTCGACCTGAAGCTCAGCACTCAAAAAGCGTTTGAATCGTCTACAAGAATATGAAACATTTCTGATTACTGATTCTCCCCTCAGACCTCTTTTTATCATAAAAATATTTTGTTTCTTTGTAATGCTATGATAGAGAGCGGATATTTGAAGGGATAGTTAAAGTTTTTTGCAGTGGGGTTGTGTGAGGTACTTCTCCATAATCAGCGTGTAGCTACAGTAGATGGTGGTTGACGAGCACTCAGTTTGGAGAAGCAGCAGGAGTCCTGGTGCTAAAATGTGTACTGCTGTAACAGGCCTTGGTGCTTATAGGTTCGACATCGGTTTAAGTGAACGCTACATTCAGAAGATTTTTACCACTTTACCCTGCTGACAGGGAACCACCATTGTATAAACCAAATATTGCTCTCTTCAAAGCGACCAGACTCCAGTAATGTTACCTCGCAGAACATGGGATTTGCTGGTCGACAGCTGCCTCAAGTGGTTAGTTTGTTTGCGTTGTTGTGAGACTTTGGTGGATCCCATTAAAACACAAAAGTCACACATGGTACTCCTGCTGCTTCTTCAAACTGAGGCTTGTCGACTGCCATCTACTGTAGGTAATACACTGACTGTGGATAAATACCTCATACAACTCCACTTCAAAAAATTTGAACTATCCCTTTAACCCTGTTGCCTTGAAAGAGTCTGTAGTTTAGTCTGTAGTCAGCTTTGGTTCACAACCATTACACTGAATTAAAATGGCAGCCCTGGGGAGAGTAAGAACATATTAAGACATTCATAAAAACTTTTGCAGCAAACCTATAAATTCAGTGTTTTCCAAACAATTGTTACTTTGCTTATAAATCACTAAATACGCTACAGGGGAGTGATAGTGTGTATGATAAGTGTTGTATTCAGCAATTTTGTTGAAAAACCAGTCTTACAGGAGGGAGTGTTTAATGAGAAGGGAGTAGGAGCTGCATTGTGATTTGAGATGTTTTGGGCAAGTTATCCATGCATCAATATCATGGCCTTTTAAAGGGACAGTTCACCCCAAAATCAAAAATAGATATTTTTCCTCTTACCTGTAGTGCTGTATATACATAGATAGTTTTGGTGTGTGTGTCTCTCAAATATAATGGGACATCTGTGGGCAACATCTGTTTGAAGAAATCATGACCCAGTTGCTGATAATCTACAGACCTTGTTGTGAGAAGTTTCATGTCGATACTACTTTCTTTCTGCATTAGAATCTACTGGAGTAGACGCCACATTGGCCTTTGGATTGCAGGTCGACACTGCCACCATTTTTATTAGGTCAAAACTGATAAAACAAAGCACCATAAACGATCAACCGATCTCAGTGAGGGGCGTTATATTCAAGGATTAATAATCTACATGGTGTAAAAAAAAATATCCGACTTGTTCTATGTAGACCATAAACCTCTGAATATAACAGAAAATATGTATGTGGCTCAGCGGGTAGAGTG
Organism: Lutjanus erythropterus; assembly: GCF_056507025.1. Classification (NCBI taxonomy): domain Eukaryota; kingdom Metazoa; phylum Chordata; class Actinopteri; order Lutjaniformes; family Lutjanidae; genus Lutjanus; species Lutjanus erythropterus. The sequence continues at coordinate 7,447,377 of NC_139335.1, forward strand.
AGGTCATCCACTAATCAGAAGATTGGCGGTTTGATCTTCGGCTTCCACAATTCTGCATGTTGAAGTATCCTTGGGCAGGATACTGAACCCCACAGTGACCCCCAAAGGCATAGACCACCCTGTATGAGTGTGTGAATGGTGAGTTTCTCAGCGGCAAAGGCACCCTTGTTTGGCCTCTGGTTTTAGTGTATGAATGTGTGTGTGAACGTGTTAAAAGCACTTTGACTGGTCAGAAGATAAGAACAGCACTTTATACATGCAGTCCATTTACCAGTTTTGATTTGAAGGTGAACTGTCCTTTTCACATCCTTGAGCTTTAAACTAAATAACTGTCGTGGCTGAAACAGAGTGTGTCCATATTGCAGTCCATATACTGATGGTATTTATTGTGGAGCCATGTATAAGAATGCTTTCCTCTGTGTGTGCAAATTAGGGCCATGAGTTTTGGAAACATGTTTGCCCAGTCAAAGTGCTCTTCCCTGACTGTGTTCTTCTCTCACCTCCCACCGTTCCCCCTCTTGTCTTCTCCAGACCAAACTGGCCTTGCAGAAGCAGCTGACCAAGAGCTTGACAACTGGCTTCCTGCCCAGCCCCCTCACCCCGCCAACTCTGTGCACAGTGGCGACTAACCCGCTGGCTCTGCGCCACCCAGTGGGCACCACCACCTTCATCCAAACCCCCTTCCTGGGCCCTGCACTGTTTCGGCCTGCCCCGGGGCCTCTGCGGGCCACACACACGCCCATCATCTTCTCCCCCTACTAAAGACTGGACCCATCTCCCATCTGAGCGCCACCCATGTCCCTTTACCAAACCCCAGGCCCTCCTCAGTGTGACCCACATGACAAAGGCCACACGCAAACTATGCAGCCCGCCTGACTTACGATGGAAAGAGTGCACAAGCCCTTACGCTCAGTAGGCCATTCGGCCTGAGAGCTGTTCCTATCATAAAGGCCAAGATCCCCCATCATGCCTTCTTTCTGCTCCTCTTATCATGACCTAAGGAGGAGGACAGGCCTCCAGACAGTGACTGGTGGACAGAGGCCGCTTTTATAGCCATTTCATGGGTCAACGTGGTTTGGATTATGGATATTATTGTGTAATTTATTAGACAACAAATATAGACAAGTGTAGATGTATGTTTAGTGTGGTTGCCACAAAATAAGGTCCCTTTACTTGATGCTCTTTTAAAACATTTTTAACTTATTGGTTTGGGGGGTTTATGAAAGGCGGAAGATCATAGTTCATTGAAGCAGCTGAACGTGAGTCATCCTCCTGTACGGCTCGACAGGCCAGTCTCATTGATCAGTGTTTTCAGCTTAAAGGATCATCTGCGGTCAGTTTCATCCTGGATATGGCAACATGTCAAATTAAAACATTTGAAGGAGAAATGTGAGTCTCCACTGTGGGCGGTACGTGAAGCTATGAATACATACTCTATGTCCTGGGTGTGAAATGCCAGGGGGGATGGGGGAGGGATTTCCCCCTCTTTTCTTTTAATAACCCCCCTGAAGTCATTTATTTTTTATCCCCAGTGGGGATACCTATTATCCCTGCTTCTGGTCAGATGGAATAAATTAAATGCCTGCCGGTAGATGGTGCAAGTTGACAAGCCATTCTAGCTTAAAAAAAAAACATTGTCCAGGAATTCATTTTGCTTTTAAAAGACATCTAATAGCTGTCTATATGTAGACCAGATATCTAATTTTGGCAGTCAACAAAAGTTTAATAGATGTCCAACAACCCAAGTATACCCCAGCCATCAGTTAGATGGCTGTTGATCGACTACATGCATCTCAGTGACATTTTTCACCCTCTATAATGTGTAAATAATAGCTTCTCATCGCTTTGGACCCTCACCAAGAAACTACGTCCGAATTGCACAGTTGAAAACCAGAAAATAAAATGCCACACACAGGACTCAAACCCAGTTACCTGGACAAAGCTCATCTATTTAACCCACTCAACCACTTACATCTTTGTGCAGACTAATTTCACCTACGAGTGAAATATCACTTTGTCGAAAAACCCTCACACTAATCAATATCATCTCTCTTTCAAAGTTCAACTGAACAAACATTTCATTGAGACTATTTTTGGTGGACTAAATCGAGGCTATATGTAGCTGAGATGTTGATGTGGTGTCTGTTGCTTGCTGGGATGCTCCTGAGTGGACTGACTCGCGAATGGATCCAACTCTCGTACGTTGCAAGTGACGATGATGACTGCGCCTCACACTTAATAAATCCAGTTCAACAGTTCGTCACTGCCTTTGTCAAGTCAGCATTAATAACTAGCTTAGTGTTGACGTTAACTAGCTATCAAAAGTGAACACCGGTATGAAATGACAGCTAAGTATTTTTGTGCTGAAAAATGCAAAGAAAAAGTCACAATATGCCTATATTATAAGAATTAAAATTCTATTTAGGAAAATGTGCCCCGCTGATTTTTTTTTTTTTTTTTTTATAAACTGCACACTGTGTCTGTCTATTTATTGAAACCCCTTAGCATCATTTTGCATCTACAGCCCAAACACAGTTTCCCTAAGACCTTAACTTGTATAATTAAAACATTTCTTCCTCTCTTTCTGTCTTTCTGTGAGTCACCGCCACACTCAGTGCCCTCCAGATTTCTTTTCCTTCCCTGTATCCTCAGGATTAAGCACTCATTAAGGTCCAGAAAAGGTCAGCTTGTCAACTTGACTTTGTTTCAATTTGCAAATCTGTCTTCGGAGTGATTTTTTTTTTTTTTTCTTTTGTGCTCCAGTGCATCATCCACGCAAATGCAGCCTGAACGTTATGTTCTCGCCAAAGCTAGCGGCACGAAAACATTTTTGCAGCTATGGATGCCATTATTTCCTTCCCCTCATGGCTGCTCTTTTCCTTTTTTCCTTCCTCCTTCACCCCGCTGCCGTCACCTCGCTGTTGCTCTTGATTTTCTGCGGCGTTATCTCAGCATGAGATGGTGATGATGAGGAGCAGCAGGGAAAGCCTACCCCCCCCCCCCCCCCCCCCCCCCGACACATGCGCACACAATCACACATACAACAAAAACACAATGGATGACTTGACGATTTGATGGGATTTCAGAGCTCAATGAAAAGTTTGGATGACGGTGGGTGGGGAGGCTGCTCAGCCGGTATTTGATTGACATCCTGTTGAAGTGTCTGCACACAGCGTGGGAGGGAACAAAGCACAGTGCCATGGCAACCACATTAAAAGCACCTTAAAACTGATTTACTTACAAAAGCAATGAAAATTGTGTTGATATCCACCTTTTCTTTTGCTCTAGGTGTATGTTTTTACAATCCCATGTCGATTTCAGTGAGAATTTAGCTTGGAAAAAAAGAAAAAAAAACAATCAGGTGAGAGTGATCGCGTCTCACATTTAAAGCAATACATTCAGTATGTTTATGTTTATGATGTGTTTTCAGTGTGTCAATGGCTTTATCTATTCTATACTGTACACACGTGTAACAATGTAATATGTACTCCAACACAGCCAAGGGCCAACTCTGAGTTGTCAGCGAGGAGTCATTTGAAATGCGGGGTTGTCCTCATGGTGCTGCCCTTGATGGTCAGTTTCCACATGTTGTGACCCCGGGCCGAGCCGTTTTTTCCATTTATAGCTGCTCTCGCACTGCAGAGAGGGTGCTTCAGCGCCATATGACATTGCTGTTTCGCTTTTTAGTGGAGCAGGAGAACTTTTGTATGACTTCCACTGAGCAAAAACAATGTTACGTCAGAGGACGAGTGTTCGGGATAAGTGTCACAAGTGCAACATCAACTGTCATATTGCTGTTCACGCTGTTGTCTCGCCCTCCTTCCCTCCCACCCACCAAACCAGGATATCTAATGACACTCAACCCCTCCCCTCTGCCACAATGGACTGTTGGCAAGGTCTCATGAGGACTCGGACATCATCCTTCCTTCAACACTCACACCAAATCATGTTCTCTTCAATTACAGTAATGGAGTAAATCCTATGCATTTCTCATTGTGCAATATGTATAGTTGTCTGTGATGCAGCAGTGCCATCTGTCGTGAAAACCCTGTAATTGCCATCCAGTACTAGTGCTTCTACAAAGAACTTTGATCATATGTACATTTCTGTTTAAAGGGATAGTTCATCCCAAAAGCAAAAATATACATTTTTCCTCTGGCCTGCAGTGCTGTTTATCCATCTGGATGTTTTTTGGTGTGAGTTGCAGAGTTTGGGAGATATCAGCCATAGAGATATCTGCCTTCTCTCCAATATAATGGGACTAATAGTGCATTCATGTGCTCTTTGGATGGCCCCAGTTTCCGAGATGGGAAGTCATTCTTCTGACTTTGGTGTGTTTAAGTCACAAAGTAGAAATGGCCTGGATGCATGGATAAACATTTCTAATCAGTGTAGGTCACTCTATGTGCAACGGTTACATCTTGATGCTATATTACAAAAAACATGTGACCAAAACTTTTTCACAATATGTGAATTAATAAATAATTATCAAGCATAAAATTACTCTCTTCCACCATTTCTGTGTGGACGTGATGTCAACAGACAGCTACTTAGCAACTAGAGGGGGTGTTCACATTAATTTTCCCACTTGGGAAATAATTTTTCCCATTATTCCAACATCACATGAATGCACTATGAATGGTACTTGGCTTTTGGGGCTCAAAGCACCAAAACCAGTATTTGAAAAATTCACCAACAATGTTTCTCTTCCGAAATCATGACATGGTCACTCAAGATAATCCACAAACGTTGTTGTAAGCAGTTTCATGTAGAAACTACTTTCTCTCAGCAGTAGAATCTACTGGAACTACTTTCTAATTCTTTCTAAGAAAGTAGTTCCTACAGGAAGCTGCTCATTACAAGGTCTGTGGATTATCTTGAGTAACTGGGTCATGATTTTTGGAAAGAGATGCTGATTTTTAATTTTTCACATATATTTTTTTGGTGCTTTGAGCATCACAAAGCGAGCGCCATTTAGTCCCATTATATTTGAGAGAAGGCAGACATCTTCACGGCCAGTATCTCCAAAACTCTGCAACTCAAACCAAAAAAATCTAGATGGATAAATAACACTACAGGTAAGAGGGAAAATATGGATTTTTTATTTTGGGGTGAACTATCCCTTACGGACCCCCCCACCCCAAGTCTTTCTGGGTAAGCGAGGCCACCGGGTCTCCCCGCGCCATACCGATGTGATTCTCACCAGTCGCACTACTCAGTGAACCAGCCAGCCTTTAATCTTCACTGTTTGTTCGTTTGTTTCTATCGCTCAGTGGGAACTCTGACCTAAAGAACTGAAACTTTCTTAAAATAAAGAATCTAGAGAAGGCAAATTATATGTAGAAATTATAGAGTAACTATAGAGATTTTATCAGAGTTGCTATTGTTATGTGTATCACAATGAACTGCTATCATAGAAGAGAATAGGTTATGTTATTGTAGGCTCTGTGCAGCATACAGGGACAGAAAAAATGCTTTTTGCTTTCTTTTTTTTTCTCCTTTGTTTCTTTATTTACCAACATGTTTTTTTAAAGTACAAGAGAAAATATTTAAAACAAACTTTTTTTTGAGTGAGCTTTTCTTTTTCTCCTCGTTGACAGTGACTGAATTAATAATTCAAGGCCTTTTTTAAGACAATATCCTAAAGTCACATTAGACAGGCCTTCTCAGGGGTGACAGGTTGAGCAAATGCTAACATGACCATCCATTCAGGGTATCCCTCCATAGCTCTAGAGAGCAGGAAACACTGTACGCATGGATGGATTGACAAAAAAAAAAACTTACAGTGCTGTATCATAGAGAGGACAAGTGATGGATTTTGGAAAATAAAGCTTTTAGAACTTGTAAAAAAATTGTTTTAATGATTATTTGAACGCGTGTGTGTGTGTGTGTGCGCTTCGCCTGCATCACGGGGTTAAAAACGAAAAACAGCAACATCCCAGAAGGCAGAGCTTTGATTCAGATTGATATTTGAGCAGCAACAATATGTGTGTGGGTGTGTGACAAAAAGACTCAGGCAGATGATGGCTAATGAATAAACAGTGACAACATGAATGCTCAGATTTACGAAGACGCTCAAAATTGCACTTGCACTCTGTCTTTGATTGGATTATGTTTGGTACAGTTGAATCACACAGAGGAAAAAAAGAAAACACCACCCTTTCGAAATATTAGTCATTAATCAGAGAGTCAAAACTGATCAAGCTCTGAGTTTGCAAACCGCCAGTTCAAAAAAGAAAGTAGCTAATCTTACAGTCAATTAATTATCATGGCCTCTGTTGTCTGTTGTCTGTTGAAGAAATGCTTTCACTGGGTGGAAATTTCAACATTATTTTGCTTTTAAATCAGAGAGGAACAACATCAGTGAATTTCTGCCTTCAGCTGTGAAATTACTACACACACACACACACACACACACATATGAATTTCACATGTAATTTATCTACACATAATTAAAACATTTTATAAATTACATTTCAAATAAATTTTCACAAAAAATGGAATTAGTTAAGACATGATTTGTCCCAGTTCTAAAGACCAGGTGACTGCTCATTCATCAGTGAGTCAAAATTGAACACATCTAGCTCTGTGTCTGCAAATAGCCAGATTAAATAGAAACACATTTACATGTGATCCTGGGTTTGCAGGTGCAGGCTGGCTTCTCTGAAAGTGTGCAACACCCGCACAGCATCTGTTCATGTGGCAACCCGCAGCTACTCATTTTCCAGCCATTTCAGGAAACAACTTGTGACAGCGGGACTGGTGTTTAGCCAAGATACAATGGTGAAAGCAAATGGAAACAAGTTAAAGCCACTGTGTCTGGGCTCAGCTGCATCTGTGGCGCGCAGAGGAGCGATAGAATAATATACCTGAGTGGGTGATGTGGTTTAGAGACAGACTAATCTCCTTTATCTACCGATGATTCTCCACAGATGGCGATTTGATTGGCTCGAGGTACTGCAGAAAGATTTGGTACTAAACAATGAATCCTCCTGAATTGTAGAACAGCAGCTGACTGCTCCTCTCAACACCTGCCGTGTATCTGCCAACATGATACAGTCAGACTTGGGAGTAATGTATTACATATAAAAAGATTACATACAAAGTGGGATTATTAGCAAGATTACAATTTCAAAAAACATGTTAAAATAAAGAACAACATATTACCACCACTACAATATTAATGTGTGCATGTCCAGGCATTAAAATTCTTCACGAGCCTCACAACACCACTCTGGTCTCGGTGAAACCAGCTAATTTTACAGTCAATTCATTAGCACGGCCTCAAGTGGAAAAAAAAAACAAAAAACACTTCACTGGGTTGAAATTTCAACATTATTTGGTCTTTAAATGAGAAGAAGAGCAGCAACATCACAGTGTGGGCAACAATCACATTCTTCAATAGTCAAATCGTATTTTTAAATGCTGCAGAAATGTGTGGCACTTTGCGTTGTGCATTGTGAACATATTGCACATTACCCCCACAAAACATGATGACGATCAATCAATAAATACATTATTTTTTCGGAGCTCCCCGTCCTCCCAAAGGCCAAACAAAGAGGAGCATATGAGATGAACTGTGACTCTGCTTTTATCTATCTCACTGGATAATCATGCATTTAGCGCAGTTAGCTCTGTATTCATTTCCCAGTTTTCTTGCGTATTTTGAAGGAAAGCCCTTGGATGTTGTCCTCTAAGCCTCAGGCCATCACGCCGGCCCGTCCTTTGTGGAAACGGTAGATAAGCGCAAACATCAAGTCCAGCGCTTCCTGTGGTGCCAATCAAAGGAAAGCCATTGGATACCCAGCGCTGACTAAAGCTGGTTTATGGCAGAAGGACATGATGACCTTGCTAAACTGTGACACTGGTGTATCCGCCGTATTGATCCGGTATCTTATCTCACTGTTCTCCATGGAGGGAGTGACACCCTTATCTCCTGTTGCGGTGGTCAGCCACCAACCCGCAGCTCAAGAGTCACCCCTTATAAACATAGCTTCGGTATGTGTGTGTGTGTGTGACTACTTTCAGGGACACATTTCAGAATCAAGGCCGTTGAGGACGGCTGGGACAATTGGGGACAAAAGCTGCCTCCTATTTGAGTGCTAGTGCTCAAAATTACAAGATCATAATGTTCTTCATTGATAGCCTCTCAAAGTGCAACAGATTGATGCAGTTAACTTTAAAATGTACAAAATCAAAGAATCAGCTCTTTTAAGTGTGCCCATTATGCAAATATTTTGCAATAGTCCTGCTGATTGTCATTATTTGGGATGTGGGGTGTAAATGCACTGTAGGTGTTGATTTTATGCAAGATATTAGGTTTGTAGAGATGAAAGAAATTTGTTTGCCTAAGTATCTTTCAAAGTTTGCACCCCCATTTTAAAACATAACCAGGCACTCAAATGACTATGAGTTGGGTCAGTGTAAGTCTACAGGAAATTTAAGTAATAATGTCCGCAAAAATTACATGAGTAAACATTAGCTAAATATTCACTGTATGTCAACCATCAAGACTAATAGTGTAACATAATGGCTAGTGATTTATTTTACTGTACAGTTCCTTTATGTGTAAAATTTTGAGTAATTGGCAGAAACTTTTAGTTAAAGTAATTTAGTTTTATGATGAATGTACAATTTTACATATACAGTCATCTGTTATGTTATTTCAAAGCAGCCAATACAGCGATTTGAATTTCATTGCACAAATACATTTCCATTGGAACTACATTTTTGTCCACACTTCTCATTATTTTTCGTCCCCACACCACAGATGATTGCCCTTTTGTAAAAAGTTACAGCAGCAGAATTATGAATTGAAATGTTTACTGTGTTATTGCAAAGACAACACCAGGCAGTGTAAAATACAGAGCCATTTATATTGTTGTAATGACGCACTTGAGGGTAAAAAAATCTGAACGATGAGAGAAGGAGACAAAGGACTGAGGCGGTTGAGCGGCGGAATAAATCAATTTGTTTTTCAGCTTCCACAGTGTCTTTATTTAGTCTTTTATTGAGCTTAAATTGTCTTTTTATTGACTGGTGGGAGACAATGAGTCAACATGTCCCCTGGATGATGTCAACGCTTTCAAGCTCGCTTTTTAGTTTGTGCATACACGCTTAATGCACAAAACTAGGATTCAATTTATTCACGGTTCAGAACAGAGATGAGAAGTAACTAAATACACATAGTTACTGTACTTAAGCAGATATTTCAGGTATTTGTACTTCACTTGAGTATTTATACTTTTTTATTTTTACTCCCAACATTTCAACACAAATACCTGTACTTTCTACTCCTCACATTTTCAAAACAGGCTTGTTACTTTAGTTTTAATGCATTTGAGGGGAATTACTGATTATTTTCATTTTGCATCATCGCACGCCACTTTCCCAACATCAAGACTGATTTCAACCTAAATGGATGGTACAATAACACATAGAAAAGATGATCCCTGGGTGTCTCCATCAGCGTATAGTATAACGAGACAAAAACAATGTAACAAGACAAAAACAACAAAATACGGGACAAGAAGAAAATCCCGTAAATTACATAACAACAAAAGTGATGTAAAGGATGCAACAAGATGCAGAAGATGTAATAAGACAAAAGTGACGTAACAATGTAAATATGTAACAAGATGAAAAAGATGTAAAGGACGTAACATAAATGTCACAAGACTAGAATAAGACAAAAATTACATAAAAGACATAAAAAACTGAAAACAACATAACAAGACAAAAATTACTTGACAAGATTTAAAAAAAAATAACAAGAAACAGATGATCTCACAAAACAAAAACAATGTATAAGACCTAACATGATGAAAATGACGTAAAAGACGTAAAGACAAAAAAGACGTAACAAGACGAAAAAGATGCAACAACAAAAATGACTGAACAAGACAAAAACTAAAAGACATAACAAGATGCAACAGACGTAAAAGACGTACGTCAAAAATGTTGTAAAAGACGAAAATGATACAACAAGATGAAACAGACAAGAGAAGGAGACAGCAAATGTCCTTTTTACTTCCATAGTTTGAGTACATTTCTGAGCTTGTACTTTTTCACCTTTACTTGAATAAGGAAGTTCTACTTTTTCTTATACTTCTTCTTTCAGCAGAACCTTTTTTGCACAAGAATCTGTACTTCTACTTTAGTAAAGAATGTGTGTATGTTTGCCACCTCTGGTTCAGAATGCCTTAAACTTGATTTATCCCAGATTAAATAACCGTATGCTTTCAGGACAAATGATCTGTCTCAGAGGCTCGTGGGAAGCCGGCATGACAACCAACATTTGACGTGACTGATGGCTTAAGAGCAGCTGATATTTCCAGCCCACAGACCAAAAAAAAAAAAAATCTGATTGCACAGAGAATAAAGGTGGCACTTCCATTTAGACGCTATCTGTTCACCCCTGTGTGGAACTGTTGAAGTCTATTTTCTCTTTACAAAACAGAAAAACAGCAAGTGGGGATATAATGTTATCTGTTTTATGGGTCCCCCGGGAGAGCTGGATGCTCAGCTGCAGTCATGAGACGCACTGTCATGCAACAGTAAAAGAGTATTACTGGTAGCAACACAAGGGCACCACCTTGTTGCCCTGCGACTGTGACTAGCGGGTGTGAATTTCTGTGTCGTGGTCAGTGTAGTCTGAAGGAAGAAGAAGGTTCATAAATCACACGGCCAAGTGACAAATCGATGCCTCACTCTGGCACATTCACAGTGTGCATTTCACATTTTGTGTTGTGAATCTTATGTTTTTTTTACAGAGGTGGCAAAAGTACACACATTCTGTTGTCAAGTAGAAGTATAGATACTGGTTTAAAAAAAAAAAAAAGAAAAAAGTCTGGTAAAAGAAGCATAAATTCAACTTCTTTACTCAAGTAAAAGTGAAAAAGCACATGCTCTGAAATGTAGTCAAATATTGTGGTTTTTTTTGTCCTATTGTGTCTTTTTTTTTGTCTTGTTATATCTTTTTGGTCTTGTTATGTATTTTTTATGTATTACATCTTTCTTGTCTTCTTAGGTCTTTTATGTTGTTTTTTGTGTCATTATGTCTTTTTTGTCTTGATACATTTTTTTGTCTTTTTACTGCTTTTAAATTGTTTTTCATTTTCTTACATCATTTTTGTCTTGTTATGTCATTTTTAGTCTTGTTATATCTTTTGCATTTTTTGTCCTCTTATGGCTCTTTTATCCTGTTATGTCTTTTATGTTGTTTTTCATCTTGTTACGTCTTTTTCATCTTGTCATGTCTTTTCTGTTTTGTTACATCTTGTACTTTGTTTTCTGTCTTGTTACATCTTTTACGTTTTTTCATTTTGTTACATTTTTCATCTTTTAGTCTTTTTACATCTTTTCACCTCATTTTTTCTTTTGTCATGTCTTTTACAACATATTTTATCTGTTAAAACTTTTTCACCATATGTTGTTTCATCTCATTAAGCCTGTCATGCATGACATGCATTGATGAATGTACTATGAAATCTAATCTAATAAGAAGTAGAAAGTACAGAAAGTTATGTTAACCCTCTATGGTACACATTATGATGCCAGTGAGGGAAAAAATGTTTGGAGTGTTTTTATGTCTCAAAATAGACTAAATAAACATAATCTGAAGAAATTTTATTTTTATTTTTATTTTTGGAAGTTTTTGGGGTTCGTTGCCTGTAGGCAACATTGTACCATAATGGTGCATAAGTGAAAAATAATGTTCCTTTTCCAATTTGAACATTGTTTATTTCATAAACATATGCAAAAATATTCAAAAACATCAAGAAGTCACAATTCATTTTAAATTTTAAATTAAAAAGAATTATGAAAAGAATTTGAATATGTATGTATGTATGTATGTATGTATGTATGTATGTATGGTCATAAGTATGTATGTATGTATGTTCATATGTATGTATGCATGGTCATATGTATGGTCATATGTATGTATGTATGTATGTTTGTATGTATGTATGTATGTATGGTTGCATGGTCATATGTATGTATGTATGTATGTATGTATATTCATATGTATGTATGCTCATATATATGTATGTATGTATGCTCATATGTATGTATGCTCATATGTGTGTATGTATGTATGTATGTATGTATGTATGTATGGTCATATGTATGTATGCATGGTCGTATGTATGTATGTATGCTCATATGTATATATGTATGCATGGTCATATGTATGGCCATGTTTATGTATGTATGTATGTATGTATGGTCATATGTATGTATGCATGGTCGTATGTATGTATGTATGCTCATATGTACTGTATATATGTATGCATGGTCATATGTATGGCCATATTTATGTATGTATGTATGTATGTATGTATTCTCATATGTATGTATGCATACATGGCCATATGTATGTATGTATGCTCATATGTATGTATGTATGCATGGTCATATGTATGTCTGTATGTATGTATGTATGTATGTATGTATGTATGGTCATATGTATGTATGTATGTATGCATGGTCATATGTATGTATGTATGCTCATATGTATGTATGTATGTATGCATGGTCATATGTATGTATGTATATATGTATGTATGTGTGTATGTATGTATAGTCATATGAATGTATGCATGGTCATATGTATGTATGCTC